>NC_064269.1:23258750-23899062 GCF_003254725.2 Canis lupus dingo | reverse complement strand
AGCACTTACCGATATATGAAATTATCTATTTGTTTAATTGCCTACAGTTTGTCTCTTCCTTTTATTCTGCACGATCTTAAGAGGACAAACTGTTTTGTTCATAGCTATAGGAGCTGTAGTTCTACTGCCTTGAATTGAACTTGACACACGGTAGGCATGAATTAATACTTGTTGAATCAGTGAATGATAGATGTAAGCGTAGGGTGCTATAAAATGCTGAAAAGGAACAGTCTTTTGAAGAATGAGAAAAGAACAGAGCTAAGAGATAGGAAACACTTTCGTGCGATACTGTTTGGGCTCCTGATTAAACCAGGGTTGAAGTCAGAATAATTTTTCTTTTTAATATGAGTGAATACATTTCCTTTTTGCTTGATCCCGTTTGGGTTGGGTTTTCTATTACTTGCAACTGAAAGAGTACTAACAAATACAATTGTCATTCAATGAAACCACAAGCTGAAATCCTGGAAGGCTGATTACAATTCTATTTAAATAAGAATATTGTGACAATAAGAGTTATTCTGAATAAAATAATGCCACCTCAAGGAGTGGTGGCAAAGTGACCTCGTGAGGCGATTATTGTGTTCTGAATTGAGTACCTTCCGAGTTTCCTTTTTTCTTAAGTTTTTACACGTCTCTAAATAAAAAGTTTAATACATTTTGTTAAATAAATGACACTTTTGAATACTTTGGGTTTTGAACTTGTCTTTAGTTTAGAATGGTACATCTCTTAAATTTTTTTTGACTCTTCACCTACATCTAATTACTGTGTTTTCTTTCCCCTCTCCATTTTCTAATGTTTAAAAATATTGTAGAATGCTTTGTCCCCTCTAAAGAAAAATATATTGAACAAATATAATTAATGAATATGTATTTATACTATTTTCCATCAATCTAAATAGGACATTGATATTTGTTGTCATTTTAAAAACATATCTATACTTTGGTGCATCTCTGTGAGACAGACCATTAAAATTCCTCCTATTTATGAATAAGAAAGTTGTGTAAACAGATATATTTGATTAAAGAAAGAATCAAATCTGAGGCCAGAGGAGTCCTGTATGGTTTCTCTTCTCAATTCTCCAAACAGTTCCAGTACACGTATGGCCTAGAGGGATGGAAAGGGGTCAATAATCAGCTCAAATGAGGCACTGATCATTTACTTAGGATAGAAAAATAAAGGATCTGAGCTGATTTGAAGTGCATTTTAGGAAGTTGAAATCACAAATGCTTTCCCCAAAAGATAGGTAACTATAGAAGTGTGTCTTTGCTTTCTCAGTCTCTGACATAGTAATGACTTATCCTTTCTAGCCATGATGTTCACTGAGGTTGAACCAGATCCTCCTCTTACACAGAGGCATCCTTTCATATTGCTGTTTTTCCTTCCTATATATATATTATCTAGGTTTTAAATGCCTGGTTTTAAAATTAAAATGCCTTAATCACAGTTTTTTGGGTGGTGAATCTTCTTTGGCTTGGATCTATTTCAGAGGGCAAATTTCATTTAGAAACTGTGATTCTGTGGATCTTCCTGTGTCTGCACATGCTCAACATCCCCTCACTTTCCCGATGGTTTGCATTATTAAAAAGCTTTGACATGGTTCCTCAGAGCTGGCTGCTGTGTTCAAGACAGGTTCCTGTCAAAACAAACTCAGTATACTGGGGAACAGAGGCCAGGTCAGTTGAATTCAAAGAAAGTTGCCTAAATCCCTCTGTATATTTTGCCTTAAAAAAAAAAACATGATTATGACTAGTCTATCTCTTTTTAAAATAATTTTTACTGTCTTTATGTTACAAACGTGACCAACCCCTCTTTCTCTGAGTCATAAGAATATATCACCAAATGACCTACTTGGACATTTAATATCACTGTGCTCAGAAAAGCCTCTGTTTAAGTACCTAGCTGTTTGAGATTTCTGTCAACTGAATACAGATGAATAGGAAGGAGGAGGCTCATCACAGGGGTTCTGCTGATAACACTTCATTTAACATATTTCAGTTTAGCAACATGGAACTGCAAAATGAAAACTATTTTATTTAAAATGACAGGACCACTATGTTATATTCACTGTACATAAGTCCCACCCAGGAAGTGATGATAATGATAATGGGTACATTTCCAGTTTAACTCTATGGAGTGATTCTTCTCAAATGAATTCACTTCTTGAGTGTGACACATCCATATCACATCTCAAAGGCTCACAAAATTGTTATTTCACAGATATTGACATACCGGAGAGAGAGGGGTGTTCAACAGTTATTCAACAAAGCAGCTCTACAGAGCAAGGTATCAGGGAGCTTCTAGCATTTAATTGACATGCCAGACAGTGTTTAAAGCATAAGAATAAGGGATCCCTAGGTGGCTCAGTGGTTTAGCGCCACCTTCAGCCCAGGGCCTGATTTTGGAGTCCCGGGATCGAGTTCCGCATCACGCTCCCGGCATGGAGCCTGCTTCTCCCTCTGCCTGTGTCTCTGCCTCTTTCTCTCTTGCTCTCTTTCTCTCTGTCTGTCTCTCATGAATAAATAAATAAAATATTTTTAAAAAAGCATAAGAATAGAAAATGGGCAATTTGAATGTGGTTATAATTAGCTAGGGCTAACATCCCCTTCTGTTCTGAAGTTTTAGGAAAAAAATGAAAACTGGAAAAAGTACCAAGTCCAACAGTTTCACAATGGATCAGTGATTTTATTTCATTTTACGTTTGTAGATGAAAGGTAGTTGCTATTTTATTAATCATATTTAAGCACTCTGGACTACTTAGAGATACCACACTGAGGCCAATTCCAGCCTGATGTAGTCAATAATGATTATTTGCGATCTTGATCTGAAAAGGTCTAAGAATAAGTCAAATACTAGTATTCTAGGAACTTGCACATGTTGGAAATTACATCTCTAGCAACTACTACTACTCAAAATTTTTCATGGCCAGATAAAAATGCTAACTGAAGTTACAGCTGTATTGAACAGTGCTCTTCATGGGATCCCTGGGTGGCGCAGCGGTTTGGCGCCTGCCTTTGGCCCAGGGCGCGATCCTGGAGACCCGGGATCGAATCCCACGTCGGGCTCCCGGTGCATGGAGCCTGCTTCTCCCTCTGCCTGTGTCTCTGCCTCTCTCTCTCTCTCTCTGTGACTATCATAAATAAATAAAAATTAAAAAAAAAAATGAACAGTGCTCTTCAAACTTTTCATCATGGAAGTATTCCTGTGAAGGCCTTAGCACTTTCTGAGCCATTTAAAACTTATGAAATCGCTTTGATTTGTGTGCTTTATCTTTAAAGAATTTTTTGTCATATAGTTCGTGTTGGTGATGGTTCAACTGTGGTTACACTACATGTATACTTGTACTCAGCCTTTCCCCTCAGTTGGCATTAAAGAACACTATCTCAAAGTTAGCAAAAAGCTTTATTTCCCAAATCTCCTGTTAGAACTAATTTTCAATTAAGATGAATCATGATTACCCTCTGATTTCTCATACTCCCAACATAATGCTAAATAATCTTGTATGGGACTGCAGGTTGTTACTCATAGTATTAAGCTACAAAATTCTATCCTGCAGATAAGTGTGTACTGATGTAATGCTTATTCAATAGCATGAAACTATGTGATTGGTAGTGTTACAGCAGAAAATAGGTGCCCTAATAAGAGTCATTGACAAGTCAGACACTATTAACACAAGCAGCTAGTCACCAAACCAGAAAAGATCTTCATTACTACACATATGAAACAAGATCAGATAACAATATAGTTCCTCTTCTTGCTTCTGAACTTGAAGCGATATTTAAGAGGATGTTGCATCTGAAAGAATCTGATTGTTGTGTCTGATCAGTTGGCTAGGGCTGTTTCTGGCTTGTTGGAAAATATTTCTTTCCCTTGTCATAACTCCCAGGTGCTACTGCTGAGCAAACGGGAACATCACTTGCTATAAGTATTTGAAAAGAACAAAAAAGAATTGATCTGGACAATCTATGTGCTCCTGTCACTGATAGAGATAAAGTTGTGACTGAGGAGTAGGACGAGGGTCATAGTAAAGGTAAAACAAAAGCACCTAAGAATTCTCTCGTCATCAGATTTTCAAACTTACTACTCTTGGCTTTCTAGGCAATATGCAAGTTTTCATCAAATACCAAGAGACATTTAATAGTATTTACAAGATGCTCTTATAATTTTCCCAAGAGGAGGCTACTTTCACAATGGCAAATCACTTAAAATGTAAAGTTCAGATAGTCAGCACATCTGTGACATATATGAGAAAATCTTGGTAACATGGGATTATAAATCTATTCATTACCAATAGTTGTGTGAGTGGTGTTTGAAATTAAGTAAAAATATTCTTCCTCCTAAGATTACTATTGTAGGGCTGACATTGATTATACTATTTTTAAAAGAAATGATGTATTCTCACAAAACAAGTTTATCAAGTTTCACTGCTATCACAAAGGAAAGGCTATATAGGTTTTTAAAAGACTGCAACAAATAATTCAGAAAGTCATTTAAATAAGGAAATAGGCTGGTGCAAAATTGAAAGTCACTAATACATTGATCCATCTTGTGGCAAAATGCTAAACTATAAACAAATAAATTTAAGCATTTGTTGAGTAATTTAGACAGAATCAGAGGAGCAATACTGTATATGAGACTCAAAGACCAATATGGCACAACAGTACTTTAACTGAGTAATTTTCCTTAATATGAGAGGCAGAAGTATTTCTTATATTTCCTTTAAATAAGATCTCTTATACACAAAAGTTCAGGATTTCATACTTTCATTCAAAGTTATTTACTACTGTTTAGCAAGAAACTAGATGTGAGGACACACATGAGCTAAGAGAATATCTCTGAAGGGTGAAATATTTTTCTTTATGTTGGTTACTGAAAAGAATGGTCCTAGAGTAGAATCTGGAGGGGAAAAAAACCCAATTTTTAAAGACACGTGTGTACATTTATTAAAAAGGGCTTTATGTAACACCTGAAAAATTTAAAAAATCTGCCAGTGACCTTAATTTTTTAATTGTTGGCAAAATAGATTTTTGGCTTTTGCCTAATAAAATCAAGGCATTAAAAAAAGAAAGATTAACCAATGACAATATGTCAGGCATTAACAAAAACATTTCACAAGCAGTAAGTTCAAGGACATAAAACTCAACAAGGCGTGCTACCCATATTCTCCAATGCAGATTTTGAAGAGACCAGATTTCTTTTTGTGTTTTCATATTTACAGAACACAATTTCTGTTTGCAGTTTTTAGAGATTCATTGTGAACCCTCTAAAGGTTTCTTTATCATTTAATATTATAAATAATTACGTTCCTAGGCGGCAGTTCAAAGCTCAGTACAGCACTCATACAACACCACCGGCAGGTCAGGTGACCTTTCTCCAATTCTCCTCTCTCTGGTGCTGAGGATAGACAAAGTGATATGTCTGTCATACGCCATTACCATTAGAACAGAATCTTGTTCTTTTATTACAACTGAACTCCGCCAGATTTCTCAGCAGGAATGCTAAGTGAAATCAATGTCTTGGATTTCCAGGCTGAGCTTGGAGGTCACAGCCACTCTATCATTTCTCAGCATTATCCTTTCTCGTGCGCGCACACACTCCCCAAGCCTCCAACTGGCACACAGCAGATTGAAAACAGCATGCATCAGAGGACTCATGCTGTACAATTTTACAGTCTTTTGGAGCCCCCTCCTTTTGATTCCCCCCTTCCATTTTTTGCAAATTGCAAATAAGTTTTGTTTGTGTCCTTCTCTAGAGTTGTGAGGCAAAGGCAAAGGCACACCTGGGAAGAAGGGCAGGCAATAAAACCCAGAGAATACGGTTGATTTTTGACAGCTGCCAATAAGGTCATTTTCCTTACATCATCATTTATATGTGGCTGACAATTCCATTGTTCCAAACAATAAATATATCTTAAACGTAAACTGTCAGTTTGGTTTATGCCAGGTAGGTATGCCATCACACAAAGCCCATCAATAAAATAATTCTGTTTCATAGTAAAACAGACAAGAGAATTCACCAATAAAACACACAGAAATTAGCCTAGGACAATAAGAATTAATTGTTTAAAAATATAAATATAGTAATAAATGATAGCTATTTCATATAAGTAAAATAGCTTTGTGAAGTAAAAATGTTTATAATGCCATATATAAATGTCAGTTTCAGGTTATAAGAAACTAAATTCATGTTTTGAAATGGGTCCTCCTTATTTACTGTTGATTGTATCTTTTTGGCCATGTTCTTCATTAAAATGACAGTAATATTTATTGGTCTATTTTTGATGTACTAAATTTTACTACTGAGCCAAAACAAAATCACATTTAAAACATCTTTTCTGACAATGAGTGGTTGTAGACAGTATGCTAGAGGACTCTGAGCAAAGAAGGGACATATTTTTATCAAATCATGTTATTATCTAAAAAGAGACACTTTATTGTTGGTTAGACTTTTTATGCATTTTACTGAATTGCAAATGGGAAGAAACACAACATCTATAGTTTTCTTAAACTTTACATGACAGAAAATTCATAAGGGCTAATTTCCAAAAAGTTACTGAATTTTAAAGATAGACTATAAAAACTTATAAACTTACATATAAGAACATAGAAACATAATTCACTTTTACACTAGTACCAAAAAGTGGAGGTATATGAAACTATAGAAAATGGAAGATTATCACTGAGGTAACATGTCTGCTTTGCACGTATTGTATAAGATTCTAGGCATGTCTAGAGCCACAGAACCTATAAAGCAGTGTGCCAGTCTTGGCCACACTAACCTTCACTCACTTGTGCATTTGCCTTATTTACCTAGGAAAAGTATCACTGTAGCAACTGCTCAGTAAACATTTGAATGGATGAATGAATGAATGAATGAATGAATAGACCCATAAATGCATGAGGCTGATTGAAGCAAAAACTTCATGATTATTTGAGTTAGAAATTTGGAGGGAAGATGCTAATGATAAAAAGTTACTTGAGAGGTATGGAAAAAAAAAAAACTCTATTAGTCATTTACAAGTGAAGTATATACTCTAAAATCATAAAATGAAATGTCCTAATGCAAAGATCATTATGAAACATGATGTGAAATCACATTATTAAATCAAGGGAAAAAAATCCAGAGAATAATTCCTCACAGAATTATCTGTGTGTGACAGTGACTATGCTGTTATAGCTATTTACTTTACTCAAAATTACCCCCTACATGCAATACATTAAAACTGCTGGTCTGTGAAGACCCCAAAATATCACTGCTTTAAAATTAAATTTTATAAAACAAATGTTATAATTATTGCCAAGTTTTAAAAGCTACGTTCTACTGTGATAATAATGAAAAGTAGACCGGATCTTCACTGTACGTTAAGCACAGAACATGCAAGGTCCATTACACAACTGAAATTAATCTTAAAAGGTGTGTTTGTACACACCTTCCTAATGTCCCAGCAGTGGGTACAATAATTTGAACTATATATTTGCACATACTCTTGCTGAAGCATGGTATAAGTTCTTTGTCCAGGTTAAGTTGTACTTTCAAATGTATTTACCTCCTAATAATATGGAAAAGGCCCCAAGAGTTTTGGGGAGGTAGAAGCTGGAGTGCACTTTCCCAATTCACCCTCTGAATTAATATACTAATGGTGAAAGGCATCTACAGGGTACTAGAATAGGATTAAAAAGAAATTCTTGGGAGTTTTTTTTCTTTTTTTTTTTTTAAATTTTTTTCTCTCTCTATCTCTTTCAACTGTTGAGACTATACTCTTAACCTTGTTACTCTTAAGATATTTCCAATACGGCATTTGAGAAAGAGAGAACAGAAACAATTTTCTAGGTTATTCAGTAAAAGATGAAACGTTATTTTGAGGGTAAATTAACTACATCAGTTTTCTACTTAATATTTTCTAATAGAAATAAATATGTGTTAGGCATTTCCCTGAGTAATTGCAGGGGAAAATACTTTATGGTTACTTTCCTGTCTTCTTTCACAGAGAGTTTAATATATTCATATATCATTATCTAAGATCTTAAGATCTTACACAAAACATTTGAAATTAAAATTTTACTTCTTCCCTCTTCCAATACGAAGAATAAATCATTTGAATCCTCTCCCTGCCAATTCTTTTCCAAGTTCTCTCAAGAAATGTTTCCTTAGGGTGCCTGGGTAGCTAGTTGGTTAAGCGGCTGACTCAATTTCATCTCAGGTCTTGCGATCTAGCCCAGTGTAGGGCTCCATACTCAGCAGGGACTCTGCCTGAGGATTCTCTCTCTGCTCCTTCCCCCCATTAGTCCTCTCTTTTCTCCCTCTAAGGTATAAATAGATAAGTCTTTAAAGCCCAGAGTTGGTCTTTAAAAAAAAATTTCTCTTTGCTCCCAAAAGTAATTCTATTTCTAAATAATCTTACTTCTAACACTATAGTTATCTTTATCTATCATTAGAATCTCATTGGATGAATGATATATCTGAAATTATATCCATATTGCTCAGCATTATAAAATTTATTGATATTTAAATAAATATTTTTTGGATGCCCTGTCTGTGCTCAGATTATAAGGTATATTTCAGTTGCCCCTTTTTTTGGGAAACCATTCCCAGAATCTCTCATTAAAGGTAACTAACATCTTTGTCCTAATAACTTCCAATGAACTTTATCTGTAACTCTCTGAGACTTTATATCATAGAACATGGGTATCTATTTTATAACACTTTAAGCTACCTGAGCACAGCATATATCTATCTTATAAATCTTTGTATCACTCACATTTCCTACTATAGCTATCCATGCATGCTTGTTGAATAAATGAATGACTAAATATATGTGTGTTACTGATCCTTATTAATCTTACTAGACTCTTATCTCCTTGAAGACCCAGAGGTCAACCCTGTGGCTGGCACATAATAGATATTCAATAAATGTCACTGAATGAAAAGTAAAACTCTAAATGGCAAGACAGCTTCTTCAAAAGGGTACCTTGCTTTTGGGTGGTGGGCTGTTTGTGCTCTTGTCTGTGTGAATGCTGGTAGGAGATACAGCAGCACCGAGGTTGCCTTGGGGTATGCCTGGGAGCTTCCCTCCTGGAGACACCTGCATTGCAGCTAGCTGGGCAGCATATAACTGCTACAAGAAAAAAAGGGAGAGAGAAAGAAAGAGAGATAAAAGACTGTCAGTAATAAAATAAATGCACCTCTCAGAAAGTACCTATATTCAGAGGTCGTAGTTCTTCTGAGTCTTCTTGTTTACTGCCCTGGAACATTTAAAAAAAGAAGTTGTCACCTTAACTTTCATGACTTACTTCTCTGGGGAGAAATGACAGATACCAAATAGAAGGGATTCTAGCTTCAGGATGTCCAGGGACTCAAAACAAATAACAGTCATTCATATTTAGTCTTTCCCAATGTCTAGAGAAAATAAGTCTATCATATTATTTGGTCAAGACTTCTTTTTGCTCTATTTTAAAATGTTCACAGTGCATTACAAAAGAACAAAGCCTCATATGCAAAGTAATTTTCTTACTATCCATATCAGTTTAAGTCTGGTATACCTCTTTTTTTTTTTTTTTTTTGACTTGTTGCAATAGACACCTGTAACAATTTTTTTCCTAATCATACAAATACACAAAAAGCCATTGAGAGGGCATGAAAGGAGAGTATCTGAAGAACATTATCTGGTGAGTCTACCTACATTGAAAAAATTAATTGGATGCTTGCCAGAAGTCCACTTTACGTCATGGTATATAAACACAGACAAACCCGAAATCATCTTGAGGATTAGGGTTTTAAGAATACTGTCTGAAACATGCACTCTTCCACTAAGCCACCACACAGTAATTTTTATTAAATAACCAGTAAAAAATTCTTGAACAAATCAATTTAATAATAAAAGAGACTGTCACTTTGATAATAATTGCCATATGATATGGTATCTTAAAACAAGGAGGTTACTTTAGATTCCAATAGTCACCTTAAATGTTTAGATCAATTCTCTTTTCTTCACCAGTCAGTAGTTTGTGAAAATTTTAGGGTTTGGATGGAAAAGAAATTATTAGCATGTATGCATGCGTCTGCACACACACACATGCACATGTATGTGTGGATGCAAGCTAGAATTTCTGTAATAAAATGACTGATACTAAAGAAAAAGGCCCTCAGAGAAAAGTACTGTGACATAGCTTATCTTGATTTTTCTCTGAAAGAAATTTCAAATGATACAACTGCTCAGGATAAGCCCGAGACCCTGATAAGTGGGGTCTCTCTAGAAATGAAATATTGAAAACTGAAGACAGGCATATATTTACATGAAAATACACACACATTGTTCATAGTTTCCAGATATTGTGGTTTAAATGAAACAGATCATTAAAATTATTGATAAAAATTGTTTTTTTATGACAACTAACACAAGATATATTCCAGACAAAGAAAACCAGAAGAGTATAATTGTACTATCAGTAATGAGTGTTCCTTCTCCCCAAGTTTGTGTGTATTTTTTATTTCAGTCTTTGAAACAGAAAAATAAGATTTAATTCATATGCCTTAGATTTCATAAAAAAGAGTAAAAGGACATGACGTCAAATACAATGACTGACAGTTTATCATTTTTTTCAAGTATCAGAATTAATCCATTTCCCTCACTTGTGTTAAAAACCTTTGCATTGTTTTCTGCAATTCAAAAAAGTAGTATTTTCTGTTTTCATCCTAAGCTGTTTATGAAGTTACTAAGAAAATAACCAATATTCCAAGATACCACTCTGTAAATTAAAATTTTATCCAGTAAAATACATGTACTGAATAACATTTACTGAACTAAAAATATTTTTAAAAATAGTCTGAAGCAATATCACATATTATAAATTTCATATTGTATTATATATTATCTCCTTGTCTTTAAAAATTATTCTAGTGGGTATTATACCTAGAAGCTAACAATCCATATTACTGGTTTAGTATACATATAAGATTGTTTCATAATTACTGAAGATTGACCTGAGATACTTTAATATCTGTAGGTAAAAAGAAAAATGTGAACAAAATAATTATTCAAAATTTTGATTATTAAAGAATTATTAATTCTTTCATAATTTGAAAAAATATTGCCGCTATGTGTTAATTAGATAATTAAATAGACCAGTCACTTATAAAAAGTGATTCAATGCTTAAATATAAATCTCTACAGACTCACAACTTCCAAAGTAGTATAAGAACTACTACTGAAATACAAGTATAAGCATACTCTGAAATACTTTATTGAATTTAAAGGTTGCAGATGGCATATATTTGGAATAAAAAATAACATGCACATCCTTTCCTCATTCAAATAAATGCATTATTTTTATCTTTTTAATTATGAAATTAAGGTTTATCCTCATTAAACTGTCCTGAGAGATGCTTTTGAGTAAAAAAAACCCTAAATTTGTAAAATAGATGGACCCATTTAAACATTTTTATGAGAACAGTATGGTATCATCCATTTTACTGGTACTTTTATAGACTATAGAAATTTAAAGTAATTTATGATGAAAATGTCACAAGCATATTAAATCAACAAGAGTATGGTTAACATTAGGTAGCTCTTCATTCCTCTCAATCTTCCATATCCTCTTCCTCATATTTGGTTTTCTCCTGCTTCATCAAGGCTTGAAAGTAGGAAATATCTATTTCTAATACATTTTATTTTGTGTAAAATATATGTGCTCCTTAAATTTACATTATATTACAGGAAGCATTAAAAAAGCCCCGATCTTAGAAAATCTAACACACTTCAAGTCTGCACAGGTAAAATAAACCAGAAATTTTAATACTTCTGGGTCCTAATTTGACCTAATACACAAGTTAAAAGGAAATTTAAGTAGTTTTAAAGAAGTAACTTACCAAAAAGAAAAAAAAATGCCGCTGTGACTTATTTAAATTTAATCTTTCAAAAAATTAAGTTCATTTATCCATATATGTGTGTGCTGACTAATTTTAAAAGAAGGGAATCAAGAGATGACTAATATTTTATTTCATTTATTACATGCTCTTAAAGCAAATCAAGAGTAACAATAGCTCTTTGTATTGAGTGAGAGCAACAATCACCGAACCACTGGTTGATCTTGTTAAGAGGGAAGGGTAGTGGCATTGGAAGGCCACCTGAAGTAAAAAACATCATGTGAACCATAGAACCCATTTCCATATTATAGATACACCTATAATTTGTGTGTATCTGTAGCTTAAGTGTACAAAGTTTTTAGGCAAAAATCGGGTTAACATTTTTCTTTAAAAGACTGTAGATAAACCGAGAGTTAAATATAAAATGCATCATGATAAATGTACTTTCATGAAAAAATTAAGTTGTTCTAAACATCAAAAACAAATTGGGAGATCCAAAACATAAAAAGCTAAGGCTTAAAGAGAGCACTCACTTCATGAGGTTAGCCAGACTAACAGAATAATGATTTTTCTCTTGCAGAATAATTTTACACTTATCTAGAAACTCTGGTGTTAGGGATTTAATTTCTAAAACTCCCAAGTTCTACAGATCATTAGGTTTTCCACTCTTTGAAATACTGTATTCCTAATGTCTTTCCCTTCATTCCTACACCTACTTCAGACAAAGATTTTTTTTTTAAAGAAAACAATCACAAAAAATTAAGATGGAAACTATCCATTGGTTACTTAGGGTCTTCTTGGTTCTCATGTGTCCATAAGTGTCTGTGTGTGTATAACTCACTTTCGTTTTAAATTGTTCCATAAGTCTATTTTTTAAAGATTTATTTATTTATTTATTTATTTATGATAGACATAGACAGAGAGAGAGAGAGAGAGAGAGAGAGAGAGAGAGAGGCAGAGACACAGGAGGTGGGAGAAGCAGGCTCCATGCCGGGAGCCCAATGCGGAACTCGATCCCGGGACTCCAGGATCATGTCCTGGGCCAAAGGCAGGTGCTAAACCGCTGAGCCACCCAGGGATCCCCTGAAGTTCTTTCAAGGACCTGTGGCTTTCTACTTCTAGTGTACTTCTACTAGACCAGTTAAAAGTAAGGCAAAATTCCATTCTAATACCAGTTCCGAACTAGTGACCTTGGGCAATGACACTGAGGCAGTGTTCTTTAATCTGCAAATTCAGGATAAATAAAACTGACCTTGCAGGGTTGCTGTGAGAAATAAATCACATAATATATAAAAAATACTCAGAGAAACATATGGCAAAGAATGCTTTATCAATAAGTAATAGTTATAGTTAGCAATTAATTATACCAAGTAAGAAACTGACTAGGTAATATAAAGTGCTGACTTCCTGCTATATACTCTGGACTGTGCTAAGCACAGTGGAGGGTACAAACAATGGATAAATATAGTTTCTTCCCTAAGTCAAGATTGATAAACATAAAACAATGAGAATATAAATGTCTTATAACTGTATGCCGCTTTTAAAGGTGTGAAGGGAAAGGAAATGAGTCAGGGCGAACTGATTTTTCATAGAAGAGATGTAGTTAAGCTGGAAGTAGAAAAGGAGGTGGCATTCTAAGGAAGAACAATTTAAAGGCACAGGGGCAGGAATGAGGTAGCTGTTGCAAAAGGAATGCAGAAGAAGGTGTGGAACAGTGACAGGAGAAAGGACAGTGACCTAATGAGTGCATATCCCAGGAAGAGTAAAGCAGCACTGGGTTTGTAGACTAGTGCACCTTACAGAAGATCTTCACATAAAGACAGAGTTTAAATTTAATATGTAGGTAGGCAAGTCACTGAATTTTTAAAGCAATATATGTGATCGTTTTTACTAGAATAAAGATATGCAAGGTATCTGTTACGAGGTTATCAACATTTAGTAGCAATAATTTTAATGGTAACTTGAGTTGAAGTACCAATTGGGGAAATGAAGATGGAAAAAATGATACCAAGTTTATAGCACAGTGGGCACATAAATGACTACAAATTAACTGGGGAAAAGAAAAATGAAATAGAACAACAGGATGAATAGTATAATTTATATGGTCTTTATTTCATTGATATAATATGTAAGTACTCACCTATCATATATTCTTATTTGTGTATATAGTCATTATACTATCTTGTATAATAGCTAAACCACATGTATTTTTTTTTTTCCAAAAAAAGAAATCACACACAGAGACTTCCCTATAATTCATATTGAGAGGGATGCCTAGTGGCTCAGTGGTTGAGCATCTGCCTTCAGCTCAGGGCCTGATCCTGGAGTGCCAGGATCGAGTCCCACATTGGGCTCCCTGTATGGAGGCTGCTTCTCGCTCTGCCTGTGTCTCTGTGTCTCTCTCTCTCTGTGTCTCTCATGAATAAATCAATAGACACAGGCAGAGGGAGAAGCAGCCTCCATGCAGGGAGCCCAACATGGGACTTGATCCAGAACCCCAGGATCATGCTCTGAGCCCAAGGCAGACGCTCAACCACTGAGCCACCCAGGCATCCCAAATAAATAAAATATTTTTAAAAATTCATATTGAGATAGTGAAAATGCTAGAACAATTCCATCATGGGTTTCCCCTAAAGTATGACTCATTAAACTTTATTTTTTAAGTATTAAAAGTGTGCTGCAGTGTATCAACAACATGAGCTTGAATTACATTTATCTCCCTTAAACCTAATCAGTGCTTTTTTCCTGTAATGTACCACATGTACCAAAGCACTATTAGGCAGTGGGCTGATAGTTCATTAGCAGGCATTCTTCCTGTTGAGTTAGAATGGTACAGTGTGGGGTCAAAAAAAAAATTCTGGTGGGATGATACGGTACAGATATTTTAACTTGTGCTAATAAACTGTTGCTAATTTGAGGGAAAATAGTATAGTTGTGTTTGGACAACTTGGCTTTTAACCCACAGTTATATACAACTGTATTTTCTTCCACAGGTAGCCATTTTTGCTCAGCTATCCTAAGCTAGTGGCTGGTACTCCTCAGTGCATGGGGTGGAGAAGTTTCACAAAAGAGCCTTCTAAATTTGAGGTAGCCTATTTCATTTCTTCCTTGAGATGGTAAATTCTTGCCACTTTTCCTTAATAGTTTATTTTCCCAAATTGTTGAAAATACAACTTCTCCTGTTGCTATTACCCTGGGGCCCAACTGCCATCTGGAGTATTTGGACTGAAAGCATTACGCACTGACAAAAATATCTATTACTGGTTGGTCCCTCAAACCGTTTACTGACTAGTAAACTCCTTGAAGGCAAGGATTTAATCTCTATTATTTAATGCTTTCTCAGAAAATGGTAAAGGCAAGAAAAGTAGAAATGAATAAAGGCAGAAATGAACTGAATAAAATAATACCATTAATTTTTAACACATGTAGATCTCTAGTAAGTATTTAGTATACATTTAATAATGGTAGTGACTATTTGTGAAGCAAATTTTAAAAACTTGGATGGAAATGGTATGTTTTTACTACTTGAGGATTTGAGAAAAGACATAATGGTGATTTTGATAAAATTTCCCATTCATCCATTTATTTCATTTACTTAAAGGAACAGAGAAACAGTGAATTTCAAAATCTTATCAGCATAGGAACAAAATACAGCATAATATACTTACTATAGCCATAATTATAATAGTAAATGAATTAGTCAATGTGGAATTATGAACCAACAAAAATGGATAAAGATTATTAGAAAAAAGTTAATATCTTTTAAAAAGACAATAGAAACAAGAGTTTAAGTTCAGAGAGAGATACTCTTAATTGTTTTGGAAAAGACAAATAGGAAATGCCTTCTTTCTGATAAAGGGATATACACTGTTTACTCACTGGATCCTAAATATTTATTATTCAGAGAATAAAGAGGCATTTAATAGGGGCTATGGTTGTGAGATAGAAGCTGTTCTTGCGATTTTTTAAAAATATATTTTATTTATTTATTTATTCATGAGAGACACAGAGAGAAGGCAGAGACATAGACAGAGGGAGAAGCAGACTTCCCACAGAGAGCACGATGTAGGAGTCGATCCCAGAACTCTGGGATCACTCCCTGAGCCTAAGGTAGAGGCTCAAATGCTGAGCCACCCAGGCGTCCCCTTGCAATCCTTTTTTCTTGATTTGTTCAAAGCTTAATTTTCTGTTTGAACTGTGATCTATTATCAGGTTTCCTTTTTGCATGCCCAAGTAATATAAACAAAGGCACAGGAAACAGGGAAGAACTACATTCTGGCAATTACTCAGTAGCCAGTAGCATATGACAGTGTTTAGTGTGATCAAGCACCTTACCTTCTCCTGCAGGCATAGATTAGGAGATGGGGATGCTCACATCTCACTGGGAAAATAGTGAGAAATAAGTCATACTCACCATTATCTTTCTACCTCTATCCTCCCTTTCTCTGGCTCCCCACATCTCTCCTCCCCAAATCACAAATTTTGTCATACTAAATATTTACACAAAGTATTTTAAGAAAAATAAATTAAAATTGTGACAGAAAATGTTGGCTTTCCTAAATGCTTTATCATAAAACATACTGATTAAGTAAATTTGTAAACATTTATACTGCCATTATCTGAAAGAGGAGTGCTAACAGACTGCACGTTCAGTTAATAAAATTTTTGCTAAATTAATTGCTTAAAATTATTTCTATAAGTAGAATAATTTTCTCCAAATGAAATATCATATAAACATCAATACATAAAAGAGGGAAAAAAGAAGTATATTATATAAATGAATTTTACATGTTTTTAATATTTAATCCAATGGGACCAATGTGGTTGTTTAATTTATCCTAAGAATTTAAATAGGCATAGGGATGAAAGTTAAAGTTCTTTATCAGCCTTGGGAGTCAAGGCTTGGGGGTTAGAAGTAAGTAGTAGTGACTTATAAGCTCTCATACATGCAAACATGTATAAATATAAATTTTCAAAGAGAACATTATAGAGCTAAAAACCTTCTGATTAATAGTCTCTTGGAGTTCAAATATACATACAGAAATAGCAGAAGATTTTTAGCTGAAGTCCAGGGATTGATAACTGGCAGTAAAAGTTAACATAGATGCAGTGTGTTCACTACTTGGATCGGAGATTTTCAAATGTGTGTCTGGTCATTTATCATGATTTTAAAAATAGGTAAATTGTACTTCTAAAGTTTCAATCAAACCTGAAAGATGTACGTTAGATGTGATGTGTAAAAAAGCATTTGTTTGTTTTTTTTAAGGGAAGAAACAAAGAGTAACATTTGTGAGGAAAAAATTCAGAAAGCAATTTCAAGGCTCCGTAAGTGTTATCTTTATAGCTTAATTTCAGCTTCTTAATGTAACTTAAATGTGGAGTTTAAAGAGAAACTAATGTACTGGAGAAAATATTTCAAAACATATCAGCATGTTTCAATGTGAATAAATTTGCATTGCACATTATTTTTCATAATGTTTCTTCACAGAAAATTATCAAAGCAACTTAAGTTTAAACATGGACTTCTTTCCCTAACATTGTCAGCTCTTCTTTTTGAAATTATTCAAGTATATAGCAAAAATGGAAAAAAAAAAAAAAGGCCTTAAATTTGCTGGATCCCAGGGCAAAAGTGCAAATAGAAACTCACATGGAAAAAAACTTAACAATTTACAAATCAAGATAATGAAGTGTTTATTACAACATTTCATTCTCCCATCTTGACAAACATACCTTCAAAACACCTGTATGCAAAGGCAAACCACAATAAGATACCACTTTACACCTAGTAGGATGGCTGTTATAAAAACATTAGAAAATAACAAATGTTCACAAGAATGTGGAGGAATCAGGACCCTTGTTGATTGCTGGTGAGAATGTACAGTTGTGTAGTTGCTATAGAAAACAATACGGTAGTTACTTGCAAAATTATGCAGTATTGCCATATGATCCAGCAAACCCACTTCTGGATACATACCCAAAATAATTGAAATCAGAGACCGTTAAGAGGTATTTATATACCCATGTTCAGAGCAGCATTAGTTATGATAGCCAAAAAGTGAAAGAAACCCAAGTTTTCATCAACGGAGGGATGGATAAACAAAGTGTGTTATAAACATACAGTGGAATATTATTCAGCTTTAAAAACAAAGGAAATTCTGATACATACTGTGACATGGATGAACCTTGAAGACATTATGTTATGCTAGATGAAATAAACTGTTATAAAGGGCCAAATATTGCATGATTTCATTTATATGAGGTGAGGTATCTAGAGTATTCAATTTCATGAGACAGAAAGAATGGTGGTTGCCAGAGACTGGAGGGAGGTGGGGTACTTAATTCTTTAATGGGTACAGAATGTCATTTTGGGAAAATGAAAGTTCAGGAGATGTATGGTAGTGATGGGTACATGACAATGTAAATGTGCTTAATGCCAGGGACTATACATTTAAAGATGGTTAAAACGGTAAATTTTATGTTATGCATATTCTCTCCCCGACCGACACATAAAGGATCAGGAGGGCAGGTTTGATTTTAGATTTCATGATCTCCTTGATGGTCCATGTTTGTACTCCTTCTTTTCCTGTCCTTTCCTTCTCCATTCAAAAGAAGATGCTTAGCTTTTGTCCTAGATGGCCTAAATTTCTTGTCTGTGACTAACCTGCAAGTGGCTTCTAAGGTAGGGCCCAGAATATGACATGGCTACCAGCCCTGCTAGACTGTGAGTCTTTAACAAATTCCAAAATAAAGTTAGAAAGATATTCCAGGCAGGGGAAACCTAACATGCAAAGTTACAGGTAACCTTTAAATCAACCAACAAAATACGTCTGTAAGTATTTAAGATTTTTCTGTATACCACAGAGGGCACTTCTTAAAAAAGAGACTCTCCCCTTCTCTTTTTAAAATAAAAGATGATGTTCATTTTCCTTCTCCTAGGCAGGAGAATGTGTGGTCATCCTATTTTGCAGCCACCACTACTGGAGCAGTGGTAGAAGAGGCTGAACAAAAAGAAATCTGGTTTCTTTCACTCGGCATAATGTTTTTGAGGTTCCTCCATGCTGTAGCATATGTGTTAGTAGTCTGCTCCATTGTATTGCTGAATAGTATTCCTTTGTATAGATATATCATATTTGTGTGTGCATTTATCCAGTTGATGGACATTTGGATTGTTTCCAGTTTTAGGCTATTATGAATAATCCTGCTATTGAACATTCCTGTTCAGCCTTTGTGAATGTTTTCATTTCTCTTGACTACCCAATTCCTAGGATTGGATTCGCTGAGCCATAAGGTAAGTTCATGATAACTTTTTAAAGAGACTGTCAAACTTTTCCAAAGCAGCAGAACTATTTTTGCATTCCCACGAGCAGTGTTATAAGAGTCTCAGTTTATACCATTATCAATACTTGGTATTGTCTGTCTTTTTTATTATAACTATTCTAGTAGGAGTGAAGTGGTATCTCATTATAGTTTGATTTTTATTTTTTAAAAAAGATTTATTTATTTATTCATGAGAGACACAGAGGGAGAGAGGCAGAGACACAGGCAGAGGGAGAAGCATGCTCCATGCAGGGAGCCTGATGCAGGACTTTATCCCAAACTCTGGGATCACGCCTTGAGCTGAAGGCAGACGCTAAACTGCTGAGCCACCCAGGCATCCCTCTCATTATCTGCATTTCCTTAGTGATGAATGACATTGAGCAACTTTTTATGTGCTCCTTAGCCATTTCTATGTAGTCTTTGGTAAAATGCCTACTCGGACTTTTGCTCTTTCTATAAAATGGGTTGTTGTATTATTAGTTGTAAGAGTTCTTAATATTCAAATTTGATTATAAAGAGAAAAACCTACCAGAGAAACTATGTGAGGGTCCAGTTTAATAGCAGTATATAGATATTATGAAAATGTTCATAATGATAAAAATATAATGATAATAAAAGAATAGCACAAATAAACATATTTTCCACTCATATAAATCTTAATATACTTATACAATGATAAATTTTTTATTCTTTAAGTTTTAAAAATCCTAGGCAATGGAGGTTGAAAAGGACTCGCTGCACCCCAGTAAGGAATACTAGCATGGTCAAGGGAGCTCTGAAAGTTAGTGACTTTTATTAGTCACTAAGATGACTTCTGGAAAAAATGAAGACTAGATAGGGCTAGCCCTCAAGACAAACTCTTGAGGGTGTAAGGCTTGGGGTAGGGAGTAAATGCTTAGATTTCTCTCCTAACTTCCTTGATAGTTAGGAACCCAACCCCTAGAAGTTGGGTGGCGAGTGGGGGTGTGAAGCATTTCTCCTGCTGCATCACGCTCTTTACCACAGTCCAAGGGAGAAGGTGATTGGGGGAAGGTGATGTGGGAAGGGCTTTCACTTAATCCTCAGTCTAGAGTTCCAACTGAACAGTTTTTCCCAAGGGAGAGAAGGCAGTGAACTAAAGTCACTTGGAGGAGCAAGTGCAAGTAAGTACACATAGCATGATATGGGATCTGCTGTATTTGGATACAATTCCTAAGACTTGAGGGCAAGAAAGAAATGTATCAAACTGAAAGAGTGAGGAAAACTCAGACTTACTATAGATTTGTCCAAATGGAGGATAACTAATAGCCAGTATAGCTGTGGCACAGAATTTTGAAAATGAGCAAGTTGAACTGGTTGGAATATAAGTTTCAATATCAGGTAACACAACGAAACGACTTAAGTGGACAAAGCTTCCAAAAGGCTGGAAGGCCAGCTGACCTCTAGAGGAGAGTTCTAGATGGTAGTGGGATAAGGCACAAGGGAAAAGAAATGTTATCCACTTGGGACACCTGGGTGGCTCAGTGGTTGAGCACCTGCCTTCAGCCCAGGGCGTGATCCTGGAGTCCTGGGATTGAGTCCCACATACAGCTTCCTGCATGGAGCCTGCTTCTCTGTGTATGTCTCTGCCTCTCTCTCTTTCTCTCTCTCTCTCTCTCTCTGTGTGTCTCTCATAAATAAATAAATAAATAAAAATTTTTTAAAAAAGAAATGTCATCCACTTCTGAAAGAGAATTTTCTGCCTTTGGAAAAAACAGGTGAGCCTCTTGGAGAGCAGGTCTGAGGAAACAAGGGGATGGCTGGTAGGGACCTCAGGGCAGAAACTACTACTATTATGACCCACATCTCCTTAAATGTATCACTCCTGGATGATATGTCTTGGAAAAGCTGGAATATAAAAGTAAAATATTATGTCTGGCTATTGTGTAGTTTTACCATTAAAAAGCTATTGTGAATACATGTGCAGATGCTATAGCATTATCTATGTAAAGCTGCTATCACCAAATGCTAATAATACACAGACAATCTTTATTACTTTATTCCAAATTCAGTCCCACTCAGTGTGATACTTGGACGGAATGCAGAGCTATCAATGAGGGGTGGAGTGTTGATAGGGTGTGAAGATGGCATCTTGATAAAAATTAAAGAATACATTTGAACTTACTTAAATTGTGAGACCTTTTTCACAGGTATGATGCTCTCAAGCTGTTTCTGTCACGCCGCAGATACTGAAGCATATAAATAAGAAATGCTTCAAATGTACTGGATTTTAAAAGGATTTCTTCATTTTGTGATACACCAATGCATCTTGAATAGTTAGGAAAAACATTTTGACTTTTACAATTGAAGCGGTTCCTTAAAGATCCAGATATATTTGCAGGAGTCATGCAAGAAAACACCAACTGATAGTTTATCTCTCTCTCACTCCCTCCTTGTTTTTTTTCTACTCCACAAGCCATCTTCATGTACTGCACAGTAATCCATTACAATATGTTCCAACATCTGCCTCCCCATATGATGTATGACCTATTCGATTGACCCTTTTTATGCCGCTCCAGACTTTCCGCTCATGACTGTGGGAGGAAGAACGCTCTGCATCCATTCCTGAGGTCACTAACCAGTAAATACATCTCCATTTGGCAAGGTAAAGGGGACGCTGGCTGGAAAGCTCTGCAAATCTTTTATATATCAGTGACTATACTCATAGCTTTAATTAGTTTAATTTATGGGAAAAAGCACTGCTGAAATTCCTTTCAAAGTAACAATAAGAAGAGAATGCTTGTTAAGGGGAGGGGGTTTTATTTTCTGTTGTTACCAAATATTTTTACTGAACATAGGGAAGCTGAATATTATCAGAAAGATTTTTAAGGCAATCACTTATCTTTGATTAAGTTCATAATTGTGAAATCATTGTTCATTTTAACCCAATAGATTGGGGGTGATATGTAATAATAATAATCAAAGCATTAAAAGTAGTGAGCATTTTTTACTCAATAAAAACAGAAAATGAATGTTAAGTCATATTAAATCAGACTATATATTATTTTGTATATTACAAAAAAAAAAAGCAACAAAACATACTTCCAGATTGCATACTTGCTGGAAGCTTGAAAATACTTGGCGCATATGGGGAGAGGCAGTGCAAGAGCCATGATTTTTCTCAGTGACTATGAAGTGCCACTCACTTTGCTAGAAGTCTGCATGCTATTTCAGGGATCACCATAACAAGTCTGTGTGTTCAGTGGGGGTGGTTCGATAACTTGACAAAGATTAAACAACTAGTAGTTGCAGAAGTCTGGGTATCCCTGCAAGTTTTCCTTTCTACTATGTGCCATATAAACTTACCATATGGGGGTAACAATGTTACTACTAAAAATGCTTTCCAAACTTAAAATTTGTGATGAATTCTCTATATTGCGGTGGGATTCCCCTACCTGCTGGCCGGTGGAAGCAAGGATTTTCCCTGACTCTGAGCCAATGACAGTTTACAAGCCCAGGGGTTAGAAGCTTCAAGAGTAAAAGACTTCTTGAGTCACTCGTGACAGAACTCTACTTTCCCTGAAGAAAGTACATCCCTTTAATATGTATATTTTTAATTTAGATGTTTTATTTTACTGCTGGTAGTAACAGACAACACGTGATGGATTAAAATAAAAAGAAAAACTTCCTCCTATGGATTTCTCCCTTATTTTTCCTTCATTTTTCTTCTATAAACTTTCTTGATTAAGAAAACTCTAGGTATTATATTAGTGTTGGTTATTTGGGCACATAAAAGGAATCAGTCTAAATTTTGAGAGAAATCTGGATGCAGAATGCTAATAGCAGCAAAGATAATCATAATAGCTAAAATTTATAGGATTCTTACTGTGTGACAGGCCCATGCTGTCTCTCTCTGAATCTTAAGAAACAGATACTATTATTTTGCGGAGGAAGCCATTGAAGCATAGAGAAAGTAAGTCATTTGTCCAAAGGCACATAGGTAAGAGGCAAAGAATAGGTTAAAATCTACATCTTTTTACAGAGCTCAAAACTTTTTTTTTTTTTTTTTTTTTAAGAGCTCAAAACTCTTAACCAATGCCTTATGAACATCTTTTTTGGTCATTTAAATACAGTAGTAGGCTCTGGGACTTTGGTGCAAAAGAGTGGGACAAGCCCAGGGAGGGCAACTCTAACTTCTGATAGAGCTTGGGCTCTTATAAGAACTATATGACTGCCATTGTGGTGCAGAAAGGACATGAGAAGTACGCAAGAGGACATCTTCCCTAGCATTTTCATTTCCTTCTTCTTGGCCACTGCCAGTAAAAAATGTTTCAGTTTGGTTTACTTCTCAATTCATGGTGTTTGAAGAGCACATGAGGGAGAGCTATGATATGGTCAGACAGATTGGGAAAAGTTTCTCTACAAATATGATTGCTTGGAGATCAGAGAGAATGAGATGTTTCAAATATGTACATGGAGTAGAAAAAGCTAGCAGAAAGACCTAGTGGTAGGAGAGAACATGACAAGCGTGGGGTATTAGAAGGCCAGTGAGTCTCTAGTGTGGTGGCAGAGATGTTCAAAAAGGTAGATGAGGAGCCATAACAATTTAAGAAGAGGCATGACATAACTAGATTTTCATTTCTATAAGATTAGTCTAGATATAATATGGAGAATTGATTGGAAGCATTTGGCTTACCTACATTCAACTTTTAATGGAATAAGATTAACATAATCATTTTTACATTATTTAAGATTGATTAAAAATCAATGATACAATAAATCTGGATACATAATTTTCAACATTCTGAGTTTCACCCTTATTTCAATATTTGCTTTTTCCTGGATAATTTATACTAATATTTCAATCATGCTGAAAAATTTTATATTTTGTTTCAGTCCATAGTCACTAACCTTGTTTCTTTTGGATCATTTAAAAAAAGAATAAGAAAAAAAATATATTAAAAATGAGCCATTTGCACTACCTACACCACACATTACTCTTAAGTCAATTAAAATAACAGAAACACACTCTAATAGTACCTTGCATTTACAATCTGTCTTGAATCATGAGAGGCTTCCATTTTAATTGCATGGGACACACTTCTCATATCATCAAAGTAGTCCAGAGAAATCATTAACGATTGTAACTTCTCCTTTTCTGCCTTAAACTGATTGACTCATTCAATATTTATTTATTGGACTCCCATAACTTACCAGGTTTTGTTCTAGACACTTAGAACACATCAGTGATGTTCTAGACACTTAGGGCACATCAGTGAACAGAGATCTCTGTGTTAATGATAGGATTTTAAATGTTTTTCCTCTGAAAAAGACTTGCAAGACTTTAATCTTTCATTCTGTCTATCTAGTATTTCTCTAACATTTCCCCATATGACACTATCATTTGTGGTTATCATGATTGGGAATTTATATATCCATTATTCTTTATATCTGTAAATGAATATTGCTTTTGAAAGAAGTCAAGTCATTATTGAAAGTCCATGATTGAGTTCATGCTTACAAAATGGATATACCTTGAAAACATTATGTTAAGTGAAATAAACCAGACAGAGAAGGAGAGAAGGTGAATAGAAAGTATAATAGAGTTACCAGGAGCTGAAGGAAAGGAAAAGGCAAGTTATTATTTCATGGTTACAGAGCTTCCATTTGGGATGATCAGGAGTTCTGGAAATAAATGTGGTGATGAATATAAAACATTATGATGAGATTTAATGTTATTAAATTATACACTTAAAAATGGTTAAAATGGTAAATTTTATTATTATGCATATTTTGCCACAAAAGTGGAATGATTAAGGGGATGATAGAAAAAAACAAACACTGTTTCCCAGTCCCACATCAAGCCTTATTTTTTAAAAAATATTTTTCCAATTTGTTCCCATGTGTTGGTTCATTTTGTACATTAACTCAAGTGAACATATTTAAAGAGGGGAAAGGAGTAATGATGTTTTAAAGTAAAAGGAGGTTGGAAATATTAGTTTTTTAAAAAATACTAAAAATTATTCTAGGCTACAGAAACAAATATAAACAAATATAAAAGAAAGAAGAATATGTTCTAAATCAACCCAATTTGGTAATGCCCCTTTCAAATTAATGGTCGCTCTGAAACGGAAGCTACAACATCATGTCAACCCTTCCCTGACTTTGGAAAAAACACAGCATTTGCCTGTTCTACTGTAAAAGGTAGTTCTTTCTTCACTTTTCCCTCCTCTCTAAAGCTAGCTTCTTTTTCATATTCAGATGACTGTTTATGAGCTCAATCCTGTTTCAACTGTCAGTCTTTACATCGAGGAAAGATAGATGGGACACACCAACCCCAACCTAAATGACCTTTGGATGTGACAAGAGTTTTAGGTCAGCCTTGCTAAATGGAGGCCTTGGTGTATCGAGACATGCCTTGGGGTGAAATTTACAGTGAATTTATTATCTCCCAATGCCCTTTGGACTGCTTCCCACCATCAAACACTATGGCAGCACTTGGAACAGGAAGAAATACATTAACTGGAATCTGATCGTTTTAAAAGGTTACAGCTGCCCAAATATAATTTAATTTCATACTTGCCCTTTGAGGGTTTGGTGTATATTTTCATTTTATGACTGCAAATGATAAAGCTCTTAAGATTCCAGGCAATAAAAAGAGAAAAAAAAAGTATTTTAAGGGTTAGAAGTCTATTCAGTTCATACTCAATGAGTGAAGTGACAAATTAGCTTTTTTAAAAAAATCTAACATTTCTCTTTTTTATTTGGACCATCTCTTATTCCTCTTCTGATCGTACACTTCTATGTTTGGTTGAAATTAGTATGTGAACACTGACCTCAGATCTCAGCTAGTGTGAAAATAAAAAGGGTGATAAAGAAAAAATGAAGATAAAGCCAAGCTGATTTAAAGTGAAAATATTTTAGTATAGGGGACACGTTTTTCAGTAGTGTTCCCTCTCATATGACTGGGAAAATTTACCCATCAGAGTATATCAACATGAAATCGATTTACCATTGATTCTGTACTTCAACAGTATATCACATTTCTGCAAACTTTAAGGAAAGGGTCACAAAATCCTCCATAAATGCCACACCACAGCCTCATTTGTTTAATTACTAAATATTACTATTCTTTTATTAACAGAAAGTAAGTGGTATGGTGTTTTTAATTCAATAAAATCAATCAGAAAAAATCAGAAACAAAAACCAGATAAAATTATCTACAGTTTATTTTAGTCATCAAAACAAAACAAAACAAGCCCCCAAACCAACTTTTGCTCTTTCCCTTTAACCTGATACTTTATCAGACTTCACAGTTCTTTAAATATCAATCCAATAGAGTTTGAGGCAACACAGTATTTTGGATTCACTATTCATAATGAGGAAAGCTACATAGTGAAACTTTTAATCCATATAAGCCAAATACAACTTAAAGTTGTGCACGTGAGCCCACGTGAACATGTATGAACACGTGTGGACACATACGCATTCTTTCGTCATTTTTCAATTTGATCAATAAATACTTCTTGAAAGATTTGAGCTAGTTCCTGTGAAGTTTATGCTTTAAACAAATATTTTAGATTAAGAGGGTACTACTGATATGAACAACAAAGAAACATAAAATAATTAGCATTTAAGTATTGTAAAACTTAAACACAGTAGATGATTATAAATATTAATGTATCTTTTCAAAAAAAGATTTTATTTATTTGAGAGAGAAAGAGCACAAGTGGGGCATGGGGACACAGGGAGAAGCAGACTCCCCGCGGAGCAGGGAGTGTGGAGCAGGGACCCCAACATGGGGCTCGATCCCAGGACCCTGAGATCATGACCTGAACCTAAGGCAGACACTTAACCAACTGAGATACCCAGGTGCCCTAATACTAATGTATCTTTATTAGCAAATTAATTTCGTGTCGGTATGTCACTCTTCTCAAAGGATTTTGCATAGTATTTAATTTGCATAATGATTCTAGTGGTCAGATATTACTATCCCCATTTATAGATTATGAAAATATAGTCTAGCAGTTAAGGAATCTGACTCAAGTAGCAAACCCAGTTGGTTACTGGGACTCAAATGCTCTAGATGGTAAAGGGTAATGGGACTTATTGTTTTATTCATTCATTTATTTATCCCTCTTTTAATCAACAAATATTAATTAAAGGCTCACCTAAGGTGAGAACAATGAAAACAAAGATTATCTAGGAATCAATTCCCAATTCTTTAAGAAAAAAGTCTTATGCTCATTTTTCTAAGGAAGATATAGAAACAGCCAGTAGGCACATAAAAAGATGCTCAATATTACTAATCATCAGGGAAATGCAAACCAAAACCATAGTGCGGTATCACCTAACACCCATTTATATGGCTATTATCAAAATTAAACAAAGCAAAACAGCAAAAACCACAAGAAAATGACAAATGATGGTGAGGATGTGGAGAAACTGGAACCCTTGTTCATTGGTGGTAGGAATGTAAGTGGTGTAGTCTCTGTGGAAAACATGGCAGTTCTTCAAAAAATTAAACCTAAGATTACCATATGATCCAGCAATTCCCCTTCTAGGTATACAATCAAAATACTTGAAAGCAGGAATAGGGACAGATATTTGTATATCCATATTCACAGAAGCATTATTTACCATAGCAAAAAGTGAAAACATCCAAATATCTATCAATGGTTGAATGGGTCAACAACAGGGTTACACAGTAGCAACAATAGAATATTATTCAGCCTTAAAAGGGAAGGAAATTCTGACACATGATGGACCTTAAAACATAATACTAAATGAATAAGCCAGACACAAAAGACCAAGCATTGTCTGATTCCACTTATGTGAGGTACCTCAAATGGATAATTCATAGAAACAGAAAGAAGAAAGCTGGTTACCAGAGACTTGGTTGCAGAGGTGGTGACAAAGTCAGGAGTTACTGTTTAACAGGTATGAACTTTCAATTTAAGATGATGAAAAAGTTGTGACGATGGGTAGTGGTGAGGGTTGTACAACAATGTGAATGTACTTTATGCCACTGAAATATATGTTAAAAAATGCTTAAAGTGGTAAAGTTTGTGTTACATGTATCTTAAAATAAAAAGTAAATCCATGGAAGGTTAATAAAAATTAGCAGAGTTTGGGTCACAATCAAAATTAAAAATAAAATTAAGAGCAAAAATTAAATACTTAAGTCTTCACACTAACAATATCAGATGAGAAGTTAACATCAAAAGAAAGCCAAAAGAACAAAGCATAAGCAAAGAAATGCTGGAATTAAGGACAGCAGACAGAACTGAATGCCATGTTAAAATAGGGGGACTGAAAGCATGACTGCTGAACTATAAGATAGTTCAAAAAAGGCCAAAAAGATCAAGGGAATTTGAGGGGTGATGAAACTGTCTTGTACTTTGACTGTGGAGGTGGTGGTGGTTGTGGTTAAAACTCATAGAATTGTGCATCCAAAACAGAGTCAATTTTACTGGAACTTAATTTTAGAAATAAAAAAAAAAAAAAGATACCATGTGAAAATGAAAGAGATCTTATTCAACAACTTTGACTTACAGTTCTAAACCATTTAGGTCCTTCTTCCCAAGAAAGAGTCAGAAAAAGTGGGAGTTTGCTAACACTGTAGATTACAATGATTTTTTTTTTTAACATTACAAAATTCAGACCTGATCTTTCTTTATCTTTAGTATCTCCATATGGGTATAAAAAATGAAATACAAATGGTTTCAGTGTACAGGAGAGCAGCTAGCCAGGGGTTACCACCCACCGTTTGAGATAAGAGGAGTATAAAGTACTGATAGTAGACTATTAAATAAACAAGGTGAAAGCGATTCTTTCCATCTCAGCTGATGCTAAGAAACCAATTGTGCTGCACTTTCTTAATATAAAAATAATGAGTAGTGCTTCCCCATCTACATGTTTCCTTTCCAAGAGAACTCACACTTCTTTCCCAATCTATGAAGCATGGTTTGAAAACATACCAATTCTAATGGGAGAATGAGTGAAAATAGGACTGTTTCAACTGTTGCTGTTCTGGTCTAAATGGAAGCCTCTACTATTGGCATAGTTAGCTTCATAAATAGAGAAGATGAATTAGGCTAGGATCTCCTAAGATCATTTAGAATGTTATGAACTCTATTTAAAACAACAAAGGCCCAGATATACATACTATCTTCTGATTGTTCTCATCCTTGCCATTTGAATATTCCTAATTTCAATTTCTGACCCATTGGCTTATATCTGGATTAATCCTTTACCTGTTTATTCAATAAGCAATACTTCCAAAAAAGAATAGTTCCTCCATTTTTTTTCACTGTTGTGGGAGAATAACAAGGAAGTGAGAAGTTCACATCTTGAAAAATGAGAGAGAAGTGAAAAGACTTGAAAAGAGGAGAAGAAGGCAGCCCGGGTGGCTCAGCGATTTAGTGCCGCCTTCAGCCCAGGGCATGATCCTGGGGACCCAGGGTCGAGTCCCATGTTGGGCTCCCTGTGGGGAGCCTGCTTCTTCCTCTGCCTGTGTCTCTGCTTTTCCCTTTCTCTGTCTCTCATGAATAAATAAATAAAATCTTAAAAAAAAAAAAAAAAGGAGAAGAGGGGAGAGGGAAGAAGTAAAGAAAGACTAATGGGGGAGGGTGGCTAAAAACAGAGAGAGGAAAAGTTAAATGAAGAGAAGAAAAAAAAAAAAAAGAAGAAGACATAAAAGTGAAAACAAAGAGAAAGATTTCTAAGATACCAGAACAGAAAGGTCAATTTTTAAAACTAGGTTTCTATTTTAAAATCTTTAGCAGTCCCCAGGGACAAAAAGGTTGGTATTGTCCAAAAACTGTGGCTGTGTAATTGAAGATGATGACATTCTGATTACTGCTAGGAAATTATTTTATGTGAAATTGTTATCTATTTATTTCTAGATAGCTCTTCTTTTCTTGTGTGTAAGTATGCTTTTAGGTTGTGTATTGGGTAATCTAGCACTGGTCTGACCTGCTCATCTTTCTTCTCATCCCATGGAGCTGTAATAGGAATAATTAAAACTTTCTTGCCTAATTGGATCTTCAGAGCTTGCTTGATTATTTTCAAGTTTCTAAATCATTTCTTTTGAATGCTTCAGATCAATAATTGCCTCATTACCATTCTCTCATGTTTTTCTTGACAGCACATGAATAAATGTGTCCATGAATCAGAGAAGTCTACTTGTAAACTGCAAAGGTTCCTTATGGGGACTTCTGGGGCTCCTGGTTCCTTTCACTTGTACTTCCTTTGCTTCATTTCCCCCTTATCCTCCGTTATACATAAGTAGGTCAGCTAGAGGAAGGATAGTAATATGCATTTTACATATAAGAAAACTTGAGTCACAAGCAGATTGAATGACTTGAGACCAGACTCCTACATCACTTCAAAGCCAGGTTGCAACTAGAACCTTTATTTGTTTAGCAATGTGAGTGGTTAGGAGGATCATGATTGATCAGCTACTTTGGCTGCCTTTATTATGTCCTGTTTATTCTTATGCCCAAACTATGCATGTTGTAAGACTCTCCCCATTGTAACAAACACTACAACTTTCCAGTGGCACATGGCTTTCCCTTCAAAGAGAAAAGCTTGTCCCTTTCCCAAATGACTGTCAATACCGTGAAAGCTCTAGTAACTCATATGGAATGAAAAGAAATAAAGAGAAATTCTATTTTTAGGAAGAATTGAAATGTAGGTTTCTTGTAATCTTACATGTAAAGATTTTTATATTAAAAATTATTTTCATAAAGACATTCTGCTGCATTAAATACTTGAATAAAGATGGATTTTCTCAATCACCATACTCTTTTGTACTATAAGACATAATCGCTCTATCTCCGAAAATTACTTGCTAACTTGAATTACAAAATGTTTTGCTAGGCTCATTTTTGACAATGGGATATACTTGAACCTAGGAGATTATGATGAGGATGACAACAGCTAATGGTGGCTGAATGCTTATGCTATGCTCAACATTTTGTAAGTAGTATCTCATTTAATCCTCACAACACCTGTCTGTCTCATCTAGGAACAATATTATCAAATTTCACATGGGAAAGAAACTAAGAATAAGAGGTATTTAGTAACTTGATCAAAGACACACACAAACAAGGTCTCATTATAGAACCAAAGCTCATAATCCATTATACTGTAAATGCCATTTGCATATTATTTATTTGTAAGATTTATTTGAATATTTAAAAATATTTAAATAAAATTTGGGGAACATGTTTTAGAGAAAGAAGAAAATAAAACGCTTAAGTAATTTTAGTCATCTAACTAATTACAGTGCCAGCATACCATTATACTACCAAATGGTTACAATGGAAAGATTGAATCTATGATGAGACACTCTATGCTTTCAAACTGTATGCGATGCTAGCTTATATCTAAGGTGACACCAAAACATCTAAACTTAAAATTGTTGTGGAAGAAAACCAGATATAAGATGAATCAAATGAAGGAGGAAAAAAATGAACACATAATGACCTTAGCTTTTTTTTTTTAATTGTTTAGTGAAATGCCTTGGCATAACTTCTGTATGTTAACCAAATGTTTTAGCTGTACTATTTCTAATAACCTTGTATTCCTTTAAAACTAAAGAACTTAATTTAGAGGGAAACTAGTCATATGAAAAATATTTAAGGCACATATTTTAAGTAGCTAGAGTTGCAAGGCACAGTATACATTTCCAAAGGAAGATGGCTATCTTAAAGCAACTACTAGAGAAGGATCGACAATATTTACTATAGTTCTGCCTCATACCTAAAAGGAAACAATTGCAATTTTCACTATCACTATTACTTTTTTCATTCTAGGCTGAAGAAGTTCCAATAATTGAAAAAGCAAGAGAATACTGTTGTAATTTTCATGTTGGAGGCATTAATTATGCTGGCGCAATGCTCATTGTAGCAAATCATTTGGGAGCATACTTTGAATCTGTTCATCCATTTCCTCCTGTCTACTTCCTATAGTCAAGAAGTGGCTGGGTAAGAAAAAGGAGTATGACATTAAGGAAAAGGTCAGGATTAAGAAATATGAAATAATTAAGGGTTTATTTCCCTAACCCCCCTTTCTTCTCATGCCTTCAGTTTGGCAGGACAATATTGAGAAACTTCCATAGGAAACAGCAAATTGGAAATCGACAAGACTGACTTAAGTTTTTTATCTGAAGGAACCAAATAGGACTCTATTTTCAAGTCTCCTGAAGACACTTGCCAACCAAACACAGCTCAAAATTGTAATGTAGTTTTTCTCCTTGGTGTCTCTCTCAGAACAGTTCTTTCATGACTACAAAATCTTGTCTGCATGATTATATAATCATCTTTGAATACTATCTTTCTTCTAAGAAGCAAATAAAATATCAACAAGACTTGTGATGTAAACAATCTCACTTTGAACCTTCTATGAACAAATAGATATGAAACAGCATGCTTCTCTGTTGTTTTGTTTTCTGAATTCCTTGATCTTTCAATAGCTTTTCACAAAAGAATTAATTCACAGAGCACAATCACTGAACTCAGCAAAATGAAAGCAATTCAGAAGGTTGCCATTGTTACTAATATGCAAATACTGCCCATTGTTTTATTCATCCTTAATCTAATAGTTTAAAAGCAAAAATAACAATTTTTCCTCCCCTTTTCTATACAAAACAACTTAAAAATAATATATATGAATATATGAGTTTATTTTTAGGAATACCATGGTAAAATAGGAAGAAGCTAGATTTAGCTTTCAGTTGATAGGATTCCAGGTGGTACCCTTCTATAATATCAGATTTAGCCAGGTCATCACTTAGAGTCCAAATTGCCTCATCAATAAAATTAAAGAGTTGGACTATAAGAATGGCTTTAAAATTTTGTTCTAGCAGCAGAATCTTTCATTCAAACAGTCTTAGCTAGTATAACTTGATTATAAAACAAATAAAAATGAATGGTACTGTTTGGGGTGCTTGGAGCCACTTGGACTCCTGGGTATAGTCTAAAATAACTCTTTTCATTGAATGGTCTCTGAGATCCTTTCCATTTCAAATATACTCAATAGGACAGGAGGTTTTGTGACTTTCTTCAAGTTCTATTCTACTTTCACACTCCATTCATTCTTTTACATTTCAAGCTCCTCTATAATCCATTAAGGATTCCTAACTGACTCATCTTTGCATTCCTTATGCTTAGCTTAAAAGCTTACAAAGAATAAATATTTGCTGAGTAAATAAAATTTCCAGGATACTCTGGGGTTTATAAAAATAATTTGCTTCCACATTCAAGTTTGAAACCATAGGGATTATTTCCTTAAAGGAAGTTATGAAAAGTTTATAAACTTTCTCAGATTTATATGAGAAATAGTTTAATATCTATTGACAACAGAGGAGTAAGACAAGAGTATATATTCTGCTAATATATCTAGGAAAAGAGTAGGCTTTGAAGGGGGATACCAGAAAATCTTTTCTATATTATTTATTTAAAATGCATATTACATTAAAGGTATCTATGTAAATAACTTATTTTAAATTTTATACGGTATTTATTTAGAATAGTTCTGGGTGGCTCACAGAGACTATTTATTTGCATTATACCCATGGAAAAACAGGACTCAACAGGAGGCATTATTTTTATTTTATAGACATAAATATTGAGATAAAGAGTGAGCAATAGCAAAATACAGAACATTATACTTCAAGTAACTTCTCATATTTGGGAGGATAAGTAAAATCATTGCTTTCCACAGATTCTTGTGATGATGGATCTTAAAATTAGACCACACAGGGGAATACAATTATTTCCTCATAAACAAGATGATATGCTTCAATTTTACTGTTTGCTTTACCTGCTGCCCTGCAAAGTAAATCCATGTAAGAAAAGTCTGCCAAGTCTTAATTTGTGAGACTGCCTTTTAGAAGTAGTTTTAATTTCAGTTAATAATACCTATTAAATAACTAACAATACCACACATTTATTATTACTTAGCACATAGTGTTTGATAGTTGGTAATGAATATTTTTATTGTTCTAAGCACTTTATGTATGCTATCTCATTTAATCCTCACAATAAGATATCATTTATGCCCATTTACATGGATAAAAATTAAGGGATGGAGAAGTTAGGTAACTTGCCCAAAGTCACAGAGCTAGTGAATAGCAGAACCATGGTTTTTGAAGGCACAGATGGCTGAAGGCGCCACTTTTAACCATTACCTTATAATGCCTCTCACTAAGCAATAGTGCCTCTTAAAATATTAATCTAAAGATAATGCCTTAATATAACAAAAAATTTTGATTTACTCTTTATGTTTTCTAGTTATCCCCTGCTGAGAAACTAGATTTTTCTGTATATAATTAATTAACTACAAAGACTTCTGCCCTATGTTTACCAGTTTTATATAATGCAATTTACATGTTCCAGTTGCATGCTTTGAGACTTAGCCATGCAATTAAATGGAAAATATTCAAGGATAATATTCAACAGTTTTCTGATACCAACAAACACCAGCATTTGTTCCTCTTGAAAGGCATCTGTCTTCATTTGAGTTCTTTAGATTCAAGATTCTTTTTTTTTTTAAAGATTTGATTTATTTCTTTGAGAAAGAGAAAGAGAGAGAGAGTGCATGGGGGTGAGGGGAAGAGGGAAAGGGAGAAGCAGACTCTCCACTGAGCAAGGAGCCCAATATGGGGCTCGATCCCAGGATGCTAGGATCATGACCTGAGCTGTAGGCAGATGCTTAACTGACTGAGCCTCCCAGGTGCCACTGGGTTCAAGATTCTTATTGATCCTATTAAAGTAATAACTTTTACTTATCAAACTCCTAAAGTTGAATTTGTCTCCATAAATGGTTCCTTGAATAAATGAATGGATACTAGTAATATAAACTAAATTGACAATTAGGTTGAAGAATAAATTTCTAATATAAATACAATCTGTGAATCTGAAAAATGTTAGTTGCTCTCTCATATATATAGCCAAGACTAGAAAATTGAGTAGTTTCTGTTTTTCTTGGTAAAATGAAAAAACTTTACACCTTTACAATTTCAACAAATTGGTATTGTTCTTAGAATCTACTGTTGGCTTCAAGACTTGCTATCCTTTTATGCCATGAAACATTTTACAGTGACTTAAATATGTTTTGATAAAGAGAACACAGAATGCTATCAAGGAATATGCATGGACTGATTTGGCACAGAAAATCTGGCATTGGCAAATAGTTACATTACTTCAAATACAATTTAAAGTTTAGCATTTATTTGATTGGCCATTACAATAAAAATGGGTTCTGTGGAAAAGCCTACATGTACTAATGTTTCTGTTAGCATGTAATGAGATACCATGAAGCTGCTGGAAACAAGGAAATACAGAAATAGCACGAAAAAGACACTGCTTGTACTGTCTCCATTGTCCAAATGTCAAAACAGCTCCCGGGAACCCTAGGGGTGGTAATAACTATGGAAGTAGTTCCTACCAGTTCTTTCTTAAAGGAGATTCTTGAACACTGCTGGGTTCTGACTCTAGCCCATATGGGCTTGGAAAAGTCAGAGAAAATGTTGGCTGCACTTTTTCAGGCCTATTTGCATATGTTCTTTAGTATGCAGAATGTCTCTGTATATAATTTAATTGTTGGTTTTTTTGCCTCTATTAATACATATGCAAATGACTCACACTTGCAGCTGTGCTGTATTAATCATATGTGTGCTTCTGTCTGTCTGCCCTGCAGGCTCAGGGTCGAAAGGAGAGGAAAAGAGGGAATTCACTCTTTTAACCTGCAAGAAAACTCACTCATGCAGACAGAAGTCCGACAACAAACAGCACACCAGGGTTGCGACTGAAATGAGGAGCAGTTTGAGCATTTTTCACCGTGTATGAATACGGTGATGACCTAAAAGTTACACAGAACCATACAGTATGTAGGTAGGTAGAGATGAAGACCATCCTTGCAAGTAATTCTTTCAATAAGGAGGTAAAAATCCTCACATCCAGACCTCTCCATATGATTATTTTTCCCTTATTGATTTTCTGGGCGTTTCTTGTGGTTAGACACATAAAGCCATGCTCAGTCACTTACAGTGGTCTGGGAAATATGAAACATTTATCTGTGTCCTGTCATAATTATTGACCTCCTTGGGAGACTGGCAGGAGGTTGATAAAAAGATGAACTTCAGTTTTTCATCCATGTCTGCCTTGATGTTACTCTCTATCAGATAGAAGCTTAAGCCATTTCCACTAGGACACCCATGTACCTTTGATAGCTATGAGAAAAGATTGATTTCTGTTGATATTTTGTATGATTCATTCTCTAACTTGATCACGTGTCATATCTCATTTCCTCAATCTCAGAGAGTGCATGTCACTGATGAAACTGGTTACTGGAACAACAGTCCCATGTGATTTCAATTATGGCAACTTGTAATTCTGAGTCTTTATTCCAAAAAATATTATTATGGATTTAAAAAGTCATCCTCCTGAATTTATTAAAAAGTTTCACTAATTCAGCAAAAATTCTTGAATGAATGCTACTTGCTCATTTTGAGTAAAATATGACCATCCAAGGATAATTTCAATGTTTTTTTCTTTGCTTATCACTATTAATCATTGGCTGGAGTAGACATTTTTGGCTTCCTATAGGTAGAACAGGTGGCAACCATCTTTTGGCCAACACAAATACAGTATTTATAAAGTGAGAAATAAATGGATAAATATTTCCTTCTAATTTCAAATCTTAGAAGCCTTGCTTAAATATAGAAATAGTATATATACTGCATTATAACTATTGCTATTAAAAACTTCATGATGCCCATTAAATAAAATGCAAATTAATGACAATGAACACGAGAAAAGAATGTTAGATGGACTGTTGCCATCATTTGGTTTTATTAATTAGAAATAGATGATTCACTTAGCTGATTTTATCCAGTCACAAATGTCCAAAAGATTCTAAGTGTAACTTCATTTGGCTTAAATAATTATACTCACTTTTTGATATTGAAATGAAGCTGTGTTAGTTTCCTATATAAATCAATCCCCTCCTCTAAAAAGAGGCAATATCAGGAGAACAAATGTCAAGAGTATCATTGGCTCTTGAAAGAAAAAAAAATGTAGCTTGAAGAAGAGGAAAGAAAATAAAAAGAGAAGGAAAAGGAGGAAAAAACATAAAAGGGTAATAAACCCAGTATATGATATTGCTGATAGGATAGTTACTATTTTGATAATGCACCAGTCTATTATTTAGGAATCACTTACCTCAGTGTTATGTTGGTAAGGTGAGCTATATGGAGTCAAAGTATCTACAGCAGCTCATATTTTTATGTATGTCTGTACATACATTAACAAACAATACAAGAAAAAAAAAACAAACAATACAAGAATAATCTAATATTATGACGTTTGGTCTTTTGTGTGTGTGCAAATTCTAATTACTTTAAAGGAATTACATAAACCGCAATACATGCTAAAACACATTCTTTATGCAGAAGCCCATGGTTAAAATGAGATAAATGGAAGAAAGCACAGGAGAGATAGTTAGGGATTTCTCATATACTAAGGATCTTCTAGGAGGGGCTGAAAATATAAAGTTCCTAGGTCTTTAAATTAACATTATTTGTTCCAGAAATTAGTCATACACTGCTATGTTATATTATTAAAAATGATTATGACTGTTAGCTCATGATAGTTTCTTTCATGGTGTACATATGTATTGAGCACCAGCTATCTGCTAGATATTAATCTGGGCACTTGAGATACATTATTGAACAACAATAAAAAAAATGACAGTTCCTGCTCTGGTGAAGCTTAGAGGATATTTGGAACAGACAGACAACAAATAAGGAAAATAATAAGTAAGTTTAGATACTATGTTTGAAGATGACAAGTGCTATAGAAAAAAAAATGAATAAGGGAAATGGAAAATGTGGTATCTCTGGGAGAGTTATTTTATGATTTAAACAGGTTAGTTAGGGTAGGCTGAGAAATGACATCAAAGCAAATTCTTGAATGAGATGAGAGAAAGAGGCCTCCAGGCAGGGAGAAGGGTGTTTCAGGTAGAGAGACAGCTAATATGAAACTCTCATGTGGGAGCACACCTTGGTAGGTGAAGGGACAGCAAAGGGCTAGTGTAGCTGGAACAGACTGGGTAAGGTAGTATAGAACAAAACTATTATAAAAATGTATTTTGGGGATCCCTGGATGGCTCAGCAATTTATTGCCTGTCTTCGGCCCAGGGCGTGGTCCTGGAGTCCTGGGATCGAGTCCCACATGGAGCCTGCTTCTCCCTCTGCCCATGTCTCTGCCTCTCTCTCTCTTTCTGTTTCTCATGAATAAATAAATAAAATCTTTAAAATATATATATATATTTTAAATACAGGTAAAGTAAGTACAGTAGTGCTAAACATGTTATTAGGCATATAGTGTTTTCCTAAGTTTATTTCACTAAACTAGAATAGGTTTTTTATTATAAAATTTCAAAGTATATAATTTTTTTTCTTCCACAAGTCAATGATGCCTTTGGTGTTTGTAATTTTGCTATTGTCTTTTTTAAGGGATGGAAATTAATTTATGTAGAAAACTAATCATTACTATTCAGCTTAATTCCAATATTATAGAGCAGAATAGCTATTTGAGCAAAATAGATACCTAAATTATAAATGTAATGTTGATTCATTCTTCACTCTTTCATTTAATAGATATTTATTGAGTTCATAAAATACTACAAGCACTTGGTTAAGTGCAAATGATGGTGAGTCATCGTCTTCATAGATTTTGCCATCTGGTAGAAGCCAGAAAGTAGAATTTAAAACATTTTCTACAAGTGCTGTGAGAGGGGAAATATAGTGTGCTCTTGTAAGAATTACATTGACCTAGACGAGGGGACAATGAAGTATTCCTTTAAAAAGTGAGGTTTTAAGCTGCAACCTCAGGGAAATAACAGTTGACTTGGCAAAGGTGATGGGTTATGGGGTTCCAAGAAGAGGAAATATCACATACAAAGATCCAGAGAATTTGAAAAAAATAGGGAGCCATTTAAGATCTTCAAGTAGGAGAAGGACATGATCAGATTTTCTAAAATCCGAAAGATCATTCTGACTAATGTAGAGTAGAGAGAGCATCAGAGAGGGCAAGATGAAAGCAGAAGACCAGTTCAGGGGCCAATATGGTAAGTTAGGCAAGCAACGAGGGTAGTCTAACCAGAAAGGTACTAGTTATGATGGAAAGAAATGGATGGATCCTTAATGTATTTGTTAGGTGGAATGAATAGACAGTGAATGAACAGGTGTAGAGGAAGATGAGATAAGGATAGCTAGCTCTCATGTTTCCAGGCTGAGCAAAAGATGGAATAGAGACATTTGCTAGGACCAGAGAATGAGCAGGTCGAGGGGCAAGTAAAAGAACTGATAAATTATATTTTGTACTCAGTCCATACTGTCTGTAAACACCTATATATTTACTCTTGATAGCCAACAAATACTTGTCTATATGGATTTGAGGCTCAGGAAAGACTGAATGGTGGAAGAAACAGATAGATATTCCATTGTAAAAGTCAATTTTTATATTATATAAATTTTTAAATAAGCTCTATGCCTAACATGGGCTTGAACTCACACCTGTGAGATCAATAGTTGCCTGCTTACTGACTGAGCCATTCTGGCACCTCATTAAGAAATAAATAAAATGGTGCCTTGGCACATGTTCATTTGTGTGCTCTATATATATAATCCAGATTAAGCTATTTTTTTCCTATAAAAGATAAAACTAAATATATCACAATGCTTAGACTACTTTAACTGCTCCTATAGTACATAAGTAAGGTGATTTTAAAGTGTAAGGTATATTTTATTACATGGCAAGGATTTCATTATTTTTATCCAGGAACATGAAATAATATTTAAATAATTAATAGTTGCTTAATTTAAAACGTCATTTTGGTTGTCTTTTAAAATAACTGTACTCAACTTCATTCTTTCTTTAAGGAAGCTTCTGATTTTTTGGTTTTATTTAACATTATATGATCCAGGTATGAACAATTACATGCAAAAGACTGTTTCAAAAGAAACACAAATGGTAGGCAAACAAAGTCAATCATGAGTAGGAATATATTTATAGTGTAATTCCTTAGATCTAGATGTTCCAAAAGAGAGGCTTGAGTTAACATGTATCTGTGTAAAGTGGGAAGAAATGGAAATGCAGTCTGAAGTAGATAGCTGTCCTTATAAATCTGGCTACTTCTTTCAGCACTGTGATGGATATAGCATATTTGTATGAGTGCCAATTAATCAGCATTATTGTTATAATTTGATTAGTTCATTACTGAGTTAGCAAAAGTCCTAAGAGGCGTAATGTCTCCAAAGTTTAAAATCTCCTGTATTTGGAGAAGCAAATATAATTGTTTAAAAGTCATGGATTTGGGACTCTGTGACCCAGTTTTCTTATTTGTCAAATGGAGATATTACTACATAAAATTAAGGTGTTGTAATAAGAATAAAATGAAAGCCTCGCCAAAGCCTTGTGAAAGCCTTGCCCAAGAACCTAGTATAAGAATCTAGGACTAAATCTTAATACCTGGAAGAGAATCTTAGTGACTTTCAGACCTGGAAGTGATGGAGTCTACTCATGGTATTAGTAAGGGGTAGCAAATGGGGATCTGATGGAATATGATTAAAAGCAGAGTTTGAAGAAAATTAAAACAGGCTCAAACATTATACCCTACACTGAAATGAAACTTCTTAGAAATAGGTACACAAGATTGGGGTGAATGTTCAATAGGATTAAGGTAAGACTGCTGAGTCGGTATTGTAGTTAGCTTGTCTCTGATGCATCTGGGCAGGTGTGTGGGGGAAGAATAGAATTTGATTGTTATCTTCAAGCAAAAGGAAGGAGAGTAGAATAGGTTTCCTTTGTAGCTCTGGGGAAAACTGACGTCAAGGTTCAGGATCTGTGAATATAGTGTCAGGAATATGAGTGGAAAAGTAAGTTGGTGTAGAAGTCTTAGCAAATGTTAGAGTCAGTCCACTTCAGAGAAAAGCCAGATAGCTGCCATGACATGCTTTTGAAATGTGTTTGCATTTGAGTACCATTTTTAAATCAGAAGCAAAAAATATGTGTGTGTTTATGTGTATATGTTTTAATAGTAGCTAATGGCTTACCACAAAAGAGTTTGGGATTATTAATTTTCCTGTTATACCACAGTGTTGGTTTACTGAGATCCTAACTAAAACTCATATATTTTAATGGGTAAAATGCCACTTACATAAAAAAGAGCTTCATTCTATATAGATCAAATTGTAGTGAAAGCTAGGGCAAATACGTTTGGTGGTCTTTTTCTTGTTTTCTGAAAATGAAAAAAAATTAAGATTTTATTTATTTATTCATGAGAGACACAGAGGCAGAGACACACAGGCAGAGGGAGAGGCAGACTCCCTGTAGGGAGCCCAATGCGGGACTTGATCCCAGGACCCTGGGATCATGACCTGAGCCAAAGGCAGATGCTCAACCATTGAGTCATTCAGGTGCCCCTGAAAAAAAAAATTTATATCTTGATATTTTAAGGGAACCTGACATATTATGAGGATGGAAACAAAAGATTTCCAAATATTTTAATACTATCTCTATAGGAAAATAAGTTTGGATTGTTGTCTAATGAAGCTACTTTCTACTAGAATCTTAAAATGAAACATAGGAGATGCTTCCAACTTGCCCGTGCTTCCTCTCACCATTAATCCAAGAGTGAAAGGAGACAAGAATGTCTAACTTGCTTTGAAAATGGACATCTGAAATCTCTAAATCTCCTATTTCCACATTCAAATATATTGCTGTATATTCTACCCCTTTCCCTTAATTTTACGACTCTTTTTAGTTTTACCTATTGGAAACACACTTCCCAATGTATTTCCAGCTCTAAGTAGCTTCTTGCAGAAAAGGTAGACTAGGAATGATTGTTATTAACCTCTGTAAAACCCAGTACATCTCAGCTCTTTGCATGTCCTCCCTCCTGGGTTTTCGGAAACCCATCGGGTCTTCTGACAATCCTCCCTGCCGTCCAGATGTACCTGTCTCTTGATGCTACAATATAAAACTCTATTTTTCCTTATAGACTAAGATCATGGGATCCCTGGGTGGCGCAGTGGTTTAGCGCCTGCCTTTGGCCCGGGGCGTGATCCTGGAGACCCAGGATCGAATCCCATGTCGGGCTCCCGGTGCATGGAGCCTGTTTCTCCCTCTGCCTATGTCTCTGCCTCTCTCTCTCTCTCTGTGTGTGACTATCATAAATAAATAAAAATTAAAAAAAAAAAAAGACTAAGATCATCTATCATGACAACGCACTTTCATGAATACAATTTAAGTTTATTAAGCACAACTGCTTTATATCTGGGTTCACAGGCATACTGTGTCTTTCAGGCAAAGGAAAATATAAAACTCACAGAAGAGATTAATTCTATTATTAGATTATCTGTTATTCCTGTTAATTGCATAACTATGAAGTCTATAACGACAGAAACTAGGGAAGATTTTACAGGATGCTGATTCAGAGATTTCAATAGTTAATGAAAGATACCTTTAATATAATATTCTTGATGTTCTTGCCAACTCCAGAGACAAAATTTCTAAAATCACTTGGACATTGGTAAAGTTATAGTAAAGTTATCACTGACATTCTTGGATATATGGGAATATGTACTCCTCAAGGCTAAAAAGGTCTCATAATTGATAAACGTCTGGATAAAGTTGCTTGTTTATTTGGGTGTTTACTTATTTGGTTTACTTATCTGTGATGCTCAATGGAGTTGGCATTAGCAGGAGAATAAAAAGACCTACAGAGTCAATAATATTGGGTATCCTGAATATTTTTAAATGTAGTTTTTGTTAAGTTGCCTTGATTCATAACAATCTGTTTGGATATCGTTGACAGTTTTTGTTCTTCTTATCTCCATGAAGACCATCCTATGATGAAATTATGTTACACAGTAATCAAAGCAAAACCAGACCCATTTTTGTTAAATCATACTAGGGAATAAAAAATTACAGTTAGCTGCTTTTAGCACAGAAAACAGGGCTACAAATTAAAAGAATCAACATCTCAACTTTTGGTTGAGGATCAGTGCAAGTAAATTCAAAAACAAAAAAAAAAAGTGTGAAACAAAAATCACTAGTCAGTTTTATTCTGCTTTAACACATTAATAGCTGTTTTCGATATTTACTTAACCTTGGTCTCTCCTGCATTGTTTCCCGACTTACCTGCAGTTGGAGCGGGCCTAAGCCTGGTGTTGCTGCGGCAGCAGCTGCCATGGTAGTTGGGATCAGCTGAACAGGGTAAGGGTCACCTAAGTAAGAGAATAATAGAGGTGTCAGCACCTTTTATCTACTCTCCACCTGCAAATTAAACTTGTGCATTCACTCTTTCCAAAAGCCTTCTTTTGTGTGCCTTGCTGGGGCCTAATGAAAAGCTCTATTGTGCAGCCTTTTACTAACACTCTTTTCACAATTCTGGCTGAGAGAGGAATGTGAATAAAAGGCACAAGCAATTAAGGCGGAAACCTCATCCTTTTTTCATGATGTATTTAGGAAAATGGGAGGAAAAAGTGTGCATTGATCAGAGGGCTGCACTTTGTAACACACACACACACACACACACACACACACACCTAACAGTCTTGATACAAGCACACCAACTCTCAGCACATTTAAAATGTTATTATAAAAGAAACTTAACTAAACTTAATTCCGTTTTAACAAACAAAAGATTTAAGTGAAATAGCTTATCTTTTGAATGCAATGTTATTGTTTTAATTCAGATATCCTCTTAAATAATGTTTTGTGGACAAATTCATAGCAAAGAAGACATTTTATGCATTTTTGTTATGCAAAATACTGGAATCTTTGTTATCCTAGAGATAAATCTTTATAATAAAAACATATTATAAAGAAAACAGAAAATCAATAGTTTCTCTTTGAAGGGTTTCTGTTTGTGGTGGTATCTGAAAAAACAAAATCTTAGTAATTCAAAATTAAAATTTTGTGTTTTTTTTTTAAGATTTTATTTATTTATTCATGAGAGACACAGAGAGAGAAAGAGGCAGAGACACAGGCAGAGAGAGAAGCAGGCTCCATGCAGGGAGCCCGACGTGGGACTCGATCCCAGGTCTCCAAGATCACACCCTGGGCTGAAGGCAGCGCTAAACCGCTGAGCCACCTGGGCTGCACCAAATTAAAGTTTTAATACATGTGATCTATAAAGATATATAGATACACACAAATATATATACACATATATACACATATAGAAGATTATAGGGTATGCTTTTGATGGAAATATTTTCCACTTATAAAGCAGTACATACATTTTTTGTATAGAGCACAGTGATATGCTAACTGATAGGTACATTACTAGTATTTGAAATATGACCATAGTAAAAAATAAAAGATAACAATTATAAGAACAATTTTCTAAAATATAAAACATATTGTTTTAGTAATCTAATTTGTGAAAAAACTTTTTCAGTGTTGAACATATGGAAAATATAACTGAAAATAATCAGTTAATACATTCCTTCAAAAATATTGAGTATTTGCTATGTATCAAACATTCCTCTCAACACTAGAAATGGAGTTTTAAAGAAGACTAATATGCAGTTGTATTTACTGGATATTTAATGAAGCTTAAGCTTTGGGGTTCTGGGAAAGGCCCCTAGCAGTCTGTTCAAAGGATCTTATGGTTTTATATTTGTTGCTTTTTTACTTTGTCGTGATTTCTTTTTATAAATGAAAAATCCAGTTTTCAATTGAGTGTGTGTTTTTGAAGATTTATATGTAATCAAAATAATAATTATAAATAGATAATTACATATATTCTTAAGGAGGGCATCCAAATTATGTTTTTCAGGCTTTAAAATACCTGAATCTACCTCTGCTGATCTGGCCTTACCAGAACTTACAGCTTAATGGGAGAAAAAATAATTCAACAATTAGTAGAAAATACAATGACTGTTAAGATAAGGAAGTATATAGCATGAGGCACCTCATGGTGGGTGCCCCAAACCCAGTATAAGAGGCCAAAGGTAGCCTCCAAGAAGTTATTTTTAAGCTGAAGTCTGAATGAAGTGAAAGGTAGCCAACGAAAGAGGAAAAGGAAGAGGTTTCCAGGAAGGAAAACAATTTTCATGAAGAAAATGTCAAAAGAGAGTGTTCTATCATAGCCCAGTTCCCATGTTGCTGAAGTTCAGGGCAGAGGTAAGGAAGCAGAGATAAATGGGACTGGAGAGGGAATCAGGGGCCAGATTATGTACAGATTTATAAATAGTATTAAAGAATATTTATTCTATAGGATAAAGGAAACCATGAACATGGAAAAAGGATGGGTTGAGTAAAATCATTTGGCCTAGAGGTTGGAATCTGTGATCAATAATAACAAGATGCACAACTCCGTACAGCACATAATAAGATCTTGCACTAGGGTGGTGATGTTGGTATGGAGAATGATGGGGAAAGTTAAGGGATTAAAAAGAAGTAGAACTAACAAAACTTAATGATTGTTTACATATGAGAGTAAGAGAGGACTCAAGGATCACTCTCACATTTTTTACTGAACAGCTGCTGATTGGAGTGGTACTATTTTTTGGGTTTGCAAACATAAATGAGAAGTAGGATTACCAGATTGGACCTGGTATGGAAGGGGGAGGTAGAGCGGGGGCGGGGGGGGGGGTAAGTAAATAAATCTGTTTTGGACATTTTAAGTTTGAAATTATTATTGGGGATCCCTGGGTGGTGCAGCGGTTTGGCGCCTGCCTTTGGCCCTGGGCGCGATCCTGTCTCCAGGATCGAATCCCACGTCGGGCTCCCAGTGCATGGAGCCTGCTTCTCCCTCTGCCTATGTCTCTGCATCTCTCTCTCTCTGTGTGACTATCATAAATAAATAAAAATTAAAATATATATATATGAAATTATTATTGAATATCTGAGTAGAGATGTTCATTGAGGCACTTGGTAAACATGTCAGGATTTTAGGGGAGAAATTTACATCAGAGACACAAATTTTGGAGTGGTCAGCATATATCTGGAATTTAAAGCTATAAACTCTCATGATACCATTTAGGAGTTAACTATAGATAAAATATAGGTCCAAAGGTTGGACTGTTGAATATGCTAATATTTATAGTCAGGGAGATAGGCAACTAGCAGAAAAGATGGGGAGAAATATAAATTTCATGTTATAGAAGCCAAGTAAAGAAAAATTTTCAGAAAGAATGATTTTTTTTTTTTTTTCAAATGCTGGGTTTAGTAATATGGAAGTCATTGGTGACTTCAACAAAGGACATTTTAGTGGAGGAGGATGAGAAAGCCTAATTGGAGTGTGTGTGATCAACAGAGGATGATTGGGCACCTGGATGGCTCAGTTGGTTAAGCATCTGTCTTCGACTCATGTGGTGATCCCAGAGTCCTTGGACTGAGCCCTTCATGGAGCCCCAATCAGGCTCCTTGCTCAGCGAGCAGTCTGCTTCTCCCTCTGCTCCTCCCCATTGCTCGTGCTCTCTCTCTCTCTCTCTCTCTCTCTCTCCTCTCAAGTAAGTAAATAAAATCTTAAAAAAAGAAAACTGAGGATGATTAAAAGTAAAATTGGAAGCAGAAAGTGTAGATCCTTGCTTTTCAAAGTGAAGTTCTTGGAGAAAAGCATTGCTATCACCCTGGAGTTCCTTAGAAATGTAGGATTTTTGACCCTACCCCAAAGCTACTTAGGCAGAAAGTCTCTAAGCTGGAACCCCCAATGACTCCTACTTCTCAACTTGTATTAATGACCTTGTATAATTCCCTACCCTTGAATAGAAGCCAAAGTGATGAGATAATACTTTTGAGATTAGTTACATGAAGACTCTGGCTTGTCTTGTTTATCTTCTCCTCATCCCTACACTCATGTCTTGAACCAAACAGCTATATTAAGAGTTGCCCTATGGAGAGGCTCATATAGCAAAGGAATGATGTCTTCAGCCAACAGCAAGTAAAGAGGTGAGGCCTGCCAATAACCAAAGGAGAAAGTTTAGAAGCAGATTCTTCTCCAAGTTGAGCCTAGAGATGACTACAGTCCAGACCAACACTCTGATCACAACTATGTGAAAGATCCTGAGCCACAGGTATCCAACACAATTGTGTTCAAATAAATGTTGGTTGTTTTAAGCTACATTTTGGGAGAATTTGTTAAAGCAGTAAGTATATACCTTCTGAATTAGAATTTAAATTTAACAAGAGTCCTAGATCATTTGTACTCATTTAAGAAGTGCTGAAACGGACAATTCCACTGAGGTGTTTTGCAGTAGTTATTGAAGGATGTGCAATCAAGAAAAATCATACTTAAAATGTATTTACTTGTAAAAATTATAGAATGCTTGTATGCCAGTAAGAAATATCTAGTAAGTAGAGAAAAACCTGATATAGGAGAGAGAGTGGACAACTGACTGATGTTACATGGATAAGGTTTATCATTTATTATTTTTAATATTTAATCTAGAAAACACTAACTGAATGTATGAAGTAAAGGGAAGTTTAGATACTTAAAAGCTGAATATATATTATGCAAACTAGCCAAAATAACAAATATTAATGTGTGACTATTAGAATAGGCAACTTAAATGCTAAAACTAGGCAATTTATTTAGATTGCTCATTTAATCAATAAAATCTTATAATTAAATATAGCAAAAGTATAAAGGCTACATGGATAAGGTTTATCATTTATTATTTTTAATATTTAATCTAGAAAACACTAACTGAATGTATGAAGTAAAGGGAAGTTTAGATGCTTAAAAGCTGAATATATATTATGCAAACTAGCCAAAATAACAAATATTAATGTGTGACTATTAGAATAGGCAACTTAAATGCTAAAACTAGGCAATTTATTTAGATTGCTCATTTAATCAATAAAATCTTATAATTAAATATAGCAAAAGTATAAAGGCTATGGTGTGCTTCACAGTGATAATTCATTTTATATAGTTTAGTTTCCCTGTTGTAAATTAATCAATTAATCAGCACTTATCACATCTACCATGTGACCAGAACTCTGCTGGGTTCTTTGGGAGACAAAACCAAACTGAACCAAACCAAAACAAACTGTCATCTTTATCTACTACACATCTGTCTTTTCTAATTAAGTGCTTATTTGAGGAGTACTGACCATCCATGAGTTCTATAGAATCTAAGGGAGAACTAATTCCAGGCTTCAATCTTTAGAGAATAAAGGGGAAAGTGAGAATGAACTTGGACTTGAAGATTTGCAGATAGGAGGGGGATACAGGTTTTAGGCAGGGTGAAATGCACCAAAACATGTGTATACATGTTGAGGGAACAGAGAGAAAACAGTTTACCTGATAGGTGAGGGAAAGGAGGCTGAAGTCAAGGAGCTGGGAAATTTTTCATACCCCAGATTGGAGGATATTTGGAGACAACAAGAAATGGATACAAAATGAAGTTTTAGCAAGTGTCATTAAAGAAATTAGGTAATAGGGGGGTTTATTTTATTTATTTATTTTTAAAGATTCATTCATTTATTTATTTATTTATGCAGAGAGAGAGAGAGAGAGAGGCAGAGATAGAGACACAGAGAGAGAAGCAGGCTCCATGCAGGAAGCCCAACGTGGGACTCAATCCCAGGTCTCCAGGATCACAACCCGGGCTGCAGGCAGCACTAAACTGCTGCGCCACCAGGGCTGCCCATAGGGGGGTTTAATAGTGACCCTAGATCTCTTACTTAGGTTGAGATTTTAACTAATGAACTTTAAACATATCATACTCAATTTGTTTTTAACCATTAAATACTAGTTAATTCAAAAGTACCCAAGATACCTATGCAGGTGTTTGCTATCAATCCAAAAGTGTAAGTCTTGTGTTGTTCAAGGGTCAATCGTATACATATGAATAACTATTATGTTATACATATCCCATATTATATCTGTGAATATAAATGCATGTATATATATAAAACATTTATACATATGAATGAATAACTATTACGTTATACACATCCCATATTGTAAATGTATATATGTATATAAAACATTTATACATATGAATGAATGACTATTATGTTACACACTTTCCATATTGTATGTGTGGGTGTAAATGCATGTATATATATAAAACATTTATACAAGCTAAATAATTTTATGTATGTGTTATGGACTAAGTTGTGCTCCCTCTCTCCAAATTTATATGTTGAAGTCCTAACCCCCAGTATCTCAGAATGCTACTGCTTTGGAAGATAAGCCTTTAAGAGGTAATTAAGGCAAAGTGAGGTCATATGGGTGTCCCCTAATTCAATATGACTACTCTCCTTATAAGAAGAGATTAGAACACAGACAACACAGAGGACAACCATGTGAGGAAAAAGGAGGAAAAGATGGCCCTCTACAAGTGAAGGGAAGAAACCTCAGAATAAAGGTTGAATCAGAATCAATCACCTTGATCAGAATCAAGGTGTCTACCCTGTTGACACCTTGATCTTGGACTTCTAACCTCTAGAATTTGTGATGTTTAAGCCACTCAGTTTGCGGTATCTTGTTACGGCAGCCCTAGTAAATTAATATGTTTGTTATACATGGCCATGTATCAGTGTATTTGATATTTAAGTAAATTGGAGAAAACAAAATACTGGCAGCAGGATAAGGAAACTGCAATAGCTATGACATACCTTTAGTCATATTTGGCTTCCAAGATATAATTATATAATCATAAACAGGATATCAACTAATTTTCGACAGTTTATGTCTAAAGCACCGTTCAACATATGAACATACATAATTTGAAGCATATCTATGTTATCACCAATTTTTCAGGCTCAGAATACTAAGGACTAGTCTGATTGAAATTTGTCCCAAGTTACTAAGTAAATACAAATAGAATAACTGTGCAAATGGCCAATACAGCAATTTAATTTTTAATTAAATTCAAAATACACTACATGCATGTGCTGGTATCTGAAGTGAACACAGAACCTATAAGACCTTATGTATCTATTTATTTTTTTAAAGATTTCATTTATTTATTTTACAGAGAGAGAGAGCAAGAGAACACAAGCAGGAGGAGTGGGAGAGGGAAGAGCAGGCTCCACTGAGCAGGGAGCCTGATGCCCCATGCAAGGCTCCTCAGGGAGCCCCCAGAATCTATAAGACATTAAAAAACAAGGTCAAGGGTAGTTCTTAATGGCAAAAGAGAAATTCAGATCTGTTGGGGAAAAAAAAGATCTTTTATTAAAGTAAGTACTGTCATCTATTTGTATCATCTCTTATTTAACTGTACTAAAAAAATATTACAACAGTTATTTTGTAAATATCTCATCAAGTACTTAGTAAAAATTAGATAATGGAAAATTCTGACTTTTAAAGTTCAATTTGTGTAAGTTATTCAAATTGACTTTCAACTAGTTAAAAGTAATATCTTTTACTCTTTCCTAGGTTTTAACCATTTGAACAGTTTTTCCCTAAGCCTTTCCAAAATTAATTTGCTTCTTATTTCAAAGCCAAGTATGGAAAATTCTAGCTCAAAACAAATTTTTCAAAAAGTTGAAAAATACACTGAGGAATATTAGTCAATTGTTTTTAGAGTATAACCTAGCTTATAGTGTCTATTGATATAAATGATATAGCTAGTACAGAATAACCCAATGACCCCTCAGAGAGAATGTTAATTGCATTAGTGTTAAAGTAATGAATATTTAGATAATAATTATCTCCATTGACACTAAGAAGGATTTATTTCTATGATATATGACAGAGTAAAAAAAAAAAACAGTATTTCCCAACAAGGTTGTTTAGGCTAAGGAAGATTGTCAAAGCAAGTATATTCTTACCCAGGGTCAAGGACATATACACTTTCATCCACTGAACTAATATAAATGTTCTGGAGAGTTTTATGGCATTATCTTCACTGAAATAAGAAGACTCATTCCTCTATTAGCCTTCTGTGGTTTTTTGTTTGCTTGTTTGGTTTGGTTTTGCTACCTTTACAAATACATATTGTCTTCTCTAGGTGCTGGGAAATACAAAAATTAAAATGCATACACATAGACACATACAATTGCAGCCCTGGACAAATTCCTGATCAAGTGAGAGGGATAAACGTATAAGCCAAAGCAATGATACAATGAGCAAACCAGAATGTATAAGGTATTCTGGAAACCTCAAGAAAAGAAGAACTAAACTTGGAAACAGTGTCAAAAATGTTATTTGTTACAATGTCCTTTAAAAGAAATGGCTAGTTTCACTACCATATTACCTTCCAGGACTATTTTACCACCTACTTTCCATGTCTTCCATGTCCATGTCCATGTCCGTTTGCTAAAGAGTCCCACAATAAGCATCCACAATTTAGTACTAGTTTGCTCTAATTAATCATCTCCTCAGATCATTACTTAAAAACACCCTGCTCTTACTGTTCTAACTTCCAGGTGGAGGGAGCTCTGTAGGAATCTAAGAAAAAATGAAGTTAAAAAGGACTATAGATAGAACTTCTGGAGAAAGGTGCTTTCTTTCATCTCATGGGCCAAAAGATGAATTGGTGTGTTCTTTCTGCTTGGAAGAAGGTCCTTGCCATTGAGAAGTTGGTGCTAACCATAACCACTGACTCCTACTTCCGGGAATGTTTTAATACTCTCCATGTGTCTGATGCAAGAAGGGAAGGGTAAGCTCTGCAGCTAAAAAAGTAGGTAGAACGCATATATTACAGAGTCTTGAGTTTTACTTTTGAAAGCAATGTTAAGTCACTGAAAGGTTTTGAGCAGGAAAGTGACATAGTCTGATTTGTGTTTTAGGTAGATCAGTTTTGTGGCAAAGGATAGAATCGATTGAAAGAGGGACAGACTGGCAAACAGACTTGTTAAATACCATTGTAGCAAATCAAATGAGAAATGATAGTCCTAAATTAATCATACGGGAAGGAGAGGAGGGAATAGATTAGGAGACATACATGATGGCTAATTTGGTAGGAGAAAAGAGATCCAGGAGGAAAAAAAAAGTTATAGTTCGGGCTTTTATTTTAGTCCACGGTTTAAAAAAATGAACTTTTTACTCAAATAATTACTCAATTGTCCCATCATCATTTTTTTAAAAGATTTATTTATTTATTCATGAGAGACACAGAGAGAGAGATAGGCAGAGACACAGGCAGAGGGAGAAGCAGGATCCCTGAGAGGAGCCCAATGTGGGACTCGATCCTGGATCCCAGGATTATGCCCTGAGTCGAAGACAGATGCTCAACCACCTAGCCATGATGGCGTCCCACCCTACCATCATTTTTTAATAATTCATTATTCTTCCACTGATTTGAAATAGGGGCAACTAGCATTTGTTGACTTTTAGCACTCTGTTAAAATGTATACATGTATACATATATAAATATACATATATACATCCGTATATGTGAACATATTTACATGTATATATAAATCTCTAATCTTCACAACTCAGTAAGGCAGATTTATTATTATTCTCATTACACACACACAGACACACACAGACACACACACACAGACATTAATGTCCAGAACCTTACGGTTAGTAAGTGTTATAGACATTAGTACTCCGGGAAAAAAAAAATACTGCTTTAGAAAACATCATGACTATTTTTAGAACAGTATGCAAACATAGACTTCAATTTTCAAATAGATATATTAATTTAGCATTCACTCAACTAATATGTATCAAATACTTTGCGGAGAACACAAAGAAATAAAAGGTATAGTCCTTGCCTTGATGGCACAGTTACAAAAATAAGACACACAGATACCAAAAATGAAATAAAAACAAAGCCATAGGATTAAAATTAAATGAATGAGAAAGACAGTAATTGCCAAAGAAAGGAAGAATTTACTGGAACTCAAACAATTGAAGAAAGAATCAGAGGAATGGCTGGGCTTGGGTTAGGCCTTCAGTAAAACAATAAGACTAGACAAGATGAGAGGAGTACAAGAGCTATGGTGCCTGGTGCACAATAGATAATAAATATCCAGGGAGTGAATAAATTGATGAGCTGAAAAGTAAGAATGAGAGGAACCTCTTATAGTTTTTCAGTTCCTCTAGCATATACAGTGTATAACTATGTCCCCGGGTTGTCTCTTCTTATGTCCTCATGCTACTCGCTTGTCATATCTTATAACTTACTGTTAACAAGGAACTATTTATAGGTCCATGTACACCCTATTCCATCTCTTGCTTTCCAGCCTTCATCCAGACTACTTTCTCCTGTTTGGAATATTGTTTCTGTATTTTTCTACCCTGATTCTTAACTGCTTTCTTGCCCTTCATCCTTTGGAATTTGATGTAGGGGTCCCCACTCGAAGAAGCCTTTCCTGACAACCTTCCACTTCTCTTAAATTTGAATTCACTCCCTTTCTTCTGATTTCTTTTAAAGCTGTATGCATATGTCTATCATATCACATCTGTCATGCTCCCCAACTACACTATGAGTATCCTAAAGGGAGGGATTAAGTCTTACTCATCTTTAAATCCCCAGTTCTTAGCATAAGAACTGTCAAAAGGCACAGTACTGTTAAATACATAGCACAGGCTGTTAAAATGTTTATTGACTGAATAAATGAAGAAAATTTATTTAATTAAGAAATTAACAAATTTCAAACACAGGAGACCACTCTTCTCCTATCAAAAGCTTACAGTTTAGTAGAAGAAACAGATTGTGAGCAAATAATTGTACAAATAAGGAACAAATTAGTTTTTGCCCAGGGTTTAATTCAAACAATAATGCTGTGTTAGATCATCTACCAATGATACAAAAGTAGAATAGGAAATGGAGGGGAAGAGAAGCCTAGAGTTTGAGGATATAAGGAAATAGCGACCCAGAAGAAGTAAAGAATCTCCTGTAAAATATTTTGATTTATCAAATAATTCTTTTTTTTTAAGATTTTGTTTATTCATGAGAGACACTGAGAGAGAAAGGCAGAGACACAGGCAGAGGGAGAAGCAGGCTCCATGCAGGGAACCCAATGTAGGACTCAATCCCAGGACTCCAGGATCATGCCCTGGGCTGAAGGTAGCCGCTCAACTGCTGAGCCACCCATGGATCCCCTATCAAATAATTCTTTTATAATATTTCATAATCTGTCTTTTGTAAATTTTTATTTTAAAGCAATTCATACCTCATTGAATATTTAAAGTAATATTAATTCCTTAAATCTTAAAATAATTGCTGTTCACTAATAAGAACCCATTGTTATGATGCCATTAAAGCACCTGAGCATGGCCAGGATGTTTACCAGGAAAGATGTTATATATAAATAAATGACAAAAACAAAAATCTTCCATCATCATGATTGTTGAAATCACTTTCTGAAATCCAAGTGAGTTGAACTTTGCTTTTTTATGGTAATAAGTTCAGCGATACCTCCTTCCTCCCTACCTTTCAGGTAAGTTAAATTTGTAACAATTCCACTTAATCACCTGTGGAATCCAAGTTAAGAAGTTCAGAACAACTGATATGGTATACACACATTGAGATAAGAGGGTTTCTAAATGCAGAAAATTGTAAAACTGTAAAACCTTCACTGATTTGCTAGAATAGTAAAATAAAACTTTAATATTTGAAACTTTTATAAGAAATACTAATATTTTGTGGTAAAGTCTCATAAAGTAATAAATATATCATATGAATTTTATTTGAGAAAGCAAAATTAATAATTATCTCTTGTTTGATGAAACATCTATTTAAAAGAAGATATTTCGAGGTAATTGTTCTTAACTGCTTTGTCATAGGCTAATGTTTTCAGTAAAATATTTTTAAAATTTTTTATTTATTCATGAGAGACACACAGAGCGAGGCAGAGAAATTGTCAAAGGGAAAAACAGGTTTCCTGTGGGGACTCTGATGTGGGTCTTGATCCAGGACCCCATGATCACAACCTGAGCCAAAGGCAGATGCTCAACCACTGAGCCACCCAGGTGCCCCTCAGTAAAAGGTTTTTAAAAACAAAAAAAGGGCAGCCCGGATGGCTCAGCAGTTTATTGCCACCTTCAGCCTGATCCTAGAGTCCCAGGATTGAGTCCCACGTTGGGCTCCCTGCATTGGAGCCTGCTTCTTCCTCTGCCTGTGTCTCTGCCTCTCTCTCTCTCTCATTAATAAATAAAAAAAATCTTTAAAAAATAAAAATAAATTATATCTTTTAAATGGAGCATGGCAAATGGAAACTTTATTCTGACTAATTTATAGTTACCCAGTTGGCTAGGGATTATAAACTTTTTAAGAAACACCTCTCAAAATAGGAAGACATTTCTGATTATAAAAGACAGAGCATTCTTTCTTACCTCTTGGCTCATAAATTATATGAATTCCAGCACTAATGAAAATTTCTGGGTTAATTATCTAAGAAATCTGAGTATCCCTGTAAAGGTGACAATGAATCAAAGAAATTTCCTTTGCCTCCTGTATTCCAGTATTGCTATGAAGGCATCATTTAAGCTATTGCACGATAATTCATTTTAAGCTGCTTGAAGAGAATCATTAATTAAGAACTAGCTTCTATATCCGAACCTACATTAGACTACTGTGTCTACATTTTGCTTCTGTATCTTATGAGGATAAAATGGCAGAGAAAAGCACCCCAAATGTTTCAGGCATTTGAAAATAGTGATTTGGAAGAGGGGCAATGGTATAAGCCACTTAAGACCAAATCAAATGCTATATCTCTGTTATTTTCCACTTTTAATAATAAGGTTTAGCAAGCTTTTCATTTTTGACACCTTTCCACTTTTCTGTTTATCAGGGCTTTTTGATAGATGTCCTTCCTCCTGGAATGTATCCAGAGTCTGTGATCTGCAGGTTGAGAACAGAAAGTTTCCTAAACTCTGAAACAATAAGCCCTTAAGTTATACATTTGGGATGACTTCTGCTCTAGAGCTTTCTATTAGAATGATACATTTTAGACCTCTGAAAATTAAGAAATGTTACAGAATATCCCCTCCCCCTTAAACAACAGCAACAACAAAGAAAAAATTATGCAAACAAATGATGAAAACCCAGGGATCCCTGGGTGGCGCAGCGGTATAGTGCCTGCCTTTGGCCCAGGGCGCAATCCTGGAGAGCCGGGATTGAATCCCACGTCGGGCTCCCGGTGCATGGAGCCTGTTTCTCCTTCTGCCTATGCCTCTGCCTCTCTCTCTCTCTCTCTCTGTGACTATCATAAATAAATAAAAATTAAAAAAAAAAAAAAAAAGAAAACCCAATAGTGGCCTAGAATAAACTCCTGAAATTCTTTTCATGATGTCACATCCTAAAGGTTTCAAAATAGACTTATACATTTAATAAATAATAGTGATGTTATGCTTATATAATAATTTAAATAATAGTGATGTTATGCTTATATAATAATTTAAAGTCTGGAGAAATGCATATACTCTCCCATCTAGTTGTTACAATCTCCTTATGAAGTAAGTAGGGCAGACATTATTGTAGCTACCCTAAAGATTAAAAAGCTAAGGCAAAAAGAAGACAATGACTAGCCTAAGGGCACAGAACAATATGAAATGGGATTGTGACTACCAAGGTCTTTTGATATCTTGTTTATTTTTTTTCTAACAAAATTATTAATTTTGGACAATTAATAATTTTGAATTACAAGTCTCATTGATGCTTATTTATAGCTTGACTCACACCAGTCAATTTTTAAAGTTTTAGACCTTCTATTAACCACCTAATAGAGCAATAGAATTTAGAGGCAATCTCACAGGTGAAAAATGTCCAAAAAGGAACAAATAAATGAAAGTAAAATGCCATATACTGGGAATAGAACTTGTTACATGAAGAATTCACTGGGGGCAAATATGTGTACACAAAAATGTTTACCTTAGAATTATTTGACTGTAAATATTGTAGACAAAATTAAATGTTCATCATAGGGAATACAAATAAAATACGATAACCTAGCTTTATAAAATATGATGCAAGATAAGTGAGATCTAAAAGTAGGGAAAAGAAAAGATGGTCATTTTTAAAATGTTTATAAGCAGAATATAGTCCATATACCTTCACATACATTATATATTATATAGTATATATCCTATATAGAGTATAAATGTATCACAGCATACACATTACAACCTACAGATATGTTCACATATCTGTATTTCTATATAAATAGACATATATATGTATGTAAGTATAAGAATATATATATATTCTATAACTATATATATATAGTTTTGGAAACATAAGTACCAAATTGTTAACAGTGATTACCTCTGGGAATGAGATTATAGTAATATAGAAGTGTAGACTGATAACTTTTAATTTCTGGTTTTCCTACTTCTACACTGTTTGAGGTTTGTGTAGTCACCAAGTGCTATCTTTAATATATTAGGAAAAAAATATGAAGAGTTGTTATGAGCTGATTATTTAACAGGTTTAAGAAAATACTCTTTGAATGCAGAGCCAAACTAAGTTATTAGGGAAATAGTACCATTTAAAAAGTAACTCTAATTCTTTGCTTCTGCCCTTTCCGCTGCCTGGAATGCAGATATGGTAGATGGGCAAGATACCTAACACCCCAAGAAAGAAGTCATAATTTGTGGAAGGTGGTATAATAAGAGAACAAACCTGGGATCTGATATCATAGAGCTACCATAGGAGCAATGTTTGGCCTAGTATGTAAGAGAAAAAGTTTCACTCACCATGTTTAAGCTAGTATTATTTTGGCCTTTTACAGTAGGTAAACCTAATACAGTATCTGATTCCACATAATATTCCAAGTGCATGACTTCTTCAGTCCTCATGGAAAATATGTATCTACTGTAGAGTTAGAATCAAATGCTCTCCTCCTCTGTTTTATTAAATATTTTTTTCTGCTTCCATATTTTCCTATCAACCTCATGACTAAAGTTTGCCTTCTAACAGAGTTTGTGATTTTTTTTTTTTTTACAGCGAAAGAGCCTGTATACTGGAGAACAGAGGTGTCTGGTATCACTGACAGTTACATTTATTCAAAATAAAATAATATATTGCTTTTCTGAGCTTTTACTTGTACTTCAGTCTGATAACTTTAGTGTGAGCCTGCTACAGAGATGAGATTCTATGTTTGCTGTGGCCAAAAAAAAAAAAAAAAAAAGAATTTAGAAGTCAATGGCTTAGGCTGGACTATAGCAGATTTATATCTGGTAACACCACATTTTGAGGCCTCTTGGCTGAGAACCCAGTGTCATTAGCCAAACACTCTTTCCACTGGACAAATCTACGTTATCAAGAATCAAGTCAAAAAGAAAATACTGACCCAAAGGGGTTTATATTTAAATTGAATGTCATGCTATATTCTTAAGTGTTAAAAAAGTAAACAAGATGAATTAAAAGATTAAATATACACTTATAGCCTAAAATCTGAGGAATTTATTGGAAAATGGACTTTTGCCTTTTAAAAAAAAAATTCATTTCTTTGAGAGAGAGAAACAGAGATAGTGACAGAGATAGTGAGAGAGAGCAGGAGCAGGAACAGGAGCAGGGAGAAGCAAGCTCCCCACTGAGCAAAAGAGTCCTACGTGGGACTGATCCCAGAACTACAGGATCATGATTAACCAACTAAGCCACCCAAGTGCCCCAGGGCTTTTGCCTTTTTTTGTTTGTTTGTTTGCTTGTATGTGTATATTTTGGTGGTATAGCGTGTGTGTGGGGAGGGACAGATCAAACACTAGTTGCTAACATGGCTCAGTTATCATCTCACAAAGTCATGATGCTTAAAATTAATTACGTGTCTAGCTCTATAAACAATGAAGCACAACATAAGCTATTATTTTTATACCAAGTTATGACACTTTGTCACAATAAAGATATGTACATCTCCCTTTTCTTAGTGATGAATCTTGTAGAAATATTATAAACTACCTTTTAGGAAAATACCCCCCCACACAATTTATTGACATCTTTCCCATGAGAATTGGAGGGTGGCTGACACCATATAATTGTAGAATGTTACATACTTTTTTGCATTCAATTCTCTTTACTTTTTAATCATCTCATATTTTTAAGCCAGCAATTTAACTTCTTTCAGCTGGGAATTTAAATGATTGGTTGTTTATGTACCACAGCAATTCTTTAAAAATATACACATATAAACTATATATATTTACTAATAGTACTAATTATATGTATTTATATAATATATAATGTATACTATATATGTGTATAATTTAATATATATATTTACTAAGCTCTACAACAAAGTCAGGTCCACCCAAAGTCATTTGCTTATAAGATGTTTTGGGAGGAGGGGGGTAAAAAAGAAGAGCTGGTCAAGATGATTTAAAAACACACAGACACGGAAGCCTGAATATATGATTACATCCTCTTCTCTCTGCTTATGTACAAAGAACCTACAGTATGTGATTTCTGACAACACATGTTTCTTATTTTGTCAGTTTGATAAAAGCGTACCATGTCAATGGTTTTTAGCTTGTGATTTGGTGATTGTTTCAGCACTGATTGTCAACGACCTGTATGTCAGCTGACACAGCTGACACAGTTAAATCAGAAATTAGCATGCAGTCTCCTAAAATGCCAGACACATGGACCCTTTACACAAGAGAGATATAATGGAACCCACATGATATCCCCATTAAACAATGAAACATGTGACATTAACCAAAAACAGGAACACATCAGCAAATATGCCTGAGGAAGTTTATGGTATTTAACTCCTAAACATTAATTTTATTGTGGTGTATGAGGAACTAATTAACTGAGAGTTTCCTTTTTTATTGGAAGCGGAAATGCTGTTCAGAAAACTGATGAAGAATAAATACAGCATATTTTAAGTTTATTAAGCTTGGCTCATCGACTTCTATTTATTTAAGCTAATCTCATAAGGCAATTAAATATTTCAATCAGTAACTTTATACGGCTATTTTTATTTAACACATTTCTGAAAAATTAATCAATGTGTTAAAATGCAGAAAGAGTATATTAATTTATTTCTAGTTTCATATAGCCAAAACAATGACTAATTAAGTTTTCAAAAAAAAAAATCACATGATCTTTTCCAACATGAGCTTTGATAAATATACAAAGGGAAATGACAATAGAAAAAGTCAAAACTTGGTGATTATGATGTAAATGGTTAGGGCTGTACCTACATGAGACAAATGGAAACCATCAGCACTGTAATACTTTTCTCTAAATAATTCTATTTTCCTAGTCAGAGGAAGCCTTGTTCAGGTGTGGCAGAATGTATTTGATCCTGGATAAGATATACAGTATAATTAATTTTCAGGTGTGGTTTTAGAATTTTTTATTTTTCCTTTTGAAACAGGATCTGTGTTTGCTGGCACAATGCTAGGCACTACTTCATATATAATTCTATTTAATCTCTGTAACAGTTCAGTAAAGTGAGTTATTAATCTATATTATAAATGAAGAAACTGAGGCTCAGTAACCTGCACAAGGACAATCAAAGTAGCAGAACAAGGCAAAACTTGACTCCAATTCCATACTCTTTCATTCCAAGTGCCTTCCAACTAGTAGTTGCCTATTTGACACTGGGTTAGTTAAATCAAAATGAATAAAACAATTAAATGTTTGAAATTACATAGACATAGGAATCAGCTGGTGTAGACAAAGGAATCAACTGATTATCTATACAATATTGTTCCTAAGCTGTAAGTGCAAGAACATTTTGTTATAATATTCTGTTCTGTGGTTGTAATATGATAGGTCAACACCAATAAATTTCCAGTAAAAAAGGTCATAATAAGTTTTTAAATGAATATATACTAGACTAGGCCAAAAGTTCCTAAAATTTCTTGGATTCAGGCACCATCAGTGGCTCAATAACTTTTTCATGACACCCACAGGACAAGAGAAATACCCAACTGCTTCATTTTGTTAAGCAGTAAGGTCCAAAAATTAGGTAATTTATGTAGTGTCTGATGAATGTCTCTGTATTTTTCCTGAAATTTTAAAAATGCTGTATGCCTCTGTGGATTAGTAAAAGCACTCTGGTAATTTAGCACACAGTTCAGGAACTTTAGCACTAGGCACATGCCCATGTATGGGCAAAGACTATCTGTAGCTATGTGACACATTCAATTTGACACTTTGGGCTAAAATCTCGAGCCAACTCTTTTACAACTGTTTGTTTTATACTGTATATAGAAAATGGGTTATTTTATTGGATTGCCTTCCTGTAGATTTTTTTATTTCCAAATAAAATGCGTTCCTGTCAAAAAATTTCTAAAGCAGCTATTACAATTATATGACTAGAAATTTTACACCCAAACAGAAAGGAGAGGGGCAGAGGACTGCAGTTATTAGTAAAAAGAGAAACACCTATTCCTCTCATTTCTGCCTATAAACTATGCATTCTGAACGAACAGCATTTAACCTTGAGAGTGGGGTGAGAGGAAGCCATGTGTTGTGGAAAGAGAACTGGAAGTTGGAGTCAGTTAAGTGGTATTAACCAAACTTATGGCCTTCAACCACCTTATCTCAAAAGTCTCTCTCAAGTTTAACATGCTAAAACTAACATACACATTCATAATTATTTTGAATTTTGTTAGATTTTTTTTACCATGATGAGCAAACACAAAAGTGGTATCTTATTGCCAACATGAAACTATTTTGTAGGTGTCAAAAGTGTGTACATTTTATTTCAAAACTATGTACCTAAAACAAGTTTTGTGGTTCACAAGTTGGAGCCTTTGGTTAACAGGTTAGGATTTTAGACAGACTTTCCAACAGAGGCAAATGGACTATGTCTTTGGACTCTTCAACCATCCAAGGTGTATTTGAACCAGTTTATTTGTACACTATTTATTTTATTATTCAGCAGATAGAACCTTATTTAGTTTTAAAATTTATTTCAAGAAATTTAAAGAGTTTTCTGATTCATATGAGCAAGTACCTACAAAGATAATTAAAAATTGGGATTTGGGGGGCACCTGCATGTCTCAATCGGTTAAGTATCTGACTCTTGATTTTAAGTTCAGGTCATGACCTCAGAGTCATGAGATTGAGCCTTGTAATGGGTTCCACAGTAGGCATGGAACCTGCTTAATATTCTCTCTCTCCCTCTCCTTCTACCTCTCACCCCTATCCCCTGCTCATGTACATGTTCTTTCTCTCAAAAAAAAATTGAGATTTTTAATTATGCAATATAAAAACTGGGATATGTCTACAAATAGTAACTTAGTTGACAGTTTTCATAGACCTAACCAGTTAAATATACAGATTATTTCATTAATTTCTTCCCCTGAATGGAATGGTCTGTGAATTGAGTTGGTTGATCAAATCAATGTTTTTACATAATTCTTTTCATGTTATTTTATATATTAAAAATATTCAGTTTAATAATGTACCATTATTTTTACCTCCTTAGGAGTTTGAAAGCATTTTTAGATATCAAGAAATAAATAGGAAAATAAATAACTAGATAGAGATCCATGAAGAAGTGTGGTTTCATATTTGATTTCATTAGTAGCAAATGCCAGAACAGAATCTGAGATTTTGATAATACTACATCAATATTTGTGAATTTATCTACAAATTCATGGATAAGAGTAAACTACAACATTCTTTAAAGCTTCTTTTCTATCTAGACAGTTTGCTCTGAAATCTTTGGCTGTACTGCTATTAATTTATTTTTCTATGTTTTACAGACATTCATTCTAGCAGTTAAGAGAGAATCCAGCAACTCTATACTGTGGGTCCCACTCCACACCAATTTCTACTATTAAATTTCTCAAAAAGAAAATACTTTTATGTCCAACTTAAAACTTTTTTTTTTTTTTTTTTGGAAAAGAGAAGATGCTAACTCATCTATGATTATGTTCTTCAATGATTTTTGGTTTGGGTTTAAAAAAATCTTATTTATTTTAAAGAGGAAGAATAAGCAAGCAGGGGGAGGGGCAGAGGGAGAAGGAGAGAGAGAATTCTGATTTTGAGAGAATCCTGAAGCAGACTCCCTGCTGAGAGAGTCAAGTAGACCCCGACTCTGAGATCATGACCTGAGCCAAAATCAAGAGTTGGCCACTTCACTGACTGAGCCACCCAGGTGCCCTGAACTTATGTTTTTATTTTATTTTTTCCCTGTTGAAAAAAATTTTAACTTTCTTGTGTGGTTCCCAAGATTTTTATTTTATTTTATCAAGTCACATAGTCTAAACAGAAAAATTTACCATCGATACTTTCTGTGAATGGATTGATGAAAAGCATTTAAATTTTTGATACCAAAAAATACAGGTTTTATATTGAAAGTCAAATCAAGATGAGTTGGTCAGCCTCTTTCATTGAGAGCTATGTAATAATACTCAAAATAACCGACAAGCAGAGAAGTCACATATGGTTGACAATTATGGAGAGAAAATAATAAGAAAGCAACTGAAGAGAGATTGCAAGATTTGTGTCCTTCTTCATCTCTATTCTTTCTTGCAATGTGATGAAGGAGGAATAGTCTAGACTATTGATTCCACCCAAACTGACTCAAACTGCCGGAGTGTCAACAGGGTGGTACTTTCTTTTCCTATTGGATTCTAAGTTTTAGAGTTTGGCATGATACTAGTTTCAAGCTTGCCAGCAGCTATAAAGGCTTTATTCTATTTTATTTCCAAGGTTACAAAAGAAGTGGTATTATTTATAATTTTAAACACCAAAGGTATAAATATCAAACGGTTAATATATGAACAATTTTAGAAAGGGAAAAATTTCTCCATGCCACATCACATTAACACCGAACAAATTTGGTATGCCAACTCTGTCAAATGGGAGTGAAGGAGAGGTGTTCTTGACCTTTTCCAGGCCTAGAGTTATGCTATTGTTCATACTCAATATGGTTTTCTCTTTAGCACAATATTTGCTAATGGGTCTTATTTCTACAGTTGCTTAAAAAAATTTCTTTCTGGAAAACAGAACTAGTCTATATGTATATATTGCAGGTGCAGTCTGAGGTAACTGATGATTTTTAAAAGTGTCTTTTTTTCTTCACTTTAGTAACCAAGGTTACCAAAAAACACATTGGCAACATGTGTTTAATGTGAATAGTAATTCCTTAGGAAAATGGAAACAAAACAAAACAAAAAATATTTTATGGTTAAAGATTCAGAATTTAGTGTAGCAAGAGAGTTTGAAATTCTATATTTAGAATCTAAATTATTCTTATAATTTAAATCTTTAGAATATAAATATAGTCCTTAATTGTATAAATATGTTGGTGTTTTTGGATGAATCAATCTACAGAGATAGAGTGATGTGGAAATAATACTAAATGAATAAATTCAGGATCCAGAGTGAGAACACTGTCTTAAATCAGACGAACCTGAAGTCAAGAAAAAGATGTGCAAAAGAAATCTAAAAACTGCAAAGGGCAAAATACCATACAAGAGTGAATTTTTATAGTCCTGAATTCAGCTCACTTTTTATCTAGACTCCGTAGTTGCAATCTACTCATGTCTTTTAAAATTTAAAAAACTACATCCCATTTCTTCAATATTATATAAAGAATGGTTTAAAGACTGGGAATAAATGTTAAAATGTGAACATTCAAAACACCATTTAGCAGAAAGCTTACATATGATTTCTAGTAATGTTGGACAGAGTTTCTCAACTGCAGGAAGTACTGACGCACAGCAAGATGTTAATGGGGCAATTTATTAACATATAAATGAACCCAAATACACTGGATTTTACAAAGCAATATTCTATATGAATAGCTAAAAGACGATATTTCATTAATTGTTTTCAATTATATTCTTTTGCTTTTTTTTTTTTTAATTTTTTTATTGGAGTTCGATTTGCAACATATAGTTTAACACCCGGTGCTCATCCCATCCCCCCACCCAACTCCCCTTCCACTACCCCCTGTTTCTTTCCCAGATTAGGCGTCTCTCATGCTTTGTCACCCTCTCTGATTTTTCCCACTCATTTTCTCTCCTTTCCTCTATAATCCCTTTCACTATTTTTTACATTACCCATATGAGTGAAACCATATACTTTTATCAATGAAAGTATTCCAATAAACTCGCCTTTTCTGTATCTTTAAGGCCATGGTAATAATGTTCTTTTTTTTTTTTAATTTTTATTTATTTATGATAGTCACAGAGAGAGAGAGAGAGAGAGAGAGAGAGAGAGAGAGAGAGGCAGAGACACAGGCAGAGGGAGAAGCAGGCTCCATGCACCAGGAACCCGATGTGGGATTCGATCCCGGGTCTCCGGGATCGCGCCCTGGGCCAAAGGCAGGCGCCAAACCGCTGCGCCACCCAGGGATCCCGGTAATAATGTTCTGAAAGATAAGCTGCTTAGCAGTATAGTCTCTCTTTGGAATTTGCTATGTTTTTTATTTATTGGATTATAGTTGGCATTTTGGCCTTTTAAATTTTAGAAAGTGAAGTATTAGACTGTTTCCCAAACTAATATACAAAATCAGTTTTGGTAAAAAAAGAAGTCATAAAGTCTAAATTTAATAAGCAATACAAACAGCTATTTTGGTAAGACTTCTTATTTAGTGAAAAAATGTCCTTGTAATGTTTCTAATGAGGTGGTCATTCATTCATTCATTCAACAGGTAATGGAATGTTGTACTAAAATTTTAGATATAAAATTGAATGAATAAGACAGATTTAGCACCTGATCTCAGAGAACTTACAATTAAAATAAAGGAGGAAATACACAAGATCCAAAGGAACTAGGAGAAAGGGATCTAACTAGGTTAGGTAAGTTTCCCCTGATCTGATTTGGAAGGTCATTAGAATACTGAAGAAAGTAAACATTGACAATATAAGTTCAGAGTCAAGAAAGAGTATGGTTTGGTCTAAGACTAAGACTCCTGAGAAATTAGGCTGAAAACATAGGGAAGATATAGATGATGAAAGGCCAACTAATTCACATTAGGAAAAATGAGTTTATCTTAAAAGGTAATGGAAAGCAATTGAAGAGCATATTCCTATCTTTGCAGAAACAAACCAAACCTGAAAATTACATTAATATTATAAAAATACACTGGAAATGGAAGTTATGAAACTGAAATATAAAGAGCAAACATTGGTTTCAGAAGCATAGATATAATCTAAGTTCTTTTAAATACCAACATAAATTCTTTTCTATACTTTCTGTGTGTTTCCTCTTTAAAATAAAAATGCTATATGAGTGATCTCATTTCTTGGTGTGGCAGGAATATTAAATTGCCTAATTTAAAGCCATTCCCTCCACCCACTCCCAAATGGAAAATCAGTGGTACTTACTACAACCAGCCTTATAGCTGAAGCCTGGAGGAAGCAGGAATCCTTGCTGGGCAGCTGCAGCCAGTGTTCGTTGATCAGGAGGAAACACGGGAATCATTAATGGCGGCAGTTGACCTTGAACCTGCTGAACGTTATAGAGCGAATCAAAGAGACGAAGTTTTGGTGCTCCATGTTTCCCACCCTCCTTACTTTATGACAAAAGAAGACCATTTATTAAATTCAAATAAACTGAGATAGAAGCTTGCTCAAACACTGGGCCTGAGGTCATGTCTTAGGAAAATTAGAGTATACTACAGTTGGAGGTGTTACCAAGCAGCTCATTTTCTCACTTGATGAATAATTTCCCTATTTATTTTACATGAAGCATCACTCTTTCATACAAGAAAGCTTTTACTTATGCATTAATATAATGGTCAAAAAATTACCCTTAGGTTGAACTAAAATCTCCTTCTGTAAATCCTGTTAGGGCTCTTTCTATCTTCTAAAACACACCTAACTAAACCGGTATCATTTTACGTACACTAGCTTTTCATTATTTGAAGGTAATTATCATGTTCACGTAATATTGAAATGTTTTGAACAAAAGAGCTGGGAAAGAAGCTTAGAGAGTTACCAAGACTTTCCAATTTGTTTATAGAAAGGTAATTGGGGCCAAAAGAAAATTGATTCATCTATGGCCAAGGAATGGGACAGTTAGATCAGGTCTAAAGTCCAGTCCCTTAGACCCCATTCCGATTATACTTTTGTTTCCATCTATCATTTTACAATCAATTGAACCACTCATCAAACCACATGGTCTCTATTTTGGTCGTCATCTTTGGAATACACTTTCATTTGCTGATGTCATTCTCAGAATATGGGGTTTTCGCATCAGTAAATAAATAATACAGCACAACAGAATCACTATCTTCTTTGAACTGAGCAGAGATTTCTAGAAATATCACTTAATACAGTCATTTCCTCAGCAATGTCACATTACTGATTAATGGAAAGATTGTTATCACTAAAATAAGTAAGATTCTACTCCAAAATATTTAATTAAGCAAGATCACCCTAGTGAACATGATCATGGGTTAGCATTTGTCACTAAATACATAACCAAGAATTTACAATCATACTAAAAAAATCACATATCTGACACTTTATTCTCCCTTACTCCTCCTTCTACACATTAATTCAGTTATTTAGAAAATATTTAAAAAACACATACTATGTACAAGAAAATGAACTTGTCAGTAGGGAAACAAGAGTGAAGAAGAAAAGCAAGATTCAATGTAATGTATGCCCATTACATTACAGTGGGGAGAATGATACAAAACTAAGACAAACAAATATCCAGAAAAGATTGCAAATTCACTCAGTTGCTAATCCTAACAGCAACCCTGACTTGTTTTCCTTTCCTCATTGGCACTGAACATTCTTGAGGAACTTGTGATTCTCATAATGCTCATCATTTCTTACTTTAAAAGTCCACCTTCAGTTTGTCCATTATTTCATCTTTCGCAGTAAACCTCTGAGATATTTCTGAAATTTTGGTTGTTGAGTGTGTGCGCTGTCAGTTGCGGGGGATGTTTGAGAGAAGGGTGGGAAGGAGGGAGAAAGAGACACAGAGACAGAGAGAAAAATAAGCACTATAAGAATGAGAGATCTGTTTTCAACAATGACTCCAAATTGGAAAGCATTTATTTTAGCCAAAAGGACTTTAAACCTATAACTGCCACCAGAGTGAAACTAAAAGGGAATGACAACAAACAGGAATACAAAAAGACAGTGTCTTAGGGTTAGAGCAGAAGGTATATATCACTACAGCCAGCATTTTTTGAGCATATTGGAGGAAAGATATACCTTATGTAGAAACCAATGGAAAACAACTGATTAAAGACTCAAATTAGAGACTGCATATTGAGCAAGTTTGTAGGAATAAGTGGTCTAAAACAAGAGATAGACATCTGAGGGAAAAATAGCATGGCTGCTAGTTCAGTGCAAGAAGAGGATGCTGAGCAGAATGACAAGCAAAGAAAGAAACAGCAAACCAACTCCTGTATATATTTTATATTTTGTTGTTTGTTATTATAATTTATACAGTATGTCTCCTCCTTTCGAAGATAGCATCAGTAAGATGATGTACAAATGAATTTAACAAGAGCATTTTAGAAAGAAGAAAGGAGCCTCAAATGAAACGCATATAAGGGTTGTAAAAAGTATCCACATTTCAGGTACCTTAAAATTTGGGAAAAATAACTTCCAGAATTGTAGAAACAATAGGTTCTTGTTTTAGTGCAGTAGTTCTCATACTTGAATGTATATTAGAATCACCTGGCAAGCTTTGAAACCTCCTCAGTGCCCAGACGACATCCCATGCCAACTGAGTCTGAATCAATAGGGGTGAGACCCAGCCATGAGCATTTTTTTAAAGTTTCCCTGATGATTCCAGCGTGCATCCAGATTTGAGAAGTATGGTCTTAGAGAATGCTTTTGGTCACTGCTGACAAATCTTTTTGTCTTCTTCACATTTTGCCTTGAGTTACAAAGCACCTTTGGGTATGTAAGCAGTTGAAAGGGAGATTCCTGACTTTTACAGGTTCTGGGGCCTACAGTTTAGAGCCAGATATTAAGCTAGGTTGCTCATAGAATTCCTTCTTTTTTTTTTTTTTTTTTAGATTTTTAAAATTTATTTATTCATGAGACACACACACACACACACACACACACACACACACAGAGACAGAGACAGGCAGAGGGAGAAGCAGGCTCCATGCTGGAAGCCCGATGTGGGACTTGATCCATAGAATTCCTTCTAATTGAGTCTTTCATCTGTTTTTTTATGTCCCTTTTGTGAGAAACTTTTGATAGTTTGTTTCTACCCAAAGAACAGCAACCAAATCCCTCAGCGTGGCATTCAAGATTCTTCACAATTTGTCTTCAGTCTATCTTTCCAGATATGTGCCCTTCCTCAGAGCTGTACTCTTACCTCAAAGGACCATGAAGAGTTCCTTGCATACTCGGTGTTTTTCCATGCCTGAGTGTGTTCAAAAGTATTTTCTCCTCTGTTGTGAGTGATTTCTCTTTTCCTTTTCTTCTTGGCAAAATTTTACTTATTTTTCAAAGGCTTTTGAGACCCACATAATGTGTTTGCCTGTGAAGCACTTCTTTCTTGTGGTGCCAATTTTCAAGCAGAAAGAACTGTTACTTCTTTTAACCTCATAAAGCTAATACAATACTTACTGTATTGAATAATAGTTACTTGTATAACTCGAGTCTCCCTTATGACCTATGAGCTTCTTTAGGAAAGAGGTTGTAACTTATTACTGTACCTCTAGAGCTTAGCACAGCAGCTGAAACTATTATATGTATGGATAATTCATGAATAAAGAAGAAGAACAAATTATATAGTCCCATCTTTTAAAATACATCTTTGTGCACCAACTCCAAATGTCCACAAAAGGCCTGTGGACAGCAGTTATTTAATGACCAGAAAGGAATCCAATTTCACCAAAGAAGAATGACAGCATAAAGTACTAACTTCTTTGTGTTCTTATTCTTAAGCCATAGCTAAATAGTCTTATACAGGATGGTATGTCCATGCTTCTTAGGATTAGGCATGCATGAAGAAATAGAAAAGTAATCCAGAGACATTAGAGATTTATTACATATTTCTGTAATGGATAGATATGCCTGCTTATCATGTTCTAGTATCATGTTGTTTAATTATACCTTTACAATATGTTTTAATAATAGGTGTTGTTACTACTCTATTATTACTATTTTCTTTTTTCAAATATTTCCTGGCTTTTCATTTAACATTTATTTTTCCACATTAATTTTAGGATATGGGATTTCTATCTGAATTCATTAGCCTGATGGCTTCATAGCCAATAACAGGCTATATCTTTCAATTTATTCAAATCTTCTTTTGCTTCATATAATTCTTGTAGTTTTCTTGGTAATTTTACATTTATGTTTGTTTAAGAATATTTTTATTTCTGAGGCAACGTAGGTTGCTCAGTCAGTTAAGTGTCTGACTCTTGGTTTCGGCTCAGGTCATGATCTTAGGGTTGTGGGATTGAGCCCTGCATCCAGCTCTATGCTGGGCACAGTCTGCTTGGGATTCTGTTTCTCCCTCCCCCGGCTCACATACTCTCTCTATAAATAAAAAAATGAAATCTTAAAAAAATTTTATTGCTATTATAAAGGGATTTTTTTGTTATATTGTTTAACTAGTTAAACTAGTACACAGACTGTTCATGTGTGACAGTTTTTATCCAGATAATTCACTTAAACCCTAATAATTATTAATAATTTTCAGGTAGAAGTTTGAATATTTTAAAAAATAAATTGTAATGAATCCCAGTGCTTTTAAAAATCTGTGTATTCTAAGCTTTTGTCTTATTATGATTATGGAAATGCATTTTGCTTTAGTTTTATAATTTGTTTCAGTATCTTAAATTTTCCAAGTTCCAAATATATAGAATAACAGAGTGTTAAGGTTGAGAAAGATCCTACAGATTGGAACACACAATCATTCTGCTGATGAGGAAATAATGCCTTGGCCTATAAATTGTTCAAGTTCTTACATTAAGGTAGAGGCAAAGTTAATATTGGAACTACTCTTAACTCTTAATCTAGTACTCTTTTTCCACATAATGAGGAAAGCTGACTGTGGTAGGGAAGGAGAAATCATGAGGGAAAGAAAGGAACAATAATGAAGAATAAGCCTAATTTCACAGTCCCAATGATGGGTTTTCTTTAGATGATCATACAACAGATTATAGAGTATTGCACTAAAATTGAGGATAAACAGTAAAATAAATATAATCCAAAGTATGTGGCTAATCCACATATGCAGCTAAAAATGCATTTCAAAATATAGTTGATCATTATCTGTAGAATCTATATATGCAAATTTGCCTATTCACTAAATTTACTTGTTACCTCCCCTCACCACCAAATGTACTTGTATCAGTGCTTTGCAGTCACTCACAGACATGCACAAAAGAGTAAGAAATTTTGTTGGCAATTTCACTATTTAAAATGTATATAAAATCAATAATAAATATTAATAAGATGTCTTTAAAAAGAAACACACATAACACAAGGTTATGTATAGATCAAGTTATGAAAATGGTGTGACTAAAGGCTCTCAGGAACTTAACTACACCTTCCACAGGAGCATTGTTTTGTATTTGCTCACTGTTCATGGCAACTTTATAGAACATAAGTAGTGCAAATAATGAGTACCAATTGTATTACTGCTATATCTTAATTGATTTTCAGTTTACTGCTACTGAAATTTTGTCACCCTTTGGGAGAAAAGGGACACATTGCATCAAAACAGTATAATGTTTTCCTGGTTGAATTCTAAAACTAGTTTCTTATAGGGTTAGTAATTCACACTTACATATTTGCAGTTTTGAATATTTCCAATCCTATTCACTAATAACTTAGTTTATTTTCTTTCACTTAATGCATGAAATTCCTTTTAAGCTTCTAATTAAGGTTTAAAATGTGTGACATTTATAATTAAGTTTCAATAAAATTCTTTTGTCACAAAATTTTAGTTCTTTTTATAGGTAGCATGTTATTCGCTAGTTAGAACAACCCACAATAAATTTAAGAGGCTACTTCCCTTCAGACGACATATTGTTTTAACATTTTTTATCATTCCACCACATAGTGCAATCATGCCCTCGAAAATCTTAAAAATGTAATACAAACCAGCCACATTACCATACTTGTAAAAAACTAAGTTAATACTTATCAATTATTCCTAGTTAAATATTTATATTTTATGTAAATATTCTATTGCAAACCCCTTTAGTGACTCCCTGAAACTAATATATCAACTAGGTACTTAAGATTATTAATTTAGTTTTCACTCACATGGCTCAGTTTATTAGTTTATTCATTCAATCAACATTTTCACTAAGCAGAATGTGCACTTTTGGGAAGCCTGGGTGGCTCAGTGGTTGGGCATCTGCCTTTGGCTCAGGTCATGATCCTGGGACCCAGGATCAAGTCCCACATCGGACTCCCTGCGAGGAGCCTGCTTCTCCCTCTACCTATGTCTCTCCCTCTCTCTCTGTGTCTCTCATGAAGGAATAAATAACAGCTCTTTAATAAAAATGCAATTAAAAAAAAAAGAAGAAGAAAGAATGTGCACTTTTTTTGGTAACCAGGGATGCAAAGATGAGTTCACATGCGATGATATTTCCTCTCTAGGAGCTCTGAGTCTGGTGGAGCATGTGGGTAGGTAACTATAATACATTGCCATTAAGTGAACAACAGAGACTTGTATAGGATACTATGGAAGCACAGATGAGAGACTCCTTTGGCCAGGAGATATCAAGACAAGCCTCAGGGGGACAGGTCCAACAGGTACAGGGTCTGAACCAATAAGTAGGAGTTAGTCAAGCAAAGAGATGGGAGTGTAGGAAAAGAATTCTAAGCAAAGAAGGAGACATGAACAAAGAAATAAGGAGAAGAAAAAGCACCACGTGAAGGGGAAGCCATCTGAGCAGTCTGGGTTAGCAAAAAATGTAAGAAGGAAGCAGTGGTGAGAAGGTCTATCTGAATTAGTTTGTGTATCAGGGTAAAAAGCATGAAATTCCCAATCTAGGCTCTGGAGAACCACTGAAGGGTTTTAAGTAGGTTAGGTAGAGTACTATGATAGGTATAGGGAGGAATTTGAAAGACCAAGCTTAGAGACCAGGTAGGAAATGATCAACTAGTAAGCTAACAGAGTCAACCAGGCAATAGATTATGAGGGCTTGATCAGTAATAGGAGGGTCAGGAATAAGGAGAAAAAGCCAAGAAACATTTTTTTAAAGATGAGAGACGTTGATAATGGGGGGTTGTTATATATGTGTGGGTACCTAAGAAATCTATGTACCTAAGTATTTATATATATAGTGAATAATATATATATATATATTTATATATAGCAAATAAAAATGTTTATATACAGTGAATAATATATATAGTGAATAAAAGGAGTCAAAAATAACTTTCAGATGTTTAGTTTACACAGCTATTTATACCAAAATAAAAGCACACAGAGGTAGTGACAGTTTTCATGGAAAGGAAGATATTATGTGTTTGAGGTACCCGAATATCATTCTATTGGAGATATCTTGTCAGCAGACAGATAAGGCTCCAGTCTAAAGCTAGGGAAGAGATCTTTAGAGACTATGGTCTGGGGAGTCAGCAGCTGATAGAGTGAACTAAACAATCTACAGAGAGTCTAAAGTATAACGAGAAGAAACAGCTTAAAATCATCCTGGTCACAACAATGATTCAAGGATAAACAAAGGAAGAGGAATCTACGAGTGGAGAGGTAAAATAAAATAATGAGTACAGTGTCACAAAAACAATGGAATTTCAAGGCTGATGTAGTGACTAAAAGTGGACACATGGCATAAAGAGTATTTTAGAGACAAAAAATAATATATTTTGGAATTGTTAATTAGAGGATAGTGATGAATCTAACGATATCAGTTCCATTAGAAGAGAGAATAGAGACCATATTGCAAAAAGTTGCAGACTCAATGACAGGGGAAAAAAAGAAAAGAAGACACCAATGTAGATTATTGTTCAGAGAAGGTTTGAGAAGTTAGGAGACACATCTGACAGTAGATACATAGGGATGCATAGACTTTATTAGGTAGCAGTGTTTTTAGCACATTTATTGACTGAAAGGAGCAAACAAATTGAGAATTTTAAACATAGGAAAGTGAAATCAATTGGTGGACCAAAGTTCCAGAGGAGGCTAAAAAGCAAGGCAGCATGTAGGGATTAGTTTTGAATGAGACTAACAACTCTCTCTGGGCCCTGATGATTGGTGTTATTTGAGTGGATATTTGGTGTTATTTAAGTGGATATTTTATATGTAGGGAAATGAGAAGGTAAAGAAAATCAGGCCTCAGTGATGAAGGCAAGGTTACATGCCCAAAATGAGAGAGACTGGGATTGAACAAGGGAGTTCAGCAAAGGAAAGGGAATTTGGGATCATCATTGAGAGAAATGAAAAAGAAAGTAAACCATGGACAACTAAAAAGAGTACTAGAAAACTTCTTGTTGTTCAAGCAACAATGGTGGTAAATTTGCTCAGACTACACACACAAATGTTAAAATAAAAGGCAGCTATACAATTTAAGTCATCACAATTACAAATCAAATGTAAAATCTAAAACTTTCCAATGTTCCTCGAGAGTTTAGTCAGATGAGTACTGTTGTGTTCAAGCACACATCATCTTTAGGGATCAGTACATCTACAACTGAAATCTTGCCACCTTCAGTAGGGAACTTAGCAGCTGTTTAGAAGCACACAGTGATGCTACACAGTAGTTTCTGAGAAAATGAAGAAGGTAATAGCCAAGTGAGATTGCAAGAGGGGTTTAGGTAGGCAGGATATAATTACCCAAACTGGAGTAACTGGAAAAACAAAGCTGATTTTCTATGATTAGCGAGAAGAGGCATGGGATCCTCAATGACTAGTAACAGTTTGTGATTTTTCATTTTGTAGAACAGAAAGTAGATTTGTCAGTTTATCCTATCCAACGCAATGGTCTTTAGGAAAGAAAAAAAACTATACTAAAATTAAGAATAAAGGAGTCCATTTATCTTCCAATTAATCTACTAGGAAGACTAAAGAAGATCTCATTGAGAGATACAGGGACATAGAAACAGTGCTTAAAATTGCAATGTCTGCCTTTCACTTCCCAACAGCCACACTGGAGTTGTATGGTCTCTAATTTCATGTGCTTCAAGACAAAGACAAAGTAGCCATATTCTTTTAGAACAAAAATGAACAGCCATGTGGATTTTTTTACATAGTACTCTTCTTCGGCAAAAAGCCACAGAACTTTTTTTAAAAATCGTTTCCAAGGATGAAAGTGACTTTGCCAAGCAAAGTGGCTTCAAAACAGGCCTCAAAAATACTAATAGAAAGACAGATGGTTCTACTAAGAGCTTGGCTGCCAAAATTAAAAAAAAAAAAAAAAAAGTAGGAAAAAAAAAAAAAGAAAGGAGTGATGCTATTGAAGCTGACTGCAAAGTTATCTGATGACTACAAATACTTTTGTCCCATTGCAAGTGCTAACTCTGCCTCCAGGGCTGATAGAGCCAAACTAGTAACTTCGCCACATCCGATCCCCCTGTATTCCCACCCCTCCTAAATAAAACCTGTCAGCGCCAAGCCCTGCAAAACTGCACAAGCATGCACTTGATTCAGACTGCTCTGCAGAAGCAAAATATTGCGTTGAAGAACTCCTATTTCGGAACAGACCCACAAGGAAAATTGCTTTTCTTTTCAAAACTGCCTGTCACATTTTCTTTTTCTAATCCCCCCTCTCCTCCTCCTCTCTGTCACCAAAGGGCCCCTGGGCCCTATGAGTCTAGATGATACAAACTCAATTTGTATAAAGAAGGCAAGAAGCAGCACCACAGAGAGGTGGAGATGGTTTGCAAGGATAGAGAAATAATCCAGTCAAGACACTGCAATTTTCTTTCCAAACTACTACTACAATAATACCTCCACTTTATTTCCTTCAGGGCAACTGTCATTTCTTTTTAACCAGATTGCTACTAGAGATAATAGAAACTGAAATATTATATGGTCACTGACTCTTCCTTTCAATGGCTCATTTCACTATTGCATTTTTACTTTTGCATGATGTGTTTATTGTTGGCATTGTTACTAGCATACAACCACTTTCAAATGATGTAGAATTAAGACCTCTGTCACTTTAAGGCCATGAAATTTCATTCTTAATACCATGCAGGTTTCAGTTGTATAGTTTTCTTGTCTAATAGTACCTTTTATTTATTTTCAAAATTTAAGCATTACATTTTTATGCAGCATCATTTTAATACACATTAAATTCATATCAACCAAAATGATGGCATTTCTTATAAATATAAAACATGCTTAAACAAAGTATATTTGCTGACTTAAGGAAAAACGTCTATTTTAAAAGTTGATAATCATAGAAACTTGAGAGTGGCAAAAATATGGTGTTAAATAAGAAAGCAATTGTGAAAGAGTATGGGAAAAACAGCCATTTCATTTGCCAAGGACAATTTTGAGCTGAATGAAAGAATTAAAAAGGCAATGATTAAAATATCTCAAATGATGCATTATTTAGGATTAGATTATCATCCGTTTCTTAATGGCAATATTTTATGTAGTTCGATAGCTGTTACTTGATAAAATCAAAGTCTTTCTTTATAATGCAACTCTATTTATTTCTTCAAATGTGTGTAACTATTTGTATTACTTATCATGGTTCCTGACAACAAAACATTCTAGTTCATATGATTGTGCATGGTTCTCTATTTGCATGAACAGAATCAGGCTTTGCAAATACTAATACAATCTTATATCATGCGTTACTATGTCAATTGTAATTTACATGCAAATGAAAGACAACGTAAAATATAATGCACAACATGAAATATAATATGTTTTTCAATTATATTTCTCAGGACACTATCATTAGAAAACTTAATAAAATTCACTATTTATTGATTTCTGATTTATGATGTTTTGCTAGATGGCCTATAATAGATTATTAGTGATTTTTTTTCCTCATGCAACATAAATCTCAGTTTAACATAAGTTCTTTAAAATATTACCTCAAAAAATTATCACGTTGTGGGGAGGGTTAAACTGTAACTGACTGCCAACGTGTACAGGGTTTCTTTTTGGAGTGATGAAAATGTTCTGGAATTAGACAGTGGGGATGGTTACAAAACACCATGATTATACTAAAAACCACTGACTTGTATGCTCTAAAAAAGAGTGAATTTAATGAAATATGAACTGTATCCTGATTAAAAAAAAACAAAATAAATAAATTTTAAAAGATCATATTAAAAATATACGACTTTACTACTATCTGAAGCAGCATTAAATGTGCTTTCAAATAGTCATGTATAATATTAGAATAATTTTTTGTATTTTTATGAGGCCCTTGCACATAAATTAGTTCATTTATACTTCATCCTGCCTCTTGGAGATCAGCAGGTCAGGTATTTTTTTGGTTTGTTTTTTGTTTTTAGGTCAGGTGTTGTTATTTCAATTTTATTAATAAGTTAATTGGATAGGAAAACAAATAATTTGGAGAGTTACCCATGACCACACTAGCCAAAACTAGAGCCAAGTCTAGAACTTAAATTTTTGAGTCTGCTCAATTATTAGGCAAAATTATAAAACAAAAATTAAATAATTTTCTGAAATAAAAATACTGATTTATATAAAGAGTAGAGAAACATCATCAATATTAATTTCCATATATATTTGCTCAGCATAAAAAATGATCATATTTAAATTATCTTTAAAAGATAAAGTTCTATTATGTTTTAAGAGATTTTTTTATGGCAAGGGTATCATTTTGACTTTGATTTTCATCTTTATATTACAATTTATTTTGCTTTATAGTTTCTGTCCACAATGTTCTTTAAAAATTTTCAGTATATATACATATTACTTTAATAATCTGAAAATTAATCTGAAAACCAGAGATGTAATAGAACATTATAGTGCCTGGAATAGCATAGAAGAATATTTAATACAGGAATTGCTATCCTAAAGATCCCTAAAGATCTTAAATTGTGAGACTTTGTTGGCTATTTTGGTAGAAAACGGGAAAAAGTTCTTTGATATGTGACTAAAGAATGATTGAAAAGATTTAAATTTTTTCACTCTGAATTTCATAAAATGTATATATAAAATTAACATGTATTTCAAAGTTTCCTGAAATCATTACCAATTACTTTGACCTTTATTAGTTTACTTCTTGCTGAAATATCCTATAACACCAGTATTTATTCTATGAAGTGAGCATTGGATTATGAAATCTTAACATTTTCTATTTCTTGCTGGTGTTACTTTACACTTCCCTCTTTAGATTTCAGATTATTTCTGGACAAGAGACATTTTATTCTTGGATCTGTTTTCAAATTAGAGGAGGTGAACAGGATGCCTGAGTGGCTCAGTGGTTGAGTGTCTGCCTTTGGCTCAGGGCCTGATCCTAGGATCCGGGATCAAGTCCTGAATTGGGTTCCCTGTGAGGAGCCTGCTTCTTCCTCTGCCTATGTCTCTGGCTCTCTCTCTGTGTCTCTCATGAATAATAAATCTTAAAAAGAAAGAAAGAAAGAAAAACTTTAAAAAAATTAGAGGAGGTGAAGATGAAAACTTCACCTGATTTCTACTCAAGGACTACTTTTTCCTTAAAACCCAACTTCAGTATCACTGTCTTTTTAAAGACTACCCAAACTCCCCAAGCAAAATATATTCATTCATGTGTTGAGTGCCTGCTTTGTGCTCGGTACTGCTCTCATGTCTAGGAATATTGCAATTAATCAGGCAGACAAACACTACAGGAAAAGGAATGCTGGGATGGAGGCTACAAGTTTAAATATGGGATCAATGCTAACAGTGCCATAAAAATCTGGAAGAACAGACACAATAAACCTCAATAACCCGGGGAAAAGTGTTCCAGGCAAATGGAAGAGAAGATGTTAAAAGCCTAAAGTAGTAGGGCATCTGGGTGGCTCAGTTAGTTAAACATTGTATTCTTGCTTTCTGTTCAGGTCAAGATCAGGGCTCTGCACTCAGCAGGGGGCTGCTTAAGATTCTCTCTTTCCCTCGGCCTCTGGCCCCTCACCCCAATTTCTCCATCTCAAAACAAAAAAAACAACCCCCCCCAAAAAAACAGGGGTGCCTGAGTGGCTCAGGTGGTTAAACATCTGCCTTCAGCTCAGGTCATGATCCTGGTATCTTTGGGAATGAGCCCCACATCAGGCTCCCTGCTCAATGGGGAGCCTGCTTCTCCCTCTCCTGCTGGGCCTCCCTCTGCTTGTGCTCTTTCTCTCTGTCAGATAAATAAATAAATCCTAAAACAAACACTAAGATAAGAGTGCATATGCTGTGTTCAACAAACCATTTCCTTCTGTCTCTACTCCATATAAGGATTCCACTAAGTTGAAATTACCTGTGTCGGTTTCCATGAGTAAGCTGCCCTAGGGGCAGGACATAGCAAACTCATATTGGTATCCACAATATCCAGCTTACTGTCTAGCATACAGTACATGTGCAATTTATGTCAATTACACCAATTATTTTAAAAGAGAATTACTATTAGGAAAAGCTACTACTCATGTTTCAGCCTGTATTTTTTTCAATAGGAGTAACTAGTTTATTAAAACATTTCTTTTACACAAGGGGTTTTAGGCTTTATTTCATTTACATTCAAGATTTAACATTTTTTCTCAAAGTTAATACCCTAAAGCATGCCATACAGCTGTTGCCATTTTTAACTCCAACTCATTACCTTCCTCAGACCCTAGTTTTAGTGTCAATGATGCTAAGTTAGGTTTCATGCACTTCATTATTCCTCAGGAGATGAGAGAAATAAGTCTGATGTGTCCTTACTGAAATACCATAAGAACTGCAGTTAGATGTTATTTATGATAAGACTGCAATTTTTTATGATTCGTATGGAATGAATCCATATGTTAGAAGATTAGGAAATTAGTTCAAATATGAAACATCATGTGCTACTAAATACAGTTGAATTTTTTTGCTATCTGTTATCCATATATCAACATATAAAGCAATGTTACTAAAAGGTATGAAAACACATGAAGAATACAGTTTAATTTATAGACATGAACTTGTATACGCTAATTTTTTTTTTTTTTAATTTTTGACTGGGGATCTCCAGGTGGCTCAGCGGTTTAGCGCCTGCCTTTGGCCCAGAACGTAATCCTGGAGTCCCAGGATTGAGTCCCATGTCGGGCTCCCTGTGTGGAGCTTGCTTCTCCCTCTGCCTGTGTCTCTGCCTCTCTCTCTCTCTCTCTCTCTCTCTCAGTCTGTGTTTCTCAAGAATAAATAAATAAAATCTTAAAAAAAAAATCTTGACTAAAAATTCATGTAAAATAACTATATACTTAAACTATGTATTATTTTTATTTTGTATAAGAAAATAAATGTGATTATACTGCTTAAATTTTTCTTTTTTTAAAAAAATTATTTGACAGAAAGAGAGAGAGCACAAGTAGGCAGAGTGCCAGGCAGAGGGAGAGGGAGAAGCAGGCCCTCCACTAAGCAGAGCCCAAAGTAGGACTTGATCCCAGGACTCTGGAATCATGAACTGACCCAAAGGCAGGCACTTAATTGACTGAGCCATCCAGGTGTCCCATTTAGATTCCTTTTATTCAAATTTTTCCTAGTGTGTAATTTCAGTTTTTAAGCTAGCTAGTATTAGATTTGTGTGAATGTCTAATATATGAAAATTTGTTTTTTTTTTTTTTTAATTTTTTTTTTTTTATTTATTTATGATAGTCACAGAGAGACAGAGAGAGAGAGAGGCAGAGACATAGGCAGAGGGAGAAGCAGGCTCCATGCACCGGGAGCCTGACGTGGGATTCGATCCCGGGTCTCCAGGATCGCGCCCTGGGCCAAAGGCAGGCGCCAAACCGCTGCGCCACCCAGGGATCCCTGAAAATTTGTTTATTTGTAGCATGCAAAGAGTATACGGAGTCAGTAATGAAAAGCATTATAAGCATGGGAAGAAGTCCTTACCACAAGTATTCCCACAAACAAAACCAAAAGTAACATTTCAAACATGTCCCCCAAATGCAACCATATTAGGGGCAGATTAATATCTAGTTCCATTCCTTTGGATGGAAAAAAAAATCCCTGCTCTTTGAGTAATAATGGACACTGCCTCAGAGTCTCTATTGGAACTTGGTACTCAGATGCTTGTCTAACTCTACGATAGTTGAAGACATTCTAGCAGTAAGCCACTCACTAGAACATTTGTCACTGAAAATAAAATGTGTGAAATTACCAGAAAGGGCATGTTAGATGTTTCTTAAACTGAAAATGTGAAATATTTTTGTAATTGGACAATCCATTGAACACAGTGTCATTTATATAATCAAAAGTTTTTAAATCTAGTCGAGAAGGAATATTGTTATTCCACTGGAAATACATTCAACAAGGAACTGTACACTACTTGCAATAATAAAAGTATGGCTATTTTTACTACTTTACTAAATTTACTTGATACTGTCCAGCAAAATGCACTATAATTTGACTATGCATAATGACAATATTTAAATAAAGATGAATTATGCAATACCATTGGTATTTTGCTAAATCTACAGACTACTTTTTCTATTAGAAATTGTCTTTATGTCATAAAAATTATGACAATTCTAGTTTTTTATGGATGTTTTATTAGATGAAAAGAGAACATGGACTGATTACATGAATTCTTTCCATCTGTCTGCCCTTTATCAAAAAATATTTGATAGATGGTTGTTAATGTTAACACCTACTCTGTTTCCCTAAGCTTCTCTCATGATCCTTTTTTTCCATGTTGACTTTTTGCACAATTCTATTTTTCACTCATCCAAACTCACAATAACTTTATGAGATAGAGCCTTTCATCATCTCCATTTTACAGGTGAGGAAACTGAGGCACACTTAAGTCAGATGGATAGCAAGTAAAAGAGCTAGAATTCAGGCTTTTAACCATCATACTTTATAGTCACTAAAATAAAGGATACACTCATAAATAAATCTTACCACAACAAAATAAATTATGTGAAAAATTTTAAAATCACAAAAATTTTGAACATAGCTTGAAAATAATTATTTCAACACAGAATTTTTAAAAAGTATAATGGAAATAGTATTAAATATTAAATATCCTAGAAATATCGCTGTTACAAAGAAGTAGATCCTGGTTACACAATAACCAACATATTTTTTGATATACAGCCTCCAACCACGTTGAACATGGAAGAAAGGAAGGACTAGTAAGTTGGAAGTAGGTGAGGAGTTATACTGGTGGCAAATATAGGTGACATCACTTAGAACCCAAGATAAAGCCCTAGGTCCCTACAAATCTAACCTTCCAATTCCTGCATCAATTCAGGACAAAAAGGGGAGATATATCATTGCTGAAAGATGAGTTTAAAAGAAAATATTGGAATTAAAGCAAACACACTAGAATGTTTCTAAAACAGCTTTGGTAGAAAACTACTGATGATAATCATGATTAGAATGATGATTATTCTTTGACAAATATTGAGGGCCTATGATGTATAAGATATTTTCCCAGGTACTTGAAAACTATAGTAAAAAAAATTCAACAGACTAAAATCCCTAATTTCATTGACTTTACATTCTACTACTCTAAAATACTAATCATAATAATGAACTTCTATTATTTAACTACAGACCTTACTTGAGTTTGCAATTCAAAAGCTTCCTATATGGTCAGTAAAATCCCAAACTACAAAATTAAAAATAAGTGGTCTCTGGTTTGTCCTGTGTCCTGGAACCTGGCAAAATAATTCAGTAAAATAGGCCAGACGTCACCAATTTAGATACTATGATTTCCCACAGATTAAGTTCAGCCAAACATAAACTCACTAAAAAATTATGAAGAATAATCTAGCATGTGTAAGAGCAGAATCAAGAAACAATAGATTTAGACACTCAAAAGCAGCCAAGTATTAGATCATCAGATAAAGAATAAATAAATATGCTTAAAAGGTTTACTTAAGTAAAAGTTGGAATAAAAAAATTCAAATTAGTATCAAATTAAAAAAAACTATCAAAGATATTCAGGAAAAATGTTAAAAGTGGTTAATAGAACTTTGAGAAGTGAAAAAAGAATAACTGAAATTTAAAATTCATCAGATGGATACACAATAATTAGATACAGGTGATGAGAGAAGTCATTAACTGGAAAATACTTCTAAAGAAATTAGCCAGATTTCAGTTCACAGAACTAAGGAGATGGAAAATATGAAAGACTTGTTACGTGTTATGGTGCTAGTATGAGATGGTCCAACAAATCTTAGTCAAAATTTTAGAAGGGAATAGAAAAAACAATAAAGGTAGGCACTATTCTAAAAATTAATGGTTGAGAGCTGTTCTGAGTTTGAAAGACATAGACCCATAGATGCAAGAGACAAAATTTATACAAACAGAAAAATTGAGAAGAAAATATCACTTAATACTCTTTTAAAAACTTCAGAAAAACAAAGGCACCCAGGCAGAAGTCATCAACCTAAGAATGACAATTAGTGCGACAATAAACTTCCAAACAATAGCACTAGAAGCCAATGGAGAGATAAAAGAAAATAACTGTCACCTTCAAAGTGTTTCCCAGTAAACAATTTGAAAAAAACAAATGCAAAATAAAGCCTTTTAGTTCCAGGAAAAGTCAACTATGGATTCCTTCACTAAAAGAATTTTTAAAGTATACCTTCAGAAAAAAGCAAAGGTACCCTAGAAAGAAATATGAGGGAAGTAATTGGTGAATATGTCAGTAAATAAAAATAAACTTTGTTCAATGAAAATAATGACCAATAGTTGGATTAAAAAAAGAAACAGAGAGGGCTAACTCCAGCAACAATAACATGTCAAATAAGAGAAGAATAGTCATAGTTATGGAGTCCTAATATTATTATTTTATAGCCCAATTCAATATTTGTCAATTTCAGACTCTCTTACCATAAGTAGACTTGTTAAATTTTCAAAGGCAACCCATAAAAAAACAGAAATACAGTAGATAATGCCTAAACCAATAAAAAGTGATACAAAAGAAAACTAGACATTATATACAAAAAAAGAAAAAAAATAAATAAAACATGGTCCAAATAGAAAGCATGAATAAAATGAGACACAAGTTTTTTTTTTTCTTTTTAAGATTTTATTTGTTTATTCATGAGAGACACACACACAGAGAGACAGAGACACAGGCAGAGGGAGACAGGCTCTCTGCAGGGAGCCTGATACAGGACTCAATCCCAGGACCCTGGGAATACAACCTGAGCCAAAGGCAGATGCTCAACCACTGAGCCACACAGGTGTCCTGAGAGATTTAAGTTTAACATAATAAATGTAAGTGGACAAAGCTTATAAGTTAAAAAACAGAGACTAACAGATTTTTAAAATATTTTCTTTTTTTTCTTTCTTTCTTTTCTTTCTTTCTTTCTTTCTTTCTTTCTTTCTTTCTTTCTTTCTTCTTTCTTCTTTCTTTCTTTCTTTCTTTTCTTTCTTTCTTCTTTTCTTTCTTTCTTTCTTTCTTCTTTCTTTCTTTCTTTCTTTCTTTCTCTCTATCCATTTATCTATTTATTTAGAGACCAAGTATGAGGAGAGGCAGATGGAAGGGAGAGAGAATCAAGCAGACTCCACACGAAGCATGGAACATGAAACAGGGCTTGATTCCATGACCCACAGATCATGACCTGAGCCAAAATCAAGTCAGACACTAAATCAACTGAGATCATCCATTTGCCCACCGACAGATTAAATTTTTAAGAAGGGAGGACTGGGTGACTCAGTGGTTGAGCATCTGCCTTCGGCTCAGAGCATGATCCCGGAGTCCCCGGATCAAGTTCCGTATCGGGCTCCCTGCTGGAAGCCTGCTTCTCCCTTTGCTTATATCTCTGCCTCTCTTTTTCTCTCTGTCTTTTATGAATAAATAAATGAAATCGAAAGAAAGAAGAAAGAAGAAAGGAAAGAAAGAAAGAAAGAAAGAAAGAAAGAAAGAAAGAAAGAAAGAAAGAAAGAAAAAAAGAAAGAAAGAAAGAAAGAAAGAAAATTTTAAGAAAACCCAGCTATATCTATTGTATAAGAGTTACACCTAAATAGTAATGCCAACAAGTGTTAAAAAGGGGTGAAAAAGCTATATCAAGCAAATATTAACCAAACAAATGAATAAACAAAGAAAGTAAGGTGCCTATTTTAGTATCATACAAAATAAACTTTAATGCTAAAAGGATTATTGTGGATACAGAGCTTAAATAATTAATTATAAAAGTTTCATTTCATCAGGAAGATATAATAATTCTGATTATATACCTATTTAACATATTACTGGAAGTCCTAGATACAGCAATTAGACAAGAAAAAGAAATAAAAGGCATCTAAATTGGTAAGAAAGAAGTAAAATTTTCACTATTTACAGATGACAAGATACTATATACAGAAAACTTTAAAAATGCTACCAAAAACCTACTGGAAGTAAATGAATTTAGTAAAGTCACAGAATATAAAATAAATATGCAGAAATCTGTGAATTTGTATACACCAATAATGAAGTAGCAGAAAAGAAATTTTTAAAAATCCCATTTACAATTGTACCAAAAATAATAAAATAATCTGGAATTTAACCAAAGAGGTGAAAAATCTGTACTATGAAAACTATAAAACACTGACAAAAGAAATTGAAGATGACAAGTAGTGGAAAGATATTCCATTCTCATGGATTGGAAGAATAAATAATGTTAAAACGCCCATGCTACCTAAAATAATCTACAGATTTATGCAATCCATATCAAAATACCAACAATGTTTTTCACAGACCTAGAACAAAGAATCCTAAAATCTGTGAGGAACCACAAGGGACCTCAAATAGCCAAGACAATGTTGAAAAAGAATAAATCTTGAGGTATCACAATCCCAGATTTCAAGATATAATACAAAGCTGTAGTAATCTAAACAGTACAGTTTGGGCACAAAAGTAGATACATACATCAATGGGACAGAATAGACCAGAAATAAATCCATGCTTTTATGGTCAATTCATCTACAACAAAGGAGGGAAGAATATACAATAGAGGAAAGACAGTTTCTTCAGATAGTGTTGAGAAAACTGGACTTGGAATAGAATGAAACCGGACTGCTTTCTCATACCATACACAAAAATTAATTCAAGATGGATTATAAATCTAAATGTGAGACCTGAAACTATAAAAGTCCTAGCACAAAGCATAGGCAGTAATTTCTTTGACACTGGCTGCAGAAACATTTTTCTAGTTATGTCTCCTCTCGCAAGGGAAACAAAAGCAAAATTAAATTACACCAAAATAAAGGGCTTTTGCACAGTGAAAGAAACCATCAACAAAATGAAAAGGAACCTACTGAATAGAAGATATTTGCAAATGATATATTTGATAAGGGGTTAATTTCCAAAATAAATAAAGAACTTATATAACTTAACACACAGAAAATAATCCAATTAAAAATGGGCAGAGGATCCAAATGGACATTTTTCAAAAAAGACATACAGATGGCTAGCAGACACATGAAAAGATGCTCAACATCACTAATCATCAGGGAAATGCAAATTAACACCACAATGAGATATCACTTTACACCTGTCAGAATGGCTAAAATCAAAAAGATAAGAAATAACAAGTGTTGGCAAGGATGTGGAGAAAAAGAAAATCTCATGCAGTATTGGTAAGAACGCAGACACTGTGGAAAACAGTATAGAGATTCCTCAAAAAATTAAAATTAGAATTTCCACAAAATTGAGTAATTCCACTACTGGGTATTTACTCCCCAAAATTAAAGCACTAATTTGAAAAGATATATGCACTCCCATGTTAATTGCTGCATTATTTACAAGACATGGAAGCAACCCAAGTATTCACAGATAGATGATTGGATAAAGAAAACACACACACACAAACACACACACACACACACACACATACACACTGGAATATTACTTAGACAAAAAAAGAATGAAATCTTGCCATTTGCAACAGCATGAATGGATCTAAAGGGTATCACATTCAGTGAAATAAGTCAGTCAGAGAAAGACAAATACAGTATGATTTCAATCATATGTAGAATTTAAGAAACAAAACAAAGAGAAAAAAAAGATAAAATAAAAACCAGACTCTTAAATACAGAGAGCAGAGGGGTGTGCCAGAGAGGTTATGAGTGAGGAGATGGGTGAAATAGATAACAGGGGAAAAAAGTTATATGTATCTTAAAAAAAAAAAGGACCTCATAATTTGTAAAGCAATAATTGAAAGCTGCAAAGAGAAATTAGAGAACCCCCATTATTGTGGGCCATTTTAGTACAAATTTCTTAATTACTAATAGCTCAAGTGAAATTAGTGAAGACATAGTAATTTGGACAATATAATTAGAAAGCTTAACCGAGTGGACATGTATAGAATTTTGCACCCAGTAATTACAGAATACAAACACTTTTAAGGCAAACAGGACACTTATACAAACTATCCACACACTAAGCCATAAAGCAACACCCCAAAGATTTCAGGGATTTAGCCATATGCAAAGTTATGATGAAATCATTTGATTTTAGAAGGAGAAGAAAATGATAAGATTTTTAAAAATTGGACTCCAAAAATTACAACACCTCTTTTTGAATCAGGAGTTTGTCCAACTCCAGATTTATGAGATACATTTTAACAAAGACTGAAACATTTACCTGGGAATTGAGTCTATGTTTCTATGAAAAATACAATTTGATCATTGAAATTGGATCCTTATTTGCTAAATGTGCTTTACCATTGACAAGTGGGATCATTAAAATTGCTGTGTTTGTTCTAATTAATGTGTGGGTGGTTGGCAGGAATTAGAGGTTATTTAATATCATGTAATGGTTAGCAATTCAAAACCTGTGCAGTTTGAAGACTGTACTATGGGGAAAGCAATCATGAAGAATAAATTTAAAGTCATTTTGTTTTTTAAAAAGTCAGCATCAGACACAAAGCTTTTAAATTCTGAACATGCATTTTAAGCTTTTTGTACAATATTTTGTTAACTGAAACAATAAAAAGGACTAAAAACATATCCGTGGATGTTTGAAAAAATATACGTGGTATATATATGCACATGATTTTCAAGACTTTTGAGAAAATCTTAGAAATGAAGTTGATAAGATACTAGCTGTAAAAAGAGCTAAGGTTGATATAATCTTATAAAATAATAACCACTTAACAAGTTGTGTATGGATTTTGATAAAATCGAAGTTTTTAAAATTTTCACTAAAATGCCCATTTCTTTAACCGATGAGCTTAGCACACATTTCAAATGAATAAAAACATGTATAATACAGGCAAAAGCTATAATAGCATGTTTTGATGTATATCGAAACCACATTTATATCAGTATAAATTAGTTCATAAGAACTAATACTAAATAATTATTGAGGTAGCTTTTCCACAAATTTATAAAGGAAGTAAATTCTCCAAGGTGGTATGAACATGGATAGGAAAACCATGCCCTGATGTTGGTGTAAGTCTCTGAGTTAAATATATATATTTCTGATTATATAACAGGGAAATGTGTGGCAAAGATTCTCTACCATTTCAGTTTTCTGTCTTGTGTGACCATCCTCATTGCCAGTGGGATTATTATGTGATTTATTTTGTTGGGTATTTTAAAAAATAAAACGAAAAAGAAAATGAAACCTATTAGAATCCTGAAAACTTTTATAAAAATGTCTATCTGCATCCTTGAACTAAGTTCATGACCGACCCAGTGAACCTATCACTCATTCTTATTGGGTCATTCATCTTTCAAAACCACTGTTTTCATTTGTTAGTCTTACCACGATTGATACCGTCTACAGAGCTACTACTCCTGAAGCTTACATGTGGTTCTCAACACACACATGTACTTAGCAAGACCTGATTCTCATCACAGGGAGACTTCAGTCTGTAAATGGTTCACCTGGAAGAATGCAATAACAGAAGAAAAGACCCCAATGTTTTAGTACATGCATTTATCAGCAACAGAAAGCATAATAGTTCAAAACGAAAAGAAATAGTATTTCAATTTTATTAGCAACCCATTTTTACTTGACATTTTGTATGTATTTGCTGACAGTTTTCTTATTATTTCTTTCCCTGTACGGGCCCCAACACCCCATTGGTTCATAAGTTCTTTTCACCACATAATTTTGAGTAAGGGAAAAGAAAAGAAAAGAAAAGAACTTTTCATACATGCTTACTGAGTTAAAAATACTGAAGTCAACAAGGGAGTTAAGAAAGATGGGACTAGTGGTGGAAGAAAGGGGAAGGAGGATGTGAGAGAAATAAATGCCTAAGAATACACGCAGTGTAGAGAAGGAAAAAAATGCACTTTCAACATCTTCCTAGTTTCAGTGTTATATATTAAACGTAGACGCAAGATTCTCAGGTTCATCTCTTTCAACTAGAAATGTGCTCTACTCTTACTTCCATTTCTAAGCCACTATAGGTATTAAACAGCAATTTACATGTGATTTGCATTTTTTTTGTACTTGTGGTTTTGGTAAGTCTTCCAAACCTAATGACTGTTCCTTTGGCCAGCAACATAAATGCTATAATCACACAATTATTGTGCTGGGAACAGTTTAATTCAGCATTTTGTTCTCAACCACAGAACAATTACTCAACAATTTCGGTTAACCAGACTAGCTAGCTGCCTGGAAAGAAAGAGGAATATTCACAAGATCTATTGTCTTACATAAAGGCAGCTACTAGATCAGCTGAAACTTTCTAGTATCACTCTGCTCAGGGTTTCTTTTCAGGATCTTTCATATATCTGTCCTAATGAAAATGACAAACTCCACGTTTTCCTTTATGGAGTTGCAATTTGTTCAGTTTTTCTAATTATACATTTGCCCATGAGATTTTTGTGCATCCAGAGATACAGACCTATGGATAAATGTACTTTTTAAAAAGCATTTAATATAATGATCATTAATACAAAGAACTGTAAATTCAAAAGTATAAGTCTAGAACTCTTCTTTCCAGCTATCTTACAGTGCTTAAATGATGGTAAAGCCTCTGAACGACAGGTGATCTCATCTATCACTGAAATTACATTATTTCCTAACAGTACAACTGGCTTAATATAATCTTCATTTCATATTTTAATGTTTAAAACAAACAGAGGTGATTTGTATTATCATGATGATTAAAGTTATCTTTGTATTATTGGGTTTAATATTAATCTTACTTGATCAGAATAAAAAAAAACAAAGCCTAATAAGCATATCACTATAAAAATAATTTATGCATCTGTGTAAAATATATGTACACTGAAACTGCCGTGTCCCTTGACTTTTACCCATGAGCACAGACAACTACTGCATTAGTCCTGTATCATACTTCATAGGTCTTGGAAGCTACTGACGACAAAGCAGTCAATGGTGAAGTGGGCTGGTGAGTAGTAAGGGTAATAGTGGAGGAAAATAGGCTATCTTAAAAGAAAGAGGTCTCCTTTTCTCTCCCCATGTTCTTTTCTCTAGCCTCTTTCTTTGTTGTCTTTACTATTTCTTTTTATTCTCTAACTCTTACTTTAAAAAGTCGGCAGGAAAGAGGATAGAAAAACTATAACTTCAAGGTTAGAAACACTCCCCTTATCTAACTTATGGTAAAAATACTCTGAAAACCAGAATTAAAGCTCAAGCATAAGGATAACTCTTTTATTAGGAAGTGAAGAAAAAGATGCCTTGGCAATTCCGGTAATTTAAAAATTTTAATTGTCTCTGTTTATATATTTGGGTGAGCAAATACTAGTAATATAATGAAATATTATATTGACAAGGGATTCTTTATGCCTAGATTATTCACTCTGTGAATTATGTTAGCCTACAATGAGCTCTTCAAACACATTGGTTTCAAACAGGTTTCAAATATTATTATTCCATACCAAAATCTAATGATATAGGTGATATAGTGAACACTATTATGTCTAATGAACAGAGTTATGTGCTCAATTATTATTATGGCTTCATATAGACTGTGACTAGTAATAATATGCAGACAGACCCATTTTCTAACTTAAGAGTCTTTGTATCTTCTAAAACGTCAAGCACAACATCTTGTATACAATAGTCACAAAATTACTTTTCTTAGGAATAAAACCCATTTACAATATAGCATAAGCCCCTGGTATAATTTCTAATTCTTTAACCCAGGTATTGAAGTGAACTATAATTAGAGAGCAAACATTTGTAGAACAGAGCATAGTCTATAAAAAAAAGAATGCCAAAATAGTATCAGGTTCTTCTGAATGAAAATAACTCAACTTAGTGCAAAATTTATGCTTAAAAATGAGCCAGATATTAAATTCAGAATGAAAAAAAAATTGGCTATATCCTTGCCACTTCCTGGTTAATTTGGCTGAGGGCCAACTTTCCGATATTATGACCATCCTGTAGCCCCAGTAAGTGTTTTATTTATTTATTTTCGTATTGCATAAAAATATCAGCTTAAGAAGGGAAAATGTGAAATGGATGACATATTTTAGAACAGCTTCTCCCAGAATACAAAAATATTCCCCAACTCAAAACTGAAACAAATAGTAGAACTACCAAGCAATGCCAATTGGCGACTCTCTAATGCCATTCAAACTTCGCAAATACTGGGCTCTCAAACTGATTTTAATTATTCAAAAGAAAACTAGGAAATGATTCAAATATCAATTGCTTTCACAGAAATACAAATTCTCTTTTAAGAGAAGCATATGACATATCTTTTCTTTATCCTGTAACATTGCAGTAATTACCTGTTCAGCTGTTGCTTCGAGCAGGGCAGTGGCAAAAAGGGGAGTTCTCTTCTGCTGTACTGAAGATTACATTAGGCTACTCACAGTTATTTTTTATTGATATAGAGTAGGAAAAAAATATGCCAAGAGATAGATTTACTATTGAAAACCCGGAGGAGACAATACCGAATAAAATATAGTACACTCTGTCCAGGTGCTTTTCCATTAGAACAAATTCCAGAGATGTTTTTTAAAAAATCATTTCTGTTGACAGGCAGCCTTTGTGAAAAAGAAGGCCTCCAGTACGCGAGTTTAGTGTCATGTTACACATGAACCACTATAAACTCAATTTGCTACTGAAGATTTACTTTACTGTTTGGTATTGGGTATGTGCAAAGATGACTGTACTGAGGTGTGATGAAACAGCATTATGACATTTAAATGTTTTTATCTAGGTTATAAATAGGCTCCAGTCATAGTAATGCCACTTAACCTCAAAAAAGTGTCTAGACCTACATGTATGGCAATTAAGAAATAACAGGATTATTTTTTCAAAGTGGAATTTTTTGCACCTAAGGCAAATAAGTTATAAAAATTACTGGGGCTTCTTAAATGCATGCCAACATCCAGCAACCTCTGGAAGTTTGTCTATCTATCTATCTATCTATCTATCTATCTATCTATCATCTATCTATCCATCTATCTATCTCTATAACTATCCACTGTTAAACTTAGCATTATCATTAGAAATGATAATTTTTCTTTTAAAGAACACTTTCCTTGGATGAAATGAATTGGAGAGAAAGCATTTTCATTGATTTAAACCATCTAAATTTTCAACAAGGAATTCACAGAATTTTAAATATATCTAAACTCTTCAATAATAAGTTTTAAACTGTATATTCAGTCTGTTTTTCAGCATGACTCATTCGCTCACAGAAGCCATGGGTGCTGTGGCTGGCTTATGGTAGCACTTTAAATTAGTAGGCACACAATAGAGAGCTTATACGATTGCAATGGTCCATATCCAGTAAAACTGCCTAAACACCCAGAATAATGGGCTCAGTCTCTAATAATTCAGAGAGAACCGCTTACAGCTGCACACCACATATGACCATCTCTACAATGGCTCAAATGAAACACTCGGGACTATTTCCTCTGAATCAGTGTTATTGGGTAGTGTTGGTTCACATTTTTTTTATCTTAACAAAAAAGTTTTGTTTTGTATCACAATCGGCCTGCCACTGATCACCTTTCACATATTAGCCTCTGCCCTAGAATACTCTAGACAATAGTATTGGTTCCATCTGTGCTTTCCATTAAAACCTGATAATCCTTCAAGAACAGCTGGACCTTCGGTCCCCCACACACAAACTCTTTCTGTAGATCTGTTTGGCTACAATTATGCTGATGCTGTACTTACATCTTGCTTGTAAATGCCTTTTATATGGCCCTTTGGGGCTGTGAAGTAGAATGGCCTGACATCACCAATTCAACAATACAATGATATAGTTCTCATCTCAATTATAATGTGATATTTAGTCACCTCTAATACTGAGCTGCACTTAGAAAATTATTTTTTAGACATGTGACAACATTAATGATAAGCTTCCAACTATACTGTGTCATTAAATAATCAGGAAGTAACATCTCCAGTTAATCAAACAGTTTTGATATACTCTCAGTATTGGAAACACTGCAAATCTCACATTTTACTCAAGCAATTTTTATAAGCAGCACAGTAACTTCTTTTTCCATTGTAAAATAATTTCATTAGATCCATGTGACTATGTAATAATAATAAACGTTTTTTAAATGGCAAGATGGGAAAGGTAATAAAGTCCCATTAATGTTCTAATTTGTCTATGTAAGTAGTGACCTCTCATGCCTCATTTATTTTCTATACTTCTCCCCTTATTTATTTTCCAGTAGTTGACCAAGTTATCAGATCATCTGCTAAATACTGCCTGACCAACTACAATGAGTTGGGACTCAGAGTCACCATTTAAAAAATTTTTTTAGATTTTATTTATTTATTCATGAGACACAGAGAGAGAGAGAGAGGCAGAGACACAGGCAGAGGTAGAAGCAGGCTCCATGCAGGGAGCCCAATGCGGGACTTGATCCCTGGACCTGGGATCATAGCCTGAGCTGAAGGCAGACGCTTAACTACCGAGCCACCCAGGCATCCCTCATATTCACCATTTTTATGTGAATAATTTCCACCATTAACTAGAAAAACACATCTCAATATACCCATAATCATGCAAGTAATATACATACCCACTAGGTGTAAGATCTATGGGGCATCTATATAAGATCTATATATAGATCTATCTATCTATCTATATCTATCTATCTATCTATCGAAAGAGAGAGAGAGATGAAAGCATATACTTTTTATTTAAAGATCAGGAGGTTTTGTAGTTTTTCCCTGTCATAAACCAATATTTCATAAGCATCTCTTTCAGAAAATTGTTACCTGATAGAAGTCCCTAAGCCAGTGTATCTGCTCATTTTCTTTTGTTTTACCTTCCATGTAAATTGAAACAGCTATTTCGTATATTTGACCTTTGTCATTAAGCCAATATCGACATATTTTCTTTTTTTTTCCAGGCCATTTAGATCTAATTAAATTTTCCTAATGCGTAAGTATTCTCTGTTTTTCTCCTCTACACCCAGATCAGCTACAGCATTCTCCTACAAGCATAGCTATATTGATACAGAGGAGTTTGTATTTCAGATATCAAGTTGTATATTCTTAATTAGGTTGTATTGTCCTACATGCTTTCAATGCTAAATTTTAAAGAAACTGACAAGCTTGATGGTTATCTGCTGCCCAGTTTGTTACCTTCAACGGCTCACGGTTGCTTCTGCTATGTTCATTCATAGACTAGCATTTAAGAATTACTTGTTCACTTTTACCTCTATACATACACTGCTACACTATTTTCATTTTTATTGACAGTGCTTCTTTAATTTACCTAGGTTGTTTGCATTCAGTTTTGATATCTGTAGTTCTGACCACCTCTTCTCATCTATTTCTATGCTTTTATTTACTTACTTATTTATTTATTTATTTATTTTACATATTTCTATGCTTTTATTGACAGATAAAACTGAATTAGGCCATTCTCCATCATTTCATTCACATTGTAAGTCTTTAACCCATCTGCCAATAATACATATCACATACATGATCTGATATACAGTTTGTGCTTTGTCATGATAAGATTAGAGAAGTATGGAAAAGGGAAAGGCACTGCTAAGAGACACAGAGGACAGGAAAATATGAGATGAGAATGAGGGATAAAGGATTTTGAAGTAAATCCTAGAATAAGAGTAAAAGTAAATAATCTTCTGAATTGAGAGAGATTTTCAATTTAAAAAGATACACTTAGAGGAACCTGGGTGGTTCAGTCAGTTGAATGTCTGACTCATGATTTTGGCTCAGGTCATAATCTCAGGGACATGAGCTCAAGGGTCATGCTTCACACTCAGTGGAGAATCTGCTCTCTCTCTCTCTATCTCTCTCTCTCTGCTCCTCCCACCCACTCTCACAAATAAATAAATAAATCTTTAAAAATAAATAAATAAATAAATAAATAAATAAATAAATAAATAAAAATTAGAAAAGATACATTCATGGCACAATGTGAGCATTGAGGCTACCTGGAGAAAATGCTTTTTAATACTCACACATATGCATCTGATTTCATGTCCGATATTATATATTTCACAAGCATTTCAAATTCAGTACAGATAAAACTGAGTTTAGACACTTTCCTTACAGAATCTGCTTCTAACTCATGTAATCAATATATCAAATTGGGTCATTTCATTGAGTAATTTTACTAAGTTCTTCTAATCAATTAGCATTCAATTCAGTCTTGACTTCCTCCAGGAAGACTTCCCTAGCCCCAAAATCTTTATTCACGCCCTCATCTCTTCCCAGTTTAGGGGAGGGAGCATATTGGCACTATTTCATTCATCACATTGAATTACAATTTAAAAACTTGGTTAACAGACAGGTCATGCTGTACAATATAAATTAAGTTCATCTTTGGCTAAAAAATATGCCAGAATTGGTCTATGTATACAATGGAATATTACTTAGCCATTAGAAACGACAAATACCCACCATTTGCTTCGACGTGGATGGAACTGGAGGGTATTATGCCGAGTGAAATAAGTCAATCAGAGAAGGACAAACATTATATGGTCTCATTCATTTGGGGAATATAAAAAATAGTGAAAGGGAATAAAGGGGAAAGGAGAGAAAATGAGTGGGAAATATCATAGAGGGAGACAGAACATGAGAGACTCCTAATTCTGGGAAACGAGCAAGAGGTTTTAGAAAGGGAGGTGGGTGGGGGGGTGGGGGTAACTAGGTGACCAGCACTGAGAGGGGCACTTGATCGGATGAACACTGGGCGTTATGCTATATGTTGGCAAATTGAACTCCAATAAAAAAATTCTATCCCTTCAATATTCAATGTAATACATATGAAAAACATGGTCTTTGATTCATTCACCCTATTACACATTTAATAATTTATTTTTGTTGCTTCTTATATGCCATTGTTAGACAATGAAGTTAAAAAGATGTGGTCTAATTAATTACCAAACTGATAAATATTTATGACTAAATGCCCTACTCCTTATTACTATCTACTTCCAATGTTATAATTTAAATTCTCATCTTTCTCCATTGTTCTTAGGTTTTAAAACTGGTTTCCACTCAGCCACCTGGTGTATCTAAAATAGAAACCTCTCCATCTTAAAACTCTTCAATAGGGACACCTGGGTGGCTCAGTGTTGGAGCGTCTGCCTTTGGCTCAGGGTGTGATCCCAGCATCCTGGGATCTAGTCCCACATCAGGCTCCCTGTGGGAGCCTATGCCTATGTCTCTGACTCCCTCTCTGTGTCTCTCATAAATAAATAAATAAATAAATAAATAAATAAATAAATAAATAAAATCTTTTAAAAAGAACTCTTCAATAATACTCTATCCTAGAGTGTAAAACACTAATGGCTCAACCTGTATTGTAGCCCTGACCTGACTCCTACCTTACTTCCTGCCAGTCCTGTTTGGTACTTTATGACCATCTGAAGACGCTGTTGCCTACATACCCCTCTGTTGCCAACATGTCAGTGGCCTTCTCATTTGAGTCATTCTGACTGAAATAGTAAGCCTTCCTTAGTTCCTAAATCCTGGATTTTCCTCTTCCACACTCCCTACCTCCATCCCTTCCCATGCTGGGTGAAGGTACCATGGTTTCACACTGTTACACTCACTGTGTGATGAATTACAATTACTAATCTTCTCTGTTTATCAACTGGTCTGAGTATCTTGAGGACCCAGATCAAAGTACAGAAGAACTAATTGGGAGTTAATAAAAGGTTTTACACACAGTAGATAAATCTATCTTCTAGGAAGATCAAATTGGGAGCAATAGGAAGAAAAATTTGGAGGGACAGCTAGGCCAAAGCAAAGAAGAAAGGAGGGTGTAGAGAGGACTATGTTAGAAAAGTTACGGGCATGAAACAAGGCAGTGTCAATTCCTGAACTTTCTTTTTTTTTTCTGAATTTTCTTTATGTCACATTATCAAACCCTATTTTTTTTTTTAAATTTTGCTTAGGTTGTCACAATTCTAGCCTTCTAAAGTGTAATAAAGAATATTATTTTCTCTTCTCAAACACTTCACTGGTTTTAGTCAAGGCTATACCAAACCAACGAACAAGTTAAAGAGTAAGTAAGTTCTCATTTAATTGGACTGATCTGTTCTTTGAATATTTGGTAGAACTGATCTGCAAAACTATCTGGGCTTAGTGTTTCTCTGTGGGGATATTTTAAACTGCTAAGTCGACTCATTTAATTGTTATAAGACCATTCAGACTTTCTATTTATAACCGAAGTTTTCATAAATTCTATTCTTTCCTAAGAATTTTTCCACTTTTATTTAAAAAATATCCATAGCGTTTTATTATTATATTTTTAAACTTTGCCATATGTCAATATATATATTTTTTGTTATTTGCATTATTTATTTTTGTATATTTCAGCTTTATTGAGGTTTAACTGACAAATAAAATTGTAAGATATTTAAAGTGTAGAGCTTATATATGATATACATACACATAGTGTGTGTGATACTCTCCTAACAAATTTCAATGATATAATACAATGTTATCAGCTATAGTCACAATGTTATACATTAGATCTTTAGACCTTATTTGTCCTCTTCTTTTTTTTTTATTAGTAAAGAATCTCAGTAAAGATTTGTCTATTTTACAAATCTGTTCAAATAAAAAATCCTTTGGCTCTACTGATCCTCTGTTTTATATATTTGGTTTTAAGTTTATTAATTTTTCTATCACTATTCTTTCTTTCAATTTTTTTTTTTGCATTTGGTCTGTTCTGCCTTCTTAAGCAGACAGAAACTTAATTTTCTTTCTTTATTGATATATAAGAACTAGTTATTAAACAGAGGGAACTATTTCATCTATATGCCAAAACTTGAGAAATCAGTTATACCAATAAGTTCTAAGAATATTTAAGCTTCCTTTTACAAATTCCCCACACCATCAAATTTCTTCTTTGCCTACAGATTATTTAAAAGATGGCTCATACTTTCTGAATATTTGCAGTTATTTATATTTATTATATTTTTGTACTGTTAACTTAGTTACATTAATTGTGAATTAACACTTTTGATACCCTATTCTACAATAATTGTTGGGGCATGGTTTAAGACCTAGCATTTAACAAGTTTTTTTAAACAAAACATATTGTAAACATATGCTTAAGAAAAATATCCTGTAAATATTAGATGTAGGATTCTAAAAATCTCTATTAGATCACGCTTTTCATTTTTTTCCCAAATAATCTACATCTTTTATAACATTGCATCTACTTAACCTACCAATAATTGGGAGAGGTATTATATACAATCATATACAATGATGGTTTACTAGTAAGTAGTTCTACTAGTTTGCTTTGTATAATCTGAGAATATTTTATTAGATGCATTCAAGTTTAGAATGGTAATATCTTCCCAGTAAATTAAACCTTCTTTCATTATGTAGTAGCTTTTTTTAATCCTTAGTAATGTTTTTTGGATTAAAATCTATTTTTTTAAGATACTGATATAGATCCTTACCTTTCTTGAGATTGGTGTTTGCCTAGTATTTTTTCCCCATTTTTTTTTTTTTGATCTTCAAACATTCTACACATTGTGCCATTTTGAATTCCTACTAGCAGTTTATGAGAGTTTTGGTTGCTCTACAATCTTTCTACCTGCAGTAGGGTCAGTCATTTTCATTTTAGCCAATTTTGTGTGTATGTAGATATCAGATTGTAGCTTTAACTTGCATCTCTCTAAAGACTGATGATGAACACATTTTTATATGTTTGCCTGTCATTCTTATACTTTCTTTGGTTAAGAGTCTATTAAATTCTTTAGCCATTTTTAGTGAGCTACTTCTCTCATTGTTGTGTCTAAAGAGATGTTGCTATATTCTGAATATGAATCCTCTCTTGGATATATGCTTTGCAAAAATTTTCTGCCAGTCAGTCACCTACTTTTTCATTTTCTTCATAGTGCTAAAAAGTCAACAAAAGGTTTTAGCATTAATGAAGTCCAACTTATCATCTTTTTCTTTTATAATTAGTGCTTTTTTGGGATTGCTATTTAATAATCTTGGCCTAACCCAACATGACTAAAATAATTCTATGTTTTCTAGAGAGTTTATGGTTTTCTCTCTTATATTTACATTTATAGATCCATCTTGAATTAGTTTTTGTGGATGGGCAACAGAATAGTAGATACATTTTGTTTATATGTGAATATCCAATTATTCCCGCACTATTTGTTTTAAAAGATTATTATTATTAGTAGTAGTATTATTATTATTTTTGTCATTGAATTGCTTGGACACCTTTATCAAAAATCACTTAACAATCATTTGTGTCGTTACCTCTGAATTCTCTATTCTGTTCCAGGGATGTATAAATTTGTCAATATGCCAATATCACATTGTATATATCAGCTTATGCATTATGGTAAAAACTAAGACTGATTCAGATGACATCACAACTGATAAATTTATGGAGAACTAACATCTTGAAAGTATTGAGTCTTCCATGAATGAATGTGGTATGTATCTATTTAGTCAGCAAATTGTTTGTAGTTTACATCAGAGAAGTCTTGAATAGATTTCCTCAAATATATCCCTAAGTACTTAATTTTTTGTAAAACTTTAAATGCTTTTTTACACATTTCAATTCTTTATTGTTTCTAGTTTTGTATGCATTGATTTTATATCCTGTGTCCTTGTTAAACTCACTACTCTTTTTAATAGATCCCTTACAATTTTCTACATAGATGATCATGTTGTTGCTAAACAAATACTGCTTAATTTATTTCTTTCCAATCTATATGCCTTTTATTTATTTGTTGACTTATGATACTAGAGGATTGGACCTCTAGTAAAATAATGAATAAAAATATTAAGAGTGGTCAATCTTCGGGGAAAAGTGTTTAATTTTCAAAATTAAATATAAAGGTATTTATGTTCTTTGTAGAAATTCCTTACAGAATTGAGAAAATTCCTTGAGAATTGAGAAATTGAGAAAACTCCTAATTTGCTGAGATGATTTGCCATGAATAGGTATTAAAGTTTGTTAAATGATTTTTCTGCATCTATTAAGATAATTATTCTATTGAAATCAGTTTTTAATAGCTAAATATATAGTAATCTGGCGAATTACCTTAATTAGTTTTTGAATGATAAACCAAACTTTCCTTCCTAGTAAAAACACCATACAATCCTAATGTTTTATACTTTTAATATATTATTAGATTCAGTTTGCTAAAATTACAAGGAATTTTACATCTACATTCATGAAGGATATTGATCTATAGATTTCTTTCCTTTACATATCTTCATTTAACTTTAAGAAATATTCCTTCCTCTTCCACTTTCCGAAAGAGTTTGGATAGAATTGGCATTATTTTTTATTCCTTAAATATTTGGTACAATTTAGCAGTGAAGCCATCTGGGCCTGGAATTTCTATGTGGGAAATTTTTTAACTGAAAATTCAATCTCTTTAATACTGTAGAGGTATTCAGGGTATGTATTTCTTCTTGAGTAAGTTTTCAAGGAATCTGTCTATTGCCTCTGAATTTTCAAATTTATGGACATTGAGTTTTCCATAATACTTCTTGTTACCATTTTACAGCCTGTAGACTACAGTGATGTCTTTTCTCATTCCTGATATTTCCAATTTGTGTCTTCTTTCTTTTCCCTCAGAGGTTTAGCTAGAGGTTTATCAATTTTATAATCTCAAAGAACCAACTTTTAAAATCACTTTTCTCTATCATTTTTCTGTTTTACCTTTCAATAATTGCCACTCTTTATTTGTTTCCTCTCTGCTGCATAATTTGGGTTTCATTTCCTCTATTCTTCTCATTCTAGTTTTTTAGGGCAGAAGTTTAGGTAATTGATTTTACATATTTCTATTTTTCTAACATAAACATTTCATATTATACATTTCCCTCTAAGCACTGCTTTAGCTATGTGTCACAAATTTGGAATTCTTGGTGACTTCATTTTCATTTGCTTCTAAATGTTTCCTCATTTTTCTTGTATCTTCTCTGACCCTTGGGAGTTATTTAGAAATGTATTGGTTTCCAAATAACTTAGACTTTTCTAGACATTATTTGCTTACTGATTTTTTTTTAAGATTTTATTTATTTATTCATGAAAGACAGAGAGAGAAAGGGGGAGAGAGAGAGAGAGAGAGAGAAAGAGAGAGAGGCAGAGACACAGGTAGAGGGAGAAGCAGGCTCCATGCAGGGAGCCCGATGTGGGACTTGATCCCAGATCTCCAAGATCACACCCTGGGCTGAAGGCAGTGCTAACCTGCTGAGCCACCTGGGCTGCCCAGCTTACTGATTTCTAATTTAATTCTGTTAAAATGTGATCAGGTCACACTTTAAATTTACTCCTAAATTTATTGAGACTTTACATGGCCTATTTGCTTAATTTTCTATATGTACTTTAAAAGAATTACTATTCTGTTCTTGTTAGGTGGAGAGGTCCATAAATTTCAGTTAGGTTAGGTTGGTGAATAGTTTTGTTTGGTTCTTACTAATTTTTTAACTTTTTCTTCAACTATTGAGAGAGAGAGAGAGAGATTGAAAAGTCCCACTATAATTGTGGGTTTGTATTTTTTCTTTTTAATTTTACAACTTTTTATTTCATAGAATTTGAGCTCTGTTATTAAGTACACAAGCTTTGTATATTCATTTGATGAACTGACCACATTACCATTATGAAATGAATCTCAATACCCTATTCTTTGCCCTGAAATCTACTTTATATTAGCATAGCTATTCCATTTCTTTAAATTAGTGTCAGCCTGGTGTCTCTTTCCCTAATCCTTTGCTTTCAACTGTCTATCTTTATAGTTAATATAGTTTCCTGCACCATTTTTATTTGTCAAAATAAAAGTGAGTCTTGCTTTTATTTTTTAAAAAGACTTATAAAACAATCTCAACTTGTAATTAGTTTATTTACATCATTTACATTTGATGTGATTAATGACATGATTAGGAATAAATCTACAATCCTGTTGTTTTCTATTTAATCTCATGTGCTCTTCGCTCCCTTTTTATCTCTTCTCCTCTTTTGGATTGAGCATTTTTATCATTCCATTTTATCTCTGTTATTGGCTGATTAGGTATTCCTTTTTGTTTTGTTTTAATGGATGCTACATGACTTACACATACCTATGTATCACAGTCTACTTCAAAAAAATGTTAAACCACTCTGTATATAGTATAAAAAAAAAACTTTCAACAATTTACTTCTGCTATATGGAATGTATATTTTATCTCTAGCTGCTTCTATGGTTTCCTCTGCATCACTGCTTTTCAAGAATTTGATGATATTTCTTCTGCTTAAGATTCACTGAGATTCTTAGATACTTGAGTTTATAGTTTATGAAATATTTTGAAAAATTTTGACATTACTTCCTCAAATATTTTCTCTGCCTCCCCCTATCCTCTGGTGCAGCTCACTGATACTCTATTTTTTATTTCTTTTCTCTCTCTTTTATTTCTTTTTTTTATTTTATTTATTTTATTTTATTTTTTTATTTATTTATGATAGTCACACAGAGAGAGAGAGAGAGAGAGGCAGAGACACAGGTAGAGGGAGAAGCAGGCTCCATGCACCGGGAGCCTGACGTGGGATTCGATCCCGGGTCTCCAGGATCGCGCCCTGGGCCAAAGGCAGGCGCTAAACCGCTGCGCCACCCAGGGATCCCTCTCTTTTATTTCTGAATAGTATCTTTTGCTATGTCTTTAAGTGCACTAATAATTAACTTTTGCAGTTTCTAATCCCTTTCAGTATACATTTCATCTCAGATATTGTACTTCTCATGTCTTTTCATCTTTTTTTTTGTATCTTCCATAATTTCTTCATCATACTCTTGAACATATGGAGTATATTTGTAATAGCTGTTTCAGCATCCTTATCTACTAATTCTAACATCTGTGCCACTTTGGGTTTGGTTATTAATTGATTTTTCTCCTGATTATGTGTTATATTTTATCACTTCTTCACATGCATACTTATTTTTGATTGGATGACAGACATTTTGAATTTTGTCTTTTTTTTTTTTTTTTGCAATCTCTTTATTTCAGAGGATTTATTCTAGGATGCCTTTTAATTACTTGGAAACAATTGGATCATTTCAATTCTTAATTTAAACCATTGTTTTTTTTTAGGTCAGGCTTAGACTAGCTTATCAGCCTAAAATTAATTTGGTTCTACTACTAGGAAAATAGCTTTCTTGAAGGCTCAATCTAATGACCCATGTGTTAAGAATCTCTCCATTTTTGGTAAAAACACAAAATGTGAGAACTAGGGATTATCATTTCTGCCAGTTCTTTTCCAAAGGTTTTGTTTTGTTTTATTGTTTTTAAATCCATTTTCAGTAGTTTACATATATATGCACTAATCACTCTTCAGTAAAAACCTTACAGAAAAAGTTTCTTCAGATTTCAATAGTTAAGAGTCAGTTTGCCCGTCTCTCTCTTTCTCTTTCTCCCTCTCTCTATGCAAAGCCATCCTCCACAGTGCTTTGTTCTGCAAATATATCTATCTGCCTCCATATTCCTGAACCCTAACCTGCTGTCTGTCTCTTCAACTCAGAAGGGTTGTCAGGCTATGCATAGGGTCCCCCTCTCCAGGCAAGAACTGAAACACTCACTGTATTCCTTTCATTTGTTCTCTTCTTTCAGGGAAAAGTGAGCTGCCTACTGCCCAATGTCTGAATACTTCTGTTTCATATATTTTGTCTGAATTTCTAGTTGTTTAAGGTGAGAGGGTTAATCTGGCCCCTGGAAGGAGAAGCCAAAAAACATCCATTTATAGAATTTCTAGTTTCAATTGTTATAGTTTTCAATCGTGTTGAGGTCTTTTCAAATATTCCTAATAATTTTTGAGTTTCTGATGCTTATTCTTTTTTGTGATTTCACTATTTCCCTAAGCATTTCATGCATATTATTTTATACTGTCTACATGCTATTTACAATATCTGAAGCCCTTAGAGTGGTAGGGCTAAATACTTCAGTATTTCTGCTGGCTCTTATTTTTTATGGATTATTTAGTTGTATGTTCTAAGATTGTTTTTAGATTTATTTATTTATTTGAGAGAGAGCAAGAAAGCGAGAGACAGCATGAGCAGAGGAGGGAGAGGGAGAAAGAGAAACCCCAAACAGACTCCCTAATGAGTGTGGAGCCCAACCAGGGGTTCAATCTCAGGACTCTGAGATCACCACTTGAGCCAAAAACAAGAGCCGGACATTCAACTGACTGTGCCACCCAGGCACCCCTATGATTTTTAAATTGAGTAAATTTTCTTTGATCTTCATTTATGGGGATCTAGAGGAACTAAATTACTGATATTTTCCTCCAGATAGTGTTTGATTCTGTTAGGCTTTCAGGGGTACCACTGAACACCTAAAGCCTTATGGTACAGTTTATTTTAAAAATAGTTGATAACCTGGGACGCCTGGGTGGCTCCGTGGTTGGACGTCTGTCTTTGGCTCTGAGCATGATCCCGGAGTCCCAGGATTGAGTCCCACATTGGGCTCCCTGCATGGAGCCTGCTTCTCCCTCTGCTTATGTCTCTGCCTCTCTCTGTGTGTGTCTCTCATGAATAAATAAATAAAATCTTTAAAAAAATAAAAATAGTTGATATCCTACTTTTTATAGGGTCCCTTTAGGAAGATTTTACTTTTTATATCACTGATATCAGTCTTGGCCATGTAGCTTGCTTTGGCTTATAAAATATGAGAGGAAATAATGAGCAACTTCAAGCAAAACTTTAAGGGCCCTTGCATACTTCTACTATAATCTTCTCCTCTCTGTCATTAGACTATCATGTCCCAGATCAGAGCCTGATCTTGTATTGAAGAGAATGTGGAACAAAGATGCCGTTATTGGGACACCTGGATGGCTCAGTGGTTGAGTGTCTGCCCTCAGTGCAGGTCCTCATCCCAGGGTCCTGGGATCGATTCTCGCATCGGGATCCCCCCCCCCAGGGAGCCTGCTTATGTCTCTGCCTCTCTCTGTGTTGTCTCTCTTGAATAAATAAAATATATATATATATATATTTTTTTTAAGATGCTGTTATTGACACACAATGGACATAAATGAGAGTGAACTTTTTATCTCTAAGATTTAAGCTTGTTGTTTGTTTTGTTTTGTTTGTTACTATATCATAAGTTAGCCTAAGATTAATAAAGGAGTCTCAGGTTAAGCTTCACCATCTCAAAGGTGATCCAGAACTCTTTCTCTGATCCTATGTTGATATTAGTATTTAACCCCAGGGGTAGTTCTCTGTGTCCTAAACTCATCTTAATGATTTTTCTTTCTTATATCTATTTCTTGAGATTTTCCCATTAATTCACATAAGAGTAGAAATGCATTAAAAGATATTTTCATCCAGAAACAATTTGTTTCAGCATGAAGAGTCTTTTAGCATATGTTCATTCAAATGGCCACAGGTAAAAGCCCACAATTTGGGATAAATGGATTGATGGGAGCAAAAGTTGAACATACAATCCTGGTCGTAAGGACTCCAAAACACTCTTTCCCTTTGGTGGTGGCCACTGCAATTTTGAATGCTAAAACACAGAAGAGAGGGTAAATAACAATAAAAATTTTTCCCTTTCTGAAATAGAGAGTGGGTTGATAGTTTCAATAAATATGTAGAGAAGCATTAAGTAGATAAATATGCAAGCCAAATTAAAAAGCACAAAACTAGATTACTCAGAAAATAGAGAAGAGTCCAAATGAGTTCTTCCTTAGTCTACTGTGGCTACTTATGTATCATTAAATGTTTTTATTAGGTTGATAGCTAATGAAAGTTTCAAAAGTTTCAATATCCTAGTCATAACTTTTTATGGAGAATATAATGGTTTAAAAATTAAAATTTACTATTTTCATTGAACTACTTTCACTTATTTTATCTGTCATTTCATCCTATACAAATAGATGTTTAAAGAAAAAGTGTCTGAAATAAAATGGTAATGTTCAGTATGTGCCAATAGGTGTGGCACAGCAACCACATGTTTTCATATCTCACATAGACCTAGTGTAACCAAACTCAGAAATAATCTTCATTATCAATTATCAATAATAAGTACAAATTGGAATTTTAGAATCTCTTGAAAGTATCTTTAAATAAAAAGCATCCTTTCCTCAAGTTGGAGCTCAATTCTGTGTTATTTTTATTAACACTGTTTATACTCCCTTTTCCAAACTTTTTCTCTCTCCATCATGAACATAGCAATAAATAACTCATATATTGAAAAATGAAAGTGAATTATTAACATTTATAAACATAATATTAAACTCAAATACAATATTTCCCAACTTGTGGGAGCATTTCGAACCAGCAATTGTTAATTTTCTCAACATTGACTACTTGTTTCTCATCAGTAAACCATATTATCATACAATTATTTAAAATACAAAGAAGACTTTTAATAGAGATTATATGCCAGCGAAAAAATACTTAGGTCCTCCAACAAAGATGGATTTGTATAGACATAGAACAGCCTTTTCAACATCCTGGTAATTGGTACTGGCTCTTTCCAACCCTACCACCACTCCTGTGGAACTTCTGGTAGGTAGAAACCAAAAGATTTCTACATTCTCTTTCATTTCTGTTCTACTTCTATGCATTTTCAAGTATTCCTTCTTCAACCCTAACACATATTAACTTACACCAATCTTTAAAATATCAAAACTTGGTAACTGGATTCTGTAGACTAAAATGAATACCCATGAGTATTCTAGCAGAAAATCACCAAGTAACAAAATACAGGGATATTTGGAAGAAAAAGAAAAAAGAAGACTTACCTCATGGACAATAAGCTGAAAGCGTAAACTAAGTGTCTTGCCTTTGCCTTTAGTTGAAATAGATTCATACTGCCTAATTTTCTCTTTTACTTATAATAATGCATGTTTCAACCAGGTCTTATTAAGCATTCGTATATTCAGGATTCCTGTGTTTAGTGCCTTTGTTACAACATATATAATATAAAACTTAAGGAGACTTATTATATTAAAGATGAAGATCAGAAGGTTTGATCTTTTAAAAGTTGTCTTTTTAAGATAAACTCATTTTAGACAGAGTTTATGCCTGAGTATATTTTCATTTCTAGGTCTCAAAAGCTTCTTCCCCAAATTTACCACCTAAAAAAGGTCAAATCCATTTTGATTCATATGCATCAAAGTTGAGTTATTTAATTAAGTGGTAGTAGTTACTAATTATATTTGGATGTGAACCAAATGAAGCTATTTGTTCATTAAAACTAGAGGAACCATATTTTACTTTGACTGAAACAACACTTAAATATTAACTCCTGCTGATATCAATGGGAATCCTGAATAGAGTTCAAGGACAGTCTTTGGCCCTGGCAGTAATCCTAAATCTCTTGAAATGATAAGAAAAAAAAAAAAAAAGAAAGAAAGAAAGAAAGAAAAAAAAAACTTGAGAAAGCATGTTACACAAACAGTAAAATTCCAGATTCTCTATCATTTAGATATGCATAAATTGAATACCACCAGTGAGTTAGACTTATTCTGAAGGAAAATGAACCAAAAAGAATGAACGTTTGTTCATGCGCGTGCATGCATGCATTTATGTTTGTGTATGAAGTAATCAAATAAAGTGACCATATAGTTTAAATGTAAAAGAATCCACTCATCTTTTTTTAATCTAACAGAAAAGGCCACAATGAGTGCAAGCTTTGAGAATTTCTCACAGAAACCGAAGACCTTCTTATTATAATTTGTAATTGTCCATGGGTAACTGCACGTTCATTTGAATTCCTGAAAGACTGAATCTTGTAAAGAGAACAAGATGGGCCCATATTAAAACTTTTAATGACTTTAGTAAAAAAAGGTGGAACTTTGCAGCCAGCTGGCTCCATACCGAAAGCCAGGCTGCACAGCTTGAACTTAAAGCTATCTTAACATAATGAATAAGTGCCAATAATTAGCATATGTAGTGTGAACAGGTTTGCTGGCAGAAGCAAGTGAAAAACTCCAAGGTAAAGTTATTATTAGGGAGTAATTAGCTCTGTGAAGTAAATGAGTGAAACAATAGCTGCCAGCACTGACAATATGGCTAACATCTGACTATGTGGAAGATAACATTGTAAAGTATTGCTCCCTGAGCTAGAATCTGTTAATAACCATATGTTAGTGTAATTAATGCAGAGTCTTTCTGACCTGTTGTCACATAAGAACAATACTTTCTTGGAAACATTCAAACAGGCAGTCCCACACTCTGGGTAAGAAATAATTGTGAAAGTTGCTTACAAACAACTCTCACATCTTTATTTTTTTAAGAAAAGAGAAAAAAAATCAGTGAATAAAAACCTGAAGGACAGAGAATGAGATGAGGTAAAACTGTTTGCCGTATGACATCCCAGACACTAAGAATTCAACTGCAATGGAATGGATCCTTCAAGGTGACTGAAATTCAGCATAGATTTGGACAGACTAAATTAGGGGATAGACAAAGTAATTTTTAATATGAAACATTTTAGTTACATACCCAAGGCTTCATGGGACACACACACACACACATACACACACACACACACCACGCGCATCTCATGGCCTCTCTCTCTCTCTTGCAGGCATGCGTGCACACACACACACACACACACACACAGGCCATGATATGTTTGAGCAATACTTCAAAACAATTTTGAGTTCCAATACTACTAAGCACCTTTTGCTGCTAAATCTAGACTCATCAGAAACAAGGACTGCATCATATTTGCCCTTTTCTGGGCGACTTTATTGACTATGAGGGTTAATTAACAATATTTTGCATGCATCATCTCCAGTAAGTACTGGTTAAATGTAGAAGACACTTTTGTATTCTCCATGATTTTGGAAATCCAACTAAAAATACACTGGGGAAATAGGGAAAGGGAGTTAATGTAATGTGTTTACTAAGAGGCAGTCAGAAACTACTGTCATAAATAACAGTAAATAGAACTACATGACTCTTTCCATTAAACAATTACTATCTTTCTGCCATTTTCTTCTACTTTATCCTTCTCCTCCTTCTTTTTAAAAGTCTCATCTGTATAGTTTTTATTATTTTTAAAGTGCTTTCATGTATAATATTTCACAATAATTTTGTTCCTCCAATTCACTCATCTTTGTATTAGTACACTATTAGTTCTACTGGTTCACTAATCTTATTATTAGTGATGATAAATTACAGACATATTTTGTTGAACCTGAATTTGATATTGAATGAGTTGAAAAATTGTCATTTTGTAATGACAAATGCGCTCTCTAGTTCAAAATATGCAGCATCGATTTTTTTCCCTGATTTTTTTTGTCAATCACAAATAAAAATTTTCCTAAGAATTTACAAGGATATTCTCATCAAACCATTGTCTTAACTTACTAAAAGTGCCAAGACAAGTCGACTATTCCTTTCTACCAGTTTGTATGATTTTACAGTAACAATATGAGGACAATTTATAATACAGTTAGCACAATTGTGACCACCAGCAAGATATATTGCTAAAAGTGACAGAATTCCCAGGTCTACATTCCCTTGTGATAGTAATAAAATAACTGATGAGATCATATATTTATCTCTGAGATATACACATACAAATATACGAACACACAGTGTGCGCACACACACACACTTTACATTTTTCTTCTTGGCAAAGAGGGACCATGAAACCTGTCACAGCATTTCTTAGTTATATACACTTGTAAAGAATTAATTAATAATGTACATTTCTCTATGAAAATTCAGTTAAATATATATGTTTGGTATATTTTCATGATTATGAATTTTTTCATTCAATATTATCTCAAAATTTTATATTAAGAATATGAAAGACATGCTATTTGAACATTCTGGTTTGTGGCTAAATTTAATTTACCTTGAATATTCCACTTATTCTAGCTAACCTTCTCAAGATCAGGTCATGAGGCACAGCACTCATAAACTCATTAATAAGCATTTCATAATATAAGGTAAAGTATGGTCACATTCATTAATTCTTGCAGAAAGTTCAGTCACTTTAAAATCTAAGTTTGTATTAAGTCTGGATAATAAAAGAAAGGCTGAGATTTAATGGAAGCTTGTTAGTAACTTTTCAACCTTTTTAGAGGAGTGGGTTTCTTTAGCAATGTTTAATACTTCACAGACTAAAGTGGCCAAGTAAAAGAGCGCTGCATGTTTGAGATCTCACACATTCATCTTCTCACTAAACATCTGTTTAAGGCCTGTGTGATCTACCTGTCAGCACCAGTGATCCATAAAGTGTTTGAACCTCCTGTCACAAACCTCTGAGCTGGTTTGATCAGAGGCTTTGTGCACACTAATCACACCCTTTATCTTTCTAATGTTAGAAGGGGGAAAACACACACACACATACACACACGCATGCACACACAGAGCAAGGCTATCCTCTCAACCTGACTGTAATTAATCTTTCTAAGAGGGAACCTGCCTGGTTTGAAAAGCAAAGATCTGATGGGCTGCTGCTCTTTTTGTATAAAGGCCTTATTTTCCTACCAGGCATCTTTATACTTGGGTGGTACCCTTTACAAACCACCTTAACTGTGGCTCAGTGACAGTGAAACAACCTTCAAGATCACCTTATGAATGAACCTGTTGGTAACTTTACGTAAGAAAAGAAACCAATAAAAGGGAGTTCTACAGGAGCTCCTTTAAATGATTCTCTCTTTTTAACTGCATGCAGGAAGAAAGGAGCCAGAACGCAAAGCGGTCCCCTTTTCATGTTCCTTGTAAGCTTCTCTCTCCACTAATAATCCCACTGCTACTTTTCTCTTGCTCAGTTGCACACAAACGTATCAAGAGCTGCAGGAGCTCCTAGAGAGAGAACATTTAACATCTTTTTTTTTTAACTGTTTAAAGTAATGCTTTATGCATCTTGCCTCTTACCACTATTTGCTTTTTATTGCCTTAAGTGAGATTAATGCCATGGTTGAAATAACTTGGAATGGCACTGATATTCAAAATGTAATGGACCATTCCCAAGGGACATAATCCCTTGTGTAACAGTTTAAAAACAATTTGGAATATAGTAAACAAAGGCAAAGAGGGAAAAAACAATATGAGTCAGCCATAAGAGTAGATAAAAGAGTACAAATTACAGTCATTTGACAATCTTTCCCAATTACTGGCTCTGTTATGAAATATTACGTGTAGTACTTATACACACTACTGAAACTGAGGGCCACATGTTATTAGAATGCATGTAAGTCCCACAAATAAGATATTTAGTCAATTGCTGGATACATTCCAACTAGCTATGCAGATAAATTCTTATAGCATTGGGTAGCATGGACTAACTTAAATTGAATGCATTTTAAGAATGTTGGAAGTATTTTAAAATAAAATGATGAAATTTACAATAAAACTACAAATAAAAAAGTCTCTACTACAGAAGAACAAAATACATCACACTTTATGATATCTCTGGCTAAGTGAAAAATATTAAATCAGTAATAAATTTTCTGAATATTTTTAATATTAAGGAAAAATACATTTATTCAAAATGGGGCTAAATTTTTAAGTTAAAACACACAAAATCAATATAAAAAGGTTCAAATCAATAGTATTTAAAATTTTCCTATTGGTTGAAAGTTCTGTTTTAAAACTTAAAAACAATTAATAATTGGGAAATTTTATGTTTGATAAAGAGTTACATTAGCATTTTATGTCAATATAAAATACTAACATCTATGAATGTGATATTTTAGACCTAATCAAATGAAATTATAAATATATTTGAAATCATTGCAGAATGGTAGGGGATGTACCTATATCTATGTAATCCACAACTAATATGGTTACAAATCACACTTCAGACTGTAATCCGTGCTTAAAATATATGAATTTTAGGACATTCTAATTTAGTTCATGGTTTAAAAAAATTCTCTATGATGCCCAAATGCCCAGTAATAGAAAGTAGATTTCCTGTATGTGCAGTTATGAAATAATTAACTAACTTGAGAAGGGTTATAGGACTGGATTTAAATTTTATTCTATTGAAAATATTGCCTTAGCCACCAGCTTGAATGTTCTCTTCTGTCCTAATGGGGAAAAAAAAGCCTATTCATTGTCTTGATATCCATGGTTCATTGAAAGGTTTATTTTGTGTCTAGGCTGGTGCTTCAGGTCACCCAATCGTTAGCAGGCACTACACAGCAAGAGAAGACCAGCATAGGACTGGACTTTTAAGATAACTTCTAAACACCAAAGCAAACTACAAAAATTCCTGTCTGTTGAGGCCCTTGGTCTTGGCCACCCTGAGTGAAATGGTCTAATGTGTCAGGACCATGATTCAGACTACATATGCAAGGTTTCATTTGTGTCCTGAAGAAGATAAAAGGAGGATACATAGAAAGCAATTCTGTGCTAGAACTTAACTATTTTTTAAAGTCTCATAATTTGTGGGATCATTTCACATTTTTAGCCTTAAGTTTTAGCTTTGGATTTCCTTTTTAAGCCCAAAGTTAAAATAATTATAAGCATCTGTCCATTCATGTTAAGATTGCATTTTTCTTTTACAAACTTTTTTTTAACAGAATGATACTTGTGTTTCAAAACAGACACCTATTTCATTGTTCTTCAGACATTGAGTGAAAATTAATTTGCACATAACAAATTTTCAAAAATAAATTTGAAAATGTTGCTTATTATAAAGACCCTTGATTTGATTAAAGGCCTCCTTGGGTTTTAAAGATCCAAGTTTTGTTATCTGTATCAGCCTTTCATAGATGAGAAAGCTGAAGACTTTTAATTATTTTTATTGATGTCTTTATCGAGTAATTAATATGCTTCCCACAAGATAATCAAATATATGCTGTGAAAATACAAAGATAAATTCTATCGAATCCTCCTTTCAATAAGAGAAGATAAAAATTGCTTTAAAATGTGTAATACAGGGATCCCTGGGAGGCGCAGCAGTTTAGCGCCTGCCTTTGGCCCAGGGCGCGATCCTGGAGACCCGGGATCGAATCCCACGTCGGGCTCCCGATGCATGGAGCCTGCTTCTCCCTCTATGTCTCTGCCTCTCTCTCTCTCTCTCTCTCTCTGTGTGACTATCATAAATAAAAAAAAAAAAAAAGAAAAAAATGTGTAATACAAAGTAGAAGGTAGTAAGACCATTAAAGAGGTGTAGAAAAAAAAATAAAAAAAAAAATAAAGAGGTGTAGAATGGTAAATGATATAGGAATCCAGAATAATTTTTTGCTCTACGATTAGGGAACTACTTATGGATAAGAGTACAAATGAATTTGATTTTTGTATGTGTGAATTTTCTTGACATAGGGAAAAAGAATACGCAACACAATTTGAGGAAAAGGAAACCATATTAGTAAAAACTCGGAGGCCAGAGAGTGAGAAAGTGTGAAGGACAGAAGAATGATGAAGATAAGTGGAAATGAGAGGAAACCAACTTAGAAGACTTAGAAGACTACCTTAGAAGGTAGAGCAAAATGGCAGAGGGTCTTGAATGACAGGAATCATTTAATCTTGTAAGTAGCTGGGAGCTGTCAAAGGTTTTTGAGCAAGCTATGGCCACTAGGAGAGTTCTTTAAGACTGATCTGACCACAGTGCACAAAGCCAGCTGGAGAGTAAGGCTGCTAGAATTAGAACAGTTAGTTGCCATTGCAGGGATAAGCAGAAAAAGAACTTAAATTTGGGACAGGAAAGGGAAAACAAGAAAACACATAAGGAGTATCATGAAGGCAAATCTATACACTACACTGTTATACAAAGGGAAGTATGAGGAGGAAGATATCAAAAAGAAATTCCATTTTTTGAAATTAAGTGATTAGGAGACTGGAGATATGATCATTAGCTGTTTATAGACCACAAATTTATAAAACTAAAATTTCTTTATGTAACCCATGATTGTTATTTCAGTGACAGATTGCTAGTACATGATATGTCTGTCACATACATCACATTCCATTTCAACATATACCTTCATCATGGAAATCATTTCACAAAGCTGGAAGTCTGTTACATTGACTAAAATTGAGTCATTTATTTGCTAAATCCAGAACTTTTTCCCACAGAGTATGAGGATAAGAATAAACAAAACAGTCACCTTTAGGAAGTCTATTACAGAAGTATTCTCTAGTGCACCCAGGCCCTTGGGGTTTTACAAAAAAAATAATGTCAAAAACATATTTAAATGGCAGTAACCTCATGGTTCAGATGTTCTAACAAGTAAAGACGTAATCTAACATAGTAAAGACACAATCTTAGGAAAGTAACTTTAATTCTACTCCAGTAGGAATAACTATAAACAGTATAGGGATTAGGGAATAAGGATATTATTCTTAAATCACTAATTTAAACAAGATTCCTAATGTAATGATACTTCTCTGGTTTAGAAGTTGTGGATAGTGTCTGATCTTTCTGTGTTTGTAACCTATATAAAAGGAGCTGATTAAATCAGTATAGGAAATACTGAGTCCCTCTAGTATCAATATAGTCATGTAGTAATATTTTGGATAGAAAATTGAAAATGGGGAATTGGATGAGTTTTGAAAATTTTATTATAGCACAATATTTTTTTAAAGATTTTATTTATTCATGAGAGACAGAGAGAGAAAGGCAGAAACATAGGCTGAGGGAGAAGCAGGCTTCCCACGGGGAGCACAATTTGGAACTTAATCCCGGGATCTGGGATCATGCCCTGAGCTGAAATCAGATGCTCCACCACTGAGTCATCTAAGTGTCCCTATACCACAATATTGCTTGTATCATTGTTAATAGTAATACATTTTAAAATTAACTTTTGCTTAGTCCAATATTTCAACAATTTAAAGCTAAGAAAGACTGGGAGGCTTTAAGCTTTTTCTCTCATAATTTTGGTAACAGGAAGACCTATTTCTTTTTCTGAAAAATGTTATTTCTATAGTACTTTGATGGACAAAGTTACTTACTCAAAAATATCTGGCTTTATTACAAGATAAGAAGTTACACAGAGGTGTGTGCATGCACACACACACACACTCACTCATACACTGACACATGTTGGGGAAAAAAAGAGCCCTTTATTGGATCACACAGTTTGTTACAGGTGGGACAGAATTTTGCCTGGTGTATTTTCAGTGCATCCTATGATATCAAAAATATTATTTTCAATACAGATCCACCAGTTCTGGGGTCCTTAAAATTAGAAATTAGAAAGCTGCATAGTTCTATCTTCTCTTATTACATATATGCTATTCTCATAACAAAAATAGTTATTTACATTATTTTCAGAGTCTTTGTCTTTCTGTCATGCTTACTTTAGAAATGTGTCACTTTAAGAAAATTCTGTTACTTGATAAAGACATATCTCTCAAACAGAAAATAAATGAAGAGAATACATATCACACAATACAGTTAAAATGTCTGCATAAATTTAAACAGTATCATCCATTAATGTTTATCAAGCATAGCTCGAGTTTTGTTTTGGTATATTGTCAAACTTTAAAATATAAGAAACAATGAGTATGTGTGTGTGAGGGGGGCTGTGTGTCTATATACAAAGAAAATGGTTATGCATTTTATATGTATTTCTAACAAATTAACATTGGTACATATCTGTTATAGATATTTGAGGCAAGATTGCCTTGTTTTATTAATAAATTTCTGATTAAAGTCATATTCATGATGTATTAGGATAGATTTCTATGTATAAATGCATTTGATGAAAATATATGCTGATCAGCTCGATATAGCTTATAAAATATACGATGGAATGTTAGCTATATGTCAACAAAACTGAACAGAAAATGCTAACAGGAATCTAAAATAATTGCAATTGAAAAAAACAGAACTGGAAGCCTTTAAAATACTATATTGATAAAGTAATCTTCCTAACACAATAAAATAAATCCTAGCTCTTACTTCAAAATGAAATAAAACAAATCATTTCTCTGGAAATTGTTTCTTAATCTTCATTCTCTTGTCAGATAGATGCTATTAATATTTTAACTATCATTTCTTTTTTTTTTTTTTTTTTTTTGACTATCATTTCTTAAGCACCTTCTGTTAGCTGGGCACTAACTTGATACTTTACTTCTGATAATCATAACAAACCTGAAACAAGGATATCTTTATATTAGAAATGAGGTGAGTGCCTAAATCACTCAGGTCATACCACGAGTGACTAGCAAAGCAGCCACTTAAACTATGTTCTAACTGCCTGAAGAGTCTTCAGTATCTTCAACACACTTCTCGTATGATAATAACCACATCAGAATAATGCCAGTACAACAGCCACCACTGCTGACTCAATAAAAACTTAGTTGGTCAAGATCGCCTGTTTAAAAATCTGACCAAATTCATCAAATATTTTGGCATCATGTTAGACACGGCACCAAAGTGATACATAAATCTTTTTCCAAATGGTCAGAAGTCTAATGTATGATAACAAGAACAGTGGAAAAATATGTAAAATTGATATTTTAAAATCTGTTAATAATGAAGGCAATTTGTGCAGATTTTATCAGCTGAACAAATATGGATTAGGTACAAATGACCCTTAGGCTATGTCCACATGCTTATCAGCCAAGCTATAAGACACATCTATTGATTATAACCTCAGGACAAACCAAGCAGCCAGAGTGTACGTGGAGGAAACATATGATTACAATAACCATCATTAATTATGAACTTTACACATGCTAGTATTACCCAGAATTTACAGATGAATAAATTAGAACTTGAAAATATTAAATAAGCTAAGTCTATGTGACCACAAAGTGATGGAACCAAGATTTAAACGAAGCTCCCTGAAGCTAAACTCAGAATGCTATCAACTATAACACTCAATGATAATACTGTGTCTTTACAAATTACAGTTGCACTGAAAAATAACAATGCGGTCTGACCAAAGGTTGAATCATAAATATATCTGAAGTGATTAAACAGTTGTGTGTATCGACAGTACTCTTGCATGCCATGTACTTACTCATTCTTCTCTCTCCTCAATACTTTCTCAAAGAAATAAGATATCTAATAATCAAAATAGTTGTAATGCAATGAATTAATAATCGTAACAGCTTTAATAAGTTGAGTTGTGTTCTCCAAAAAGATATGTCCAAGTTCTAAGTCTTGGTACCTATGAATATGGACTTATTTAGGATTAGGGTCTTTGTACATGTAATAAAGACCTAGAGATGGCATACTCCAGAATTTAGTTTGAGCCCTAAACCCAAACAATGACATGTTTATAAGAGACTGGAGAGGGATAACTGAGACACATAGAGATATAAGGGAGAAGATGATGAGAAGATGGAGGCAAAAACTGGAGTGATACACCTATAAACCAAGGAACCCAGACCACACTGGGCATTCTACAGAAGCTAGAGAAGAGACATGATTGGATTCTCTTTAAGAGCTTGCAGAAGGAACCAATCATGCCAACACCTTGATATTGGACTCTAGCCTCCAGAACTGTGAGAGAACAAATTTCTGTTGTTATAAACCACCAAGTTTGTGGGAACCTGTTATGGTGGGCCTATGACACTAACACAATAACAGTTCTAAACAAAGGCATGAAAATTTTACTTCCCCAATATACGGTACTGAAGTGTTAGGATTTCTTGCAGTCCTGGATGATCCGGAAAGTCTAACATAATTAATTCAGCCCTAGAAGATTTCTGGGATGTTGGCTCTATTTGTATTACCAGAATCATGAATGCTGTGGCATTATGTAGTTAGTTTTTACATTTTATGTTCCTCTGATAGTATTAGGACAGAAATGCACTTTCTCTCTGTATTTTTGTTCTTTGACTAGCATTAGTCACTTAACAGTATATATTGGTCATGTTTTGTGGTTGATACATTTGCTCAGCCTTACTCTTTTTAGTACTTACACAATATTCCATGCTATGAAAATACCATATGAATTTATTTTCTAAACAATTCTCTAAAGTATAATGGAAAGGCAAGAGTAACAGGCTAATTTTTATACCAGAAGTTACCAGTGAAGTTAGAAATATTTAAAAATAATTTTTAATTTCTTTTTAATTTTTTAATTAAAAGTAATTTTTAACAATGTCTACAGTTGTATGTCATTTTCTAAGTAAGTCTGTCATTTTATCATCTCACATCATCACAGGGTGAGTACAGTAAGATACTTAGAGATACAGCACTCACATAACTTTTATTACAGTATAATGTTATGTTTTATTTTATTATTAGTAATTATTATTAATCTCTTACTGTGCCTAATTAATGAATCAAACTTCATCATTGGCATGTATATATAGAAAAAAAGTATATGAAAGATTTGGTATTATCTGCACTTTCAGGTATCCACTGGGGGTCTTAGAATGAACTGCCTGTGGATAAGGGTGGGGGACTAATGTAACTTATATTAATTTAATATTATATGATAGGTCCATAATGTTTCAAAGGTCAGACAGAAATTATATTTTTACTTCTACTCTGCAGAGATCCCATTATTGCCCTAAGTACCTTAACGATTTTTATGACCAATAACAACATTAATAGTTATCCACTAAATACAGCTATGCCAGGTTATTGGACACAGCTGGAGGCAAGATGCCAATCGTGATGAAGCAATCAACTGCTCCCATATGGTACCTTCTGAAGAATGAATTCCATACAGAAATATCAGTGGTAAAGCAAGCAGCAACTTAGCATAGAGCCTGACAAGTAATGTTTAAAGGAAAGAATAGTCATTTCTCCAATGAAGTACTTGGCCTCAAAAACAGTCAACAATTTAGTTAACAAAGAACTTTAATCTCACTCTCATCCAAACATGATTATCATTAGCAAACATCTTATGAAAATTGGACTTTAGTTAAGTATTTCCTAGTCTCCAGAGACCTTATAATGTTTTTGTAACTAAAAATTGATTTAAATCCTTCATTCAGGTGATTCTAGAATTTTCAAGTTTACCAATATTTTAAATGCAAAGATAAGGAGGAACTTTAAAGTATGCAATACACAGAAGATCCTGGGACCCACCAGGAAACTGAAATTCTGGTAAATTATATGATGTAGTGTATTTATGTACAAATTAATTAAAAATTTAGAAAGTACCTGAATTCCATTTGACTAAGGACAAGTTAAATCGGTGATGTAAATCAACAAAGATACTAAAAGCTAGCATTTGCTATTATTAATAAAGGAAAAGAAAAAATAACCTTTGAATAGTTAATGATTTTGTCAGACAAGTCTCCCGTTCACGGTTGTGGACAACAGGCAGGTATGTTTATTATTTCACATGTACAATAACGAAAAAATGTGGTACAAGGAATAACATTGGGAGATGGGGTAGTGATCAATTAAGCAAACTCCTTTAAACATCATACTGAAGTGTGCTAATACATACACTACAAATTAAAACTGACTGTATCCTTTGTAAAGTACGTACATAATTCTTTTGTTTTTTCACTCCTGCTCTACTCCCCCCCTAGTGGGGGTAGGGGAACAAACAAGAAACAAACAAAAACCTTTTTGGGAGGCTGATTACTCACATTTCAAGATCAGAGTAATGGTATGAAACGGAGGAGGGGAAAACTGATTACCAACGACAGCATACATTTGCTCTAGTGCTCTACAAATTTTGAGACACACTCACATTATATTATTTGATGCTTTTATCTCCACAATCATGTGAGATACTAACATTTTGAACCTACCAAGGAAGAAGTTGAGAATCAATGACATTAAATGACTTGTCCAAAGTCATACAACTTGAAAACAATAAACTCCTTGATTTCTAAATCCTATGATCTATGTACAGCTCATATAGTCTTGCAAGTTAAAAACAAACATCATTCCTTCTCCAGTCCAGTTCCTCTGTGCCCTCTCAAGGCACTCTTACTTAAGATTCTGTCAAAGAAATGCCTTTGCACATCTATGCTGCTTACCTATCCCAGGTCTTTTGGATTTTCTGTCGCTTTTTTGCTCATGTTTTTCATCTCTTGTTTTCTTTGGCCCTTTCAAGATTTGTAATAGCTACAATTACCACTTCAGTTTACTTTTATAATAAATGAAGCTCTATCACTGGCTTTTTTTCTACAGGATTTTGAAAATCTTAGTAATGTGTCGTCATTGTTTCAAAAGTGTTAAGAATGTCTCCATTATACTTGAGCAGAATATCTGGGATATTTGAACCGTACCAAATGGTAGTACTTTCCAGTCCCTTAGACTTTGCATAAAGACATATAAACACTATAACTGAACTTTAATAGGCCAAAAATTCCAGTTCTGTTAGTTATATACATTGTTATGAATTACTACTTATGCATTGAAAATATTTAGAAAATATAATCTATATTACAATAATTTTTAATCTGCCCTCAACCTTGATTTTTCTTCTTTTGCCTCGGTAACTCCCCACCATTGATGAGCATTTGTATTCTTAATTACTGCTCTTTCACTTTTAGCAAGCTATTAAATTGTGCAAAGAAAAAGGCCTGTAGCATTTCTCACCATCATGTTTATTAAGACCGGCTCGGGACTGCATAAGGGGAGAATTATATTTCCTATGCAAGCAGGTGGGTATGTAGGATTGTAAAAAGAGAGCCTCAGTGAATGAGTTCCCTATGAGTAGGAACAGATCATTATAACAGATGATGTGGGCAGACATCCCACTGACATTTAGTACAGCTTAACACAGCCAGAATGGAATAAAACTTAATAGTGGTCAAGGTGGAGAGAAGGGACAAGTAGTAATAAAATAAGTGCAGCACATCCTGAGGTTATTTTCTGTTTCTCCTTTAAGTTAAAGCAGTACCAAAAAGAAAAAAAAAAGTCTCATAACTATATTATAGTTACCTGAACAGTCAATGGCACTGGGGGAAGGCATCTATCTAACTATGCACACTTTTCCTTGATAAGTTTTTTCCTTTATGATTTCAACAGGTAAGTTATAAGGCTTAGCCTATTGTCAAAATGGCTGTTATTAAGAAAAAAACTAAATATCTTAAACAAGTCATTAGCATCTTTAAAATATTTTAAAATGACACATGGCACGCTCAAGATAGTCTTATTTTACAATCTTTATGGATTCAAGCCATAAATGTGTGTTTATGGAGTAGAAATTCCAAATAAAAAAACATAGGAAACTTTAGTGCATTATCACTTCTGAATGCTACTGAAATCACTAATCAGAGTAAGTGAGGAAAAAAAATAGAACCAGGGCAATTATTTGGGATATAGAAATTCTTTGAGCTTTTTAGAATATTCTCAGTGAAAATACATTTAAAAAAAAAGGAATTATTCTTTTGGGTAGGCATTTCAGTTTCATTCCAAGGCTGTAAAATGCTGAAAGATAAGGCCCAAACTTCCTACCCTAATCTTTACATCTAGAAAAAGAGATTGGACAAATAGGTTCAACATCTTAGGGTCCATAATTTCAGGGACTTGGCAGAATGATATCACAGAAGGTTAATCTAAATTGAACTGGGATGGTTGCAAAATATAATGTTTTCACAAACCACATTTAATCCTTTCAACTTTTCCTGTGAAAACTCAAACAATTTTGAATTCTCCTAATCTGTCTCCATTTTTCCAGGTATTGTGCCATAAAATATTAAACTTAGTGTGAGTCTTTTGTTTTTAAAATTTTATTTATTTATTCACGAGACTCACAGAGAGAGAGGCAGAGACACAGGCAGAGGGAGAAGCAGGCTCCATGCAGGGAGCCCGATGTGGAACTCGATTCTGGGACTCCACGATCACATCCTGGAGCGGAAGGCAGACGCTCAACCATTGAGCCATTCAGGCATCCCTTAGTTTGAGAGTCTTAAAAAATATTTCTTTTCTATTTTCCTTGATCAAGTTTCAAAATGAGGAAAATCAAATACTTATGAAAGAGAAAGAAAGAGGGCAAAAAAATGGCTGTTATAGAAAAATGAAGGAGATGAGCTAAAAGGGAGTGCTAACTCCATGTGGCTCTGCATAGGTACTAAGAGGCTTAGAGAAGAGTAACTCTATTCTACCTTAGAAAACAGAATTTTAAGGATTTAATCAGATAAAGAAGGAACAATGAGGATAGTATCATATCTTAGCCTCAGAAGCCATTAATAATCTTGGCAAAATGGGCAAAGTGATAGCATGTAAGCATTTGAAACTTCAGCACTCTTCATAAATACTGTAATCCTGATTTTTGTTAATTTAAAAATAACCAAAGAATGTCCATTGGTTGGCTTTATCATTACTATCTTTTTCCTACGGTAGACCCATATAATGTTATTTTACGATTATGACTGAACACAAGAAAATCATCAAATGCTTGAATTGTGTCACTACCCGGACGAACATCTATTTACTAGATGAATTAAAACCTAATTGCTCCATTACTCAAAGTGGGATTTTGTTTACATGTATTAACATTGTATCCTGTAATGGCCATGTAAGAGATAAAAAAAATATAATAATGATACTACTGTGAGAAATGAGATTCACAAGATACTGTAAGAGGTGAGATTCTCCTTCGATTAAAAAGATTATTAGCATTTTCATGTTACCAGAATACTAAGTCTTTTTAAAGCAGGTATTTACAAAAATATCTGATGGATATTTATGTCTGTATTGTATTCTTTCTCTTCAATTCTGCTGAAGTGATCTGTTGTCTAAGGAATGAAGTTGTGTCACGAGCATGGGAATAATTGGGGAGAAAGCAACTGGATAAGAGCGCAAAAACACAAAGATATGAGGTAGCAGAAGACAGGTTAAAGAGAAGGCAGTTTAAAGTAATGATGTGTTGATGGAAGTATTTGTAGACCTCAAGATTGTGCCTGTAATGCATTTAAGAGCAGTAGCCTTTTTTAATCACAAAAGAGACTTCACTCAATGTCTCAAAGGATAAAGATTTTCCAGAAATATCTTGCTTTCCTGTACTCTTACATGAATGAAGCATTTGTTACAGAATGAAACATGAGAAGAGTGTTTTAAAACAATAGGACACTGTAAGACAAAGATTTCAATAAATGATAAAATAGGAGTATATCACATGTCCTAAATAGGAAGGCTGGGAAATGAGCATCATTTTATAGTGGGAGAAAAAAATCAATTACATGATGGGAAAATATTTTCCTTTGCCAAAATCTTCATTTCCTATTTTAGGTTTTTAAAAACATCTAGAAATCAAGAGGTTCCTTAAAATATTTTGGTTTTACTTTGAAAGGTTCTCAGCTACTATTTATCAAAAGAATACTTCTCTTGGAGAAGCAGATCGGACATTATTTTCACACTAGAACATCATTGTTTCTTTTCTTTATTTAGAGTCTAATGATATAACATTATAAATTTTTACCTAAAATGGATAAAGCAGAGATACTAGCTCACTGTAAAAATAGTCATTAAAAACAGGAACCATCATAAACCAATGAAATACATGTTTAAAAGTTATATATATACCTTCCAAAATGATATACTGATAATTTTAATGAATCAAAATGTCATTAACATTTCTTAATTGTTCTCTCCTAAGTGATGTGTCATTTACAATTTCTATGGAAACATTCAAATATTGTTCCAAATTTCTTTAGCAAAAGATTTAATATCTGTTTCAAATTCCAGATAAAGAAACAAACTCAATTTGATGGGCACTGCAGAATTACTGCTCATTTTGTTTTCAGGAGTGCTTATGATCTTGATTTATTTGATATAATTAACCAGGGCTAAAAGGCTAGGGTCTATATCTAATTACTTATGGGAATTTGGCATAGCTCTTATTATTTCTGGACCATATCTTCTCCTTCTACAAAAGAAGGAAAAGTTGGATTAAGTTAGCTCTAAAGTCTATTTTCATATTCATTATTCTATTGATCACAGAGTTCTAATTCAATACTGCTCAAAGTGTTGGTCTGTGTTGAGGTCAGGAGCTTGTACTAGTATGTAATCCACCAAACTGCTTCCTTCATCAAGAAAGTATTGCAATGAAAAAGCATGTCAGCTGAATTAAAGTGGGTTTAGCAAGCTCCTTATCTCATTAAGGACTTCAGCAGTTCAAAACTGGTCTGACGGCCATAGTGTCCTAACACATTCTTTTTCCTGCTCACTCAAATGATTATCTTTGAGCATACCCAAAAGTTTTTACAACGATGCAAACATTAGTAGTCTTCAGTCTTATAGCAATTGAGAAGAGTGAAATAATTTGCAGGTTTCAAAAGTAGACCCCTCAACCATGCAGTTGTTTGTTCCTTAAATAATTAATAGACTATGCATTACGTTTAGCCTCCCAAGACACAGGCTCAGGCCGAAGAAGCTTGAATTAACCACAACTATGGTTATTGTGACTGTATCTAAAACTGGGATATGCCCTGACAAAACAAAACAAAACAAAACAAAACAAAACAAAACAAAAACAACCCACAAGTGAATTTTTAAGTTTTCAGACCGAAACAAGTTATTTAAATAGATAACATGGCATTTACAGGAGGGGTAAAATCATTGGTGTATATTGCATCTCTCTTATTAAGATCCAGAGAGTACAGAAGAACAAGTAACTAGTGTGAATAGACCAACAAAATATTTAAAATATGAATGTCCTAGAAAATTTAAAGCAGAATATACATGCACTGAATATATATACCTAATAACTGAGTACAAAAAAATCTGTCATTTTCAGAAGTTCCTCTTTGTGGAAATTACAGCCCAGTGAATCTGTATATTCTTTCATTAACATAGTCTCAAAATTTCAAAGAAGAAATATACCCTTATCTTATTTTATTATATAATCATGCTCTTTAAGTCAGATATAACAGAATATTTTAAATATATGTTTTACATTTTAAATATTTACACAAGAACAGAAGGGGGATGAAAATTGGGATTCTTTCTCAGGGTAAAAATTACTGTCTATAGAAGTGGATAACATTTTCATTGCTGAGGTGCTTTAAGGCATCTGTTTGGTCAAAGGCAGCTGCTCATACGAATAATGGTGGAACTCTTCAGTTACGTATTTTTAAATTTGGATGTTTCAGACTAAGGGTAAATTTTATCAAAATGTGTGTAAATTATTTACCCATTGGTTCCCTTCGCAAGATTGACCCCTAACAATGCTTTCTCTCCCCCCACCCTGCTTTTGCAGCTATTTGCTTGCTGAGTAATTTTTGTCTCTCTTCATACACACATACCACATTTCTCTATACATTACTTCATTTTCAATGTCTTTTAGTGCTTCTGAGTCTGACTGATGTAAGATGTTATTTTGAACATGCCAAAGCATCGAAACGGCCCCAGTCTTTTCTTTTCAGCCTGCATTCCTTGATAAGTGGCAGCGCTTCCCACTTATCAGTCACTCAAAGTGACTGGGGCTGTCAGTTGTGTACAAAGCGCAATCAGTTTGGAAGCGGAGACACCAGCATTTTTCTTCTCAGCTTGAAGCAAACACGTTTTGACTGCTAGTCATTCAATTTTAAAGCATCCTCAATTAGGGGCGGATGAAGATATAAAGAAAACACATCCTAAACACCTCCACCAGGCAACAGAAAAATTTTATTGTTATCTCTTGATTTACCTCACAGCAGCACCATCCCTCCTCTTCTCCTGGCTGCATGACACGGGTGCTCGTGACAACACACCCTCTATCATGAAAAGATTGCAATAATATATTATACTAACACTCTGTGAAACCTCTGCTGGAGCCTGTTTATGTTTTCTTTTGCTCTCTCCCACTTGCATCACCCCACAAAAATCCTAATAATTTACTTTTAAAATTAAAGCAAAATGATATTTCAGACTCCTTTGGCTTATTAGTGGACAACTTTCTATTCAACAAAAACATGAAATCCAGTTGCCTAAACAGATAAGGAGGAGAAGACTTAGCCAGAGGAGGAACTGTGGGAGAAAGAAAATAAAATTAGAAGGGTAAAAGAAATGACTAGTGGCTATGTCAGATGGTCAAGCAGCAGGTATAGATACAGTTATTGGCAAAGTAGTGGAAAGGAACACAGAGGTAGAGAGGGAGGAAAAACATGTATTCAGAATTAGATGGTGGTTATGTTAGAAGAGAATAAATTTAAATATGTATTTTGGCAATAAACAGGGAAGATAAAGGGAAACAATGATTCAAAAAGATGTATAGAAACCCGAGTATGTGCAGATGAGTGTGTACATACAGGCACACATACATACATACATACAAGTGTATATACCTATATTAATATAAATATCTAACTAAATATGTATGTGTATGATATCAAAATTAGCTCATTATTTTACCTCTTTTAGTAAACATATGTGCATGCTATGAAAGTTCATTAGTTCACCTCTTATAATTTTCTATTTAGGTATGACAGGATTGTCAACATCAGAAATTCATTTTAAAGATATTTATTGATTTCTCCATTTATAAAAAAGCACTCTCTCACCTGGTTTATTATAGAAAGCAAAACTGAAGTACTTTTTAAAAAAATCCTGCCACATTTGCCAGTCTAATAGGTTTAACTCAGTTTGATAAGATCAATTGCCCTTATTTTCTTGAGATTATCTGAATTAAATTGCCCATTGCTACTCTAATAAGGAGAGAGACAAAGAAGGCACCTTTTAAGTTTACTTAGTACTCAACTGTTAAGATCTCAGATTCTCTCTCTCTCCTCTCTCATACACACCCTCCCACAAACACACACATATACATCCCCCCCCACACCCATTCTTCAATTCCACTGTCTATAAAATGGAGATAATGTCATAACCTATCTGAATTCTTGTGATAATTATATGAAATGACCTCTGCAAAGTGCCAAGTACTTAACGAGCAATAGGCTGCTCCTTCTCACCAGTATAATACAAAGTACAAAATGATTTTACAAACCATATACAGCAGTAGGAAATGTTGGTTATCTATTTTTGATGACTCCCTAAACATCTATTTCAGTCTCTTGAGAAAATTATCATCTTGCTTATTATTAAATATACTACAGAGTGGGTAATGTGCCTACACTTTATTCATTCATCTCTTCAATAAATAACTTAAAGTTATTATTATAAGCCAGGAGCTATTATATGTACTTTTCAAGTACATATATACTTTGCAAGGTACATATAATATCAAGACAGATAAAATCTTTGACCTCAAAGAATGTACTGCCAGGTATGTAGTGTGGTGGCAATATAAGGTACAGTATGAGGTATCACCCCCAAAGTATATATAAGATGGTGATAAGGGCTGTGAAGAGAAATAAACAGGGCAAGTGATCAGAGATGACTAGGGGATGCAAAGACTATTTTGGATTGGGTTGTCTGAGATGCCCCACCTCTCCTCCTGAGGAGGATGGTATTTGAAGAAAGACCTGAATGAAATGAGGGTCTAAATTATGTAATGAACTAAAGAAAGCATTCCAGGACCTAAGAAAGACAAATAAAAATGTACCGATGCTAGAACATTCTTAGCATATTCCCTGAAACCAGGAAGGACAGGTTTCTGGGGTAGAAGGAATGAGGGAGACAGTTTGAGAGGTTGGCATTCATGTACAGCCAAATAGACTAACATAAGGAGAGTGGATTTATTTTAAATGACATGATTACAGCACAATTAAATTTAAAAGATCACACTAGCAGCTATGTAAAATGTCTACTTAAGGGGTCAACAGAGGAAGTTGGATGACCAACTTGGTTAGGAGGCTACTGTAGGAGCCTTGGTGAGAAATGATGGTGAGTAATGGAAGGAGAAGTCGGTCAATTGATGGATTGAGGACAAAAAGCAATGTTGATGGATAAGTTGTGAGATATATACGAATGAAAGGATTTAAGAATAGTTCCTAGGTTTTGGTGACAGGAACTAGGCATATGGTCTCATTCTCATAGTTGGATAAACTGGGAAATAATGGGTTTTGGAAACATAGTTAAAGGTTCTGCTTTCAAAATGTGAAATTTGGGTGCTTACTAGTTGTGCACTTAAATAGGCTGAGAAGGTAGTTGGATATTTGACTTTGAGGTCTAGGAGAGAGGTAAAGGACGGGAAAATAAGTTTTGAGGTATTATCTTTAAAACAGAGTATAAAAAAATAAATAAAATAGTATATGGAAAAATTAGATGAGATCACTTAGGAATTAAATCAGATGATGGAGAATTACAGCAAGTTAGACTTTGAAGCATGCAGAAACTACCAAAAGAGACTGAGGATGGGGAATAAAAAGTTTCTTGTTTTGTTTTTTTCTAAAGCAGACTGTGGTCTTTTGGAGGCCAACTGAAGACTGTTTCAAGAAAATGGGAGTAATCAACTTTATCAAATGCTACCATGTGAATTTACCACTTCTAGAATATTCATTGAAGAAGAAGCAATTCGAATTTTTCTTTTTGTTTCTCCTTCAAGGGAAAACTAGTATCGTATAGGTATCCTCCATGTTCTATTTGTCTTCCTTTCTCATTTTATTTGACTGTTAGTCTTTCTTTTCTAAAGATAAACAGAGCCAACACATGCACACACACACACACACACACACAGACATACAAATAAAGTAAAAAGTTGGTTTCTTTTTGTCTATAAGTTGCATAAAAATTTACCACCTTTTCAAAATAAGTGAATCAGAGAAAGACAATTATCATATCATTTCACTTATATGTGCAATTTAAGAAACAAAACAGAGGATCATAGGGGAACAGAGGGAAAAATAAAATAAGACAAAATCAGGAGACAAACCATAAGAGACTCTTAACTACAGGAAACAAACTGAGGGTCACTGCAGGGGAGGAAGGATGGAGTAACAAGGTGATGGGCATTAAGGAGGACACGTGATGTAATGAGCACTGTGTGTTATATAACACTGATAAATAACTCTACCTCTGAATATAATGATACATTGTATGCTAATTAATTGAGTTTAAATAAAATTAAATTGAAAAAAATTATCAGCTTTTGAGTAGAAATTGGTCCTCTAGCTACAGAACTGAAGCAAATATACCATGTACTAGGAATGCCTGGAATGTAAGTTTTGACTCATGATGTAACTACTCTTCATAGAATAATTAATTTTATGTTAATACTCTGTTAATTTCATCGGCATCTAATTCCTTTCTATTTGTCAACTCTATTCAAAGACAGGAGATAGAAATTTTTTCTAAAGGTTGTGAGCAATTCCCTGCTACAGCATTTATTTTACAACATTAATGAGTATGCAACTAAGGTAAAGTGAAATAGATTCATTTTAGGCCAACATATTGACTTCTGGCCTACATTTCCAAATCTGTTATTGTTAACTTGCCTTGTTTTGTTTTGCCTCCCACTATTTGATAATTACATTCCCAGGGTTTTATCTAAGCCCTGATGGGCCCTGTTTTGTTAACTGATAAGATATGGAGTACAGAGCCACAGTGAGGAACAGTGTACCACTTTTTCCACAGGTAATGTTGTTTGGGGAAAGGTTGTAAAGTCATGGGAAAGACTGTTGCAGGTCTGTTTTCTGGGTCAGTCTCAGTGATTCCATTATGACCATACTGGATCAAATGAGCCCAGGCTCCCCTTCAGAAATCATATTCCAAAGATCAGAGAAAGACGTAGCACAGAAACAGCACAGAAATCAGATAGAAAAAGGAAACTAATAAGGAAGATTATTTGAGATTCCACATAAAAGCTGAGAAAAAGGGACACATGGGTGGCTTAGTGGTTGAGCATCTGCCTTTGGCTCAGGTCCGTGGTCCTGGAGTTCTGAGATCGAGTTTCACATCGGGCTCCCAGCATGGGACCTGCTTCTCCCCCTGCCTGTGTCTCTGCCTCTCTCTGTGTCTCTCATTAATAAATAAATAAAATCTTTAAAAAAATGAGAAAAAAAAATCTCCTCCCATGAAATGCATTGTTTTTAGTGAAAAGCCCAAGCCAGGATGAATGAATTTCAGATCTGGCTTACCGCTTCCAAAAATTTGTCAAAATTACCTCAGCATAGTCATCAAATATGGGTACTTTAACTAGGTCTCAGTAAAATTAAAAAGTTTAAAATATCAGGGTCATAGTTTAAAATTCTACACAAATATAAACTCTTATTGTTTGATAAATCTATCAGAAAAAGGATGGTGATATCCTCCAGATATATGTACCTTGGAAACACCAAGGAAACTAGAAAATATACATTTACAGATCTTAAACTGTGACGTTTGGTTTTGGAGCTTTACCTTTCTGCAATAACTCATTGTCTTTACAAGGTCTCCTTCATTCCAAGATACTGGTTTATGTGTCTTGAATATTTAAAAATAAATTTAAGAACAATAAATAAAGATTATTAGAAAGAAAAAGAAAGAAGAAAGAAAGAAAGAAAGAAAGAAGAAGAAGAAGAAGAAGAAGAAGAAGAAGAAGAAGAAGAAAAAGAAAGAAAGAAAGAAGAAAGAAAGAAAGAAAGAAAGAAAGAAAGAAAGAAAGAAAGAAGAAAGAAGAAAGAAAGAAAGAAAGAAAGAAAGAAAGAAGAAAGAAAGAAAGAAGAAAGAAAGAAAGAAGAAAGAAAGAAAGAAAGAAAGAAAGAAAGAAAGAAGAAAGAAAGAAAGAAAGAAAGAAAGAAAGAAAGAAAGAAAGAAAGAAAGAAAAATTTTAAAAATGATATCCTGATTGCCAAACCAAGGTGATAGACCATGTGCATTTATTGCATTCTTTCCTGAGATACTGTTAAAATGATAAAAACAGACAAATTTAATATCCCGTGTCACATAAAGCAGTAAAGAATAGGAGGTTTACACAGGCAAGAAATTTGGCTAGAGTTTTGGAAGATGAAAAATAATTGTATAATGTTAACTAAAAGTGGGTGAAACAAACTAGAGTATACATTGTACACATGTTAAGCAGAGAAGGTGTTTAAATTGCCCTCAGAACCACCAGAAAGTCTTGAGACTTGACACTCCAGGTATGAGGGAGAGCAGAAGTGAGACTTGGATTGAAAACAGTTGTATTAGTTGAAAGTGGATCCATCAATTTACCTCTATCCCAGCTACATCACATTCCCTCAGCACAAATAGAAGAGTCTGGGAAAACTTAAGATAGTTAGCATGAGCATTGGAATTCCAGATTTAAAATATAAGGAAAATGATTTCCAGCTCAAAATTTCATTTGTAGCCAAACTACCATCAAATAGAGAGCTTAAATAGAATATTATTACATATACCTACATTTATGTTTTTATCCTGGATACTTTATATGCTATGTATCCTCATGCCCCTCCTTTTCTTTCAGGAAGTTTCTTGATACGGTTCTAGAGCAAAACAAGGATATAAACCCAGGAGGACAATATAGGAAACAGTGATCCCAACTCTGGAGAATCATAAATGGATATCTCAAAATATTGGCTGGATCAATTGATCCAAATGAAAGCAAGATGGACAGCCAGGAAACAGGTATCAAGAAAAGTGGGCTTCTGGAGATTTGATTTATTCCTGAGAACTTATGAAGTTATAAGACAAATCACATGAATACCACGAGAGAAAATAAAAAAAGAAAAGGCAATTGGAAAGCACAAAGCTAAACAAAAAGGGAATAAGGAATATTCCTTTAAGACTATTCCAGAAAAAAATACATAGATTTGTATTTTAATGTAAAAATCATTTCTTGATTTTCAACTTTTAAGATTAACCATTAGGTAAAGTACAACAGGTATGTGTGTATAATTACATACACAAATACATGTATTAGATATATATTTAAACGTACAGATAACAGAAATTGATATTTGGGAATAAGAGAGAGATTCCATCCTCATCTGACAAGGCAAATGTCAAGAGACTAGTTATAGTTGATTGAAAAAGAAAAGAGGTGCAAGTAAACTGTTTAATGCTTAGAAGTACCTTTGGGAAAAATTTGAAAGACTTCATTATAAGGTGAAGGAGGGGAATAGGAGAGGATGTTAGGGTGGAGATACAAGAACTCAGCAATTCTTCATTTCTAAGTTAAGGATGTTTAATGTTAACTCAGAAACAGCATTATAATTCTATTTTTATATAGAAGTAAATACTAAGAAGTTATTAAAACAAAAACTTAAAAGATTTTAAAGTGGCTCCTTCTGAATAAAGGATTGCACATAGAATACAGGGGAGCATATAGAGGGTTGGGCTCTGGATATAGTTGCTTTCATTATTCTTCGTACACTCAAGTCATGTGATATGAATTGTATCAGTAAAAATTAAGCTATATATGCATATCAATCTATCTGTACCTTTATCTACAGAGACAGGCTTAACTATACAGTGAAATAGTATGAATTACTGAAATTCCATCATTAGGTAACTGCCAAGAGATGTATTAAAAATGCTTAAAGAGTTTTAAAGTCACTCTCCCTAAATAAAAAGACAGAGAGCTACAGATAGCATCATTGCTCTTGTAGGAGAGACTACCTATCTTCTCAAAAGGAACTTCTACTTCCAGAAAGTACAAGGAAGAGCAGAAAGTGACTCTTTAAGCTATTTCTTTGTATCTCCATATTGTTTCCTCCAGTAACCTATCTGAAAGTCTAGAACTATATCCTGTTCAGTTGTGATATATTTTATTTCCTACAGCAAAACATTAGTCAGAGCTCAAGGAGTTAATGCATTTCCTTCTTAGGTTGAAATGCTACCTTAATTGCATGGTGTTTATTCTTGGCATTTCCAGTCTCCTAAAGAGACAAGGTTACTTTGCAATCTCTTTGTCCTCATGTATATGTGTGGAGTCTTGTTGAGGGGGGTAAAAGGCTTCCAACTTACCACACTCAGAGAAAGAAATCATAAATCAGCAGGTCAGTCAGGTACTATTATTTCACCTTTCATGTTATTATGTTTTCAATACAATATTTCAATGGATTTTGTTCTGCATAATAATTTATCAAGAATTACCAAAACTCTTAATGAGCTCAGAGAACTTTGGCTCCAATAAAATAAAACCTTTATCACAAATTGGTTGAGCCCATGACTGCAACTTAATCATTCAATTGTACATAAGTCAAGTTGTATTTTTATTTTGTAGGAATAAGTTCCCAGGGAAAGAAAACTCATTTTAAAACTTCGGGCCATTAAGCCTTAAATGGTAGAACGTCGGTGAAATAAAAAATGAATTGGGCCAAGATTTAGGAAACTTGGAATCCAGCCATTGTTCTAAGTAACAACTTCTGTGACATTGGGAAAATCTTCTAACCTTACTTGGTTTCAGTTTTACAAATGTCAAAATGAGAGATAGGTCTAAATAAAGGCTTTCTAAAAATCCCTTGTAGTTCTAAAATAATATGAATTGTTGGAACACTGAATTTACAATTTTCAGTGGCTACTGCCATGTAGATTATACTCTTCTTTTCCTAGAAATTCTCCTCATTAAGTTGTTCATCATCATAAATAACAGAAGGAACAATTTTTTTTTCTTTCCTATTACCTTAAACAAAAATTTTAAGCATTGTATGTTCACCACATGTTAGGTATGATCCCATTCAATCTTTAAACTAACCCAATGTCACTTAGCAATTATAACTCCCAGTTAATGGATGGGTATAATGAAACCAGAGGGATTAAGTAATTTTCCCAAGATCACACAGCAGATGAGGTGTGAACATGCAGAGATTGAATTCAGATATGTCTAATTCCAGAGAACTTGCTCTCTATATTTTTAATCATTTAATACAATTAAAATTGTATTTCATACAGTTAAATATAGTCCCATACCACCTGAAAAGCCAAGTTCTTCCTTATATACTAATGGAATATACACTGGCCAGTTAAGATTACAAAAGAACAGAGATTTGTCCTTTGCTCTACCCTTAGCTCCAGACAGAATCAGTGACCCAAAGATACTACTAGTCCTACAAATGTATACATTATGAATCGGAAACAATGACATTGTTTAAATTGCCCACAAGAGAACACAATGAACAACAAACAATTGGAAAAGTTAGTCAGAAGGGAGAAGGCAACAGATTTGTAAAATTTCTTAAGAAAATTCAAACACTGAACTTTCAGTATGGGAATCACGTCAAATACAAGAACTAAAACATCTTTAAAAATTCTCTTAAAAATATCTGAAGTGGATTTCATACTAGAGTATGTTACTGGCCTGACCCTATTAGATGCTAATAAAAAACTAAAATTCTATTAAGTATTATTAAAAAGGGTAAAAAAAATTAAAACTAGGACATGCTTCCCCTACTCACCCCGAAGCTATAGAATCCTGTCCCATACAAAGCTTCAAGATAAAAGGGATCTTGAATCTCCAGGGACGTTCAGTTTGTTGCCATAATGGAAGCTGAGTAGAGGTCACTCATTCATTTACTTTAAAAGGTTTTGGTAATAGTGAATGACGTCAAGATGAACCGTTGGTTTAGGATCATTATTGGAAACATAAACCACCTAACTATCCCTATTAGAAACAGGTTGATTTAATGTGAAAAAGAGATTAGTCAGAAAATAAAATTGCTTAAAGGTGGGCACTGTACCATAAGCAGAAGATTAAAAAAAAAGGTTATCTTTAAAAAATATAAAGATTTTTTCTCTGAAATATTTATAAATTTCATCTCACACATTAATGCACATTAAGAGTTAGCTGGGTACAGTAAGTAGGAATGTAAAAGTATTCTATTTTTTAAGGGCAATAAACAGAAATAGTAAAGGAAAACACTGCTGAATTGGAGAAAAAGACTGAAATTTTAGTGTGCCTAAAATTGAGAGTCTCAAAGAAAAATACAAGTTCTTGTGGGAAGATGAAATATTTTTTGGTATTATAACATGATTTTTTTTTTGAAAATGAACTGATTTATGATGTTACAAACAGTAGCAGGAAACTTTTTGTTTCTTCTTTTAATCCTGATGAATTACATGAATCAACCTAAAAAAAGTCTATACCTCTACATAAAGTCTTTGTAAGGAAGCAATGTAGATAGATTGAGTACTCAATCCAATTAACATCATGCAATTTAAGAGCTAAGGCTGCTTTCTAAAGAGAGAAAAACAGTTCATAAAGAATTGATCCTGATTGAATAAAATTGATGAATTTACTAATTCTTACATCATTTTCTCTTTGAATACATAACTACAGAGTAAAACCTACTACCACTTTTTTCATCTAGAATTGACAAAAGAAATAATAGGCCAATAGAATTTTTAAATAACTTGAGTCATTAGAAATGTGAATGTTTGGGCATTCATATGTATGTACAAACTTGTTCATACATTTTTTAAAAAATTGAATGTTATATACTTCAAATGGAATAAAGATGTCTAAACCTCTCCTTTAAAGAAATCTCAGGAAAAAGAATGAGATAAATGTTGGGGAATGTCATCCTCCTGTGATGTAACATAGCCATCAAATCTGAAAATTTTCCTGCTTTCTTACTCTGTCAATTTAATCCATCTAGTAGATGCAACTATATAATGCATTGCATGCCTTTACCAACGCTTGGGTCACGTTGATGTCTTGTGTATTCATAATTGAAACCAGCCTTAATTGTGGTCTAGTAATATTTCAGTCCACTATTCTAGCAATAAAGAAACTGGAATGAAGTATTTTCTAAAGCCCAAAGAGACAATGGTATAAAACATGTAAGAAAATGCAATCAGGATGAACAATTTAAGTTGGTGTATTTATTTCTAGGTCTTAGGCTCCATACCGAAGGAAGATAAAGGACGCAGATCAAATTCAAAATATACTACATAAGTATTTGCAGATAGCAAGTAAATTCATCCTATTATAAATTCTTATATAAGCATCGATTATGCATTCATTGACAAAAATAAATGTAATAATACTATTTGATATGAATTTGATTTGCTTTCCACCATAGCAGGTTTGAATTTTACTATTCTTCTTTGTGAGATGCTGCCAAGGAAGAGGAGGAAGGGCAAGGAAGAAGAAAAGGGAGAGAAAACATTCTCAATAATAAATGTGCAAGGATTTACATGAGCAAAAAAAGATCTGTTCCACGTTTCTAATCTTTTATTTCTACACATGTCACTATAGTTGTCCTTCCCATAACTGTATGAACAACCTCTCAATAGACTAATTTAAATAATTGTGACTTTCATAACTATTAAGTATTTGTAAGATTGCCCCAAATCAATAATTTATAAAATATACTTTAGAACTATGCTGTTAATGAGAATACAAGAAGTTGTGTAAATGAATTCCTTTCAGATTGTCATCTTACTCAGAACTTATTTTTGCCTAACACATTCCCTACTTCCCAGATTAGAAAATATAATACCATAACTGCTTTATTATCTTAGATTTTCAACAAATAAAAACATTGTAAATGTGGATAACCTGGTACTATCAATTAAAACTATATTCAAAGTCAGCACACTTAGACTGAACATGAAATCCAACAGTTTCTTGTTTCTTTTTTGTTTTTGCTTTTGTTTTTGTTTTTTTTTTTTAAGTAGGCTCCATGCCCAACACGGATCCTAATGCAGGGCTCAACCTCACAACAGTGAGATCAAGATCTGAGCCAAGATCAAGAGTCCAACAACCCACAGCTGACAGCCACCCAGGTGCTCCCCAATGAACAGTTTTAAACCACTAAATTGAATAACCACACTCGAGATATATACAGATAGATAACATCACATTAGGATGTGCTGCTTGTAATTACAGTTAAGGAAAGCAAAGAATCCTGGTTGGATCATCTCACTGATGTTTCTCTGTCTCTGTGAAGCGGTGACTAGCTAACTAAAATTTCAGGTGGACCAAGAATGAATAAGCCCTGATTGGGATACAGAATCCAGAGTGAACAAATTAAGTATACCTGACCCAATTAGGTAAAGTGGGATGAACTTTGCTGGCAATGAAGTCTAAACATGATTAAATACACAAACGAAATAATGTAGACATATTTGCTTCTGACATTTATGATATTTACACTTAATATGTTGGATTCTCAAGATAGAATGTCAAAAGAATGATGAATTTCTTCTTAACAAAATATGTTGGATTCTCAAGATAGGACTCCAAAAGAATGATGAATTTCTCTTCTCTGGCATCTGCTTCCAGGAAACGGATATTACATAGGGTGGATTCATAGTGACATGAATTAGATTCCATTTCTTGCTGGTAATAGCAAGTATGTATTGAACACCTATGGTATGCCTTGATACTTCATCTGTGATTTCATTAAGTCCTCATAATACTCTATGGAATAGGTAGTTTTGGAAAGGAAATTTTTCAGAAGGGGAAAAAAAGTTTGTCAAAATTCATGCTACCAGCAAGTGGTGAAGACAGGACAACTCTGACACCTTACTTTTTCCTTTTGTTATCAGTATAGCTGCTTTCTTCCATCTTCACTGATGCTCTTCATCATCACACATTTCCATGTGAGCAAAATATGCAGGTTATGAAGCCCTCACTCTTGGTTTCTCCAGGCAACATGAAGGGTGAAGTTCTACTTGAACATCAAATCATTACCTTCCCTAATCTCAACCCTCATCACACATGGCTCTTGAGCATACAGTCATATATTCTCTCTGCCACTGCTCTCTAACAGAATTTGCTGGACCTTTTAGCTTTGATTCTCCTGCATATCCCTCATTTAAGAACACTCACAATCACATTTTAAACATTAAAGGACAGAGAAAATGAAACCTTTCTAATATTTCTCTGCAATAATTTCCTTTCAGTATAGGATGAAAATGACTGTCAGCTTGCTCAGATCGAAAGCTTCCTGACAGTTGGGTCTGTGACTCCTTGCAAGATTCTCATGGCACAGAGGTAACATGCTCTGAATCAAGTAAGCCAAAAGGAATGTTTATTTTGGAGGTTATTCCAGTTAGGTCATCTAAAAATTAGAAACCAAAGATGGATAGATGATAGATAGATGATAGAGATGATAGATAGATAGATGATAGATAGATAGATAGATAGATAGATAGATAGATAGATAAATATTATTTAATTGGAAGTATGCATGAAATGATGATTTCTGACCTGGATCTGTTGCTGAAGCAAATTGATTTTGTGTTGTTGCTGCAGAAGCTGCTGCTGTTGTCTTGCAATCTGTGGAGAAATTGCACATGAAAAATTTAAAAGTATATTGTAGTCCCAGGGGGAAATTACCAATGTTCTCAAAATTGCTCCAAGTTTGATTTGACACTGATTAAGATGATGAAAATGGATGTTCCTGTGCCCCTACAGTATTGGCAATTCATCTTTAAGTAGGATCAAACAAGATATTTAGTTTCTGGAGCAGTTTCTTTTGACCTAAAAAAAATGGAGTCTAAGACACTCCAATAAGTGATCCAATCCAGTCAGAAATCCCTCTTCCTTCCCAGAAATATGTTAAGAAAGTACTGCCTCTGGCCTTTTAGTTCTTTTCTACAGAAGAAAGTATTGCATCAACAGGTGGTTGTTGCCACCTGGAAGTTCAGGGTAGCAGAGTACTACACTGTGAGAGGGCTATATTCCTTAGCGAGGTTTTGGTATTTCTGTTTTTTTCCTAAATATTGTCCTTATTTCTGCCTCCTACAAACCCCTACACAGCCAACTCCTCGATGCACTAGATCATGGTTTCTGCTCCCCTTCTCCGGTGAAACGATTCATAATAAAATTCACCAATCTTGTTTTTAAATTCTTTTTTAATGTTTACTTATTTATTTTAGAGAAAGAGAGGGAGAGAAAGAGTGGGGTAGGGGGCAGAGGGAGAGAGAAAGGGAGAGGATCCCAAGCTGAATCCATGCTGAGGATGGAGTCCAAAGTGGGGCTTGATCACAGGACCCTGAGATCACAACCTGAGCTGAAATCAAGAGTCAGAGGCTTAACTGACTGAGCCACCCAGGCACTCCTCATTTTTTTCAATTCTAAAGTGTTTTTTAGATTTCTCCTTTTGTCCTTCCATCAAAATTTAACACTCAAGCTCTCTCCCTTGATCCTGACCTTTCTTTCTTGGCTTCCATGACAGCATATTTTCCTGGTTTTGCTCTGCCCTCAATCTGTTCCTTCTCAGTTATCTTCAACTACTCTGTCTAGCCATTCAATGTCTAGCTATTCAACGTCATAGCTGTATATGGCTCTATTTTAGACTCAATTCTCTTCCCTGTATCCCGACTCCTGAATGTATGCCAAGTACTTAAAAATCTGTCTAGCCTATGCCTTTGCTTTCAGCTTCAGACTCATTTTCCAATGAGATTCTCAAAGGTACTTCATATTCAACAAGTTCAAAACTAAACTCAATTATGGTTATTTTAATGCTTTCATTTTGTCTTTGGAACAGGGTTCTTAAAAATCCATTTTGTTTTCCCTGAAGAAAGGCAGAAAGGAGATGGTAGGAAAAGGAATATCACTCTTTTTTCTGAAATCTGGTCCTTTCCTCCTACATATCAGTATTTCAGCCGATATTTAAATCTTTTTAACACATCTTAAGCATTTTTCAAGAAACTGATGACCTCACACCCCTCCACACTTCCTCCTGTTCCAAGCCATGGTTGTTTCTTGCTGGATTATTGTAATAGTCTCCTATTGTTCTTTCTGCTTCTGCCTTTGCTCCCTACAGTCTATAATATACTAGGATCTACAAAGATCTTTTTAAAAAATAAGTTGTGTCATGTTATCCATCTTTTCAAAATTCTCTGTCTCACTCAGAGCAAAAGCCAGTGTCCATACAATGCCTGCAAGACCCTGTATGATTTGGCTTCTGCTGCCTCTCTGGTTTCACCTTCTCCTACTCCTCCGTTTGTCACTCCATGCTTGTCATTCTCCTCTCCTGTCTCTTGAGCACACTTAGGATGCTTCTATCTCCCAAGGATCTACCTGCCTCTGCACCTCGGCATTCTCTTTTCCCTCCATCTGGAATCTTCTGTTCTGAGATAACTACATTGTTCACTACCCCACTTCCTATAAGTCTCTGCTCAAATGTCACCTATCAATGAGGTCTTTCCTGATAGTCTTTCATTTTTAAAAAGACTTCTCTCTCTACTTGGCACTCTCATCTCTAATCCTCTTCTTTATTTATATCTCTTATCAAATCCACTATATAGTACTTGTTTGTTTGCTATCTTTTCCTAATTAGAATTCAATACATTAGGATTTTTGTCTGTTTTATTCTTTGCTGTAACTCAGTAACTAGAATAGGACCTGACATCAAATTGGTGCCCAATAGGTATTTATTGAATGAAAAAGTGCAGAATGGAGTTCAGAGTCCAGAGGAAAGGCTGACCAGTGAACAGGTTCATTAGAATCTCTAAGGGCTATAATGGGTATATTAGAGTACACAGAGTAGGGACAATGAATAGGGAGTTTGGGGAGGAGGGTCAGAAAAGGAGTTCTCAAGAAAAGACACCCAACCTGAATCTTAAGGAATATTAAATGCCCTTCAGAGATTTCTCTATGTCCTGATGAAAAGATCAGTGACCACAAAGTGGTGAATATGCATGCCAGCACTGGATGATACAGGAGATCTAAGTAAAATAGACTCTTGAAACCTGACCTGAAGCTTTCACAAAGGATCTTCTCTCAGGCTGTGTAGGCATCATTGCTTAGTATCTTTCCAACACAGGAAAGGAATTTTGGAAGAACCTAATGATTTCTAAAATTCCAAGGATGGTGTCAGAAAAAGTAAAATAAAAAATCTAGAATCCTTTGATGATATGTGGGGATGGGTCAGAACATGAAAGAGAAGAAAGAAGATTTTTCTTTCTATTAGTGAAATCTATGTCAGATTTTTTTTTTTAGGACAAATATGCCCTTGGACCTACCAAAATAGGGACTCTCTACTATATCCCCATCTGACCTACATTTCAGAAGCTTCTAGAGTTTTCTAGTATTCAAGTGTTTGAAAGTATTGAGAATGATAAACAAGAAAAGAGTAGTGTTTTTCTAAACTGTCACAGGTGAGCATTCCAAACTCTTATCATAGGAGTAAAGCAAGAGAAATATAGACCATATTCAAGAACAGGCCAAATATATCTTTAATGAAAATGATGAAGTATTTTATTAAACATGAAAGCATCATCTTTCAAGCAGAGATAAACCACGAAGTAGGGAAGAATAATCTGAAAGTGGGTCTCCTCAAATGTAATCTGAATATTTTTTCTTTCAATTCTACTAGTTTACACTTTAATAACTGTTAAGGTTTTGCAGGGATGTATGGACACACAGATACCCTTGACTAAATAATGGTCTTCCTCCACTTGGGATGGTGAATGGACAGAGCCCAGAACATGAGATGGCAAAAGGGAGTTAGGCCCAGAAAAGATGTGCCATCTCTGTATATAAATTCATCCTATCACGACCTCTTCCTTCCTTTCCCATTGATACCAATTTTAAGTAATGATTCTTATACATTGCCTCCATTTTCCTACTCCTTTATCAATTCTTATGCCTCATTTCTACTATTAAAGCTCCATAGAAGCCGCAGTTTTAAAAGGGTTGCAGTGAGAAACTAAATGACAAATCTAATAGCTTTGTTCTTCTGGTATTGCTCATTTTCCTTTCTTTATCAGATATATACAGTATTTCCTATGGATCTACCCCTAATTCCTTTCCATTTTCTAATGATAGCATCATTATTCTAATTTACAGCTTACAAACCTGCCATTCCCCTGCACAAGACACTCTGGCCTTAGATATAAATATGGCTGCCTCTTGTATGTCGTTTAGATCTGAGCTCTATTGCCAGATCCTACCACCCAATCTAAGAAATATTGCCTTGTCATACCAATCAATATTTATTAAATTATTCTAATTACATTTCATCAAATAACTTATCACTGTCTAAAATATTTTTGTTAATTTCTCTTTTCCTTTGTTAATTATCTCTCTCTTTCCACTGGAATTTAGGGTTCTGTCTTTCTGGTTAGTTGATATGGACTCAGAAGTTAGCATAGTGGCGGGCATATAAGAGGCACTTGATTACTATTTGTTGAATAAATTAATGAAACTTATCTGCCCCAGTGGTTTATTTTTTTTATTTTTTATTTTTGCCGCAGTGGTTTAAACTATAATCTCTATGTAAATAATCTAAGAAATCTAGTTCAGTCCTCCTTTCCAAACTGTTGCTTAGTATTTCTAGATTTTCTTTACATACCTCCAGTTGGACAACCTGATGAGAGCTTTAATGAAACATGATAAAATCACCTGCTTTTCCAATTTTGCCCCCCTCCTGACTCTACCCATTACCCAGTCTCAACATCTTTCCTCATTCTTTTTGCCCACTGGAAAAATTCAACTAATCATAATTTTCCCACCTGTTTATTGTTTTCTTCTCTTTTTCTGTGGTCATTTAGTTTATATTCTAAATTATCTAGTTTAGATTCTCACTACTTACATAAGTTATTATAATAGGCTTCTAACTAAACTTCCTGGCCACAATTAATTTACTTCATTTGTAGAATCCTACTTAGTCTTCAAAGCTCATACCAAACACCTGTTGAATGAAATCAGTAGTTGATAAGCTTTTTGTTTGTTTATTTGCTTCCTTACTTTGTATTTTATTGATCTTTGTGTGCCTAGGAGAGTGACCTATAAAGAGCAGGCAAAACAATGCCTAAGGAATTTGTGTCTCTGGCTCATACTCACCTGTTCTTGTTGCTGTTTGGCCAGCTCCATTTGCTGGCGTTGTTTCTCGATCTGAGATGCAGCTAGTTTCTTCTGCTCATCGTGGGCAGCCAGTAGCTGCTCCCGCAGACTGGTCAGCTGATTGATCATACCCATGAGCTGCCTCTCCTTCTCAGCTAGGCTTTCAGGAGTCCCTGAAAATAACACAGCAATAAAACATACAAGAAAAGGGAAATGAAAAGACAGTGATTATCTAATGACAATGATTCCATTGCACAGAGAACTCTTCTAAACAGAAGGTTAACACACAAACATACACTTACTTTCTTTTAGATTTTTAACTCAATAGTGAAAAGTGATGGCTATTTCCCTTTTAAAAATATCAGAATGAACAAATATTTTGATTGTTTTTTATGTATAACAAGTAATAATCTATAGTTTTTAATTTTACAAGTAAATAAAAAAATTCTTGGGTGAGCATCTACTATTTTAATATTCTATTCTGGGATCTGATGAAAATAAAAATAGGCCTAAAGCACAGCTCCTTGCCCTAAGTAGTTTTTTACCAAATTAAAGAGGCAAGACAAAAACATGAACATTTAATAACCATAATTATTAAGAGACCAAGTAATTATTATCAGTAATATGATTCTCCTTTTCTCAGAGAAGAAGCTTGAACAATTAGAACCAAGGAAGTCTACATTAAAAAGGGGGGAAAATCTATGGCCAATCAAACTTTACACAGTTTTCTCATATGCCACTCAGAGATTTTCTTCAAAAATAGGATATAACTAACAGGGAAAATATTCAAGACTGAGAATATAAATTCAGACTATCATGAAATAATGAAATACGATTGAAAAATTCAGAGATCACATTATAGCCACCAAAGATTATAGTTAAATTCAAGACTTGGAAAAGAAACCACAGCAGTCACTTACAATAAATAACATGTTCAGGATAGTTAAAGTATGCTATGAATCTTCTTTGTCAGGTTAAAATACTTATTTGACACACCAAAAATGTGAGCATTTCACTGAAACAAGAACAATATCACTTTTATTTTTTAATTTTTTAATTTTTTTAAGGTATTTATTTATTTATTTATGATAGTCAGAGAGAGAGAGAGAGAGGCAGAGACACAGGCAGAGGGAGAAGCAGGCTCCATGCACCGGGAGCCCGACGTGGGATTCGATCCCGGGTCTCCAGGATCGCGCCCTGGGCCAAAGGCAGGCGCCAAACCACTGCGCCACCCAGGGATCCCACAATATCACTTTTAATTGTTCTTTTAAAATTCACCAGATAGACAAGAACCCTATGGTAAAGTACTCGCAGCAGGAGAGAACACACTTTTTAATTACAATTTTCACTTTAATATAAGACACTAAGCACTATTTTAATAATGCATTTGCCACCTGTATATGTAATTAGATAGGAGAATCTGTTATAACTCAGTCAACCTTCCCCATCTCACTGTTTTTCTAACAATTTGTGCTGAAAAAGCATGTGCTTTTAGGAAGTAGCAGCAATAGTTAGTGGCTTATATTTTCCATAGGCCCATTTGGAATATAAATAAAGTTTTTTATATAATTTAGATAGGCTAGAGAATAAATACCTAGAAGAAAAATTATGAGTGAATAGAAGTCAAGAATCATGCATTATACTCATTATGAATAGCCAGCATTATTCAGGACAGGTGTCCAATAAATTATTGCTAATAATTTATTATAGCTCAGATATTTGGATTCCATTGAGCAGAAAAACACTTATTCTAAAATAACAACAATATGATTATTACAATTAGAATTCTAATAGTAAATAATCTAAATATATACTGGGAAGTTTTTTTTTTAAATTTTTTAAGATTTTATTTATTTATCCATGAGAGACACAGAGAGAGAGAGAGAGACAGGCAGAGGGAGAAGCAGGCTCCATGGAGGGAGCCCAACATGGGACTTGATCCCGGGACCCCAGGATCACACCCTGGGCTGAAGGTGGCGCTAAACCACTGAGCCACCCAGGGATCCCCTATACTGGGAAGTTTTTTAAAGAAAACATTCAAGTCATGGTATGATGTAAATCTTCACACATCATCAGTAGCCACTTTTCTAGAAATATATACTAGAAAAAGCAATTCATATCAGGTCTTGTAATCCTCATTATCTTCAAGGAATAATTTCACTTATAAAAAAATCTAGCCCAGGGGCACTTGGTTGGTTCAGTCCAACTCTTGATTTTGGCTTAGGTCATGATCTCAGGTCATGAGATTGAGCCCTGTGTCAGGCTCTGTGCTGGGTGTGGAGCCTGCTTAAGATTTTTTCTCCCCTCTTCCTTCCTCTCATCAAAAAGTCTAGCCCTAGAAAATGTAAGAAATGAAGTATTAAAAAGTGTTTTAAATGAAATATTAAAAACAATCTTAATGTCAAATGGAAATCATCAAATAATTATGGAACATCCAGATTGTATTTTTCACCCATGAAAATATTATTTTTTAAGAATATTTAATGGTATGGGAGCTTGTTAGTGATGTAAAGCTAGGTGGAAAAAACTGGGTAGAAATGAAACATCCATGAAAACGTTTGAAATGAAAAGGCAACCTACTGAATGTGAGTAAATTATATATTTGATAAAAAAAAGTTAATATCCAAAATAAATAAATAACTCATATAACTCAAGAGCAAACAAAATAAAATAAAACAAATAAATAAAATAAAATTCAATTAAAAAATGAGCAGAGAATATAAATATTTTTCCAAAGAGGGCATAGAGAAGGCTAGGAAGTACCTGAAGGTAGATACTCAGCATCACTAATCATCAGGGAAATGCAATTGAAAACCACAATGAGATCTCACCTCATACTGGATAGAATGGCTATTACTAAAAAGAGAAGAAACAACAAGCATTGGCAAGGATGTGGGAAAAAAGGGGACTTTTGTGCACTGTTGGTGGGAATGTAAATTGGTGTAGCCATTATGGAAAATAGTATGAATGTTTCTCAAAAATTAAAAATGAACTATCATATGATCCAGAAATGCCACTTCTGGGTATTTATTCAAAGAAAGCAAACATATTGACTTAAAAAGATACATGAACCCCCATGTTTATAGCAGCATTTTTTTACAGTAGCCATGATATAAAAACAACCTATGTCCATTGATAGATGAAGGGATAAAGACAATATAGTGCACACACACACACACACACACACACACAGGAATATTATTCAATGATAAAAAAGAATAAAATCTTGCCATTGTGACAGTACAAATGGATCCTAAAGGCATTATTCTAAGTGAAATAAGTCAAATAGAAAAAGACAAACACCACATGATTTCATTTATATGGTATCTGAAAAGAAAAAGAGAAACAAACAAAAACCCAATCTCATAAATTCAGAGAACAGATTAGTAGTTGCTGGAGGTAGGGGTAAGGGATGGGTGAAATAGGTGAAATGGATCAAAAGGTATAAACATCCAGGTATAAAATAAATAAGTCATGTGTATGTCATCTACAGCATGGTGACTATAGATAATAATACTGTATTGCATACTGAAAAGTTGCTAAGAAAGTAAATCTTAAAAGTTCTCATCACAAGAAAAAAATTTTTGGAACTGTGTATAATGATAGATGTTAATCAGATTTATTGCGGTGATTATTTCACAATATACACAAATACTGAATCATTATGTTTTATGTCCAAAACTAATATAGTACTGCATGTCAGTTATACCTCAATTTAAAAAAAGAAAGAAAATATTGGTATAAATATCTCAATATATGCACATACCTAGATTTATAGAATAAAAGATTGGAAGAAAACTTACCTATGTATTAATAGGGGCTATTTGTAGGTGAAGGGATTATAAGCCATTTTATTTTTTTTTAAGCCATTTTAATATTTTTATACTTTTTAAGAAAATTTTCTACAATTTTATTATCATTCACATAGAAAAATATATATCATGTATAATATGTGGAAATATAACTTAAAAGTTTAAGGTGACATTATCCATTTATATAACTGGTGTAATATCAATGTATAAAGAAATATACTTGTTTGTTGGTAAGTATAAGCAAATACCATTTTGGCATTCAGTATATGAAAGATTAACAAAATCCTTTTGTCTCCCCTTATTCATATTTCATTGATTCTCAGATACACACTTTGTATATTTTAAACTCTCTGAGTCTTACAATGAATACTGTCTCAGAGTCAATGAAATATTAAGGTTTATGCCCACTCTGAGTTTGTCCTCCAGCCCTAGTCACTTACTTAGAGATGCAGAACAGGTATCTCTGAATGTAGATCTCAGTTTTAAAATTCAACATGTATATGGTGGGACTCTGCATTTTCCCCCATTTTTTAAAGCATTATCAATCAACATTCTAAGTTAGAAACATTAACAACATCCTCAATTCTTTTCTCAACTACTTTCCTCCTGTATGGATTATATCAACAAATCATGATAATTTTTTTTCTCAAAATAATTTTAGTTTTAGTTTTAATTAGTTAAATGTTTTCCTCAATATTGCTGTGTTCACATGAGTAAATAATCAGCAATTATAAAAGGGTATAGAGTGAAAGATCTCTGAATACTGTTCCTTCAGAGGTAACTACAATTATTTTTATTAATATGATACTCTTGTAAATGAAGATTCAAACATTTACCAGAATATTTCTGTACTAGTTTACCAGGGCTGCTGTAACAAAGTACCATAGTTTGGGTGGCTTAAAGAACAGAAATTTATGTTTATTGGCCAGAAGTCCAAAACTAAGGTCTCAGCAGGATTTGTTCCTTCTGAGGGCTATGAGGAAAGAGCTACTCCAAACCTTTCTCCTTGGCTTGTAGATGGTCAGCTTCTTCCTATGTCTTTATGTCATCACTTTCTATACATGTCCAAATTTCCTCTTCTTATAAAGACAGTAGTCATATGGATTTAGGATCCACCCTAGTGGCCAAATTTTAACTTAATTACCTCTATTCGGATTTATCTCCCAAGTACAGTCACATTCTGAGGTACTAGAAGTTAGAATTTGAACATATGAATTTTTATAGGGACACAATTCAATTCATAACAATTTCCTTTACACAAAGGACATCATAACATAAATACTGTTGTAGAGTAAGTAGGGAAAGTTCTTGTTCCTGGCTCCCTTCCCCATCTCTGTTGGGCCGGCAGGTACAAAGGGGATAGAGAAGCACCAACAAAATGGTGGTGGACCCTCTATCTTGTTACCCTTGCCTCGGAACTTTCCCACCACCAGCAGACCATCCAAGGACATATCATCAGGGGGAGACAGGACCTATAAGGAAATCTGAACCTCACCTTACCCAAACCCCATATAAGGACATAAGCAGTTATTGCCTCATACCGATTCCACCAGTAATATGCCCTAATACCTATTACCCCATACAGACATAACCCCTTACCCCTCCCCCCTTTAAAAGCTCACATGTACTCCCTTTGGGCATGACTTCCCCGGCCCCATGACTTCCCCGACTTCACTCCCTTGTAGGGCCGCAGAACCTCGTCGGAGAACACGTCCATTAAAAGCCTGCCTCAACCAACTTTTACCTGGCCTCTCTATTTCATTTCACTACCAACCGGATTAAAGCTGATAATCTCCACTGACATTCTTCATCTTTTTTCATGAGTTGTAGCAAACTTTTCTTTTCCCTTTTTAAGAGCCCTGAACTCATGACCCTAAGATCAAAACCTGAGCTTAAATCAAGAATTGGTCACTCAACCAACTGAGCCATCCAAACACACCTGTAGCCTTTAATAAAACTTTCTGTCACTATTTTTTTTTTCTCTACAAGTCTATCCTCCAAATGGGTACCAAAATTATCTTCCTAAAAACCAAATTTAGTCATGTCATTCCTGTTTAAACATTGCCACTTGTTCCTCAATGTCTTTGGAATAAAATGTCAACTCATTCTTAAGAATGAATAAGGTCCTTCTAATTATGATCCAAACTTCTCACTTCTTTTGTGTATTCTAAATTCTAGCCACAATGATTTTTCTACCATCCCTCACAAAGGATACCACCCTTCACAAGTGTCTTACTTACCCTGGCTATTCCTTCCCTAAATATTCATTCTCCATGTTCCAGGTCATATGTATTGTTCTTTAAGCTCTTATCTCAATTTTGATAATAGTTCCCTTCTTTTGGAACCCACACAGTGCACATCTTTATTATACTATTTAACCTTTAAACTATAAATTTTATTTTCACATTTGTTTCCTAAAGTCAGCAGAGATAGCTGTGACAGTCACAACTGTAAATCACCAACTTTTATACTCTCATTACCTACTAGTAGACCTGGTATATACCAAATTATTTAAAATTTTAATGAGTGAGTCACTTTCCTTTAAACCACTCTCAGGTTTAGGAATGCTGTATAGTCAAGAGAAATGGGGAGATATATTATCTTACATGAGTTACATAGAAATTCTGGCTTTGGCTTAAGGGAGTTGAGTAAGCGATCTATGAATATTGGAGAAACCAGTAAGGGTCACAAATATCCTAGACTTTAAGAATGTATGTGTGTGTGTGTGTGTGTGTGTGTGTGTATGTGTATGTAAACAACATCATGGGAAAACCCAGAGGCCTCCCAAACAAAAAGAGTAGATACTATTTCTTCTCTTAGATTTAGATTTTTAAGAATCATACAAGTATACAACACTATGGGGAAACAACCATGGCCTAGTTCAATCAGATTCAGATAGCTAATGATATGAGTTCATGTTTGAGTGTGTCATTAGTAGTAATCTATTTTCATGTTTCAGTTCTTTGCACTTTTAAGTGTTTTAATCTATGCTAGTCCTCCTTCAATTCCCTTGGAATGAAGGATTACTGACATAAGAGGCAAATATATTCTATTTCAGTTCTTCCTACTGTTTAACAACTACAGGCATCATAACCATTTGAGTGATTGCTATAGTTCTATAGGTTCCACAGAAGTATAGGTCAGAACATTCCTTAATGTAATGCGACACAAGTCATGAAGGAAGGGAACCAGCTTCAGTCATCTCCCTCTCAGTAAGAGACATCACCATCCATATATTGCTATATTCTTTTGTCTTCCATATCTAATTCATTGGGAATCCTTTCAACTCTAGAACATATAAATTAGCCCATTAATCTTTATTTCCTGTACTATCTCTTAATCCAAGCCATCATAATCTCTTGCTTCATGATTACAATTATTTTCTAACTATTTTACCTACTTCTACTTCTACTAGAAGCTATTCTCCAGCAAAAGTTCAGAGTGATCCATTTAGAAAGGTAAATCCGATGATGTCACACACTTGTATAAAATCATTTCACAGCTTTACATTGTACATTGAATAAAATCCAAACTCCTTACCCTTACAAAGCCCTGAATGATCTAGCCCTTACCTTCTTTGACATCATTTCTTCCATTTCTCTATTGTAAAAATGCTTCAGTCACATGGCCTTCTTTGAGTTCTTCCAATATCAATACATAAAGTTCAAATGTGTTCAAGACCATTTTTTAAAGTTGCTCCCATATTAGGGTCTTTGTACTCCAATTGTTTCCCATGGGAAAGCCTTGTCCTAGATCCAGATTTCTTAATCTTGGCAGTGTTGATGTTTTGGACTAGAAAATTCCTTTTCTGGGGACTGTGTAGGATCTCTGGCTAGATGCCAGCAGCATTTCCTACCTAGCTATAAGAACCAAAAATGTCTCCAGACAATGACAAATTTCCCCCAGTAGAGAGCCACTTTAAATGATGGACTTTTCTCTTTCCTTTATTTTGCATATACCCACCTACTTCCTTCTATGTCCCTCACACTATCTTAGGTGTTGAAAATACTATAGTGTCTAATACAGACAAAAATGTTTATGTTTCAGAGAGCTTACATTTAAATGGAAAAGATAATAAACAAACTATCAGCTCCAACCAGAGAGTAATTTAAATGCCAACTCCTCAGGCCGCCTGCCCTGAACAATGAAATTAAGGAAGCCATCATCTCACTTTTGGTCACATCATTTAATTTTTATTCTGTTCATAGTAGTTAACACCATATGTTGTATTTTATGAATATAGTTATTTATTTATTGACTCTTCCACAGAGTATAAGTTTTATGAAAACAGGTTACCGGTTCGTTTTGTTCAATGTGGGATCCCCAGCTCTACAGAGTAATGCCTAGCACTAAGTAGACATCCTATAACAACTTGTTGAATGAATAAAGTAAACTTCATAAGAACAGAGAGAAGTCCTTGATTGATAACGTACAATTCTATGCATAAGGGAAATCCTCATCGGGATTACTCAACTTAAAATAATAAGAAAAGAATCTGTGGAAGCTGTCATTTCCCCAGTATTGTTTTATTCCACTCAAATGAAATAGATATATGGTTTGAAGTGAAATGATCAAAATCAAAGTAAATTGCTAGGAGTTCTAATCCAAATAAAGGAAATATAAGAGCAAACTCACTCAAGAAGAAGGGGAAAGGCCTAGAATTCTGACACTAAAAGTAAACTGGGTTTCTTCCTTCAAAAAAAATTTACCAGAAATTTAACTCTTTGTTTCAAAGCAATGGTTAATCTTTGCAGGGATTTTTTTCCTAATAATTGGTGTTACTTAGACTATCAGCATTATAATTTGGATAGGACTTTACCTGGTTTAATTTATTTACTGGAACTATTGTTATTCTCAATTGGCATTTCACTTGAAGTATCTAAAAATCATTAGTTGTCCTGCCTTTAAAATTTCTGCCTAATGAAAGAGGCTCTACTCTAATGTAAGCCTTAAAAAGGCAGAAATCGGGATGCCTGGGTGGCTCAGTGGTTAAGCATCTGCCTTTGGCTCAGTGTGTGATCTTGGAGTCCTGGGATCAAGTCCCACATCAAGTTTCCTGTATGGAGCCTGTTTCTCCCTCTGCCTGTCCCTCTGTCTCTGTCTCTGTCTCTCTCTCTCTTTCTCTCGGTGTCTCTCATGAATAAATAAATACATTTTTAAAAAAAATAAAAAGGCAGAAATCTCTCTCTTCGCTACCATTGTATCTCCAGAACATAGCACATGGCAAGACAGATAGTAATATTTGTTGAATGAACTAAAATATAATAAATAAAAGCTAACTTAAGTGGTTCTACATTTACAACTAAAGTTTCTTTTAGTGGCTCTCTTATTGAACAAGAGAGAAAAGGCAGACTCCCTCATCAAAAGTCTTAGTGGCATCATTCCAATTTATTAAAAGAGTATTTGTTAGGTTACGCAAATTATAAACATCTATGAATTGGTCTTTTACATTAAGAACAAATGTAATTAAACTTTGATAAAATTTAGCTACATACCCTATACTGCTAGATAGATACCCCAAGAGGTTGGAATAAAAAAAATTATATATATATATATATATATATATTACATGATAGAATAAATTAATTGATATTCTATTATACACTGTCAATACTATAAATGTTCTTATCTTATAGATTACTATAATTGTTTTGGAAAAAAACAGTGGTATTTGGTTTTTTGCTTCAAGATCTTAAAAAGTGGCATTTGGCTTGGATTTAAATATATCTACTATAGGAAGCTTTCAGTTTTATTTTTTAATTTTTTTTTTTAAGGAAGCTTTCAGTTTTAAAGGCAACTGACATAGAGTGAAATGGAACACTTGACAAGTAGCTACGGTCTCTACCTTTATTATCCTATGGTGGATGCTTCACTTCTGTGATATCAGAAAGAAAATGTGTGCATTATCAATTTTTGTAATGAAAGCCAGAGTTGTTCTTGTACATTTTTTTTTAGCTCTATGCTATTTCTTATTACAAATTTTTACCTTTTAATGGAGATAGTAATTTTATAAACTTTTCCCAAGATTATTCCATCCACTTACTTGGATATTGTACCCAAAACGTTTTTTTTTGTTCAAATTGCATCAAATTTGCCACATTTATAGACTTTAATGTAGTCAGTAAAAATCTGCCTAAGACATGGCATTTTTAAAAACATTTTATTTATTTATTTATTCATGAGAGACAGAGAGAGAGAGAGAGAGAGAGGCAGAGACACAGGCAGAGGGAGAAGCAGGCTCCATACAGGGAGCCCAACAGGACACGATTCTGGGTGTCCAGGATCACACCCTGGGCCGAAGGTGGCGCTAAACCGCCAAGCCACCTGGGCTGCCCGACATGGCATTTTTAAATTGTCATTCATTCATCAAGAAGAAACTGAGTCCCAAACTTTGGGCTAATGGTAAACCAGGTATTATACAAGGGAAAGGTAAATATGTAAGTAGGCTAATAAGACAAAATTGTGTGTGTGTCCTAAGGGACAGATCAAAGCTTAGAATAGAATATCATGGCTGCATCTGAGGGCGTTTCATCCAGGGGTGTTGGATCTGGATATGTTTTCATGTTTTAAAGGATTTTAGAGATCGTCCATTCCAACTTTACTGAAGAGAGACTGCCAAGCATCATGCAAAGAGCACAAGCTTTGAAGACAGGCAGGATTAGCTTCACATCTTGACTCTGTCACAACTAAAGTATGTGGGTTTAGATAATTCATCTTTCTCCTCTCTCTCTCTCTCTCTCTCTCTCTCCCTCTCTCTCCAATTCTTTCCATATAAACTGGGAATGAAATTACTCTGTCACAATAATTTTGTAAGGAAAATGTTTACAAGGTCCTGTACACAAATAGGCATGTAATCAATAGTAATCTGCAACAGTTTTTAAATGAGCAGATGAAGGGATCCCTGGGTGGCTCAGTGGTTTAGCGCCTGCCTTCAGTCAAGGGCCTGATCCTGGAGTCCCGGGATCGAGTCCTGCGTCAGGCTTCCTGCGTGGAGCCTGCTTCTCCCTCTGCCTCTCTTGTCTCTGTCTCTGTCTCTCTCTCTGTTGTGTCTCTCATGAATAAATAAATAAAATCTTTAAAAAAATAAATGAGCAGATGAGGCAATAAACCGAAGGATAACTGATTTCTACAAGTTCTTGGAGGAATCACTGCAACAGGACATCAAAATTTTTTTTTTTTTAAACTATACCATGCTTCTTTAGTAAGAAAAATGATCCTTTAAAAGAGGAAAGGGTTTTAGGTTATTTCATCAGCTAACAGTTTGGAGAATGTAAGCTTTGGAGTTCATATCTATAAGAAAAAAATGTTTTAAAAATTATTTCAGGGGGATCCCTGGGTGGCTCAGGGGTTTGGCGCCTGCCTTTGGCCCAGGGCGCGATCCTGGAGTCCCAGGATCCAGTACCGCATCAGGCTCCCGGCATGGAGCTTGCTTCTCCCTCTGCCTGTGTCTCTGCCTCTCTCTCTCTCTCTCTCTCTCTCTCTCTGTGTGTGTCTATCATGAATAAATAAATAAATATTTTAAAAAATAAAAAAATAAAAAATTATTTCAATATTAGAATCTTTACATCCCTTGCACAAATGAATACTTACTAAATGAATGAGTATATTTTTAAATGTGAAAAAATGTTGAGGAAAACCTATTTTTATTTTCAAAAACAGAACCCAGATTTAATATGTAAAAGTATCTATTTAAAACATGCATTATTGGGGAACCTGGGTAGCTCAGTTTGGTTAAGTGTCTTTTTTTTTTTTTAAGATTTTATTTATTTATTCATGAAAGACACACAGAGAGAGGCAGAGACATAGGCAGAGGGAGAAGCAGGCTCCTTGTGGGGAGCCCAATGCAGGACTTGATCCCAGGACTCTGGGGTGATGACCTGAGCCAAAGTCAGATGCTCAACCACTGAGCCACCCAGGTGTTCCAGGTTAAGTGTTTTGACTTAAGTCATGATCTCATAGGTCATGGGATAAGCCCTGCATGGGGCTCTGCTCAGAGGGGAATCAGCTTGAAGATTCTCTCCCTCTGCCCCTTTCCCTACACGCACTCTATCTCTCCCTCAAATAAATAAATCTTTAAAAATTTTTAAAAATCGAAAATAAAACATGCATTATTAAGTACCTTCTTTAAAAGGTATATGAAACTTCTTAATTTGTGAACTGGATCATCAATCCAGAAGTCAATGAGATCCAGTGTCTGGCCATTCTCTTTTCATCACTTGCTGTGTTTATACACTGGCATAAGGCCTCTGGCATTCTGGGACAGAGCAAATTACCAATGTACAGAAAACATAAAGTCACTTTTTTGCTTTTACAGACCTTGCCAAACATTTAAAAACTTATATGCTGTGCATCAGTAGTCTTTCACTGGTTCTCATAAAGTAGTTTTACAAAAAGTGAAAACATTACTCATAAGCAACTACAAAGAATATAAAACAAGCTTAGTAGATTAAAAACATTAAACATTTACTTTATGTAGAAGTAAATGACTATATGTTATGTACCTTCCTCACAGCTGACTCTTGCACTGAACAAATTTCAGACGTAACGTTCCCTCAAAAAATAATCAACATTCCCAACCCCTTTATTAAAATGTCCAGATATATTTTTAGGCTAATGTACAAATGAAATAAGTTATAAAGTTATTATCAGCAAAGCATGTGATCCTCAAATAGTATTTTTTTTATTTTAAAAGAAAGGATTTGAAACTACTTTCAAAGTGATACAAACCCTTATATATCTAAACTGGGATTTTAGTTTCCATGTTCTAAATTTTAAAACACTGAGGATCCCTTACTAGATTTATTACCTGGGATCTGATTCTTATTCCATGCCTGCTTGTTTAAAAATTGTCTAACATTATTTAAACAGAATTATCTCTTTCAAGCCACACACTGAATCCACATGTCTCTTTTATTTCAAAATGTTATGTCACCTAACAGAAGATCTACTTTAACCCACATGTTGAATCTAAATAGCATGTCTTTATCATGAGTTCTAAGAGGCCAAAGTATTACTGAATGGGTTATTTCCTTGAACCTATTACTGGCATTCTAGAGCTGTTTGGTGTTTGCCTTTCTGTTCCATCTTCTAGAAAGAACAAAATTATAGCTCTCAAAAGAGCCATTTTTTTATTATACCAACCGCAGCTGGCATTTTTCTTAATACCAGATACAATACTTTGCTGGCCTAAATTACTGCATTCTGAGCAGGGTTAGAAAGGGTCTATGAGGGATACCAATGAGAAAGAAACCAGGCTTTAAAGAATTCTTTATACAAGGCAGGTGGAGAAACTGATTTGGGCTTATCTGTGTGACCTAGCCAGAAAACCTTTCAAACAATGCCCTGCTTTTCTAACTTTTTTTTTTTTTAAGATTTTATTTATTTATTCAGAAGAGACACAGAGAGAGGCAGAGACATAGGCAGAAGGAGAAGCAGGCTTCCTACTGGGAGTCTGATGTGGGACTCAATCCCAGGACCCTGGGATCACGACCTGAGCCAAAGGCAGATGCTCAACCACTGAGCCACCCAGGTGCTCCCCTGCTTTTTCTAACTTCACCAAGAGAGAATTATTTGCAAGAATTCTGCATGCAGATTTTTTTGTTACAATTCCACCAAAAATTTCAAGTCCATTAAATACAAATTCTGCAACGACTGTTTTGAAAAACAAAAGATATGTTTAGATTAGTCAGAGCTGCCATGGATCTCCAGATACTGTCCTCAGGTGAAGTGCCAATGCAATGACCTTCAGTGTAATAGAATTTCATGCTAGCTAAAACAACGTGTGACACTCCCAGTTGCCAACAGGAGTGCAGGCGCTGCTTTGTCCCCTTCTCAGTAACTATGAGGCTCCAAGAGGTATTTCTTCACCTTTCACACAACTGTTACTCAGTGCTTCTGCTATAGATAACAACAAAAGACTCTGTAAACTGAACAGTCGCACTAGATGTTGACTGGAGAAGAAGAAAGAAAGAATTTCTTCAGGCAGTTAATCAGTTTATACACCTATACTGATTGTTGGCTAAGCTTTTTTAGTCAAATGGTTTCGTTCTGCAAAGCTGGATCTAGTGTCCTTTTTGTATGTTTTTTAGAGGATTGTTTTGAATGTAACTTTAAAACCTAATTATTTCATATTTCCAAAGTACCAGACCATAAAATGGTATCAATTCTAACAGGCAAAATAATCTAACACGAAAAATAATTTTATGCTCTTAGAAGTGGGTGACCTTTACTAACCCATGTTGTCTCTTGAAAAATGAGATTGATTTTAAGTGAGTATGACAACTATTTATCGATAGCTAAAATATCCAAACCAAATGCTATTTATTCCTATTTTTTAAAGTTTATCATTTTCACTTTTTAAACAGTAATAGCAAGAAACACTTCTCTGAACTTTGCCAAGCTGTAATATTAACCTTTGTCCAAATGCTCTGAAAGTAATTCACATGCAGCAACCTAAAGCCGGCACTTAGGAACTGAGCTCTGCCCTCATTTGGCTATAGTTTTAGATATTCAAGAATGGATTCCACGTGCGCCTGTGTGTGCATGAGCCCCCCCATACCCCCCACTCATTGGCCTACAGGTTTCCTAGGACTAATTAAAAGTTAAATGAAAACTGAGCAGTGTAAACAGAAAAGTTTCGATTGACAAGACTTGGTAAATACTGTAAAGGCTATAAATGTGTTAACATATGCAAAGAGTATATTAAATATATTATTCCAAATTATCATTGATAAATCATCTAATAGTTGAATAAGTTCATATTTCCAGATTAAAAAATCTCTCATTCTTCCCTATCTCAACCCCAAACAGTGTGCATATACATAAGACTTACACCTTTATTTACTTCATTAAAAAAAAAAAAAAAAAATCTGCCAAACAGCTAAGCCATTGTTCTCACATAACTTCTTCTGAGGTGGCATGAAAACCACATTCCTGAGCATGGCATAATCATAGTGTCTGACCCCCCAAGAACCATTAAGTCAAATTCATTTACCCCCAGAGGGCTACACACTATTGTATCCTTTCCACTTTCTAGCCACCTATGAACAATGGAGAGTAATTGCAACTGTCACGGGCAGTCAGTAGAAAAAGTAAGCCAGAGATATTTTCCCAGTTTTCTGCCAAACCTATCCAAGCACCTAATAACCATGCCCCCAACAAAAGAAAGACCCACAGTTGCTTTTAAAATGCATCAGAAAACAGCTTTTTGAACAGTACCAAAGGACAATAACCAAACTTATGCTCTGAATGTGAAGCTTAAAAAACTCAAAATTAAAGACGGAAACTTCTTTTGACTGTACTACAGCTTCCTGAACTAACCCCACAGGCAAGCCTGAAAGGAGAGTGGAGCTGCTTTCCTCCAAGCTTATCATCACTGCTGTTGCTGCTTTTAAGTTTGACTTGTAAAGAAAACAAGGGAGGAAAAATGTCTGTCCTCCAATGGAATGAGATCACAAGGCTTGGAACAGGCAGTCTTCTCTGCTCTACTCTCAGTTATCACCTAGGTCAGAGGAGAATAAAGAACCTTGGAGAACACATCCTATATCTTGGGTACAAATGGGTTAAAATCCAACACAATAATATAAATGATCTGCTGCCTCAGAAAATAACATTCTCCGTTCTCTTTCAACTTGGCCTTCAAGCTCTTTAAGGCATATTAATTATTATCTGTTTGAATTTGACTCCATTAAAGATTTTGGTTACTGAATGTATTGATTAGCACTCATTCATTCTCCCACCACCAAATCATACTTAATCATAACCTGGATATATGTAACCTTCAAAGAGAATGGATAAAAAAGTGAAATAGTCCAGCATTTTCTGGAAGTTTCCAAATACTGAGATGCTAGTGTCCTGCCTTTTGGCAGAATGCTCCAATGCAGTAGAGCCATAAGAAAGACAATTGCCTTTTTCATTGGGAGAACACGTGCACATACATACATATGCAAAAAAAGTTATTTATACACATATTTCTACATGTATATTAATATAAATCTGCTGATATTTTAAATATATATTCAGCTTCTACCAAAAAATATAGAGTGATACATAACTATTTTAATATTGATGAATAAGTATTTTTTCTCAAAATTAATCCTTTAGAACTCAGAATCAAGTGTGCTATTGGCAACAAACAGAAAGCCATAGATTGCCTACTATGCTCTAAGAAAATACACTTTAAAATTAACTGAAATGACCATTTAATTCTATTTTTGTATGAGAAATTAAGCCCTCTCCCACTGTTAATAGTAAAAGTTTATTGAGATATGGATATTCAGTATCATGAAGTCCATATAGACTTTTTCTCTTAGTTGTATGTAATGTCTGATTCAAATAGAACCAAACCAAAAATGTTGCTCTTGTTAGTACAATACAACCTTTTATTAAGCTTTCTCCATTTATCATTTCTGGTTTTATATCTAGGGTATGTACATTCACACTTCTAATATGTAGAATGTATAAAATCATCTCGTAATAGGCAGTTTGTAATCCTGATATAGATATATCCTTACTTACAAGGTAAATCATTTATTTATTTTTTTAATCATGAAAACCACAGACTTTTGAAGATACGGTGGGGTTATTCTGTTAAAATAACATTCCATTTATCTAATAAGGCACCAACAAAGAGAAAATAAGAATCCCGATACATCCACTTTCAAACTAGGAAGAAAAACAACAAAAACAGAGAATGCATGAGGCAGAGAGGGTTCGGGAGAGAAGCACTTTATCACAGTTAATATTTCAACATATAAACTTCATTTTCATACATTTTGGATCAAAATAATCGCAAATATATTACCTTTTATTTCACCAAAGTTCCCTGATCCCATTGCAAGAAGTTTGTCTTTCCAGTCCTTTGAGAGTAGCTTTTCAATACTGGGGGTTTCTAAGTAAAGAAAAAAAAAAATGTAAGCAAATCAACATGACTATCTTTACAATGAAGCTCATTAAAAGTCTATCTGCTAAAAATAAGGCCATCCCTATCCGGGCCCCAGTTCATAATGACTTCATCAACAAACTGATAACAGGGGGGAAAAAAAGAATGTGTTTTATCACCTGCTGTTTCAAAATCATTAGCTTTTTCCTCTTGCGGAACAAAGCCGTACTAATTCTTTATGACAATGGGTACATATAAACCTGCAGTTCATTGTTTTTCAATTTGGTGAACAAATTCCTGCTATAATAGATGCTTGTCAATTTCAGGGTGTTAGTCTGCAGTCAAAAAATAATTATGTTGATAAAATGCAGAGCAAAAAAAAAAAGGCAAAGAATTAGCTCTTAAATCTGCTACATGTAATTATATCCCTCTGTGTGTTTACAATTACATCCACTTTATAATATGTGTTTAACATCGTATGGTGGTAAGCACACTGTGGAAAGATTTGCCAGTACCGTGAACATTAAAAAAAAAAAAAAAAAAAGTTGGTATAAAAGAAGCTTTACAAAGATTACAAAATCTAGAAAAGTGAGTAATGCCTATAATGGAAACCTATTATTTGCTTATTTCGGATTTGTCTTACATTCTTTTAAAAAGCCCAGTATTGAGACAGGGCACATATATTTGAAAGAGCAAGGTTATGCTTTAGTCTGATATTTGTTTCTATATATCACATGGTTTTTGACCTCTTCTTTTGTGTTGAATTTTAATGTATAAGTAAACATAAATGCTAATAAAACTCCCAAACATTAAACTCAATTCCAAACAATGTAATTGTATATTCTTGTCAGCATTTAGATGGGTACACAATTACAATGGCTTTCAATCCCACGATTAGCACTGCATTCAGTTAGAAAATGGAGTGTACTAAAAGATAAGTGTCCCAGTATGCTCCATCTAAATAACAATACCCACACTTATTATCTGGATCTAAGACATACACTGCCATTCTCCACATTGGTGTTTATGTGTATTTGTGTTTGTTCAGACATTTGTTTACCCCCTACTAGGAGCATAAAGGGAGTACATGTTAACTTATCAAAGGGACCGTCTGGCCTACAGACCATAAGATTATTAGAAACTGGTTCATTTTCCCCACAGTAAAATGCATTTTAAGGCATCATCACCATCTTTGGCTAATGCTATCTACTTTTCTCAGGTCTCCATCTTACAGCTATTGGCTATCAGAGTCACAAAGCCTGTGAGTTTTCAACAAAGTGGAGGTGAAATTTTCTTGGAAAAACTGTGAAAATATGGAATGTCTTTTTTTTTTTTTCAGATGTCAAAAACTTCTGGAAAGTAAAATGGTGAAAAGCTCTGAATGATTACTGCTTAACAATCTATAGTCTATACATATGCTGCAAATACACACACATACACATATGCACCTATCACAATTACTGTGTACACATTTACTAAGGAATTTACGATGGGATGTGTAAGATATATTTTTTCCCTTTGTAACAAAATATTTCCATTTCTTGCATTTTAAGGAAGAAAGAGCCTAAGAAATTAATTTTACCTTTTCTTAAAATATCCCTATTTCTGTTCCATACTGGTTTTGAAAATGGTAATGACAATTCTGAGTAATAAGATGAATTAAATCTCTTCTTACTGTAATCAATATTTCTGTTCATTGAGGCTTAAAAAGTAACTTTAAAATACTTCTGCAAGGATTTCCAATGTTTCTGCATTCCCAGTAAACACTTCATGAGCGAAATCATTTTTAAACCTTATCAGAGTAGGTCAAACAAACACCACTGTTTCTTTTTTCCAGCACTCCACAAAAATTCTTGAGTAGCATGTAAACAGGGCACAGCCAATACGGTATTTGCAATAGAGTACTGTCAGTCATTAAAAGCTAACAAACCTTTGCAAAGCAGGAATGCAGCAATAGAAATCCATTGTGCACTAACAATAGGCCCCTGAACCTCCCGGCACCAAAAGCAGACCATTTTACTTTTAAGGCTATTGTCTGCAAAGTCCATGACAAAGCTTTTCCCCTGCAGCTAGACAAAATATTCACTGTAGTGTGCTCATAAAGAAACAGAAGTCTTCTGTCTAAGTTGCAGAGTTAAAGTAACAGCCGCCAGATTTCTGAAACCTGCAGAACATTCCTGGCCTCTTTATTAACTTACATAAAGATATAAGGCTCCTATACAAAGCCACTTTTTTTTTTTCCCCAAGTACCTGACTTTGAATATCCACAACAGAAAAATGAATACCTTCTTTAAGACCAAGTAATTTGGAAGTTGTAAAATCAGAAACATATCTAACTCGGGGTTGTCAAGTCTGTGGATGAATAAAGACACTAATATTTGCAATTTGGATGAGGTATATACTTTAAATTCAGATTCAATAAACATTTATTGAGCAACCTATGTGCCAGGAACTATGCTGGATGCTTTTACCTGTCTGTATTCTCTCATTTAATCAGAGCAAATACCTGACGACTCAGACTGTGTTATTATATCCATAACACAGTTTAAAAACAAAAGCAAAAAGAAAAAAAAAAAGCACTTGTCTGAGGTTTCACAAAATGTAATGGGCAGAGTTGACTTTTGAAGTCAGGTTTTGTTTTGGTTTGTTTTGTATTTTTTGCCTACAAATTCTGAACTCTCTTGTCAACAATGAAATGATAATGATAGCTACTATTTTGAGGGCTAAGTGCTAAGCAGTGTACCAGGTCCTTTACATGTGGTATCTCAAACTTCTCATAATAATCTTCTGAATTAGGTATTTCCCTAAGCTTTGGTTTCTTAAGTGGTAAACAAATGCCTCAATATCTAATTCAGAAGATTATTTTGAGAAGTTGCCCATGGGGAGCTTAAGTTCAACCTACTGGATCCCAATGTTAGGGGGACCAAAAGCATATCATTTCACCCACTTCACCTCTCTATCTGAACTACTATACAATAAAGAGCTTTAAGGAAATCCACATCCAGTATTCCTCCAATGGCTAGTGTTCTACTTTTTCTCCAGTTGTAGTTCATGAAGAAGTGGTTAAGAAATGCTTTCACAATGGATCCTAATAATGATGGTTAATGATGAGTTCACAACGGTCCTACTGAACTACTGAATGCACAGCTTACAATGACTGAATTTCTCTGAAAATGGTAAAGAACCGAGAGAATATAAATGACTAGAACTGTAAAAGACCAAATGGCAAAATCCCAATATTTATAATACACCTGTTCATTAAATGTGTGAATGTGATTAAAGTGAAATTTGACACAATTATATAAGTGTTGCTTCGGTGTTTATGGACTAAAAAAGATAGTACTTATCTATTAAATATTCCATTTTCTAACATGAATGTTATTTTTTAAAATATGTGTAGAGATGTATTTTATACTGTGAGTATGTATAGAATGTTTATGGACATCTTTATTTTCCAAAAGTTCAAATTCTGGATTACCCATTATTTTCACATTAAGATGTGCCACAGTTTTACTATAAGCCCTTTAAAGATTCTCCTGAGAGTTCTCTCCAACACTGAAGTATCACAATTACCACTGAAATAAAAACTAGTACTCCCTATGTTAAAATAAGTGTGAGAGATAATAGTAGCTCTTATTATTTGCATAGCATTTCAGTTTATATAATTGCTGTCAGATACAACAATGTTATCAATGAATGGTATGCATTGTTATTACATCCGTTTTGCAGATGAGAAAACTAAGGCTCAGGGGGATGCTTTACCCAGCATCAGCTAGCCAGAAAGTACAACAGAGGGATACACAATCAGGGCCTCTTAATTCAGGGATCTGTTTCTTTAGGGGAAAGATAAATTCGTACATATTTTAAAATAAAAAATAAAATAAATGGTAAGAAATAAGTGATAAGATAAATTAGAGGGTGATGACATATATCAGTCAATCTATTAATATTAAGATGACTCTAATTGGATTACTTTGTCTCTTTCTGCCATCAAGACCCTTTTGATTGTTTGCTTGATTTTCCCTCCTCACCCTTGCCTCTTTTGCTCACATATGTTTCTTCACATCAATGCCTATGGCAATCCCCACCAGTGAATGCCCCCCCCAACTGTGCCAGCCATTGTTACAACAGCATCCTGCCTCTTTAGGGCCTGTTCATTCCCTATAACTCTCACTCCTTTTTCCCTTCAGTGCCAAACACTCTTAAGACTGACTCCCTCATCTGGAACAATGAGACCTAGAGACTCATGCCAACATATTGTAATTCTCCAACAAGCTGCCAGTGCCAAGAATTAAACCACATTCGCTCCAGTGCAGTAGCTTTACACACAAGCTCAGGTTTTTGCTTTGTGTTTATGTAGGTTTTTTCCCTTAATCTCCCTTGAGCTGCAATGGCAGAGCTCATTGAAAAATTGAACAAGCAAAAAATACGTATATGTAATATCTGACTTTTTAAACAAAGTCCCCAGAATTAGGTCTTACCAAATCTACCTCTGTGTATACTTTAATTTTGTAGCTTAAACTGAGCTGTGTTATTCATGACATGTGATAGGATGCACATTTAGGGATGGGAGTTGTCTTTTGGAAGGAACAACAGTATGTCTAAACTTCAAAATATAGCAATACCTCTTCAAAGTCAAGAAATAAAAGCATATGAGGATCATTCACATAATAGAATCAGAATGTTAAATGTGGAAGGATCTTTAGATATCATTTAGATAAGCATTTCATAAAAGTAATCTACTAAGTATAACACATTGGACATAAATGGTACACAAATCCTTTGGTTACATAAAATCAAGACAAAATAAGCATTCCATTGTCATGTTAATCTAATTACATTACACAAATTTACATTTTGTTTCTACAAGATTTAGATCTATTTATGGGCTAAGAGGCTGCCAATCTTTAAGTGAGTTATGGATTACATAGTATTATTTAAATATTTAACCAAGAAAATCAGTGTTGGGAGGACTGTTTCGTTTAATACAATTTGGGAAATAAATGGTCTAGACCAATTTCTTCATTTTACAGACTGACACTATAAATGAAGGTTTAAATATGCCTTAAGATCGTAAATCTAATTAATGATAAAGGTAGGACCTGAAGCCTAACTCCTAATTCAGTGTTTTTTTTTTAATACGCCATACACAATAACAAGTTCCTTTAATAGTCAAGCTTTTCAAAAATGAAATATTAGTCCAGTCTTATTTGCCTCATCTAGTTTTAAACAATTATTAATGATAGTTGATCTGGGTGACTGATCTCTGAATTAGGTATCCTTAACTCAATATTCTACCCTTGCAAACTTTTATTTGATGGCCAACATAAAGCTGAAGAATAAACACAAGTTATTCTTGTGTTTATGAAAAATATATTTTTCTTCAAAAAGCTAATTACAATTCAATGTGCTGTTATTTAATTATTCAATACTGACAATAAGATTATTTTTGAGGGGGAAGATTGAGCTAAATCTGGAAATTATTTTTTTTAAATCTGGAACTCATGTACCCATGAGTTTAATTAATGTTGACAATATGCACAGGCCTAGGCAATATTTTGGGGCAAATATTAAATAATGTAATGGAAGTAATGTGAAACTTCTATATATCTGGAAAGTTATTTGTCCACTAAAGACCACAGGGCCTTGTAATATTCCTATTATCCAAGCACTACAGCTAGTCTGCCCCTGAAAATGTCAAGTTTTTCTAGGAAACATTAAAAAATAATACATACAACAACACACAAGAGGAACACATCTGAAATTCCAAAGCATTAGAATTTCAATAGCCCTCATTTTTATATGTAATTATCCTAAAGTGAATTAAGCTCTACAAATACTTTACTTTTAGTGGTGCCAAAATACTTGTTTGTTTCCACTTGAAAGTTAATAAGAGCTTGTTAACAGAAAGAAAAAAAAATTGGCGTGCTGACTCAAGTTTTAAAATGTTTAATGTGCAATCAGTTTTTGGAATATTGCAATATTTAAATCAATACTTACAAGCTTAAAATTTCTCGTTGCACAAGCTGAAACCAGTAACACACCTGCCCAGTTATACTCAATCTTATACCACATTTTAGAAGAGTATGTTTTTCATCACATGATTAAACATGCCATAATCAATATGATATAATTGCTATATCTCAATGACTTTGGGTTTACTCCTCACAAGATGGCTCTATATTTTCTATACAAAAAATAATGCCATTAAAAGAGAGACATATGAGGCTATATTGCTTAATCTACTCCATAGCTCAGAAAGTTGAGTATATTTCTATGCAAAACTTTGTTTTGTCCTCATTTCAAAATTTAGATGCCAGCAAAATAACATAAATAATTTGGGGGCAACATTTCAAAAAATCATTGCTAAGAGGTAAAATCTCACTTATGTTGTGCTACTAAACATTTAAAAAAGCCTTAATGTCATACAACCTGACTCCATCACTTACTAGTTTTGTGACCTTTGGCAAGTAGATTAACCTCGGTTTGCTTCAACTGACTCATCTGTAAATGGGAATAATAATTGCACTTATCAATGTGATTCTCAAAATAAATAAAGGAGATAATTTAGGTAAAGCTCTTAAAACACCACTGGGCACACAGTAACACTTAAAAATTTACTAACCCTACAACTGCAACTTAATATACAATAACCCCAAAGAACTATTTCAAAGATCAAATGAAATATATACACATGTGCTTCATTTTGCCCATTACCAAAATGACCCAGAATTCAAAAACCTCATGAAGAGCTAATAGTTCTGTCTCTACATTTTTATGATAATGACCCATAATCCTTATTTTCATTGATTCCTATGAATTTTTTAGTTGGTTCATGCCAATAAACATAATATAGAAAAAAGGTGAGTATTGTTTTTTTAATATTTATTTATTTATTTTTAATTTTTTTTTAAATTTATTTATGATAGTCACAGAGAGAGAGAGAGAGGCAGAGACATAGGCAGAGGGAGAAGCAGGCTCCATGCACCGGGAGCCCGATGTGGGATTTGATCCCAGGTCTCCAGGATCGCGCCCTGGGCCAAAGGCAGGCGCCAAACCGCTGCGCCACCCAGGGGTCCCCTTATTTATTTATTTATTATTTATTTATTTATTCACAAGAGACACACAGAGAGAAATAGAGGAAGAGACACAGGCAGAGGGAGAAGCAGGCTCCATGCCTCGCCCGACGTGGGACTCGATCCCGGTCCCCAGGATCACGCCCTGGGCTGAAGGCAGCACTAAGCCACTGAACCACCAGGGCTGCCCAAAAGGTGAGTATTGCGAGGGACAAGGATAGTTATCACTTCCATTGCTGAATTGCCCCATAACAGCACAGATACACAAAAATACTCAACTTATCTTTGTCTGATTTTTTTTTTTTTTTTCTTCCTAACTTTCCATAGGCTCTATTACATTCTCAACAATGGCTAACGCTTTTAAGTCAGTGCTGTTGACAAGTGAAAGGGAACGACAAATAGCTTTGTAGTGCTCTTTTCCCAGGGTCACTCAACTAGCGGTAATAGTTATTATTTTTATTTATTAGCTCTGTAGCCCTGTCCTCTATCATGGCTAACTCACCCCAACCCCCATGACAGCAAAAGCATTTTAACTTTTAATAAAAATGAGAGACTGCAGCAGTCCTTGTGTGAGGCTTTTTCAGCAAAGTGCACAGCTAATGAATATTGTCCATTTGTATCCAAATAATTTATGAGTCAGCAAAGTGTGGGTGGGGAAACATGAATTAAGTTGTAGTCATTAGTTACAATAAGAGGTATGACAATGGAGAATAGGAGGAAGCAAAGGGGTTACTAAGGCAAGATGGGTAGAATAGAAAAGCAAAAGTAATTTGATAGAAAGAAATCTGAAAGGAAGGTTTTCATGAATATCACTTAGTAGTTAACTTTAAAAAGTTAAAGCATTTCCAATAAAAATTTTTGTGTCTATTTCTTTCTATTATATTCATCAAATGACCAACTTTTCAGACACCAATTACAATAAAACTTATTCTCCATACATTTTATATGAAATACTATTTTCCCAACTGTTAGTATGTGAGATAGAGGAAGAAAAAAAAATAGAAGACAAATCATAAGAATTAATCATAGCAAAAGGTATATGAGAACCAGGAATCTTTAACATAAAGTCTTAATTTCACAAGACTTACAAACAGGAGTTTCAGATAGTTTAAACATATCACAGCTTAGTAAAGATAAGAATGCAGAGCTCTAAGCAAATTATATATGCCTACTGTTATACTTAAGAAAAGAATTACCTAAATATGTATTTGAATTATAAATGAAGCAATTATCTTACTATAAAAGAGTGTATTCACATAATCAGCCATTTAATTAGATATCTACGTCCATGATGAAAATGAAAATTAATAATCATATTTGTACAATTTTGTTGTTAAAATTGTGAAAGTGGGTGGTAAGGATGATAAAGGAGATACAAAAAGCATAGAAATAAAAAACCACTTAACATACATTAGAATAAGAATTCCAATACTTTAAAAATATGACAGAATGTTTTACCACTGGAAGTGAGAATTAAAGCGCATACAGCCTGATGCTAAACCACTACACATCCTGAATCTTCTCTATCACAACATATGTGAAAACAAATCGCAATCTCAGCTTGCCAGATGCCTGAAAAGATATGAACAATAAAAACTGACATGATTCATATGATAAATCAGAGACTGTGATATGCAGGTAGTTGAACAGTTGAGCTCTAGAGCTACTTACAATTCAAATTATATTTTTATGTTCTAATACATAGCATTGGATTTTAAAATTAAGAAGAATATCCCCTGATTTGCTTAAAATCATGTATCTAAATTTACACATATCCTTCTCAACCAAAGTAGTCCATCTGCCTTAACAACTTGTTATATTTGGTCTTTCATAACCTTTCATGGATTTTGGATCGTGTCATTTTTAGAGTAATTTTAGATGAGAAAATACAATACTTTTATTTGCAGAATGGCATTTAATGTTCACAAGCTTAGACACCATCTAATCAACAATGAAAGCTACAGTCCTGTGTTAGCTATGATATGCTGTGTGACTCACCCTCACAGATGCAAAAGAGCTAACTAAACAAAATCAACCTGTAAGAGTTCTCTTTAAGAAGAACTTTCATTTCAGAACTAGCAAGTAAAAAAAAAAAAGTAAACAGGAAGCAAATAACAAAACAAAGTCTAGATAACTAGAAAAAGGAAGAAGTATAGTTTGCTTTCCACTTTTTTTCTATCACCAGACACTTAGCATTCTCAATGTTAAAGTCGGTGGGTATAAAATGGGCATGGAGAATCTATTGGTATATTCATTTAATTCTTAACTGAATGAATGTACAAAATGATCATCTTTGCTTTTAGTGGCATAATGTACTATTAGAGCTATCAGACTACTTTTTAAAAATTGGATACTGCCCTTTTCATTACTTCACACAATTCACATATGTACATACACACAGAAGATCGGAAGGCGTTTTACTCTATTCATTTAGTTAACATCATCTACTAAGCTGCTTCAAAGCACAGTGAGGAGCACTAAGTTATGGCCTCTGTGTCTCAAGAAATTCACTATCTCTTGGGAAAGAGTGTCCAGCGAGCAGACACTAAACCTTTGACTCAAATTGTTATGGTGTCACTAAGTTTTTCTTTTATTGTTTCATGTATTGAAGTAAAAACAAAGAGCACATGCCGTATTTTAATTATTACATTAACAAATGGTAAATAAAATGTGCCAAGAGACTTTTCTAAATGTTACTTTTGTAGTATTACCATAAAGAGTTCTAAAATAGTCTACTGTTTATCAATCAAACCAGCTGTAAAAAATTCTCCTAAGCAATACTTTCCAAAAATGAGGCCAATTTCTCTTGTCTGTAATTAGGAAAATAATATTAATTAAGTCACACTATCAATATAAAGTTAAAAGATAAGTATATGGATAAGAATAAGAATGGATTAATTCAACAAAGAGTAAGTACTATATATTTTTGCAGGCATGGAGATATTAACAGGAGCAAAACAGAAGTGGACCCTATCCACTTCAAGTTCGTAGTCATAGGGAAGCTTCTTTAAATCCAAGATTCCAGGGCCATTGGAGAATCTGGATCTTTATGTCTTGGTTGTGTCCCAAGAATGTGCACTATCCCAAGACTTGAGGTAATTTTTTGATGACTAAACACTGATTTGGGGTCTAATAATATGGATAAAAACATTCTATTACATTTTCAGAAACTTGAATTGAAAACTTTTTTCAAGTGATTAAAACATGAAGTAGAATATACTGAATTCTTCTCACAAAAAGGTAAGAATTTTATTAACATCACAGTGTAATTTGAGTAATAATTTAAACATCATCAACTAAAAAAATTAAAAATTCAAATATATTCCAACAGTTTTCATTTTACAACTTGATGAGATATAGTAATCAAAGGGAAAAAAGTCATAGTAAAATGCAATAATGAACTACCAGGAGCTAATATACATTTTATTTATTTAAAAAAAAAAGGGGGGGAAATAGAGAATTATTGCTTTTGGAGTATTGGGAACAAAATTTTTGTTTAAAAATCTTAAATACAGGACGACCATGCATGTGACTATGTATTATATATGTACATATGTATATTTTTCAAAGTCATGTCCTATACATGTAATATGAGAGGTACCTATGTTTACGTAAGCAGCAAAGAGAAAAGAGAAACTCCTGAGATGCCCACTAAATGACAATGTCATCCTCTTTTCATCGCTAAAACCAAGAGACTGCAGGTTCAGAGAAGAGCAGTAGAACAACACTGTGAACAATGTGGTAATTCAAAAAAGAATGAGTGGGATAAGATCTCAATTATTTATTCAAAGGAATGGGAGGATGACAAATTATCAAAACTGGAAAGGGTGTCAATGGTATAAAAGAAAATAATCTCTACCTTAAATATAATTAATAGGAAAGCACAGAAGCATTGCTGCTTACTTACCTATATTGTTAAGAACATCAATCTTAGCATCTATAGAATCATATCTCAAATCTAATTACTGAGAGGAAAACATTTGAAAGGACAGAGGAATATCCAGGGAGACAGCAAAAAACAGGAAAGAGAGGTCTGTAGAATATCCCTTCTTTCTCTTGCGCTTAGCTTTCCCAAAGTAATCATTGAACAGTTTTAACTCCCATATGTAATAAACAACAGAGATGTAGATCCCTTAAATCTTTCTCTATCACATATACACATACTTAATTTATAATTTATATATAATCTGAACTCATTTATCTCATTAGAAATGAACCTGAAGAGAAAAAGCAGGTGGAGGTAGGAAGGGCTCAAGGGATATTCACCATACTATGACTATAGTGTATCCTGTGCTTTCCTAATGACTCACTGATTTAAGAGAATGACATTTAAAAAGGTAGGGGAAAAAAACCTTCTTTAAAACAGCCTAGGAATTTTGGTGAAGTACAATGAAATGCTAGCAATGAAAAAAATTAAGATACAGGTCAGTATTTCATCCTCAAAGGATGAATGAATTCAGTAAAGTAACAGACCACTCAATTGTCTGACCTGGGGGTCAGAGAGCAAGTTTTTACAAACTTGGGAATGGTCTTTCCAAAGCCACAAAGGTCTGTGCTGCACATGTCAGAAGTTCAAAAGTGTTCAAAAGTGTTCCTCAGAATTTTCCCTGAGGAACATGAAAAATCCGAGGAAGCTGCTATCTCAGTTCTCACAAAAAGGTGCAGAGTATGGTTAAGCCCGATGTCTCTCTTACAGGACATTAGATCTCCTGCCCAAAGTGAACACTGGGATGAATCCTGAAGATGGTTACAGAAAGCCTTCATTGCACTCAACTACTTGGAAAAATCTTATAATTCCACTAGGAAGAAGATTCAGATAAAACATTGTGGGGCAGCCTGGTTGGCTCAGCGGTTTAGTGCTTTTAGTGCTGCCTTCAGCCCAGGGCCTGATCCTGGAGACCTGGGATGGAGTCCCACGTCAGGCTACCTGCATGGAGCCTGCTTCTCCCTCTGCCTGTATCTCTGTCTCTGTCTCTGTCTCTCTCTCTCTCTCTCTCTGTCTCTCATGAATAAATAAAATCTAAAACAAACAAACAAAACAGAAAAAACATTGTGAACAATGATGATAAATTAGAAACACATATTTAATCATTTTTATGAATTAACGTGTTCCATAATAGGAGTTGAAATCTTCAGTTAAATTACAAGCATGACAAATCAATTATTCCAAGTATTGTAACTGTCTATAATCCTACCTACAGAAGGCAAATAATTTGTTGCAAGAAATCTGGTAAGCTAAACTTGTATTTGCAATAAATTTGTAGTCATCAAAACTGATCTTTATTATCTCAAACAGGTTAATGTTAAAAGGTGTATTGTCTACTTAGAATTTATGTCCATGAAATTTTAAAAAAAGTGTTCCATTTCTAAAGAGAGAAAGGAAAAACATCGTTTCATGGCAGCTACCAAAGAACAAGAGAGAAATTATTTTGTTTGATGAGGGGATTAAATTCTTTATGAGAATATTTCCAAAATTAATAAATTACATTAAAGTAGATACATAATCTAACAGGTTTCCCAATTATATAGTAGGTGTCGATTTGTTATTCTGGTCCAGAGTTCAAGATGTAAAACCTGGGTTATTTATTTCTCTCTTTTCTTCTCAGGAAATTGTTCAGATTATAGCACAGTGCCTTCGAAATTATAAAGCAGCAAAGCCAAATCTCAAAACATGTGAAGAGTTCTGTGCCAAACGGAGCTGTATAAAAACTAAAAACCAACACCTTTAAAAAATACTTGATTTGAGTTTAATCGAAACTCTTGTTTTCATACATATTTCAGTCTTTCTGTTTTTTTTTTTCTTTTTGTCGTGACACATTAAGTGCCTAAAAAATAATGATCAGTGAGGTTTCACAGCATGGAGGGGAAAAATAATAGGAAAAAAAAAGTTTATTCCACACTATTTGAATTATATTTGGGTAGTTCTCAATGGGGCTACTACCAAATCCTTTAAGCCCACCAGCCTCTTACCTACATTAAATTAATGAGGCATCTCAAACATTCATTCTTCACCAGCAGCTCCAGACTCTCCAGTTGGACACCTACAATTTACTAAATTACAAACAGTGACCTAGGGGAGACATCTGTTTGTTATATACAATATTGCATTATAATCTAAACTAAAAGAATATTTGGGAGATTAAGATGATAAGATATATGTTGAATTGCATTTTCTGGGGTTAATAGGGGCCGGTCTATGATTCCGTGATCTCTTTTCCCATACAAGTTCCTATTTTCCCATCAGGAAGCAAAGGCCTCTACAGATCAACATTATGAAATATAAAACTTATGAACAATCCAATACTAAGAGGTCTCTATTATGCCATGATACTCACCATCGCCATACAATACTTTTATTAAGCCTCAAATACATTAAGCTTGATTATAATCAAATTTTTTATAATACCACCTTCTTACTAATGCTCATAACACTTGGCTCCCAGGGATGTACTTATAATGAGATGGCCAGGTGTATTTTCCATTAAATGCCTCTGCTGGAGTTTCTATAGTGCTTTTTCTCATATATTTCAAGTTAAATGCTCCTCTATTTTTATGTTGGCCTCACAATAGCCAGTCCCTTTTCAATGATTAATTTTCTATTCAAAAACAATTTGCTTCTTTTTTCCTTTGTCCTGCCATGGTTTCAGAACAACGTCTTTCCTTTTCCCTTGTCCACTGCAGAAACTCACCTCCTCCCCCCTTCCCCACCCAGATCACTGCCTTCTAGCTCCAACTTCTTTTTAGTGACATATAGTCCAAAATATTTAGGAGCTCCCCCCAGCAGGAGGCTACTCAATTAACAAAAACAAAGCCCTGAATGATCAAGGCTATAACTGAGCCAAGAAGTACTGTGGCCATTTATATTATATGACCTCAGCAGTCTCTTGATTGAATTGCAACCCAGCATTAAATCAAACACTATGTGTTGTGTGTGTGATTTTATAAATGCTGGGTGTGTGAGGTAGAATCACGGAGGTGAGAGGGGTGGCAAAGAGATTATAAATACTCTCAGGAAAAAAGTCTCGATTCAGAATGTATTTTTTTTTTCTTTTTAAATATGCTCTTTACTTGGTTTTGAAACTAAGATACATTTTGTGAAATGCTCTGAACTAGTATTCCAAGGCATGTTTAAACAACAGAAATAATGGAAGCATAATTGATTGCAGCTGGGAACTGTCACCCTATCAGTAAGCAGCACCTAACTGGCAAATACTACAGGCTTGTTACAGATTCCTTTATGAATTGGGCACTGTAAGAAGACTGGGCATTCTTTATACCACACACTCAAATCAAAATCTTCCCTGATTTATTTCTCAAATTTTACTAGACTAGAAACAGTAAGTGGTTAGTCTGTTGGCCTCTATCCAATGTGTTTGGGCAGAGAAGGTAGGGTGCTTGTTTCATAAAGTTAAATACATAACAGGTTTATAAACATGCTATATCTTTCAGTCATGAAGGAGATATTCAGTAAAAACAATTTTCTCAGTACATGGACGTTCATAGGAGAAAGAAGGAGAAGTAAAAATACCTTATTCAGAAACTCATTTTTGTGAATCAAATTACTATAAATTTCTCCATACATATCATATTCCATCAAGGACTACCAAGATTCAATTCTTATCTAAAACCAGGCTTTTATATCACTCTTTCAGTTAGTTGATTTACTTAACTCAAACTTTTCCCCATAAAGGAGCAAAAAAAAAAAAAAAAAAAAAAAAGAAAAAAGAAAAAAGGAAAAGAAAAATAAAGAAAGGAAAACTAATAACTTCACATTAACTTACTAAGAGAAAAGCTACAGTAAGTCTCTTTTCCTATTTTCTTATATTTGTGTAGCTGTTAGACATTTTGCAAAGGAGGGGAGTACCAGCCAGCCTTTCACAACAAAAGACCCACTGTCACTGAGCCAGTCCCAGACATGGTGGAAACCAGCCCACAGGAAAAGGCCTGGCTCCAATGTTAGGCCCCGGCCGAGTACAGTCACTATATTCACTCAAATTGGCAACAGGTCTCAGTGTTCCTGGCTTTGAGCTGTGAACAAGGGTCGGGATTGAATAACCAATTATACAACCGCTGACTGAGTTTATCCAAGGTTTGCAAACTGCTATAATAGCCCAGTATTCAACCAACTGTTTTATCCTTTTCCAGATATAGTGTCATATCTCCCCTTGTGTTCCATTTACATGTCACTTTATTACATACATCCATTAAAAAGGTTAATACAGTGTCACACTCAATGCCTACATGTTGCCTTACAGGAGTTCTGCCTCTCTCTGGGGCATTTCATATAGACACCTTTCTCTGTCTTTCACTTTCTCTCTGCAAGCTAAACCAAGTTTCTGTCAAGACTACAGAACAGTGGATGAAAGAACAGTAGCCAAATGTCAACAGTTTCAAAAATACGCCTTATACTAATGGGCTGTTTTAACCCACCTTGGTATATTAAAAATGTGAAAATTCTGAAGTTTGGCAGTGCAGACTAGCACCCAAATTTAAGGGGCACATATAAATTTATCCAAACGTGTGCCTCCCCTTTGCCAAAATGGATGTCTCAAAGTTCAAGAAGACCTACAATTTTTCTGCATATTTGCATGCCTGCCTTTAATACAAAGCGGTTATGATGGAACTTTAAAAGTAAAAAAAAGAAAAGAAATAGAATTTCAAGTACTTTTCCTAAATCTCCACAAACCTGAAATTCCTGAATGACTATCTTCCAACTCAATAAAGACAGTAAGGAAAATGATAGAAATATCAGGCATTTATGAAGGAGGGTTTTTTGTTGTTGTTCGGTTTTGTTTTGTTTTGTTTTTTTTTATGTCTTAATCTCTGGCCTTTTATTTAGGATCATGCTTTATGTTAACTGGTGTTTTACACAGTGTAAGCTTATCTTCTCCATTGAGGCTTTTATCTTTAAAATGAGTAAGAGAGATCCTTTCTAGAAATCTACATGATACTCACTGGAATATATAAAAATCAAACTGACATTGAATAAAAAAGATTGCTAGAAATAAGACTGATATTATGCAAACTCATTTACAGCTTTAAATATTTGGAGGCCTTTCTTTATGCATATTTAAAATGAGGGAAAGTATCCTTTAAACCCACGATAAAAAATTTTATATACTCATTTATTAATAAAATAATAATAGCTAAACAACAGTAATACTGACAACTACTAATTGAGAGCTTAAGTGGTATTAACTTTTAAGTGCTTTATTTATTAATTGTTTAATTTTTGTGAAATCCTATTTGTATTTGCTAAGAGTAGGTACCCTTCATTTACAAGCTTAGACATCTTGTAAAATTACTTAACTTCCTGTGGCCCAGTCCTCATTTATAAAATTAGTATATACCTAAAAATTAGTATATACCTAAAAAAAACCACCACCAAGGGCTAATGAAGGTATTCAATGACTTTCTCAAAGTGAAGTGTCTTGATAACAATATTTGTACGTGTTTCTCATTATTGCTCTCCACATCTCCCATCTTTCTAAGTCATGTACTGCTCCAATAACCACATCTCAAGCAGCTCAGTGAGTGACAAGGCTCATAATAACCTTTTGCTTCTTCAAGTAAATCATTATCTTCAAGAATTCTACATTTTGAATGGCTTGTTAATAACACCAGTCTTCATTTATTGAGCATCTATGTTTAACTACTTGCAAAGTGAAAGTAGCAGAAAGACTAGTCCAATAAAGAAGTCTAATCTTGTTTCTGCAACTCAACCCTGTTGAGTTCCTAAATCTTGACCCTAATCTGCAACTAGGAATAATTTGTTCACCAAATCCAACAGCAGTGTGGATAGGAGGACTCTATTCTGAAAAACAAAACTGTAAATTGTAAATATAAAGACTCTGCAGCTCTTTAACTGTTACCAGGACATTCACTAAGTTGGAGCTTATTGCTGATCTTTTAAAAAGGTGGGGTGGGGTGGGGAATGGAGTTTTTACATTATGGCAGGTTTTGGAGTAGCCACAAAAGCCACTATGAAACCTAATTATCAATATAAAACATTAAAATGTTAATAAGAATCAAGTAGAGTAAGGCTGGCATTTGCAGGTAGCTGCACAAATCCATTTCATTACTCTATCAGAGGTGATATAGAGGGAGAAGAAAAATTCAGAGTCAGAATTAGGTATGAATCTTGGCTCTGTTCTTTACTAACATGGGGTCTTAGGCAAGCTATTTAACTAGTTTCAAAAGTGAAATTATGATGCCTGCTTGCCTTACAAGAAGAAAGTAAGAAAGAGAAAGAAAGACGGAGAAAGATTATTCCAGTGTCCAACACATGTTTTAAGTGTTTAATAGAGGATAGCTGCCATTAACATCTTCATCATCTTCATCATCATCATGTTACCCTTCTACTACCATTGTGAATATGCCTGCAAGCAGAGCAATTCCATTGTTCAGCAGTATTCTGGAACTAGTGACTCCAAGAAGTTATTTGTGTGTTTAAATATATATTTTCTTCAAGAAAATGACACTTTGATCTGGGCCCTGTAACTGGACAATGATGGGGTAAAGGGCATAAAAGAAACTTTCTACTCTTAAATATTCTGGCTATAATTATAAATGGAATTATCCAGAATATTAACTGAATGTATTTCACTCAAATTTTGGGATAATATGAAAGGCTGGCATTAAAAACAATATTTGTATTTTTTTTCCTTTTTTCTCCAAATTTTTTTAAATCAGGGAAAATTATTAATGTTTTGATTACTATTAGAATTATACTCTGATAGCATCAACATAGCAGAGAGGTGAAGGTAGATCAGAAATTCTTCACATTCTATCACCCTGAGGAAAAGAGCAATTCTTCATTAAGGAGTCTCTGTCCTTACACTGAGTCTTATTCTTCAGGTAATTTTCTCTGAAGAAATTAATAATAATATGATGATGATGATGCCTGAAATATTATACAAGCTAACTGGATAAATATGAAGAAAATATATTTAATCTACATAGATATATATTTAACTATCTAAAAGAAATGTTTCTGGTATACATCTTTAACCTGAATCTATTACTTTACAGGAAGATTTTCCCCAGTGGGATGGTTTTTTAGAATATGCAAGATTCTGCTACCTGTCTCCTTTTGTGTAACACAGTCTGTATTTGTAACGTTTATGAAAAAACCTATATTTCTTATCCGATGAGAAAAACTGCAAGACTAGAGAGACATTTTTGTAATCCCCAATTAATTAAACAAATTCTCTAAATATCATGAATATTGTACAGTTTGGAGCCACATTAGCCATTGTCTAATAGGGAAGACCTTATTTTGGTTATAATAATAATAATGGAATCATTAATATTTATTGACTCTTTGCCATGTATTATGTGTAGTGCTATGGCTTATGTAATTATGTCATTTAATTATTAAAACAACTTTCAGAGGTAGGTACTATTATTATCATCTATTTTACAGAGGAAATTGAGATTTAGAAAGGTTAAGTCATTTCTTAGGACACACACCTAGTGAGGAAATAAGCCAGGATTCACATTCCTATCTGCTGAATTTCAAAGTTTGTTTTCTTAATCAGTGACCATACTGACTCACCCAGCCTACTAACAATAATGATAGGTGACATATTGCAAATAGAATTGAGTGCACATAAATACAATACCATTCTGAGCTCCTGTTGGTGATGATTTTTGATTTCTCAAGGGCATCTCTGATTATTTGTGCTTAGAATAAAATCCAAATCTCTTCCAAGGCCAAAGAGTTATATAAACTTTGGTCTGTGTTCATTTCTCCAGTTGTTTTCTGTTCCTCTTCCTCCATGTACTGGCCACTGAGGCCATCACGCCATTTCTCCAACTAGCAAAGTCTACCCTTATTTTTGTGTGTTTCCACTTTGAGTTCTGTGTTCACTCTATTTCAGTCACTCTTTCCCCAAAACTTCACATGACTCCTTGATCCTGAACTCATATTTCACCTTAGCAGAAAGGCCTTCTTTGACGTAACATCTAAAGCAATATAGCCCTACTATCACTTCTAGTCTATTTCTATCAAATTCCCTTTAATTTCTATAGCACTTATCTCTAATGGAAATCATCTTATCTATTCATTTATTATTTTTTTTCTCTTCCTTCTCACTAAAATATAAGCTCTAGGAGAACTGGGAACTTATCTGCCTTGTTCACTATGTACTTCCATTTCCTATACTTAAGCTTGGCATATATCAGATACATAAAAAAAATATTTGTTGAATGAATGAGTATATGCATTTCTGCCAGACTCTTAGAGATCCTCTTTGCTTTAAGATGACTCAAGGTTATGTAGGATTTGGAAGTCATTCCTCATGTGTGGGAAGACCATTCTTCAAGTTGCCCATAATTAGAGTATAAAATGAAGCATTTTCATTATCCAAGTTTCTTATTTCTCTCTCATAGATGCTATATGTGAAAGGGGTTTTTATTGTGATTATATAGGCAGGGCTATACTTGTTATTTCTGATTAAATATATCAAGAAAGTAATCAGAACAGCATAGGTTATGGGGAACTAGCAGCCAAATGATTCCTTTGTCCTTTGAATGATTTCGGGCTCACATTTTTCTAATTTTGGATGAACTTAGGCTTTTTCTGGACACACAATTATGTCAGAAAGATATAACCAGTGACCACAATATCTGCCTCTATTCCCAAGTTTTTGTGTGCACCTACATACAAATACACACACAACTTCTTGCTGCATGTACATTAATTCATATCTAAGTATATGTTTTCTGAAGGATCTATAAAACTGTGACAAGTATTTGTGTGAATAAGGTAAAAAAAATACCTTTCATTCCTTTATATTGGAGTTACTTTATACAAATACCTAATTCATCTAAATTCAACTACATTTATATAAAATAGGAATTAAAAGAAAAAATAAGTAAAAAATTAACAATTTAGGTAAGGCAGATGATTCTGTTTGTCACTGCCCTCAATAAGTTGCACTAAGTTGACACACATGACTTAAGGCTGCTTGCTGTTCCCTCTGTTGGATTCAGTTCCTACTTGCTCAACCTAGTTTGAGCATCTCACTCTGCCAAAAGGGGATTTCTTGTTTTAAGACACATACATTCCATTTAATAAGAAATTAAAGTCAATAACTCCATTTAAGACAGCCAAAAAAACAGAAATATGTTACAATACTTTGGTGGGTTGACCAAATGACAATGGTATCAGAGTCTCCATTGTGGCAAATTCCTGAGGTATTTTGAGACGTAATTCTGTCTTTCCCACTGACTTTAGAATCCAAACCCAGTTTGAATGTGATTCTGTCGTATTAATTTAAAAGATCAATTGCACATTAAATTTGCACTTTATTAGGTGCATATAGGCAGGAGTAAGTTGCATTCTTCTACTCAATTTCATTATTTAAAAAAAAAATGGGCACACTATCCCAATCTTTACAATCTCTAAAAATCAACATGAATTAAGAATTCAGATTAGCAATGCCTATTGTTCATTAAATAAATTACATAGCAAATATTTATTCTATATTATCCTGTGCCCGTAGTATGCCAATCACTATGCTATGTGCTGTGATTACCAGGATGAAAGATATATTCCTCAACCTAAAAACACAAGTTAGACTCATAATTACCACTGTACCAGCAGCAGCTATAACAGAGTATGCTCAGGATGCTATGGAACAGAGGATGAGGCTAACTCAGGCAAAGATGGATTTTAATGCAAGAAGGTGTTCAAAGGAAAACTAGCTTAACTAAGCCATGTTCTGAAACCTAAGAGTTTTCCTGTGAATGAAAAGGACAGTATCACCTAAGCAGGGGAAGTAATATGGAAAAAGGGCATGGTAACAAAAAAGAGTCTAGCAAGTTCAAGAAATTTAAAGATATTTGATATATCTAGGGCATATGGATATAGAAAGTGGAAAGAACTATAACTAGAAAGGTAAAGGGACATCGCACCACAAAGGACCTTGAGTATCAAAATAAGGAGATAGTAAGACTTTGAAGGAATTGAAGCAAGGATTGACATAATCAGATCACTAAATTCTTCTCCTCTACCAAGAAGGGCTAGGGAGGCCAAATTGTAAGGTATGACCTTGTGTTGTTAATTCTGTTGCCCAGAGATGTAGATGACTGGAGAGAGAGAAGGAGATGAAAAGTTGTGTCTTCTCCATAACAGAGTGGTAAGGCTCACGGCAAGAAAACATGTGTCTAAATGGTGTATGAATGTAAAAAGGGTCTGAACTGGTGTCTGAAACTGGAGCAGGGAGGGCAGGACTCTTCCCCTCCAATACACACACATGTGAGAGCAAAGTATCTCAAGGTGAAAATGGTCAGATGAGAGTACACTCTAAGTGCATGCAAGAATTCTATTAAGTCATTTTACCAGATAAGAAAATAACTGTACTAGAGAAATTATTCCAAGTTTATGACCAGTGTGTAGTCTTATTGCTTCCAGCATAGGATAGCTTCACAGTAAAACTTTTCCATAGTGAATTATAACGTTTAACTATTGTGCCTCAAAATACAAAACGGCAGTTTTCCTAAATAATCATTTAACAATATTTTCACTTTATTGAGGTCTTAGCAAACACTATTTTGAGAAATGCTGTATTTTTCCTCATGATACTTTAGCCACCAGAGCAAGTTCATGAGCAATCACTGCAAGAGGAATCACTTATTACAAAATCATCTGAATGAATCCAATAATATCACTTTACTTTCTCTGACTGGTCTCAGGCCTCTCTAAAAGTTATGACGCTTGCTAGTGTGTGCCAATAAGGACTTTCACATGACAAAAATAAATGTAGCAGAAGAATTTTAATAAATATTAGTACATAAAATTCAAAAATAACCAACCATGCTTAGTTTCATATTTTTTAAATTAAATTCATAGACTACTATGAAGAGACCTATGACTTTAATACGCATACTTATAATACAGTCACACTCTTTGCTAAAACTGTTTCTAGTCCATATGATGGATAAAAATGATGCAAAGTGAATTTTGAGTAAGAAACACTGACTTAAAATTAATTGCATAAGAAATTCTTGTTATTTCAGTTTTCTGGCAACTTTTTTGATCTCAAGTATTTGGCTTTAGGAAATTTCTCACAAGTATTTTTTAATCTATGATTTTATACACACACATAAATATAAATATATGCATACATAATTATATATGTGCATATATAATGATAAATAACCTAATAACTCAGTATGCTGTGTTTTAGTTAGATAAAATTTCCATGTTCGAGCATGACTCTCTGTGTGTGTGTGTGTGTGTGTGTGTGTATGTGAGTTTGAAGGATAATGTTCAATACTGACCATTAATAGGTGTCATGATGATCCCAGCAATATTCCCCAAATCAATGTTTATTTATAGTCTCTTGAAAAAGATTGTAAAGTTTTTGTTTTTAAATAAAGATTGATATGGTCATATTAGGATCACCTGTGAAATTTGGATACTGCAATATTTTCTGTATTAAATACAGGTAATACATCTAATAAGTTACATTATTTAATTGAAAGCAGTTCAACAGGCAGCCACCTTCCTGGACTTCCTGTGGCACAACATGAAGCTACCCACCCTCCCTACAGCTCCCTCTGTAGCTCCCTCAGCTCTCTGAAACATGCAGAAAGATGTTTTTCTCTCCTGAAAAACAAAAAAAACAAAAAAACAAAAAACAAAAAAAAAAAGAAAGCAGTTCAATCTCTAACTTATGTTAGCAGAAATAGCATTTTCCCCTAATTTTGAGATGATTTTGAATTTTTCTATTAAAAGACTACAGATTATATGTTAATAAAGAGAAAAAAACTAAGTAAAAGAAGTAAACTCAGCACTTTGTTAGGTATTTTTTTTTTAATTGTAAGAGATTGGTTCCTGCTTTCATGGATCTTATAATATAGCCAGAGAGATTTTTTAAGGAAAGCTGATATGCATAAAGCAAAGGAAAAAAATACTAACCAAGGGGTCTTGCTCTTGAGTGTGATGAGAAATAGAGAAGAAAGAAATATTGTCAGGGCTAAAATTATTTCAACATTCTTGAATAGGGCAGTATTTACATTAAATAAGCAAAGAAAATTAGAACAAGAACACAAAAGAGGAGATAGAATGAGAAAGCACATATTAGTAAGTAGAAAAGTTCTATTTGGCAATATTGGTAGATAGCTGATGAATAACGAGCATTTAATTCAACTATATTTTGAAGGCTTTGGAATGGTGGTAAGAGTGTCTTTAATGAAGTGGACAACATATAGCCATAGGAGTGTCTTAAATATGACTGCAAAATAATAACAGTGGTATTTGAAAACCTGAGAGGGGCATGGTAAGATATGGGGAATGAGAATTGTGGTAGGGAGTGAGAATTGTCACAGGGAAATAAGGTACAGGCTCTGCTGTAGACCTGAGGAGATCGGGTTTGCAGGTCTAGTGCTGGGTGTGCAGAAAGTGAAGAAGAAATTCCTAAAGGAGAAAGACAAGTCAGAGAAGAATGGTACTGCTACTGATTGAAACAGAGGAGCTCTTTTTGCAAAGAAAATTATTAGCCACTTGTATTCAATCTACTGATTTTGGCAGCCATGTTCCCCTGGGGAATCTCTTTCCTCATCCCAGAATGTTAAATGTTCTATGAAGACTAAGATGGTGGTACCCATTTTTTGGATAGAGTGGAAGGCACCAAAGGTAAAAATAAGAAGTAGTTCAACTTTTCTGCACTTCTTTTCTTTTGTGCTTTTAATGGAAACCATTGTTATTATGGAGGATTTTCTCTTTCTTTCTTTCTTTCTTTCTTTCTTTCTTTCTTTCTTTCTTTCTTTCTTTCTTTTTTAATCTCTCATCTTCCGCTTTGGCCCACTAACCAGGAGCCTAAAAGCTGCCTCCTTCCTAATCTACGTGTTATGATACTGCTAACAGATGACGGTTACTATAGATAACTGCAGAAAGTATGGAAGTAAAGAAAACATGCACGCACAAGGTCTGATTGTTAAAAACAGCCGTGACTGCCTTCTTCTAAAAGAAAAGGGAAAACAAAGCAGTTTAATTCATTACTCACTATCACTCCTGCATTTAAAGTAATTCAAAAATTACTTTGAAATGATGAAAAGTTAAAAGAAGGAAAGTGGTTTCAGGTAGACTATTAACAATGTAAAAAAAAATATCAGGCAAAGAAAATGGAATACTTAGAGTAAAACTTTAAAACTATTTGAATATGTTTTATTTTCTTCTCTTCCCCTTTCACCCCACCCCCTTTGTCTCTCCTTCTCTATGTATTTTTTCCCCTATCCACTCTTTAAAATACAATCAGTCTTTCTTTGGAGAGTATGTTTTTTCTTTATTCCTAAATCAACATAGTTGGGAGAATTTGAGAAACTGGAGCTAAATTAAAGGCCAAATCCAGACACTACTTTTATTTAGGCTAAGTTAAACTGAAACAATGAGTCATGATGATTGTTAAACTGACAGAAAATAATAACTTTTTAAGGTTAAAAGAAACTAAAGGCAACTCACACAAGACTGGGATTTAATGGTGCGATTGAATGTATGTGGGGTTTTTTCTTTTTCTTTCTTTCTTTCTTTTTTCTTTTTCTTTTTTATAAAGTAGACATTTCTATAGCATTACATCTGGCACATTTGAGGCATGCAACAAACATGAGTGTCAACTTCATTCTAATCTCCATGGGTGTATCATGAGATATCCCTGTATGTTTTCAGTTTTCAACATAAAGGTTTAGAATGCACAATGGAGGTATAGACCTAAAAGTATATACATATGTATGCTTTTTAAATAGTAGCTTAGAATCATACTCTTCTATATAAGCTTATATCTGTGTCATCCTCTACTAGGTAGACATAAGGATTGAGTAGATGGAATTAATGCTTTCTCCAAGAATTTGGTAGTAAAAAATATAATTCTCTAATGGGATTAAAAAAACGCCTTAGGATAAAAACATAATGGACAAAATCAGAGATATATATGTAAAAGTAGAATGAATAGCCCCTCAGGTCCTTAAGATTTAATGTAACCTATTCAAAGGTATTAACATATCTAAAAACAAGGTCAGTCAGAGAGGAATTCTAGGCATCCAAAATGAGGGGGTGTGGGAGGAGGACTGAGAATAGATGAATAGAGGAAAGGATCAGAAAAGCAGACTCAGCCAAAATGACCAAAGGCCTGTACACATTGGCAAAGCCACCCCCAAGGTGAGGATGGATGCCTGAGGTGCCTTAGCTATAAATACCGAATTCATACAACTCCCTCATTCTAATAACATCCTTACCACCTTACCAACATCTTTTTTTTTTTAACATATATCTAATTTTTTTTTTTTTTTTTTTTTTTTAGAGAGAGCATGCTCACATGAATGGGGGCAGAGGGAGAGGGAAAGAGAATCTCCAGCAGACTCCCCACTGAGCAAGGAGCCCAATGAGCACCACCCCAAGACCACAACGTGAGCCAAGACCAAGAGTCAGACACCCAATCGATTTAGCCACCTAGGCAACCCCTTAACAATGTCTTTAAGACAATTATTTGGATTTCCATATGAATCTGCCTACAGGAAGAGAAAAAAAGTTATTTTTTCATAAGAATTTTCCATATTCTGAACTTAGTAGTAGTTATTCTTTATTTTAAAAGTATACATTTAAGTTTTGGTTAAACAAATTAATCTCTTAATAGTGGAATTACTGGATCATATGATATTTCTTTTTAAATATTCTGAAAAACCGCCATGCCATTTTCCATAGTTGCTGTGCCAATTTACACCACCAACAATGGTGCACAAGGGATCCTTTTTCTCTACATCCTGGCTAACACTTGTTACTTCTTGTCTTTTCAATTTTAGCTATTTTGACAGGTATAAGGTGATATTTCATTATAGTCTTAGTATTTATCCAAAGGAAATGAAGATACTAATTCAAAAAGATATAGGCACTCCTATGTTTATCACAGCATTATTCACAATATCTGAGAAATGAAAGCAATTTAAGTCTTCATCAATAGATGAATGGATAAAGACATGTCTCTCTCTCTCTCTCTCTCTCTCTCTCACACACACACACACACACACACACACGCATGCATGAATATTATGCAGCCACTAAAAAGAATGAAATATTGCCATTTGCAACAACATGGATGGACCTAGAAGGTATTATGATAAATGAAATAAATCAGAGGGAGAAAGACAAATATACAATTTCACTCATCTGTAGAATCTAAAGAAAAAAAAAATGAACAAACAAAAAAGCAGAATCAGACCCATAAAATACACAGAATAAACTGCTAGTTGAGAGAGGCAAGAAGGTGGGGGAATGGGCAAAATTGGTGAAAGGGAGTAGGAGGTACAGACTTCCAGTTATGGAATGAATAAGTCACAGGAATAAAAAGCACAGCACAGGGATTACAGTCAATGATATTATATAGTGTTTGGCAGTGGCAGATAACAGCTACACTTGTGGTGAGCATAGCATAACCTACAGAAATGGAGAATCACTATGTTGTACACCTGAAACTAATGTCACTTTGTGTGTCAACTATACTCAAAAAATAAATAAATAAAATAAATTAATCTCTTGAGCTTAGATGAAGTGAATCTCCTGCAGAGAGACGGATCTGCTTTCAGTGCCCTGGTAAAATCAGATTTACAAGCCTGTAAGCTCTCTGATCATTAAGTTAATGAATGCTCTTCTGTAAGGCGCCTTGAAAACCTTTCTTATGAAGAAAAGCACACTGTCATCCCTGTAAGTTCTCAGTTCAAATGCCACTTCCTTAGCAGACCTTTTTTGATCATTATATCTAAATTAGCTCACCATAGTCATTGTTTATTATACAGATTTACTTTTTCATAGCACATTTTATCTGAAATGATCTTATCTGTCTACATCTACAAGAATATAAGTTCTAGGAGAACCTATCTTGCTAATCAATGTATCTCCAGCACCTAAAACAACGTGTGGATCATAGAAAATAACTTTTAAATGTTAGCTTAATGTTAAATAAATGAAAGATAGAGGAAGTATGCCTAGTTTCTGGAAGTATAAGAAGCAGCAATTTGATGAGAAGAAAGCCTTAGTTATAGTGCAATCCTAAAAGATGTACCAATATGATGAGAGGAGGGGATAATTAAATTATGTTTTTGGACTAGATGGAATTAAGCAAAAATTTTAAAATAGGCTTAGCTTATTACTAACACTGCAAGCAGAGAAGCAGAGAGAGAATATTAGTCCACAGATTAACACAAGAGAATCACTTAGTACAAGTTGTACTTAGCAATTCTCATTTTATTTTTTTTTCTTAATTTCAGAGTAAATTTATCTAAATTTTACAAAAAATACGTTACATATTTTGTTAATGTTTAGGTGGCGTGGAACTGACAGGCTCTAAATAGTCCATTAAAGTTAATTTCTTCCACATTCAACATATACTTAGAGAACCTATCATGTACTAGACTTTGGAACAAGCATTTGGAACCCAGCAATGAACAAGCCAGGCATGCTCATCACTTTCATGGAGTTTATAACCTAGAGGATTGCTGTAAGAAATACCTAATCTTCCAGGACCCAGTTATTTTAGTCTTCTTTAACAGCCTAATTCAATCAGAATTTAACTAATTGCTGAACAGTTAACACCTGAAATTTCCGAATAAATTTTTAAAATAACCTAACAAAACAAAGAGACAAAGAGTAATGGAAAAGAGCACAGGCTTGAGGATGGGAAGACTAGTTCCTGCCCAGGCTCTTCTACCAATCATTGGATAGCCTTGGGCAAACTATATATCCCTGTAGGCTGCTCCCTGGAGATAAAGGACTGGATGACAGAACTAACATTCCATTCAGATTTGTGGGTGGCTCTCTGATTGATTTAGTTAGCATATTACACATTTATATATGAACAGTAATAAAATGGGGACATGCAGCAAAAAATAGTCTTGTGTGAGTATACAGACTTCTCTTCTACACAGACGTCTACTGATTACTCAGTTTTGAAGTATTGCAATGCTTCTTCAGGGCATTAAAAGAGTTGTCATGTATTTAATCAAAGTTTGACATTTCCTCTTTGGGAAAGATCATAACAACTAACAAGTGCTTCTGATACACATTTTTAAAAACATTTATAACGAATTATATAAAGTAAATTTTATGAGGTGATTGTTTTCCAACCAGAGAGCTTTTACTGAACTTAGAAATTTGAACATCCATAGAATTCATGTGTCATTACTTAAAATTAGTCTTTAGAAGCTGTAAATCAAAATCTACTTTCTTTAATACCTGATTTTTCCATTTCCATCAGTTTGTTGTTATAGGATTAGTATAAATGCTGAACTGGTGTCATTTGTGTTTAAACTAAACATTGAATTATTTGTGGAAAAAAATAACAAGGGGTGGATGTTGCAAAATTAAATAAAAACATTTCAATGAAAAGTCTAAATCATTACAAATAGTAAATCAAATAGTAAATTTTTGTGTTTATTTCAAAAGTTTATTTTTTATCTAACACTCTTACTTTCCTAAGAAATAATTATATAAACAAAAAGTATAGATGAGCAATTTTTTGTTTTGCTTTTGTTTTCTTTTAATTAATTCCAAATTCATTTATTAGAAACCCATGAAAATATCACTTCTACACATAATAATGTGTATTAATGCCATCCATTTTTTAAGTATTCTGAAAATATTGACATGATTTACAGTTGGGAATAAAAAAAACATTAGGATGCACAGGAAATGGTTTTTGATGCAAAGAATGATATGATTCCTTAACTTTAATAAGTCCATCTAAACATACAAGGCAGTCTTTCCAAAATTAAACAAGAATAGAAGAATCATAGATTTTCTTTCCATGATATTGTTAAATTAAAAAAAAATTCTCTCATTTTTGTTGGTATTTTCTTTTCTTTTTGGGCCAGAATTACAAACAGGAAAGGAGAATATGAGGAAATTCTAAATACTGGGAAAAACTCACTATTTAAGCTCCTTTGATTTTAAAATAAGAACAATTTTTCCAATTATCAATTCAGTGCTTTTTATTTTAAAAGAATCATTAAACCATTCTTTCATTGTTGCTTACCTAATTCTTTTCCCAAAAATAATGAAGTCTTCTTATAATAGAATGCAGATCTTAAATCATCGGTTTATCCCACAACATCTGGCATTTCAATCATACCAGAAAGGCATTCTTCTACTTAGAATACTGAAAAATAGATTCCATACTCTTGGTAACCGGTTTTAGGAAATAAGTTCAAACTAATGTATACAATTGTTTAAATTATCAAAAGTCCTTATTTTAAACACACATATGCTCTTTTCAATGATTCTAATTATTACTTAGATCTTCATTGTGAATTAAGGAATTTTAAGGAATTTCTGGGGAAATGACATAATGATATAAGGTAACTATTTTGGAAATGACCGATTTATTTCAATTCCATAAATATTTAGTAAACATCTATTTTTTTCAGGTGACAGAAACCTAGAAATCATAATGCTTCTGTGGGAGACCAATGCTCCTGTTCTTTTTTTTTTTTTTTTTTTTTAAGATTTATTTATTCACGAGAGATACAGAGAGAGAGAGGCAGAGACACAGGCAGAGGGAGAAGCAGGCTTCTTCCCACAGGGGAAGGAAGAAGAGCCTGCTTCTCCCTGCAGGGAGCCAGATGTGAGACTCATCCCAGATCCCAGGACCACACCCTGATCTGAAGGCAGGTGCTCAACCACTGACATAAGACTTTGACTATATGAATCAGGAGGCATCCTGCTCCTGTTCTATCAATCAGAAATTATTTTCCTAGAAGAAATTCTAGTAGGGTAGGTATGCAACTCTAACCCCAAAGTATGACATTTTAACACATAAAATACATTTTTAAGGTAAATCACTTTTAGTGTTTTCAAATTCTTATTACTATTTGTCTGCATCATTCTTCATTTGTATTGCCATCAGATAAACAAACCATGACTAACATCAAAGCTTTAGGAAAAAAGTAAAACATTAAGAAAAAAATTTAAAAAATCATTTCTCTTAACACTTTTATCTTTTGTTTTTACAAATTAGTAAGATTATTCTTTTGGTTTTAATAGTAAAAGACGAGGTTTACGGTAATCATAGTTTGAGAATCATTAGTGCTACCCACATAGTTCCTGTAAGGCAGAACAAAAAAAGGTCAGAGGACACTATTTCTCCCACGAACACTCAGCCAGAGTTATATAAGTTTAGGTAAATCACAGAACTTCTTTTGATCTCACATTCAGGAGTGGAGGGGTAGAGGATGTACTAGACCGTATAAATTCTAGACTCCTTGCAGTTGTAATTTGTAAAAAATAAATATTTATTCAAAATTAACTGTAGATTTATCTCAGTAGGTGAATAGATAAAGCAAGTATTTGGGTATTTTTTTTACATTTTTAAAATTTAAATTAAAGCAAGTATTTGTGATATGGAAGTAAATGCTAGTGAAAGTACTTAAAACTTTGACTATATGAATCAGGAGGAGATCTGACATTCTCAAGTTCCAATGTCTATAGTATGAGCATGGTATTTTAAGAAGTGTGAAGAACTTTTCGCTCACTTTTTTCCCCACTATCAACTCTTTTGTGATTATTTTAAAAAGCAATTCAAACTCACTAATTACAAAATAGGATCCAAATCTGGTAATTATTTTAAGCCTAAGAGGAAGAAGTTTTCAAGAACCGAAAGAGTCCCATGACAGACTCAGCTGCTTTGTGAAACACTTAGTTGTTGATTCAAGACTTGTTAAAATAAGTACTGAATAACAAACTAATTATTGGAGATACTATGAGGGAGCATCATTCTCCTCTCCTCTAACTAATGCGTCTCATTTTTTAGGAGTCAGCTTAAGCACAGCCTCCTCCAGAAAGCCCTCAGTTTGATTTGCATATCACTGTGCATATTTGCATCCTAGGGTTATATTCAAAATACGTTTAAATAAACAAAAATCTAACACATTTAACAAGTGGTGCTGCAGGCCCAATAACTAAAGTTATGGTCATAATTTCCAGGCATTAAATTCTTGGATGTTGGAGATGCCAAAATGGGCCTAACTGAAACAGCCAGAGTAGTAAAGGGCAACTCAGGGGCTGGAGACACTGGCCACTAACCAATGGTGAGGAATAACTTGAATCTTCACTAGTATATACCTGACAATATCAGCTCTGCTTTATCAAAACATCTGTCAGAGTGTGCTGTAATTCATAGACCATTTTTTTTTCTTTTAATGCCTCCCACCTAAATAGTAAAATCTTTAAGAGAAGAAATTATATTTTTCTATTTTCTTTGTGTCCCCAAAAGTTAGAACAGTACCTAACACACAATAGGACTCTGTAAATATTGTTTAGGCCAATATATGAAATGTCACTTATCAGTGAAGAACTAAATGGTTTTTACAACTTAAAATTCTATAATTCTACTTTACAGTACATTGATCTTCTTAAAATTATCAAGGGTGCAATATAATGGTCATGTAATTTTATAAGACATTGGAATTAAAATGTTTTGAGTTCTTGAGAAAACAAAGCATTTCATTATGAGTAAGTTTTAAATAGAGAGCAAGAGACTCTAAAATCTTATTCATTCTAAAAATGTCATTTTAAGGTATTGTTCAGGGTGGTTGTAAACATGAGACAAATGGGGAACTAAAATGATTGTTATCCTATAGTGAGATTTTTAAGTTGAGTCAACAGAAGTGCTCTAGTAGACCTGATCTCCTAGCCACAAACGTTGCATACTCTACTACACTGAAGGGCAGTTAAAAATGTCTCTTTTCTATATTATGAGTTAAAGAGAATTACACATTTGCTTTGATCCAAGGGTTGCACATATGATAAACACTGCCATGTGAAATATATCAATACGAACTTAATTACAATCCTAGTTATATTTCTTACAAGGGACACCCATTGCTAACATGGGAATTTAGTCATTATTAAGAGAACACAGTATTGTGTGTTATGCTGCATATTTGAGAAATAAACCACAGTGCCTGCTGTCTTATCATCAATCAAAGATACTTTGGCCTAGATGTACTACAAAATCTAGAAGCATTACTGATTTTATTTGTAAAGTGAAATAAGAGTTATATATTCATGACATTGCAGTTCAAGGTTCAAATATCACCTATATTTGCAGAGGAAATAGTAAGAAAAGAGAAAGTACTTTCGTATGAGTCCCTGAGATGCAATAGCAGAAGAAATGGTCTGAAAGGAGGGAAAGTTGTCTTATCATCTGAACACACAGAAAAAAAAAAGGGTAACTGCTCATATGTTTATTTAGCACTGGTATTCCTATAGATACTATACTAGGCAAAATAAAAAGAGGGAATGATAGCTAAAATATTTCACTTATAAAAAAAAAGAATCAGAGTTACAGATACAGAAAATGACAAAACAAAAACAAGTGCACAAATGCAGATAATGATTTGGAATAAAATGAATTAAAGGAGTCAGTCATCAAGTGGCAGACATAAACCTAAGGTATGGAACAAATCTAGCAATTTCTACTATTCAGAGCTACAGGAGAGACAGTTATAGTTTCATTATGTCCAGCAGATTAAAAAGAAAGTTGCATAGGTATAAAAAAGCTTTTCTTGATGTACAAATCTAAGTGAAAATCTTCCCATGAGTCCTCATTAATGAAACACCCAATGAGATTTCATGAACTATACATCCTTGAGATAGTGTGCTTTTTATGAACATCTTAAAAAAATTCTTCAATGCAGAGTAATGATATAATGCCAAAGCACAGTTTAATAAAAGCAACTGTACAATGGTCTAAGAATGGAACATGATGAAATTTTGCTCCATCCTGGGATAAAATTTTGAAACCTTTATGTATGTTTGGACTTAGAATAATCAGACATGAATACTCTATTTTGCAACTGAGCATATGACAAAAACTGAGCTTGATAACAGTTTTGGTAACAGCAGAGTTCAGATTTTATACAATTTGACAAGAACATGGAAAGTAGAAATTACATACTGCTTATTAGAAGGATTCAACAAATATTTATTGAGCACATAATGTGTGCCAGGCACCATCCATTGAAAATGGAGAATACTAATGAGTTTAAACAAAGAAACATATTAAGTACCAATAAATTGTACTATTTCCATGTTTACTGTAGCTTAAGAAGCCTTATACAGGATAAAAATAAATACATTAAGGGCCAATGAGAATATTAATTAGTAACCTTTTCCTTAAGTTTGTCAATTAATCTCTTTTTCAGATAGCAGAATTGTCACATTTAAGTAAAAATGTTTTCAAAATATACATTATAAAAATTATTGTAAGTATAAATTATAAATCTCCATGGCTTATGTAAGAAATACATCCAAGAAATGCAGTTTTATTAGAGGTAAATAAGCTACTATGTGTAAAAAGGATGCATGAGATGGTATATGATGAAAAAAATACTTTTTTCTGACTCTTCTCCTTGCCCATTTCTTAGATGGCTCCTCTTGGCTCCCCAAACATTCATAGTACAAAGAACACTGAATGGGAATTCAAAGAGTCTCCTATCACCAAGATAAGAATTATATCAGTAATTCTTGTTTCCTCTATACTTGACATCTGAGACCATGTGTGGCATAGAACATCTCTAAAAGGAAGGAAGTGGGGGGAGTGGGGAGAAGAAGGAAGGAAGCAAGAAGGAAGGAAAGAAATTGAAAAACTCACTCTAAATTGAAGGGTTATCCATTTTTCTAATTCAACTCTGATCATTTTTTTTGAAATAAAAAATCCAGTAAATTATGTTAACATATTTTCTTAGCCTGCTTTACCCTGTCCTTAGCATATATTTTAAGTCCAAAAGTAATAATAATTATTTTCAACAATATTCAATGAACATGTGCTTCTTCCTGTTCTTACAGAAAATATCCTTTCTAGTAAATGTGATATGAGGGACAAGGTGACTATTATACCTTGTGATTTTTCCTTAATCTGTTTTTGGCCTATTGTTAAAGGAGAACACAGTATTTCTTTGAACATTACTCTCTAAATTAAAGCATCTCATGTAAAGGAGCAAAGTCAAAGGCTGAATACCTTTGCAAACCAGAGAGATCAAGCCTAGGTGCTCAATCAGTTGAGCACCAGCCTTTTGGTTTTGGCCCAGGTTTTGGATCCTGTCCTGGGATCAGGTCCCACATCAGGCTCAATGCTCACTAGGGAGTTGAGATTCTCTCTCTCCCTGCCCCATTCCAGCTTGCTACTCTTCCTTTCTTTCTTTGTTTCTTTCTTTGTTTCTTTCTTTGTTTCTTTCTTTCTTTCTTCTTTCTTTCTTTTTCTTTCTCTCTCTCTTTTTCTTTCTTTCTTTCTTTTTTGAAGATTTTTTTTTTATTTATTCATGAGAGACAGAGAGAGAGAGAGAGAGAGAGGCAGAGACACAGGCATTGGGAGAAGCAGGCTCCATGCAGGGAGCCTGATGTGGGACTCGATCCTGAGTCTCCAGGATCATGCCCTGGGCTGAAGGTGGTGCTAAACCGCTGAGCCACCCAGGCTGCCCCTCTCTCTCTCTTTCAAATAAGAAACTAAATCTTTAAAAAATTTTTTTCCTTGGCTACATGCTATTGATTACAAGAAGCCCAAAGTATGTAAATGAATCGGTACAAATATATCATTACTACTGGGAAAGGTTTCAAAGCAAGCTAGCTGTTCCCACTGTTTATCTATAAGAGGGACAGGAGCATTTGTCCATTCAAACAACCTTCTTAAGTGTTCACTTCAAAATAGATTTTTTCTGGCTAGCTGTTTCAAAATTAAAAATGCTACAGATAAGATTTATATTTGTGGTATATAGCTTATCTTTCATACCTAACCTATTTCTAGAATTGAGTTATACACTGAGAGAACCCTCAATTTTTAAATCCTGTTACAACCAATTACTCGCATGGTACTACACAGAGAAATGTTAACCTAGATCTCTGAAGGCTAATTTCCTTTTGTATTAATATAGCCAAAGTTGCCAATGAATTCTCAGGATAATATATCTGCCAAGTAAATAAACCTTCAAAAGACCTAAGAAAGAAAATCATATTTGCAAGTATGCCAACTTCAATTTCAAGGTCTACAAGGAGATCACAGTAAAAGGTAATAGAATACAAAATCACTTTTACTTTTGTTTGAATGCAACAAACAAAATCAAATCTTCTTGATCTAGATATTGCCAGATATATGTGAGGAGGAAAATTTTTTTTAAATCTACATACATAGAAACACTGATATATTCCATACTTTTCAAAAACAACAAATCTGTGCCTCAGTAAAATGTAGCACTCCAGCTTTATCAAGCTAAACCCCACAAGTTATTCTTAGAATGAATTATATGGTATCTACCAGAGGATGTTTTCTATAAGTATTCTTAAGAGAACTAACTATGTAAAGTACACCAGTAATAAATCTTTAATCTATGCATAACAGCATCAAATATAGAAAATATGTTTATATAGAACGTATCTACCAGTTAGGGCTCAATATGATAATCACTATAACTATAAAATTGGAAAACAAATGTATGTAATAGAATAACATTTGCTTTAATTTTCCCAGTTTATGTGTTCTGCTTAATTGCCAGAAGATATTATTATTTCTCTTCATTTAAATAATTTTCTGTTTATGTGAGTTTTATTATTTCATAATCACATCTTAAGTGTTATGATTTACAAAATATACATAAGCATCTCTTAAATTTGGATAAAATTTTTAAAGAAAGCATTGTCTTTGAAAAACAAAAATTCTACCAAGAATTGAATATGATGCATACAATAAATAATCATAGCTATTCTATGATGTTACATTGCGTTCTTATATTTCCCTTGTGGCTAATTTGCTGGCCCTTCTTTCCATGCCTGCCCTCCTCTCTTTCTTTCATGCATACACACATCAACACACACACACATGGAAGTTCTGTGGATAATACTCTTTAAAATCTACATATCCTTGGAATGCCTGTCTGGCTCAGTTGATGGAGTATGACTCCTGATCTTGAGGTTGTGAGTTTGAACCCCACACTAGGTATAGAGATTACTTATAAATTAAAAAAAAATCCTTAAGGGGTACCTAGATGGCTCAGTTAGTTAAGCATCCAGCTCTTGATTTCAGCTTAGGTCATGATCTCAAGGTCATGAGATTGATCTCTGTATCCAGCTCTGTGCTGGCGTGAATTGTGCTTAAGATTCTTTCTCCCTCTCCCTCTGGCCCTCGTGCACTAGCTTTCTCTTAAAAAAAAAAAAAAAAAATCCTTATTTTTTCACTGGTGACACTGCCTACTTCCATTATCGTGACTATGTACATTAATCCTGAACCTTTCTAGCTATGACATCCAGAGCATGTTTTCAACTGTTTCTTAAATAATTAGCAAAATTGGCATTTGGACTTGACAAAGCTCTATTTCTTTAATTCTTTCAGTATTCCCTATCTCAATAAACCATGTTACCAATCTACCAACTGCTATGGGTCAAAATTTCAGAGGAAACTTTTACTTTTTCCTAGCCCATGTACCAGAAATCAAGACTAGTTAATTATACAGAGAAGGCTGCTTTTCTTAAGAAAAAGAGGCCATTACCATGGGTGTGCAAGGCCACAGGACTCAAGCTACACAATAAAAAAAAAAAATGTTCTGAGGCCCAAGTCACAAATATGAAACAATAAATCATTTCCGGTTCCAATTCTATTATCTAAGACATGGTTTGCCTAACTATGCAAGTATGCTTGAATTTTCAGTTGTTTTTGTTGGAGAACGACATTATATTTGAAAGCATTTCATCTGCAGTGTTTAGTAAGCTAGACAGTGACAGCTATTTTACCCACATAAAAACTACTATGCTCTATGGAAACTTTACAGTTCCTTATCCACAGTCTGTGCTCTTGTGAATATCAAACACTAAAGTTTGGATCAGTTAGAGTACAAATTTAGCCAATTAAAAGTCTCCAAGGTGATCTGAATTCTGAAGATTAGTTTGTTTATATGAATTACTGGGACTTAGTAACTAACTTATAAATGGTGGCTGATATGTCTTTGCAAATAGCATAGATTAATTGAAACACTGATCCTCCTAAAGTTTGACAAATAGCAAAATAAAAAGACTATACTGGTTTCAAATATGTCTCTAGATAAGAGAGACCTTAGCAAAAATTAATAGAAGATATGGAGTCAATTCATCCCGCAGCTTTTTGTAAGTTTACATTCACAGTAATCAGAAAATATTTTAAGATTGTATTTATGAGTTTGGAAATTTTATGTGTGAAAATTATAATATGTAAAATGGACCGTTACAAAGAAAACTACAGAGGCCTTATTTAAGGCTTTGAAATTCAGACCCAATTACCAAGGCAAAAAAAAAAAAAATTCAAAGAATAAACTAGACAAATATGGGGAAAAATCTGAAACTTTCCTCTTGTAAGACTTTCACCTAGGGACTTTAGAACTTCCACTAAAATTACAGTAATCTTCCCCTAACTGTAAATTCCCCTCATGTGAAAATAAGTAGATATATATTTGTATACTTTTTCATCACTGCAAGAATTCCTGATAAAATACATGTGAATCATGAGTGACTCCAAGTTTTAAAATAAAAAAATTGGTAGTTACTGTATAAGCCATTTATTTAACAAACATTTATTAAGTGCCATGTACTTTGTGCCATGTATTCTGGTAGGCTCTCAGGGTGAGGGACAGACTCTCAAGTCGGCACATTAGCCAAAAGAAGCTTATAAAGAAAATAACCCTTGAAAACCTTTTTATTTGCCCAGAAGGTACAGTATGCATTTTGTGATACCCAACCCTAAACAGTAACTTCTAAGCACAGAATATTTAAGAACCAAATAAATTAGACTAGAGAAAAACAAAACAGAATGTCTATATAAACATTAAAACCATTCTGTATTTAAGAAAACTATCAAATCCCTCTGCTAAGAATGGCGAATGAGTGGAGAAATCTAAGAGCTGCTCCTGCCTTCCTGCAGAATTTACTCAATTGCCAGATGCACGTTAGAATAAGCAAGATAGTGTGAGGATTAAGCACAATAATGGTGAAGCTGTAGACGGTAGGGATCTGAATTTAATACATTTAATTAAATGTGTGTATGTTACAACTACAATACAGCAAAAAGAAAGATAATTGAGTCTCTGACTTCAGAGGTAGACCTAATAGGGATGAAGTAAAAGAGGCACCCAGGGTGCAAGAATTAAGGAGACTCTAACTCTTAGGGTCATGCACTTGTCGACTCGGCATTTGCAAGACAGAGTGGATACCTTTTTAAATTTTGTGACCTAGGTATTAACATTTTATATCAACTTTCCCAAGGGGCAGAATGGTTCCCTAGGTTTCTTACTTTCATAGATATGGTGACTACAACTGTTTGTTTTGTTAAAGATTAACCTATAAAAGTGTTTTTCTTTATAATCCTTCATTGAAATGATTAACATAAAATGAATTAGCAAGTATTTCACTGAAACCACAAGGGAAGAATATTGGAGAAATTTTATTGAGAAAGGAATAATCATCTATTTTAATATACTCATATGATATGAAAGACTTTGACTTTCTCTTTAATTGGTGTGTTCTTCTTACTAGTTTATTTTAGTGAATATGAATGTTGCCACTATATATATATTTGCCTAAGTATTATTTACCTAAATATATTGATTGACTTATAATTCTAGTTCCCTATAAGGTCTTCACTTCCAAAAGCAAACTCTCCCACTATGAGAGTTTTCAACAATATAAACATATATAGTGATGTCAGAATACTTTTCACAAATCTTGTTGTTTAACAGTTACAGATAAGTGTATTACTATCTCCCAATGGATTGTAAGCTACTGAGTAAAATGAAACATCATAAGAAAACTGCCATGAAATGCTAGTGCTATTCTTCATTTTTCCTGATAGGCTTAGAAGTTGAGTCTTATTTATTTTAGCATTTCCTACAACAGACAGGATAATGTCTTTCATAAAGTAGTCATTCAATAAATGTAGAAAAAATCCCACAAAACTTAATTCTTACTGGTAATATTTTGTGTTCTATGAATTAGGACATTTAAAAAGAATATTCCTACTCAAAGACAAATAATTCTGTATTTCGTCTTTTTAATAAAAATGTGGCCATCAGATATATACACTCATATATTCAGCTGATAATATAGCTTATTAAATTAGAACAAATTTATTTAGGTCTAAGAAAGAATATATCATTTTTATAGTATTGGCATTAAAATAGTATCACTTCTTGGTCGAACACAATTTAGACTCCTATAAATTCTAGTCATCTCCTAATAATAATGTTTTAAATGTACTATTTAACTTAGATTAGAAAGATGATTTCTAACAATTGAGCTGATGTATTAATAACATGTTTCAAACAAACATACAGTAAGAGAACCTCAAGAGTGAACTATAGTACTACTGACTATCTAGTACTCAATGTTTGAATACTAATACCATGGAGTACTTAGCACTCAATGCTTACTCAGACTTATGTTTAAAAAGTTGACTTTTTCATGAATAAACGTTAGTAAGAGATGATCTAGAGACTTAATCTGTTTAGTTATATTATGAAAAAAGAAAGATTATATTATGACTTTAAATATAATCTCTCCCTTTCCTTACCTCAACTATGTTCCTCAAATTTTACCTTTTGAGACTACTTTTGAATATCTTTTTAATAGAGTTAACACAAACTCGTTAAGTCTTGCCTTGTGGCTAAATTGAGGATCAGATGAGAGCCAAATGTGAAGGTGGTTTTTGTGATGTGGGCTAAGCATGTATGTGTGAGTGTGTGCTCATGTGTATGTGCTTATTAACTCTTCAAATAATCCAGGAACACAGAAAAAATGCTGAATGGGAGTTTTGTGGGCAGGACTAGCCACGGAACAGAACCTTTGCTGTGCATTATTAGTTAGTGAATTTCCAAAGGTTGCTGCTCTACAATGAAGCTACAGTTTATGGAGGGCCACCCTCAGAAAAGTGTGTGTTTGTGTGCACACATGTGTGTGTGCACAAAATAAATTATTTGTACCATCTCTATTGATTACCATTTTCCCTTCCTGGAAACAATCTTCAAAAATGGAGGTTTCTGGCATTTAAATTACTGGGTAGTATTTAACTAATAAACTAAAAAATACTCTGGAGTCTGGATGACAAGGTCAAGAAAGAGTGTGTAATTTAAGAGTCTGAACCTTACTGATATGCAGCTCCATTCAGCCACATAAAAGGGAGTCTGGAAAACCCCTAACTGTTACCTATCGATACCCAATCGTCTACCAAATCCTTTTAACTACAACTCAGTTATGATGAATACTTTTAAACTACAATGAATCTACAGTGTTTACCACTCAAATTATATATTGCCATTTCATTCAAAGTCCTCTTGCCTAAAGTCTTGCCTGGCAGCTGAATTCTTTCTTAGTGGTAAAAAGTGTAATGCAACATTGAACAAAGCCTCACAGAACACAATAAGATAGTAATGGTCAATGGAGAAAAGCAGGGAAAGTAAATGTATCATTATTCTAAAGACTTTTAAGTATCCCTGGAGGATACATTTCAGGGAAAGGGTAAAAGAAAAGTATATTTGAATGAGTAGTCAGATTTCCTAAGTCACCAAGCAGTCAAAGGGCACATATTCATAGCTGAGCTGCATAGCTAATGCTTAAAAATCATATCAAGGAGTTTAATGACAGTGAAAGTTGGAGAACAGGAAGGCAAAGAAAAAAATATAAGTTATCACTGGTCATGGAATTTTCATATTCCACTGGGCCTAACTAGGAACTAGGTAGGAGGGATTAAGTCTGGATTAAACCTTCAAACTGTATTTACTTTCTAAGCTGGATCTCGTAAATGAAGACCAATTGTTCCTAACTGCAAAATGATAGGGTTTTACAATTCCAATGCATGAAAGAACTAACTGAAAACTACCAAAAGAGATCAGCAATATAGTAATTTCCATTCTAATTTAGTGTGCTTATTCATTCTTACATAGTATTATACATGTGCGTATTTAAACATTTTCCACATTGCAAAGGTTTAAGGTAAAATATATTTATAAACACATGAGAGAAGGAGAGATTACAATAGCTATCTTTAAAGAGAAATTAGTATATGTATTTTATACATCTCAGAGAAAGCAAAACACAAGTCTAACTTGAATGTAAAATCAGAAAAATAATACAGCTTCAAAGTAGTCTTAATCACCACCAGATGCTTAATCAGTTTAAATCATATTACTAGAATGGATTCCTGATGCCCTCCTGTTCTTTTGGTACCTTAACTGTTTGAACTCTTCTAAAATAAAAGCATCATTTTTGCTGTTGTTTTTGTTTTGTTTTGCTTTTTTTATAGACTAGGTATTGGCACCATCAGATTAATAAAGAAGTAAAAACCTATCATTTTTCTCTTTAATATTATTTGGGCAGTGGTTTAAAAATTTGCTCTTAAAGTGTTGAGGTTTTAGATAGGTGTGTCTTAGACATAGAATATGGCCTCACTGAATCCATCAGGATTTGTGGGCATACTGGTCAAATTCTTAAATTATGAAGCAGTGAAGGGACCACTGAGTCACTCTTCACTTGAGTTTTCAGCTATAAGTTATCTCAAAAAAAAAAAAAAAAAAAAAAAAGGACTGCATACTCAAAATTCTGCTTCTTTGGTCCAAAACAAAAACAAAATGAGAAATCTAATTCTTAGAGCAGGTCTTAATGGGTTCTGAGAAAAAAGCTCCACAAGTGAGAGGAGATTCTATATATTTACCTAATTTGGGTTTAAAGGTTCTAGGACAACTCCTGAAACCTCTAAAACTATGGCACTCTTCTAGAGAAGTCTGAGAGTATGAGAAATATTCTATGCGGGGCTATAAAGACATTTTATGCCACTGCTCTGTCAAATCCTTTCAATAGCTTCCACTTCTTTCGGTAAAGGACACTCTGCCATCGAGGTCACTTTTACCTCTCTGAACTTGCTTCCTCCTAGCCTTCCCTTGGCTCATTTCATTCCAGCCACACTGACCTCCTAGCTGTTCTTCAAGCCTGCCAGGCTCTTTGCACTTTATTCTTTGACTGCGATGGTCTCCTCCCCAATATCCACACACCTTGCTCCCCCAACTACTTCAAGTCTTTGCTCAAATGTCATTTTCTTTCATGGAGGATTTATAAACTCATCCTTCCCCACATTTCCAAATCTCCACCCTTTATTTTTTTTTTTCAAATATCACTTATTTTTATCTGACAAACTATATATTTTACCTATTTGTTATATTTATTATCTGACTCCTCTCACTGGGGAATCCATACATTTGGGGTTTTTGGTCTTGTCTTTTGCTGTATCTCCTGTACCCAGAACATTGGCTAAGGTATAGTAAGCATTCAACACGTATTTATTGACTTGGATTAAATCAAAGATTCTAATTATTTGAGCTGCCTGCCAAAAATACAGAAATCTTATCTTTCCCTCTCCTTTAGCTGCAAGTTTTAATCAATGAGAATTACGGGTTTATATCCTTAACAGAATCAGGGGCAAAAATGTTGACAGCATCCTGAAATTTGGGCGTCCTCTTTCATTTGATTAATCTCAGTGCATACCGATTTTAGACATGTATATATGAGTACACAAGTATTTTCATACATGCATATAGATTCACACTTTGCACACACACATATACTTAATAGCAATATTCCATTTTTCATCCCTAACAGTGTAGATTAAAAAGTAAAAAACCAGTAGGCTCTTAAAATCACACACACATTTAACTTTAAATGTAAAGCCCTGAACAAATCACACACACATTTAACTTTAAATGTAAAGCCCTGAACAATTGTTCTTCTGACTCTATGATGATACGTTTTTGCCCTCAGGAAATAATGACATATAAAGCTTCACTTTAAAAAAACTTAATAAATTGAGGAAAACTACTAAAGTAACATGGGACACTTTTTTAAAGCAAAGAATAATTATCAGAGTTCTTTTATTAGTAACATTGAAATTATTTGTAATAAAATAACTTTTGAAATATTTAGCCCACAAAAAGCAAATATACACTTAGATTTTCATAACAAATCTATTGTATGAAAAGAGGCATACGTGGACTGCTTAGCCAAAATAGAAACTTCAACATTACTAATTCAAAAACCAAGGCTGGCTCATGAAAATAGTCACTGTACTATCATTAGAAGACTTCTTTTTTCTCTTTAGCCACAGTAAATACTTATGAAAAGGTCCCATCTCTTTAGTTTTCTGAGGGTTTCCACTGCCCTCTTTCCTCCCTCCTACTCCCAGAACACACTGTAAGAATATTTTGGTAATATCATTCATCCTATGTTGTTTTCTTCCACTGGATAAAAGTGTAAGAAGTAAAGGTTACAAGTTTGTACCATTCTTGCTTATTCTTGCCCATTTTTTGGCAATGATAATATTAAATATGGTGATACAATAACAGGGAAATATTAGGATCTGTTCAAAAGCTAAAGTTAGGAACTTCCTTCTAATGCCCATTAATTAATAATGGTGTGATGTAAATGCCTTAAAAATGACAATGAGCTCCCAAATCAACACTATATTCTCTCTCCCCAATAATTTGGCCAAATCTTTCTAAGATGCATGATGCATTTCTGAACAAAGATATTGTACGAGTGGATATGAAACAGGTAAGCAGCAAAACCCTCAACAATTTTAACCAGGGGTAAAGTTTGATAAAGCAACCAAAGGAATAAGAAGGAGTTTAAATCTTCTGCACAAAGAAGATTTTTCCACAAGGGCCTTACACAAGAAGTGTCCATGTATGGACATTAACCAGCTACTAAACAATTTATTCTACAAGGTAACTTCAGTATTTCTCAACTAATACTTTTGTTGTCTCTATGAAGTACACAATAAAAAATCTCTTCAGTATTATTTTTTAAAAGATTTTAAAATTTATTTTAGAGAGGGGGCAGAGTGAGAGAGAGAATCCTTAAGCAGACTCCTGCTGAGCACAAAGCCGGACACAGGGCTCAATCCTAGGATGCTGAGATCATGACCTGAACTAAATCAAGATCAGACACTTAACCAACTGAGCCGCCCGGTTACCCCTTCAGTATTATTAATATGAACTAAGTATATCCAACAGAAAATTACAGACAATATTCTACAGAAGATTAAGCAGATCATATTTCATAACTATGCATGTTTCTGCTTGAAACAATCTAAAGTTTAACAACCTATTTTATCTATGGAAACTTAAAGTCGAACATACTGAATTCCACATTAGATAATAAACTAGACTACTTTTCAATAATGTACTTTCAAGACAACCTTCCAAAGGTACTGAATGTAAATGTAAAATTAAAAAAAAAAATCTGTCAGTGGCACAAATAATGGAGCACTTGAAAGATCTGAAACATTTTTAGAGTGAGATCTAAAATGTCAGTGAGAAAAATGGAGAATGTCATGATACTTTCTTAATTCTGATATCAGTCACAAGGCTTTTATGAAACTATGTCTCCCATTGCCCAAACATACTAAGAATTCCATAAATGTTTGCTAATACATGAAAGAACCATTGTCAAATGGATGAATCAAAGGAATGAACATAGTGAAAAAGTGTTTAAAATATAATCACTGATGATAAGTAAGATATGACAATGCTTCAAAATGGGACATAAATGATATAATGTTCACTATCATTTTTCTTCATAAAATAAAACTTCTGTATCAAAATGTTCAAGGGGTTAGGCATCTTGCCACTATATAGATGGGGAGTAGAAAATTTTATTTTTAAAATATTTTCCTTTTATACCTGTCATACCAAATACTTCTCTAAAGCACTGCCTTCTGAGAAAAAGAACACTGTAGCTGCTCACATGGCAAATTATGATTACAATAGTAACAGCCCTGAAAGAGGAAGGTACATCATGGTATAAACAAGTATTCTCATTAGAAATTTCTTTAAGAGTATGATTCTTTCTTTATCTGTAAAATTGGGATAATTTTACCTTGTAGGATTGTAAAATTAGATAAAAATGCAAAACATTTAGTTTATTTGGAGAACTTGTTAAAATCCAAACATATTGGAAAGCATTCCATGTTATTAACAGAGCAGTTAGTAGGGCACTGGACCACAATGAGAATGACTACTCTAGGAAATTGCTATATTTGTTGCATCCAATTCCTCTTTGGGCTTACTTTCCCAAAAAAGCAGATGAAAAGTCTCACCAGAAGCAGGAATTGCTAACCATCTTCCCTTAGTTCCTGGATGAGTTTTTATAGCACCCAAGCCTGGTGACAGCATGGCAGCAAAACTCAGAGAGGGCTTGCTGGCCAGGATAGAAATGGGGACCTAGTCTTATTATTATGCAGTGGTAAGAAGAAAGGGGAAGGGAAAGGACAGGAAGGGAAGAGAAGGAGGAGAAGAAGGAAAAGAAAGCATGAAAAATATGAACAAAGAATAAAAAATAGTGTGATTTTGAGTCCTTGCCTCAATCTTCTAAACCCACATAGCTTTCAGATTTTTTGGAGGTGGCCATCAACACACAGTAGTAATCCAACTGCAAGCAATCTTTTGCTTATCCAGTGGGTTATCTGTCATGCTAAATCTCTGGAGAGTAAGCCCGAATTTCTATTGGCGCCATTCCCACAAAAAAACACCTTTTGTTTGAAGGTGAAATTTTAAAACTCAGCTTCATATAGTCAAATATTTTACTGCGAGATTTCTCACATTTTACATATAAAATTTTCACTTTTTAGCAAAGCATGAGTTTTTACACCTAAGATTTTTTCCATGCTTTTTAGCTCTTTATTTTATCAAAATTTATTTATAAAAAATGTTTAGGAAATTATTATTAGGTAAATTAAATTGCAATGATCCTTGGATTTAGATTCTCCTCCTATTGCTGATTTCTACTCTAGCCACTCTTCTCCAACATTCTTAAAACTACAGAATTAACTAGATGAGGGAGGGGGATCCTTTCACAATGTGTACATCTATCAAATTATCTTTTTTAAAAAGATTTTACTTATTTATTCATAAACACACAGAGAGAGAGAGGCAGAGACAAAAGCAGAGGGAGAAGCAGGCTTTATGCAGGGAGCCTGATGCAGAACTCGGTTCTGGGACTCCAGTATCACACCCTGAGCTAAAGGCAGATGCTCAACTGCTGAGCCACCCAGGCGTCTAGTTAATTCTGTAGTTTTAAGAATGGGTAGCAAATTAGTATTAAATATTTGATGAAAGTATATGGATTGAAGGTTGAAATACTTTACATTTTATTTGTCAATTTACTACAATAAAGCTGGGGGGAAAACCCACAAAAAAACTACATTCAAATTTAACTTCCCTAAAATTGTTCTTTCCTTGTTTTCCTCTCTCATCATTTATTCTCTGGTACTCTTCTTCTGAATGTGCCAACATGGATGTCTCACAAACCAGTCAGACCTCTCTTTTCTAAATTTTCTGTTTAAATCTCTCCCACTCATGCACTCCAACTATCATTACTATGCGAATGCTTTGCAAATTATGTCCTTTCCCGATCCCTTTCAGGTTCCAATTTCTCATTAACTTATTAAACATGTCAGTATGACCCCATGGTAACTCAAAATTACTATTTCCAAAAGAAGCCTCATCATCTGTCCCAACAAGAAATCAGGTTCTACTCTTGACTCATCCATTTCATTTCATGGCACCTTTATATTACAAGTCACTTTGCATCTTTAACTTTACTGTTTTTATCTTCACATACTATCTGCCAAGAATCATTCATTTTTACCCTTCAATATTTCTGAAATTCTTTTTCTTCTCTGTATCCATAGAGTCAAAACCTTATTTTGGTCTTGATTACCTTTATCATAGAGCACTCTGATAGCCTCCTCACAAATCTTTCAACCTTCAATCCATATTCTTTCATCAAATATTTAATACTAATTTGCTATCCACCATATTATGTATTAGCCTAAGAACGCAAAAATGAAATGACATAGTCCCTGACCTCAAGACATCTATAGTCTAGTGGAGAAAGAGATTGTGAATTAGAGTGATTAAATGCTATGGGATATAAATAGTAAATCTTATGTAAGCATTAAAAATGAGCACAAAAGCCACACTTCTAACTAGACTTTGAGAAAATCCTTCTTAGACGAGGTGATCTTAGCTGAGTTTGAAAGGACATGTAAACATTATCCTGGAAAGTGAAGGGTTAAATGGTTTACTAAAAAATGGTACACAGCATGAATATTATCTCATCAGTGGAAGAAAGTGATATGGTCACAAAACCTCAGATGTAAATGTTTGTAGAAAGAGATGCAGGTAGAGGAAGGCAAAGAGTTGTAGGGTTGTGTTGATTTAAATTTTATCCATTTAGTAAATAATTATTCAACTAAGCATCCAACATTTCCTCATCAATCCTCTCATTCAATAAACAAAATTAGGCAACTCTCATGTACTGAAGTCATTCTATTTAGTAAATAAAAAAAACAAGCTGTATGATCTCAAAATCATAAAATCTCATAGTAGAGATAAATATTAAAAGGTTTACAGTAATTTACAAGTTCTGTAAAGAAATAACATTAAATGCCAAGTGGATATATCATATAAACGTGGAGCTACGTGATCTCACTATCTATATAGTACTTCCCACTGAAATCCCATTAAAATAGAAAAAAAAATCTTAACTATAGATCTGTATCAGCATATCCATGTCACTACAGTTTGTTTGGTTATTGTCGTTGATAGCTAAAAGACCCAAGAAAGTGTGTGGCAGGTAAGAATAATCAATGATAAAATGGATTTTGAGAATACAACTCTGATCTGATCATTCCCTGCTGGAAAAAAATCAATTGCTTTTCAATGCCTATCCTACAAAGGTTTAACTCTTTAGAGTGACATTTAGGGCTTCTTAAACCTGACCCGAAACTACATTTGGAATCTACTTTGTATTCCTTTTATCAATCTATTTGCCCCATGTCCCCAATAAATTATTTATTTATTACCTCTGAAAATACTCGATGCATTTTAACTTCTATGTTTTTTAATTAAACCATTAAACTATTCATCCCAATTCAAGCCCACTTGACAAAGCCCTAGAGGGTCCTCCCCCCATCTCTGTCTATTCATATACTGGTCATCTTCAGTGACATGACTTCATCACAAAATAATCCACCTTTTTTCTCCATCAAAATATCTGTGCCTTTTTAATGGAATCTATCATTTCCTGATTATCTCTCTTTTTCTCTATCATTGCATATAGCTTTTGATATATTTTTTTAGAAATTTCTTCAGCACAATAATATAATTAGTATAACAAGAATGCCATGTTACTTGTTTTGTTGTAGGTCATAGTGTTTTGTATGCCCAGGTGTTTAAAAGAAATCTGTAGAAATGAGGGAATAAATTAACTCATTCATTCCTTTACAAATTCATTCATATTAACTGTGTTTGTCATATTATTTTATCTATGAAAATAATATAGTTCAACAGTTTAAAAGCTAAATTTGTACTAAACCTATCTGAGCTCAAGTCTTGCTTTTACTAAATTTTAGTGAATTTATTTAGCCCACCTAGACAACAGCTTCTTAACCTACAATATATTGTCTGTGTATATAAATCTATCTATCATCTATCTATCTATCTATCTATCTATCTATCTATCTATCTAGAAAGAGAAATAGGGAAACAAGTAAAGTATTTAACGTCTGAGAAAAAAATCATATGCTTAATAAATGTTACCTACTATTATTAAAAAGTAGTGTCACTCAGTTTAGTGCAATCTTCCAAGCTAATCAAAATTAGTTTGTTGTTATAGTTCTCTTTTTTCCTATGTCCTACCATTAAAAAGATAAAGACAAAACTGTTTATTCATTTTATATAACTTGAACACAATGTGTTGCAAATCTGATGGACGGCAATCAGTGTCTGTATATAGAATACAGATCGTCAAGCATGACAATTTAGAAAAACGTCAAGATCATAATCCAAGTGAAAGTTTTAGTAGTCTGCCAATTTTTTTATACTGCTGCCACTTCTTTCTGATAACCTTGAAACTTAATATTTGACTGAATAATTTACTGTATGTGCAGTTAAATTTTTGTATTTGCCTGAATAGACATAATATACTGTGGAAAGCATCTGCTCACCATTTTTCTAAGGACACTGCAGATATAGAGAGAATGCATCACTGTAATACATTCTTTGCATTTATGAAATAAGAATAGTTTAAGGTTTAGATAATCAATGTTATGAGTCATTTGATTTTTTTTCTGGAAAAATGAATATAGAAAAAAAAAAAGGCAAATGGTGATTCTTTCTGTTCTTTCCCTGCTTTGACTTTGACAATAATAGCCTTATCTAGCCAAAGAAAAGTGAGACTTTTCCATTTTCCATCTCAGATTTTTTTTTTTCCTGCTTCCATTAACCTTCCATAGTTTAATGAAAAATCAGTCATCTACAGTCAGGCCTAATATTTCTCAACACTACTGCTAAGAACACCATGAGAAAGTATGGGTCAGGAATATAGAAGACATCCCTGCCTCCCAGAGGAAAGGTCAAGCAGCATGTACTACCGCCTTCTCCTTCCCAGTCTTGAGCACTCAAGTCAGAGGACTGGCCCTCACTGCAACACTCGGCTCCTAAGAGGTGGTGGGGACATGTTTAACTCTGACAATAAATACAAAGAGGTAATCCTGAGTCAGCTTTACTCAAGTATTTCTTTTGATCTTTGGTTCTTAGCATCAGAGTCAATGTAAAATGTAAACCAAAAATTGCAGTGCTATTACAGTGTCAAACTCATCCTTGTTCCTTTAAAGCAACAAAAACAACAACAATCCTTTTCCTATAGTGTGGCCTGGAGAGAAAAGGACACAGTTTTATTGAGCAAACTGCAGTTATTTCTGGCTGTGTTTTTCAAACAATCAGGGTGTTTGGCAAAAAAGAGTCACAATGGAATACAAGTTACTATAAAACACCCATAAGCTCTATAGATAGCTCTTCCAGTCACAGCTACTGTGACTTTTTTCATGCCCAGGATCTGCATCTCAGGGTGACAATAGGCTACAACAGGCTACTATCTGCATCTCTGGGTGACAGGTGGCTTTCAGGGGCACAGGAGCATTTTCTGCTACAAGGGAAGGAAGCGTGTTTGTTTTTACTTTGTGACTTTTTCATCTTCCTTTCAGCATAATGTGCTATCTCTTATCCACTTTTAGCTAACCTGCCGAGGCCCTTTGGGTCACCTTTGAGATTTTAGACTTCTCACTGAAGAGTCTATTTAGGTGGACTTCCCTGTATCAAGGCTTCTATGAACTCTAAAATTTGTATTTTTCTTTTATAACTCAACACACTTTTATATATCAATTCAAACTTCTGTGTGATTAAATGAATTCATAGCAGTCTATGAATGGCCAACTCGCTTATCTACTCAATTGTGTTTATGTTTTTAAGAGTGTTATGGGTTGAATTTTGTCCACAAAAAAAAATTTATTTTAAAGTCCTAACTTAGTGCCTGTGAATCTAATCTTATTTAGAAACAGAGTCTGTGCAGGTTTTAAGTTAAGATGTGCTTATTAGGGTAGGTCCTAATTCAATATGATGGGGTCCTTATAAGAAAATGTCATGTAAAAACACAAATAGAGAGAACACCATGTGACATCAGAGCCAGAGATTTGAGTGATGCAGTTGCAAACCAAGGAATGGCAAAGTTTGATGTCCAACCCCAGAAGCTAAGGAGCAGCAAAGAATTTCAGAAAGGATTCTACTAAGGCTCCCAGAGGGAGCATGACTTTGCTGATACCTTGACTTCAGACTTACAATCTCCAGAATTGTGAAAAATAAATTTCCATCATTTCAAGCCATGTAGATTGTGTTACTTTGTTGGCAGCCCTAGGAAACTAATAGAAAGAGTATTCTATGAATTCAAACAATTTCTATCAGAATGTGTGCAGAATATATTTTTAAGCAAGGCATATCTGTTTCCCAGTCAGACTACTGTTCTATATTTGTGCAACTGAGCATAGTCAGACGACCTTTTCCTCTTTTTCCACCAATTCTTAAAAGGGAGATATTTCTGCAGATATGGCTTTGGAAATAAAGGGAACAAAGCTAACTCTAGATTTCTATCTATCCCCATTTTTTACACTTTTCTTATTGTCCCCAACTTCACCTCATCACACCTTGGTGACTTCACATGTCTATTCTCTATATTACATTAGTTTTTAATGAGTTTCTCCCTATATAAGTTTATGTTTATAGAAGCTAAAAACAAAATCATTGGTAGTTCTTATTAGCATCACTAGAGATATTAATTTTTATTAAGATCAAATCCCTAGTGACTAATTAGATATTAATCGAAATAGTCAAAATAAACATGTATTAATAACTTGTTATATACACCTTTAGATGAATACTAAATACCTAAAATAAATGTGTATACAAACATACATAAATACTTGTCAAAACAGGATAACACTGTATTTCCTATTATGCAACTTTTTAAACCTAAAATATAAATCATGGACTCTTTAATTCTATGGATAAACTTCTCTGATGTCTAACACTTTCATAGAAATCCATCTATGAATTCAAATAATGTACTTACTTAGTTCCCTTATAAAGGTTTTAGTTTCTTAACAGTAATGTCACAAAGAATGTACTTAGAAATTTTGGCATATATATGTGAGACCATTCAGCTCTAATACAGGAATTACTAGGTCAAAAGTGCATACGTACTTAAATTTTGTTGTGTATTGACAGATTAACATCAAATACCTGTTATTCAATGTGAATTACAATCCTTAGCTATAATAAATTATGTAACTTGCATACATGTTTATCATATACATTGTAACCACCTTATGCTTCATGTTCATTTACACATATGCTTTCTTAGGGAATAAATGTTATTTAATTAGTATGTAAGTCCAGGGGTAATGACATCCAAATTTGGGTGTGTGTGTATATGCATACATACACACTCATATTGCTACATGTGTATGCATGTGATAAGTCCAGAGATAAATAGGAGGAAACACTTAACATGAATCCTTGTAGAAGAATTGAGTGAGTGACAGGAGGTGGAAAGAAAAAAACTTTCCATTATGCACTTTTGACTACATTTTTCACTGTTTACTTTGTGCATGTAATATCCTGTCCAAAAATTAACTACATTTTTATAAATTTATATAAATATGGAATCAGAAATCCCTCAGAAATGAAGAAATGTAGAGCACAGCTCAACTAAGTAGTGTACATTTATTCCATATCAGTACAACATGAATCCAAATAAAATACTGTTAGCCAGAAATTTTGTGACTAGTACATTTTAGTGAAAATTGTTTTCATTATTGATCTGACTCTGTTATTCCTCAACATAACAACTTAAAATCAATTTAAATAACATATATTTATTTTTCTTTTGAAAAATACTTCTTAACAGTAAAAAAACTAACACCCAAATTCAGACTTTGTAAAAGAAACAGAAAACCTACAATTTTTCAATTTTGTGATGTGTAAGGTTAAGATAGAAGGAATACTCATTGGTTCCAGATAGTTACATGAGTGGTGAATAAAAGTCTTTTTTTGATAGAGTTGAGATTACTGCATATTTTTAGCAGGTTCCAATTGTTGAATATACAACAAATTTCCTAATATTCTTTCCTGCCTTCCACAATATTAGCTTTGAACACTACCGAGATAGATCCCAAATACTGAAATTATACAAGAAATGCCTCTTATGATTTAAAATGTCCAATCGGAGAAGATCTAGCCAGAAACCGTACATTCAGCTTGGAAGTGCAGAATTATTCAAATTGTTAAAAAGAAATAAAATATTTTACTGAATATTTCAGTTTAAGAAAAATCATAACTCTACTAGAAGCAAACTATTGTTTCTGAAGACACAGCAATCTTTGTAAGCAGGTGCGGTACTGTCTCCTGCTAACTTTTTACTATACCTCCCTCTTTTATGATTTCCAAGTTGGCTTATTGGCTATTGAATTAAAGATGCCAAAAAGTTATGTAACACATCCACAGAATATAGATAGAAGTGGCATTCAGCACATGGTTTATTTATATATTACAAAACATAGTACCAGAGTCTTTTGAAATTATTATTATTACAATCACTTCATGTGTGCAGCATCACAATACAAGCCCCTTTAAAAAACCCACAAATTGTTACTCTACTGCATTCAGAGAGACACACAATGCAGGCTCAGATCTTGGCAACCTGTGAAAATGCCCAGTCGAAAATTACTAACAGCTGGAGATGACAGTTGTTTTAACAGCTGAGCTGACAGGATTAATTTAAATGCACTGAAATCAAAAGTAGATAACACCTGTTTAGTCTTCTAGGGCCATTCGACAAGGTAGGCCAAAGGAAAAATGCAGAGCCAGAATTGTGTCTCTCTCTCCTCGAAGGACATAGGCGCTTCAGAGGAGAATGTCACCTTTTTGATGGAGGTGGGGTTAGATTTCAGCAGCAGGGGGCTGGTCAGCCTTTATCAGTTTTTAACATCTGGTTCCTATAATGTACCCCCTTCCCTTTTTTCCTTCTCTGTCCAAGGTCTTTGACCCAAACCCAACAGTGGATAAAGATCACTAGATTTCAAAGCTACAGCTTCTCACTACAGCTTCCTAGAAATTCTCTTGGGTTAATTAATGTATTCTCTTTGAGCTTCACAGCCACAGCCACAGAAGAGCTGCTCTTTTTTTCCCTCCTTTCTTATCTCTGGTTCCAAAATATATCATGTCATACAAGAGTTTGCATTTCAAATGGTTGTCAAAAATTATTCAGTAGGTTTCTGTGTAGGATATCTGTCAACAGTTGATGGTTTTAATCTAAAAACTTTTTTTTTCAAACGAAGAAATATTAAAATAAAATTTTTGAATTGAGGAATAATGAAAAAATGGTTTAGGTTTATATGAATGAGAATGGTAGGACATTGTGATTACTTCAAAAGGTAAATGTAAGCCCCGATTTATGGGTTCTTATGAACACAAATACATAAATGAAGCAAAATCAAACACTTTGAAAACACAAGTGTTTATTCTGCATCACTTCCAAGAATTAGGATTTAAATTTACTTGAGGAACATAAAGACTATTTTTCCCTCACACAAAAGACTATTTTGGCCTAATATTAAGAATCCTAATATATGCACAAATCAAAACCGATTCTCTTTAAATATTTTGCCAAAAGTATACTTATATAATTTGTAAGTAACACATAGTATATGGAATGGATTTTGAGTAGACACAAAGTTTGCTCTTCAAAATTTTACCCAATTCTCTCCTGGCCCCCATTTAAAAGAAAATACGCTTCTATCCTGTGAAGCACAGAGAAATATCTTCAGGATTAAGTCTGCTTCCTTCTTAGCCAGATCTACATGTTGAAAAGCACAGAGCATAAGGTTTTTATGTTTATTTGATTTACAGCCCAAATAAGGAGATTAGACAATAATGATTTCCTTTTTCTCATTTGGGAAAAGATACATGTGCATAAGTAATTTTGAGGAGGCAAATTTTTTGAAAATTCAGAAAACTTCAGAGTTTTAAAAATGATCAAAAGTGATGTATATACAAAGGAGAAGCATGATTTAGAATCTCAGCTGATTATGGAAAATGTAGATAGATATATGTTTTAGGTAGGCCAATTCTAGGTACATAGTACTTCTCATTTCCCTCTTTCATGAAAATATGTTCTGCATTAGAAGTACTTTAAAAATTACCTCATTTGTAGTTATCTAGAAACTATTCCTGAAACACTATTCTTTTTTAAAAATGGCAAAACTCTATTAACCTCAGATTAATAGAAATGCATTAAAGGTTTATCCAACAACTCAAAAAAATACAGCTTTAAAACTAATTTAAAAAATATTCATTTTAATTTTATTCATTCATACACAAAAAGATGCACTAAGTGTAGCTGTTCTAAGTAAGGGCAAAGTGTTCTTATTTTTCCAAGTAGTTTGCAAGGGTACTAAAATATTTTCAGGGATCCCTGGGCGGTGCAGCGGTTTAGCACATGCCTTTGGCCCAGGGCGCGATCCTGGAGACCCGGGATTGAATCCCACGTCAGGCTCCTGGTGCATGGAGCCTGCTTCTCCCTCTGCCTGTGTCTCTGCCTCTCTCTCTCTCTGAGACTATCATAAATAAATAAAAATTAAAAAAAAATATTTTCAAATCTTGAAGGTTCATTAAATAATTGTATTCCATGAATTGCATTGCAATAATATTTTTCAAAAGCCAAGAATAATATTTTTAAAAAGCCAATCTTTAATTACTTGTAGTAGTGATAGTTTCTACAACTAATACCTGATCAGTAAATGAAATTGTATGATGGAAAATACCTACTTATGATATATATCTATTTTTATTAATAATCTAATAACAGGCTCACACAAATATTAATTCTGGTGTGACTGAGGTTTTATTACCTAATAGGCTGCAATAAAGAAACTCTTGGTATAATAATGGCCGTCATATTTTCTTGTCAACATCAAAGTTATGACTGTGTTATGGACAGTAAAAGTGTGATGACACACTTTAAATACTTTGGGTCAAAATATGTCTAGCAATAATTTGTTCTTCTTGGTAGTTTCTTAGAGCAATTTTCAAAGAAAAAACACAGATGGGGATTTTTTTTTTTTTTTCAGAAAGAAACATTTATGCTTTAAAGGACAATCTGTTATATGGTATCAGCTATTAGATCTCTTTAGAGAAAGACACAAGAAGAAAATTTCAGAAATAATATGAAATAATAAAAGCAAGGCCAAAACCAAACTGAAAGAGGCATAGGTTATTTATTATTTGTTTCCTTCCTATCCAACATCCTCCTTTGGGATGGAGGAGAGATAATAGTGACTCCATAGAGCTTAAAGCCTAAATTATCCTAATCCCACTTACCAATGAATAGTTTTGCCTAAAAAAGATGAGTATTGACATACTATTTCTCAGCAACGTACATGCTTCTCATAAAATGTACACTAAAATACTTCTATTTGAAAGCATCTAAATAAAATATGCAACATAAAGAAAAAAGACAAGACAGACAGTGACCTTCAAGAGGCAGTTATTGTGAGAACCAAAAGAAATTTGCTAGATGATATGAAAAAAAAAAAAAAACACCTCAAACTGTACTGCATTTTTCTCTTACATTCAGTTCTGCTTTTTAAAAAAAACCACACATTTTCAGAAAAGCTAATTGTATTTCTATACCATTAACATCCAGAAAAATCTTCTGGTTTTTCTGTTTTATAATTATTTCAAAGTTTTCAGTCTACTGGGCATAGAACAGTAATTGTTGATCTATTCTATCTAATGATAGATTCTTAGATTCTTCAACTTTTATAAAATAAGGAGCAGTGCCTTCTCCGCTTTTTATCTCTTTACACAACTCAGAGACTCAAAGAAGATAATTACAAACAATGCCTGAAGAATGGTTCAGTTAATGTTAATTTATACAACAAACTAATTACTACCAAATGGTAAAAATCACATGTGGAAGTCCCTCTCTCCCACGCACATAACTAAACCAGCAGCCATCTGTCTCAGCTTGGGGAGAGCTCAGGGACACTCAGGGAAGATAAGAGAAGCAAGGGTGCAGATGCAATCACCTACATACAAATCTCAGGATTTGATCCCCGTGTTTCTGAACATTCGATGTTTTCAGGAAAAGCGAAAGGTAAATACACAGAAAGAAGGTGTTTCAAACATGTTTTAATAGAAGTACACCCTGTTCTGTAATCATCACAGGTAGGAACCAATCTTCAGCAAGTAAATGCTTACTTATTTTGTTTTAGACACAACTACCTGTTTTTAAACTGCCATTCTTCATCCATGTGCCATTTTGCTAAGGAAGAAAAAAAGCATGCATACTTGAATTTTCTTAAGGAAGTCAATAATTTCTGAGTTCTGGAAAGTATGTATCTCTATATTTTTAACAATCAGTAAAATAATCTCCTTATATGTCATAATGTAATTTGAGAAATATTTTCTAAATTATTTATATTGAAATAAGTTCATACATTTTAACAAATACAAGGCTATGATATTTTAACATTTGATCAGACTATAATCGTATCAAATGCTGCAAAATAAAGGCATTATTTTTCTCAAGATCACAAGGTAAATCTTGACATTTAGGTAACAATGGATTTTCAGATGAAATAATCTAAATGGGAACGTGAAATAGAAAATACTTTGTATTTTTATAAATTAAAAGAATATTCATTCATAGATGTGTTTCAGGTAGGTTTTGAACAGCATTCAGAATTCCAAATTGAGAAATAGGTGCCTGGCAAATATTTAGTGAGTGAAAAACAGAATGAAGAAATGAGAAGTAGTGGCAATAATCTTGATTTCCCCTAACGTATACTATTCCTTATGGAATTAAAAATGTTTTATATGTAGTATTTTGCGAACTCACTGGAACTGTTTCTCTAGAATTGCCCTTCACATACTTGATGGTAGCTAACTTAATTCAAGATAGACCACACAGCAAAACCTGAAGCAAGTGAGTTTATAAGAACTGTATTCTCTTTCACAAGGAGATGTCCCACACTGAAGCGTTGCAGGCCTTCAATATAAGAGACTCCTACAGAAGATCATGGAAAAGATTGTAAAACAAGCAATTGGATCCTAACATTAGAAATGAGGAGGCAATATAAAACTATCTATTTATTAAGTTACTTCTTGAGATTATTTCATCAAAGTTGACACAGAGCTGCTAGAAAATACTTTTTAATGAAATTCTTCTTGGATATTCACATTTTCTACCATTTCCTTAAGCAGCTTTTAAATTGTTGGACATATTTTTCCTATTATTCATCAACTTCTAAGATGTAAGTCCTACATATGTAAAAACTGGAAAAGATTAATTTGGAGGCTATTCCTATTACGGGCATTCCAAATTACCTGTTAGGCTTCTTGACAAACAGTGCAGAACATATTCTTTTACATTTCAATGCTGCATTTTAATGCTGTATACAGAAAATGGTAGAAAAATTTGTAATTATCCATTTAAAAAGTATTTTTAAACTACCTTCAATTTTAGTTATTTTATCTGTACTATTTTTATAGGTTTTTGTGATGATAGATTTTACTCAAGAATGTTTTCATCAAAGCAAGAGTATTTTAAAAACAAAGTCTAATTTTGTTTGCCTTTTTGATTGTCTTTTTAAATGGGATAGAGATAGGTATAAATTGCACAAGGGTTTTCATCCAGAGTTGTTAAGTTACTTTGTGATATTTTCATTTAAGGAACATAATTCATTTCATTTATGACTGCCCAAGATTATGATTGGCATCTCTATTAAATCCATAAAATAAAGTAGGTAGGTTGTATCAACACTGACCTCGATGTAGCTCGCAACATCTCTAGGGGAGGCAGGTTCATATAAGAGTGAAAAATTTGTTATAAAAGAGACGTAAACACAGGATAATTCAAGATTCTAGCAAAAACTAACATAAAGGTGTCTGCCTGTCATTATTTAGATGAAACTATCTCAAAGCAATGTAGATAAACTATAAGCCACAACTCTTACAACAAAAGATCTTATCTTCTACCCCCAATTAATTAATACTAGAAATCCATAGAGTAGACCAACAATAAACTGTATTTTCATTTGGCTTACTGCAGAACACCTAATCAAACCAGTAATAAACCTGGTGTATAATAGATCTGTAAAAGTTCACTATTCTTTTCCTCTTTTTGACCACATTTCTTTTTTTTTTTTGACCACATTTCTTAATAAAGAGCTCTCCAATTCTGTTTTAGTACTTTTCTGAATTAACAAAAACATTGATAGAAATCTCCAAAATTTTATGTCTGTAAAGAACTATGAAACTCATTTAATGTAATAATTTTATTTTTAAATAAATAAAAATGAAAAATTTGTGCAAGATTATACAGATAATGTTTAGAACAAAACTAGCATCCAGGTCTTCATAATTCAGTACTTCCTCTGTTAAACTTCCTTTAGGAAGAAAGCTAGGAATCTTACTAAGGTAGATACCTTGCTTCAGGTTAAGTTATAAGGTAGCTTATTTAAACATTTAATTAGTTCATTCAACTAGGAATCACTGTACTAGAAATTTTGGCTAATGGGGTGACTAAGATTCTGTTCCTGCCCTCTGGGACAACGGTTGGCAGACTTTATTTGTAAAGGGCCAGACAGCAAATATTTTAGGCTTTTGTGGGCAATACTAATCAATGCTACCACTGTAACACTAAAGTACATTAAATTATAGGACATATATCAGACTTCAATATATAAATGAATAAGCATGTCTGTGTTCTAATGAAACTTTATTTATAGACACAAATTTAAATTTCATAAAATGTTCATGTATCATAAAATGTTCTCATTTGGAGAACTGGATATTTGAGTCTCTGAGAAGGGGCCAAAAGAAGGACCTTAACTTTGCTTGTCTGTCTCATTTTTTGTCCTATTTTCATCCTTCTATCAAGATTATTTCGGAAGCCTCGCTGGGGCAATGCCCTTTCACAGATTAGGCACTAATCTAGTGACTGAAGGGCTCAAGTTTGGAATTTACCCTCTTGGAGAAGTGCTATAAAGATGTCTGGATACCCAGGTAATGGCTCCTGCCACTTCCATTTACAGGGTATGATGAGAAGGGCAGAGCCCCATCCTTTCTCCCTAGCTACTATGGGTTTTGCAGACACAAAGGATGTCTCCTCTCTGGTGTTGGGCATATCCTAGGAACACATTAACACATTTCCTGCATTAACCTGTGTAAGCAGCTCTCAACTTACTGGAGGAAAAAAAAACTGCTTAGAAATTTTGAGATACTTAAATATCATTTACACTACTTTGACTTCTTTATCAAATGTAAGAATCTGATTTTATTAAAAGGATTCCAATAAAATATTTTAAAGCCAAAAAAACTTTTTTTTTCAACAATCCAAAAATGGAAAAAAAAAAACAACTATTCTTAGCTCACAGGTCATACAAAATCAAGCAGCAGCCTAGATATGGCCTATAGGCTGTAGTTTGCTGACCACTGCTCTGGGAGATCAATATTTAATGGAGAAGAGACACAAAGACAACATTTCTTTTTCTTCTTTTTTTTTTTAAAGATTTTATTTATTTATTCATGAGAGACACAGAGAGAGGCAGAGACATAGGCAGAGGGAGAAGCTGGCTCCTTGCTGGGAGACTGATGTGGGACTCAATCCCAGGGTGCTGTGATCACAACCTGAGCCAAAGGCAGACACTCAACCACTGAGCCACACAGGCACCCCACAACATTTCTTAAGGGAGGGATGATGGAAGCAGTTAGAGTTCACAGAAAATTCCTAGAACCTACACCAAATATTAAGGATGAACAGCCATCTTCCAGGTGCAAGTAAGATGAAAAGCACTGCAGCTAGACATCATAAGCAAAGAAAAGCATGGTGGCTGTGAAAAGCTACAGGCAACTCAGCATTGCTATTGCAAAAGTCATAAAGAATGATTCAGGGAATGGTAGGAAATAAGAAATGAGGCAGGGGAGTTAGACAGGAAGTGAGCTCACTGCAGCTGCAGGCTGAGTACCCACCCACTTTAATAAAGGTCTCTTGGAGACCCAATAAAATATATAGATGGCACAAGTACCACAACACATGCCAGCTAAGGTTATTTTTCCACTCCTGAAAAGAAATTAAATAAGTCTAATACCATACCCCTGAGGCTGCTTCACCATTGTCTCTTCTCTTTGTCCAAGGAACTTAAAAAATATGGATTGCATTTTATTAATTGTCTGCATGACCAGTGAGCATGTCAGAATAAATGTATTAATACTTTGTTCTATATGTACCTGTTTTATATTTCTATGTTTTACACTTTAATCAATTTTGTTTAAAATTGAAGTTATAATTATAGAGCGAACAATATTTTAATGAGTTGTAATGAGTTTGGGCTAAGCATTTAAATTTTTCATAATGGATAAAACATGAATCAAGAACTTAGTGTATTTTAGCTCTTTGAGTAAGATTTAGGTTAAGTACCAATCATCATCATCATCATCATCATCATCATCATCATGACCACCACCATGGTTTTGGCTCACCTTTCCAAACATCATTCTTCTGGTACTAAACCAAGAATTCAAAGATAATATTCTCTATTATTTTGGTGAGTAAAGGTAAAGATGCATAAAGGGGAAGTAAAACATTATATATCCAGCCTTATTTACTAGAGAACTTGGAAGAAAGTGATTAAAATATTTTCTTCAGAGCTGTATATTTTTCTCAGAAAGGTGTGGCTAGCCAGAAATCAGTAACTTGAATACCCAGACAAGATGGGATGATGAATTAAACTACATTATTAAAAGCTATGTATAGAAAGGCAGATTCAGTGAATATTGTAAGTGTTTTTGCACAAACACTTAAAGAGAATTGTCTAGAGCAGTCATAATAGCCACATGGCCTCCATAGATTACATAAATAACAAGAGATATGTATATCAATATGTAAATATTAAGCCATTTTAAAGGATAAATATATGAACTGAAGGACCCTCCCCTCTACTGACAGAGCCTCCTGTGCCTCCTTGCTCATAGCTCCTTTCACCACGAAGACACATGGTTTATCTCCCCACAAAAAACTGTGAGCAACTAAAGGACAGAAACTATATCATTAATTTCTATCTTCTCATTAACACCTATAAAATTATTTGTATATAATAGGGCCTCCAGAAATGTTTTCTGTCAGAACGAGAATGAGTGGATAGGTGAACATACACAAAACAAAGGTATTGCAGAGAAAGGAGGTATTGACCCCATGTTGGACATCATAAGAGACTTTATACAGATGTTAACAGGCGTCCAAAGGTAATGAACAAATAAAATACGGATAGAATGGGTAGTTCTGTTCTGTGCTGAGATCCTTCTCCTCCGTGTATTTTCTTTTGGTCAAAAATTGTTCTAGTTCAAAATTTTTAGTTTAGAGATTAAGAGTCAGAGAAATGCTCCGAAAGTGTAAGAGTAATTTATTATATCTTGTGTGTGTGTGTGCGCGCGCGTGCGCATGTGTGCGGGCATGCACGCCTGTGCACACATGTGTTCATTTCATTCTAAGGAATTTTTGGAGATTTAACAGTTGGTAAGCTTTTGTCTTATATATGTGAAGAATGTTAACACATATTAAAAAAAAAAATAAAAAAAATAAAAAAAACCCTTCCAAACTGATAGAGATAGATATTTAGTGTCTTTAATTCTAAATCTTCAAAAATGATTATTAGATAATATTTTGGATGGTTTCATATTATTTGGAATTTAGATAAGCCATTTCTAAAGGAAATATTTTATACTTCTCTATTTAATGCAATATACTTCAAAACTTGCAAACATTTTTAATTTGAACATTTTAAGTTTAGAAAACAAAGGGAAAAAAAAAAGAAAACAAAGGGAAAAATCCTGGCCATAAAAATATAAGAACATCAAGGTTTACAATGCCTTTTCACTTAATATTTTCATTAACCCCTAATTATAATGTTCTTTCTGTGAAAAAGATGTGCTAAAAATGCTCATCTTCAACTTCTCTCCAGTTCTGTTGGTTCATTCCTAATGAATCCCAAGAACTGAGTGTAGAAAGGCTAAGTGAAACAACACAGTGGCTGTCCTCCCATAGTGCAGAAGGAGAACAGCTAAACTTAAATATCGAGAAGGTAAAACATGAGCAAACATGTTTAATTCCCCTCCCTTTTACTTAGTTCACGGATGTTTTTCTCCCTGGCATTTGGAGTGTTATACCCTATAAGAACTGACAACCGACCTGTCCTAGTCACACTGTGCTGCTCTCAACATTATGACCTCCTGTTTAGTGTTTTCCTTCACTTGTACACAGCATCTTGACACTGGTGAGAAATATTAGAGTGCTGGAGGAAAGACTGAAGCAAAAACATTAGGAGAAAAACAAAAACAAAAACAGAGACAGACAACAAAACTACAAAGGGAGACAGATGTGTTTTGCTCATTTCTACGGCTTTCTGTTCCCTAGTCTCCCACATGACTAATGTCACAGGGTGGTATCGAAACCTTTCAGGCAAATTTCTACAACAAAGCATAACTTCTCAGAAAAGAAAGGGCTAAGCAACAGAGATTTAATTCATCTTGAAAAAGCAAATCAATTCTTATCTATTAACACACTAAATACAGCATAGGAGCACTGTCCTGTTATAATAAACAGACGTGCTCAATTATGGTGTGCTTTCCCAGCTACTGATCTCTTCAGTAATTATACCATGCAATGAGCTCTACATTGATATTATATTAATATGTAGAGAGGAGAGAACTTAAATACAAATTAAATCAAGGCTCGATATTTCAGTGAAGCTTACATAAGGCCTGAGAACAAATAGCATGTTTCTTAGAAGGAGGTAATAAAGGTAATTTGTATAATATCTCATTTTCTACTTCTAATTAAAAAGTTTATAAATGAAAACTATCTTAGAATTCTAGTCTCTTAACTGTCCATTTCAAACAAAGCAGATAAAGCTGTCTATCATGTTTCATAATCACCTGTACTTGTCATATTAACAGCAATAATAATCTTAAAAAAAACATTTTATATAGACATGTTGCAATAAAAAGAGAATGACAAATAAAAAGTTTTCTACAGAGACAAAACAAAAAGATAAAGTTCAAGAAAAGGTTTCTCACCCTTTTGCAGAACTGTCAAACAACTTCTATTGACCAAGAAAAGCACACAGTAAACACATCAAACAAAAGAAATGATGAAAGATGTATTTACTTGTTCAGGGCCTTTATTTTTCTTTCTATTTCACATACACCCACACTGAACAGTCTGCATTGTGTTAATAAATAACCAGGAGCAACCTAAGTGAAGAGAGGAGGGGTTTCTGTGATGCTGTCAGGTACCAGACAGTTGCTTGGCACTGCTGATACAGTTGTCTACATGTGAGTAGCACGCCCACATGAGAAAAGAGAGTGTATAGGTTAATGGATGGATTCTTTTACTTCTTCGATACAATAGGAGGCAAGGAAGAACAGTTGGAAAACAATAGTTAGATTTTTGGAGTTGTCCAATCCTTTCAATTTGAGAAGGAACAAATCAATTTTACACACCATGTCCTGCCACAGTGATCTTTTACCCAATAATTTGCTATGGTTATTTGGAAACTTATGAAACCATAACTCCAAATTCTTTAACATTTATGAGTTTTTTATTACTTTATTTTTCAAACTGTTTCCAATGTTGGCTCCATGCTTTATTCATTTTGCACTCTCTCTCTCTCTCTCTCTCTCTCTATATATATATATATATATATACACACACACATATATATCGATGTATATATATATATATGTGTGTGTGCGTATAACTATATATCTCAAATAGAAATATTCTGAATTAATTTGTTCCTATTTTCTAAAATACAAAAAGAAGTCCAAATAATACACACAAATTGTGACTAAAATCCAAACACAGTGATCGGGGTGTCAGAGTTTACCTCATTTGTGACATTAAATACACAAACAAAAAAGTACTGTGTTAGGTCAGCCTGAGACATTTCAGTGTTTTGAGCTTACTCATCATAAAAGTTTGCTTTCAAGTATCCCGTGATGGTCTTCCCTAAAGCTAATGGAAAAGTCTAACATAAAGGAAAATCGGCTAAGTGCAAAAACCATCAGAGTAGAGCTGAATCTTTCGTATAAACTTTATATTATACATGAGTTTATCTATTTATGTATTGCCTCATAAGTGATCTTTACATGATAGATAGATGACCTAGGAAATAGTTAACTGAAAAGATAGAATAAAAGTTGACTTTCAAATTCAGGACAGAAAAAGAAGGGCACGCATCCTGAATTCCACATATGATCTTTCTCTATGCTGTCACAGTTCATCATCCCAAAATGGGAGCACGGAGCACAATCTGGTATCCAAAGTTTATCACCATGCAAGATGGACTGTCTTAATCACTCCAAATGTCCAGGTCATATGCTCGTTCTGGTTTGCCCTAGCCTCACTGCTCCCTCACCATCTTGGCCATACTTCTCCTCAACATCAAGGGTAGTTAAGAAAGGCACACTGGGAGTCCTCAAGGTCTCACAGCTCTGGGCGCAGGTGGCCAAGGCAACTCTGAGTGAGCTCTCCACTGACTCTAGTGTTGTCCGTGCCTTCCCAGGAAGCAACTCCTATTAAAAAAAAAGACCAAGCATCCACTAGAACGAAACCAAGCAGGCCTATTTAATTAGGGCATTTGCTTGATATCCACTTCTTCATGTTAAACACACCGCCACACAGGCCTAGGAGGTCTGATTAATTTTCATATGCACAGTCGTGACAAGTGCCTCAAGGGTAACTGAGTGAAAAACACACACACGGGCAAATACAGAAAATCCTCCAGCCAGCCTAGTCTGAGAAATCTGTTTCAGAAAAACGCTGTGTCTGTTCCCCAGATTAGAGTGTTACTATTCAGCAAGGGCCTGAACCTTTAATGTGAGGGAAAAGAGGGCTCAGAAACAGGTGGCTGGCTCTTCACTCTTGAATAAATGATATCTCCAAAAGCTGTGGCACATAAGCAACAAGGAGGGCTGGCCCATTCCCTAATGTTTATTTCTAAATGTACGGCCTGGGTCAACGGGTCTTTTTTAAGTGATCCATGTATTCAAATTGAAAGTCTGGAACTGACAGTTTTAGTTAAGGACGAGAAAAACAGGGGAACCATATTTATCTGAAAGGCTTAGAAAATATTAAAAACATTTGGGTAAAGAAAGGTTGGAATGGATTATTTATAGAGTTCTCTAGGTAAACAGATTCACATAGGAGCAGGAATCAAACAGAACTCATATTAACAGACAGGGTAGGTACTGAGAAAACAATGTTAGCTTGATTGTCCCCAGAAAGGTGAGCATTAAGGATATAATATTAAGTATCATTTCCTTTTACTAACAAATATACGAGGTCTAGTTAAAAAGAAAACTCGAAAATTTCTAAGCCAGACAGATTCTGTACAGATCTCAGCTCAGGGACCCACAGCTTAATACAAAGAAGATCCCAAAGGTAATCCCCTGAGCCTTTCTTTACAATTCAAGTCAGAAGGTCTCACAAGAAAATATAACTTAATTTCTTAGAACACTTAATGAAATCAAAACTATCAAGATAAACCACTACGATGGATACCACTTGAAAAGGAGAGGACAGTGAACAAGTTTCACACTAGTGCTGAAAACTTACAAGGCTTCAAACTCAGCTCACTGTGCTAAAGTTAAAACACTTATTCCTGAAGAAATAGGCTCTGTGGCATTCGAGGGTGTCTTCTTGTCCTGACCTTTAAAAAATAAACTCTTCTCTTTATCATCATTTTATGAGTGTCGATTTCCATACAGTGGTGCCTTTGAAAAGGGTGCCTGGAGGTTAGACTGTAGCTTGCTCAACAAGAAGAGAGACATTTTCCAGTGACAGACCGCACAGATGAACAGAGAGCCACAATGCATTAGGAGTAGCCTCCAACAGCAGCGGGAGTGTGAGGAACAAAACTTAAAAGGGCTCAATTGAAAAGTACCCTTGTTTGTCCTTCAGTGGAACAGCACTTACAAAGCCTCTTCAACATGTACTTTGTCAAAAGGACAGTGAGTAACTAAACAAAAGCAACTCAAACCTCTGCCAATTAAAGTATCTTTAAGCTTTTCCCCTGATCCGTTCACTTTTTATTTTTCCCACCTCATCAAATGTGCTTTTAAAACAAGAGTGAATTTCAAAGTGCCCTCTTCTTTGCCCAATTAATGGAATGCTTTGGAATTGTGAATTTAGGGAAGTCAATCTCTATAATTTCCTTATGAAAAATAGTAATTAAAAGTTGGTAAAGTTAGGAGGCAATTCTGAATTTCTATTTCAACCTGTCCCTTAATATAATATGTTTCAATTTAATTTCCAAGGGGCTGGTCAACAACAGACATTTAAATTATAAGAACAGGCATTGTGATTTATAATATAAACTCAAACATCAAAAATGCAATGCCTGTAGGGATGTTCACGAAGCCAAATATCATGTACCAGGGGCCTGTCTTTTCCATAGAATGATTACATATATTGCTGTAGCATACCACAGATGAAAATATACTGCTTATAATATCTACCTTCAGACTTCTAAAATAAGTCTTAAAACAGGGGGAAAGCTTCATACCCATTTAGAGGATCTAATAGTTTTATATGTCAACATATTTGTAATAAAACTTAAAAGAGCATTAACATAATTATTTCTGTTGGAAAGAAAGCAGACATAAAATATCACAGAGGGTGCAATCAACAAAAGTAAATTATTTTCAATAGATGTGACAGACACAAATATCAAAATGATACATTACAAAACAATATCCATACATGTCTTAAAGTTTTAAGACTGGATAGTTCATGACCAACAATTTACACATATATATACACTTTTTGTTTCACAAACATCTATTTACAAACATAAAAGCTGCCCAACCCTGCAAGTGCTAAAAATGGAGTTAAATGAAAGGCATTTTGTCTTTTTGTATTTGCTGCTGAGAATTTGCACTGCAGTGCACAGTGATAATCCATTTAAGTTTCTCCACCTAAGAAACAATCTTTCCCATTGTGTCTGATGGAGAGAGACAGAGATACAGAGAAAATGAGAATGAAAGTTTCAGTATCTCCTTCACCCACTGATGGTCTAAGACGACTCTGAGAGTAAAGGCTTGAAGCATGTCACAATATATACTTTTCCCAACCCATCCCATTGTTTTTGATTAGTTCTCACAAGAAGAAAACTCTTTTTGTGAAGTCCGTACTAAAAGCAATGAACTGTTTCATGTAAAGTAACACTGGGTGATTTTGGTAATAGGTTGTGCCTTTAGGGTCTTGTAATATAAATTGTGAGCAAAGATTTTCTCAAGTTCAGAAAAAAGAAGTTCCAGTTGTGTAAATAATGACAAAGTCTGGTTCTAGTAGAAACAAAATTTCACAAATAAATGCAGTTTCTTACACACAAGGAGTACACTCATCACGGCACAACAATTTTGGTGGTGTGGGCGTCACAACTCTAAGAAGGAAGAACACTGACAGATAAGATGCTAAATAAAACCAAGCATATGTGGGATCTGAAAGGAGGACTACACACACGCACACATGCACACACAAAAGGAATGAAAAGAAAAAAGCATGACGGGGGAGGAAAGGAAGAATAAATAAACCACATAAAAGAAAGCAAAAATCTTAGAAAATTAGGAAACTTTGGCCAACGGAGCCCTCACTTAGAATTTGTCTTCAGCACACATTCATATTTATTGTAGAAATAAGAATATAAGAAGTCTACATATGCAATGTTAAAATGCCTCTGCTAGTTTCATGTTGGTCACAGTTTGCAACTTCATCCGTATCAATTTAGAAAAATTTCTCTTTCATTTTGAATAGTAATTCCTTGAGGTAGAAAATTGCCTGACCACATTTTATTTAGGGGAATTTATATAAATAAAATCAAAGCAACTACCTATCCCAGGGTTGTTATGGATGTTGGGTTTGTTGTTTTTGTTGTCAACCGTACATAACCTAAATTTCCAGAATTTTGCAGGCTTGAATCACGTTTTTTTTTCCAGTGTATAAAAGCATCCTGGGAAAGCAACACTGGAAACTATATAATGTTTCCAGCATGCCTAAAGTACCATTGTCTTTAACTAGCCAAGATGTGATAATGACAATAACTGGTACAATTCCAAGTTGGTTATAATTTATAAAGTACTTTCATGTGCATTACCTCATTTGTTTCCTTCGACAACCTTCTGATGAAAGTAGGGCAGTTAGCATTGCCAGCTGAAGGCAGATATTCATTACATTAACATAGTCATTATAGCAACTTAAAGGCAAGAAAATGTACTTTTTTACAATTAAAATAATAAGGTAGAGGTTCAGTTTTACACAAGAAATTCATATTTAAAATTTTTTAAATGCATCATGAATCCTGTGTTTGGAAATTCTACCCTTGAGGTAACATGCTAAAGTTCTTGGAAGACTCGAGGAACAGGGAAGGTGTTGAAGGGAATCAGTCATCTTTCTTTCACCAAAGCTCTTTAACATGAACTGGCGCGGAGGGAGGGCAGGGATAGGTTTGTAGAATAGAAGATCCAAAATTAAGCTGCCCTCACTTTTGAGCCCATCATAAGAAATAAGAACTCCCTCTCCCATGCCAACTCAACACACGTAGAAAAGGGTGTGCTGGTCTCTGTTATGCTGACACACTGTTAAAGAATCAGTTTGAGCTTTGAATTTTGGAAAATTATTCATAGATCAATTCAATTTACTTTTCACTTTACCTACAGCTGTAGGGGAGAATTATTGTCTATAGCCACTAATGCATAGATAAGACCAACATACTTCCTTAGCAAAATGTGAAATATTACAGCCATTTAAAAGCTTAATGTGAATATAAAGTTTTCATTCTGTGTGTATTTTACCTTTCTATCCTGATTTTTTTAGTATCTAGTTTTGTGACATAAGACAAAACTTGAGCCTCTAAGTCACAGAAAGAACTGAAAGTAATGATCTCAAAGATTAAATAATGAGAAGCTTGGAAGAGACAAGATGATGAGATAGAGGTCAAGGAAGAGTCTAAATAGGATATGAAGAAAAGAGAATGTTAAAACCAGAAGAAAAAGACAATGAAGCCTAGTCAATTTTTAGGGGACTGTTAGTTGCCAAAGGCTACAAAGTGTCAATTAGTGGTTAACTGTCATACCAGTTCAGATAAACAATCACCTATTATGTGTCAAGCCCATTATTAAGAAACAGACAGGCACAGGTAATTAAACTAAGGACTCTTCATTCACATACTCTAATGGAAGACAGGAGGTAAATAAACAATTGTGATAATGAGGTAAGAACTAATAGAGGTGGATTAGTGCTAATAGAATAGAATAAGCCAAATTCTGACAAAGGTGTTCAGAGAAGGTATTGACTCTTAAAAGGTGAAAAACAATTTACTGGTACAAAAGGCAGGCATTAAAAAGCAGAAGAAGCTGCACATGAAAAAGTATAGTGGTATTAAAAATACAGTGTTGAGTGAACCACATGCAGTTTGATAAGATAGCACAAGAATATGCACCTTAGAAAAGTGGTAAAAATAACATTAAGGGAAAAAAAAGAGGTTGAGTCAGATCATATTATAGTCTTATATTTACTGCCAAGTAGTTTGGTGGAGGACAGTAATTTTGTTCCAATTCTAGTTCCTCTATATAATAAGAACATAAGCAAATTACTAAGCCTCTGGGGGCTCCTAGGTCGCTCAAGAAGTTAAAGCATCTGATTCCTGATTTTGGTCCAGGTCATGATCTCAGGGTCCTGAGATGGAGTCTCATGTGTCAGGCTCTGGCTCTGGGAGTGAAGTCTGCTTAAGAGTCTCTTTCCCTCTTCCTCAGCCTCACAACCCTCCTTCCCTCCCTCCCTCTCCTGCTCTCTCTCTCTTAAAAAAAAAAAAAAAAAACTACTAAGCCTCTGTTTTTCATTTTTAAGATACAAAATCATGTTAACCTCAAAGATTTTGAGGATTAAATGAGGTAGTTCACATAATATCTTGTCAGAAGAGTCCTATCTTTATTAAGGTCTTTGCACTCTCATCCCCAAGACAGCCATGGGGCAACGCTGGAGGAAGTAAAAACATCATTTCAACAAATATTTTGAATATCTACTATGTGTCCTAACCTCACTTTTAAGGAGTTTAATGTAGGGGATGAAACTGACAAATATATGGACAATTTCATTACAGTAAGGGTGACAATGGAGGCAAATCACAGTACTTAAAAAGGTTACAAAATTACAGCAGTGAGTACTCTTTCTAGCAACTGAGACTTGGAGAGATGAGGAACAGAACTACACAGAGATGATGGGAATCAAGAAAAAGTGAGTTTTGTTTGTTGTGTTACTGGAAGGAAGAGATGTAAATTTGTAAGTTGAAATGGCCATCGCAAAGAGATACTGAAAACAGTGCTGTGCTGATGTTAATATAGAAAAGTTAAAATAAGAGGCCTGCTATAATGCTTGCATCTGAAACAATTCTGAGTGAGGTATTTAAAGTCTCATTAAGGTAAAATTATTCTCACCTGTGCTGTTAATGACCCCAAATTCAAATGAAATCAAGTTAAGGCCTGAGTCTGACCAACTAAACTTAATGCTGATCTACATTTATAGATCAGCCCTAGCTACCATAACTTGAGAACTCGGGACATTTGTGGATAACTATCTTGGCTTTATTAGGTAAATTAAGATATCTGGTTGCCTTAGATTCCATCACATTTAAGGAATAGTGAAATACTCTTCAAAACTAAGGTACTGGAACGCCTGGGTGGCTAAGCAGTTAAGTGCCTGCCTTGGGCCCAGGGCGTGATCCTGGAGTCCCAGGATCGAGTCCCACATCAGGTGCCCTGCATGGAGCCTGCTTCTCCCTCTGCCTATGTTTCCACCTCTCTCTCTCGGTCTCTCATGAATAAAAAAATAAAATCTTAAAAAAAAAAAAAAGAAAAACTAAGGTACTAACATTATGTATAAAAGTCCAAGAAAAGGAGAAAAAAGAAAGTCTGAATGTATGTGGCAACTGAACAAGAAAAGAAATGGACCTGGACCTGTAAGATGTGGACTGGATCCTCATATGGCTTTAACAACACCTGCTGTGGGATTTCAGGCACATCTCAGTCTCAGTCTCTGTCTCTGTCTCTCTCAAAGATGAGGATAGAGTCCCAAAATGTGTCTACATTTTATCTGATTCTGAATTTCTATTATTCTACAACTATTTTGCTCCCAGACATAATAAAACCTAAAACAAGTTTTTATTAAGGTACTCTCCAAGGCATAGTTTTTTTTTTTTTTTTTTTTTTTTTTTTTTTTTTTTTTTTTTTTTTGCACTTTAAACTCAAAACATTTCAAACTGAGCTGATTTTCAATTAAAACTTTCTGGAAATTTGATCACCACTGAGGCATCAGGAACTTACTTTGGCAGATAATTATTAAGTACTACTTTATTGTTTAATATTTCAAAGGAATTTGGGCACACGTGGGCTAAAAAGTAACATTAAACTATTACTGGCAAAATTCCTAATTGGAAGAAACAGTATAACTAGTGGTTAACAGCATGGATTATAGTTTAGATTGACTTCAGTTTGAATAATGACCATGACACTTAGTCACACTGTGACATATTTAATCATGTTTCCTCATCTGAAAATGGAGATGATAAGAATAAGAATATTTAGTTCATGTGAGTGGCACTTCCTGAAATTGCGACGGCTATACATAGCAGCCTTGGCTATAAGGTTTATGTAGAGATTAAATGAAGTGTTTCTTATAAATTATGTAACACTATAGTTAACACATGATATGTACTTAATATATGTTACATTTTCCCCCACCAATACATTATAACTTAATGTTTTGATGCAGACATGACATGTCCCATACCATAATATTAAACCTTGTTGTTATTCTTAGCCACTGATAGTTAAAGACTGATAGAGCTTAGTTACTACCAAGTATAATGTAACTATATTGCATAGGGCAGATATTTTGAGCTATGAAGTTCTGGCTTTATGAAGTTTGGCATTCCAAATATGTCATTTAGAGATACTGGACAAATAAGTCTTTCATGCCAGTCTTTTTTGAATAACACTAGGCACCACTTCTGATGGAGGAAAAAGATACAAACAAAGATACATTAGTATATTTTTCTTCTACTTACGACTTTTGAAATATCTTAATTGCTTGAAAAACTAAGCTAGATGGAATAAAAGAGAGCCATTTTTTTCTTCAACTCATAAGCAAATCTAATTTTCTTTCTAACCATTTCACCTTGGTGGCCTCCTTTTGTATGACACACCATTCTCCTCTAACTTCTGAATTTTTGTTAGTTTGCTGTTGGCAGGGACAAGGTCGCAAATAATAAAGACTTTCTACTGAAATCTGCTTTTCCCCTTCAATGAGAGGAAGCAAAGGCATGAATATGGCACCCTCATAATGATTTAGCTGGGGCTTAATGAAATTTTCATTACAACCTGCTGTTCATTTTAATGGCCTTTGAAAAACAATGGAAAAAATAGCTTGGGGGAAGAAAGGATTTTTCTGTGGCATATATTTGTGAGCTTAACATTTAGTTCCATTCACCCTATCTCTGGTCTCCTCATCGTCATATTGCTGCTCTCATCACAAAGCTGTTACAGTGTTTTGTAATGTTTGAGTGTAAGTTCTGTAGTTCTTTTGGTTAAATTTATTCCTATTTTATTCTTTTGATGCTATAGTACATCACAGAGCTATGATCGTTTGATACTATATACAGATCATTGTTCTAATGCTTAGATGATGTCAGGTTTTAGTGGCCATTCTCATTCCCAACCATATCTATGATTAATGGAGTATTTAAAGTCAATGTAACTTTCTACTTACTATTGGGACTTTTACACATCTCCCTGGATGTATTTCCCCATTTTTTTTCCTCTTTAGAGTTAAATAAACTATGGTCAACATTCTGTTGTTTTCCTATGATATGATTTTCTGCTTTTCTATATTTTTACTTAAGAACATCATATAAGGGGATCCCTGGGTGGCTCAGTGGTTTAGCGTCTGCCTTTGGCCCAGGGCATGATCCTGGAGTCCCGGGATCGAGTCCCACATCAGGCTCCCTGCATGGAGCCTGCTTCTCCCTCTGCCTGTGTCTCTGCCTCTCTTTCTCTCTGTGTCTCTCATGAATGAATAAATAAAATCTTAAAAAAAAAGAACATCATTTAATTGAAATACATAATTGCTGCTTGACATATCTCTCAATTGTTGCAGCCATTAAATAAACAGGGTTGCCATGGCAAATTTCTTTATCAATGAAAGTGAGTACATTTACATTTCTGTGTATTTGAAGCACAGGTTTAGGAATACTGTGTATGTAAACATAAATGCATCTTAGTGGTTTCATTTATATATAAAGTATCTTTCTGGAACTCAGGCTTCTACATGTTAGCCATGTTCAATTTAAATTCCTGTCTTCCATAAAGACTATCTGTATATTTTTCTCAATATCTTTATATCATTCCTTAGCAAGTCACTCTTGAGCTGAGCTTTTAATATATCTGTAGATGGAAAAGTTCAAAAAAGTTGTGGGAAATACAATAATGAGACAATATAATATCCACATTTAATAGTGATGTTTCTTCATGTCAACTCTCTGCTGTGGATGCTCCATCTGCTCCTTTGCTTGCATAGCTGTTTCTAGAAATTATATTTTTCTCCTAAGCTCCAATACCTTAAATGGGAGGCAATGTCTACTGTCTTTTTTTCCTTTTGGTAGTTATTCATTTGGATCTGGCCTGTCTTATACCTCCAAATTAAGAGTCTGTGCAACTACTTGAAAGCCAACATGACACACTGGAGAAATAGCAAGGTCACACACCAAATTTCCATGGAGAACCTCATCTAAAGATACCCTTCCCCCGCAAAAAAAACCAAATTACTTTGTAATGCAATATATAATACTATAGTGATAGTTATTCTTAGACCTTAGATCTGGCCCACAAACATATCTCAAACAAAAGTTAAACAATAATGTGCAAAGGAAACACTTCCTTATTCATTACATGAATCCAGCATATCTACTAAAAAAAAATCAGATAAAATATTGCATTAAAAAAACAGCAAAAATAAATAAATAAATAATAAATTTTAAAAACACAGTAGCTATATACTAATATCTCTCATGAACATAGATGCAACAATCCTTAATGAAGTACTGGCAAATTGAATCCAATAATATATATTATAAACCACAACTAAGTGGAATTTATCTGAAGTTTGCGAGGTTGGTTCAACATTAAAAAACCACATCATAAGAACACACTAAAGGAGCTAGAAAGTATTATGCTAAGCAAAATGTCAGTCAGAGAAAGACAAATGTCATATGACTTCAATCATATGCGGAATTTAAGAGACAAAACAAACGAGTAAAGGGGAAAAAAAAAGAGAGGCAAACTAAGAAACAGTCTTAGCTATAGAGAACAAACTGATGGTTACCAAAGAGGAGGTGGGTGAGGGATAAATAGTTAGTGAAGATGAAAGAGTACACTGTTGTGATGAGCACTGAGTGATATATGGAGATGTTGAATCACTATATCGTACACTCAAAACTAATATTACACTGAATGTCAACTAATGGAAATTTCAAATAAAAATTTTAAAAGGTGCATCATAACAATAGATGAAAAAATTTTGACAAATTTTAATAACCATTGATGGTAAAAAAAAAAAAAAAAACTTTCAGGAAACTAGAAATAGAAGGGAATTCCCTGAACTTGAAAAAGAACATCTACCTAAAACCCACAGCTAATATTTCAATGATGATAACTTGAAGCTTTCTCCTTGCAATCAAGAACAAGGCAAGGTTGTCCCATTTTACCATTCTTATTCAACACTGTACTGGAAGCCACCTGATGCAGTAAGACAAGAAAAGGAAATAAAAAGTGTATTTCTTGGGAAGGAAGAATTAAAACTATCTTCATTCATAGATAACATGACTGTCTATACAGAAAATGTAAAAAGTACACAAAAACACCTGGAGATAATAACCAGGTACAGCAAGGTCACAAGATATAAGGTTAATATACAAAAGCTAATTGCTTCCCTTTATACCAGCACTGAACAATTGGCTCTGTGCTCAGTGTGGATTCTGCATAAGACCCCCTTCTCCCTTTGCCACTCCCCATCTCAATTAAATAAATTAATAATATAATAAAATACAATATACTTAAAATACTGTATGTAAGTGTAACAAAATATGTACAGGATCTATATGCATAAAACTTTGAAACTCAAAAGAAATCAAAGAAAATCTTAATAAATAGAGAAATATTTTGCGTTCATGGATAGAAGGACTGACTGAATACTGTTGTCAATTCTTCCCAATTTCCCAGGAAGTAATTTTATAGATATAAGGATTAATTCTAAAGTCCACAGGAAAAGGCAAAAGAGGCAGGATAATCAACACAATACTGAAGTAAAACAACAAAGTTGGAGGATTGACACTACCCAACATTCAAGTGATAGCAAGTAAGACTGCAAGATGTTGGCAAAAGAATAAACAAATGGATCAATGGAACAGAATATAGAGAGCAGAAGGGAGATCCACACAAATACTAATCTTTGGTGAAGGAACATGGGAATTCAATGGAGATGTGACAGCCTTTTCAATAAACGGTGCTGAAACATCCAGATGCAAAAACACAAATTAGACACAGAACCTAAATCTTTTACAAAAATCAGCTCAAAACAGATCACAGACCTAAACTGTAAAACACAAAACTGTGTAACTTCTAGAAAATAACAGAATATAAAATTTAATGACATCAGGCTAGGCAATGTTTAGCTACAGCATCTAAAGTATGATCAACACAAGAAAAGAGGTAAGTTAGACTTTACTAAAATTCAATCTTCTGCTCTGCAAAAGAAAATGTTAAAAGAAGAAGAAAAAAAAAAAAACACAAGCCACAACTTGAAAGAGAATATTTGCAAAACACATATCTGATAAAGGACTTGCATCCAAAATATACGAAGAACTCTTAAAACTCAACAACTAAAGAAAGTCTCAGTTAATAAATGAGCAAGCAATGTAAACACACAAAGACATACAAATGACAAATACATATATGAAAAGATGCTCAACATTATGTGTCATCAGGGAACTACAAATTAAAACAACAATGCGATGCCACTGCAATCCAATCTGAATGGATAAAATCCAAAGAACTGACGATATCAAATGCTGGTGCTGGTGAGGATATGGAGCAACTTATATTCGTTGCTACTGGGAATGCAAAATCTCACAGCCACTTTGGAAGACAGCTTGGAAATTCTTTATAAATCTAAGTATAATCTTACTATACATTTCAGCAATCATAGTCCTAGGTATTTACCCAGTTGAGCTGGAAACTTATGTCTACACAGAAACCTTCACATAAATATTTATAAAAGCTTTATTCTTATTAACCAAAAACTTGAAAAACCTAACATGTCCTTTGATAGGTGAATGGATAAACAAACTGTGATGCCTTCATACAATGGGATTTTATTCAGTGCTAAAAAGAAATGAGCCATGAACAGACAAGAAGGAAACTTAAATGCACACTGATATGTGAAAGAAGCCAGTTTGAAAGACTACACACTGTGTGATTGCAATGATATAACATTCTAGAAAAGGCAAAACTACAGAGATAGTAGAAAGATCAATGATTGTCTGGAATTCTAGGGAAAGAGGGAGGGATGGATAAAGAAGGTACAGGGGATTTTAAAGGTTATCAAACAACTGTTCTGAATGACACTGCAATGGTGGATAAGTGGCAACAGGAATTTGTCAAAATATGTAGACATGTACAACATAAAGACTGATTCTTAAAAAAAGAAGACTGAATCTTGATGTAAGAAGATTCTATAAGATTATTTGGTAATTTGAGTGATACCAAGAGAAAACTACAGAAATAATTTAATCATATTACAAATGTATGGGGAAATCTCCCTGAATAGAGTGGAAGAAAAATTACTTAAGTAACTTTGGAAATAAATGGAATCTGTGAAACTAAAGGCAAAAGGAACTGCATGTAAGTACTATGCCCTATTGATGAAGATGTATCCCATGGTAATATCAGTTAATAATCCCGATACCGTTATATATATATACACTGGAATTGAACAATAAGTAAATGGATGGTGGGTGATCAGATCTAGGTTACTAATAGTTGGGGTGGGAATGTACAAGGAATGAAGCTGGAATCTGTGTGGAAACAGATTACAGTTGCAGACAGTAGTAAGAACTCATGTTTAGCTTAATATATAGACAATTAATTAGACTTAGAAATATTTATAGATATGTGTGTATACAGGTTAGTACACAAATATATTCCCTTGCTTTGTCAGGCAAGAGGCCCTAACATAAAGAAATGATTCCTTATGGGCAAAGAACAGACCTTGTATCCAGATTTGGCCTTCTAATACTATTCTCTCATAAGAGCAACCAGGGCTTCTTAGAGAAATGATTGATTCTTGAACTGGAGCTTGAAATACACAACATGAGTCTGCAGCACTTTATAGTGCCAGAAAGTAAAGAAGTACTCAAGAAACAATGACCCAGAAGCACAGTGGTATGTCAAAACGACATAGAAGTCAATAGAAAGAGCTTCCAATGGCCAAAGCTGAAACAATATGAATAACAAAATAAAGCAGAATTGGATTTTAAGTCAAAGTATAAAACATCCATGCTCTCCATATTGATATAAATAAATGATTGAATAAATCAATAATCGTTGGATAAGACATAAATGTCCCATACAGAGGCATTCCAAATAAATTATGTAGAAACTACTCTGATGGAGGGGGAACATAACTCCCTACTCCTTAAATGTGGGTTGCACAAAGCACCTTCCTTCCAAAGAGTGTGGTATGGAAAGGGGCAGGGAGTAACTTTACAGTGGAGTACCCTGACAAACACTGTATCAGCCAGGTGATTAAGGTCAGCATCAAATTCATAAATCATATAGAGAGTATGTACCTTTGATATGCTGTTACAATAAGGTACTTTACCTTGGAATCTTCCTCCCCAAACTTATAGTCCCCGTTTAGTCAAGAGAAAACCACCAGATAAATCCCAACAGAGGGACATTCTACAGCATACCTGAACAGTATCCTCAAATCTTTCAAGGTTATCAGAAACAAAAACAGTCTGAGAAACTGTCACAGCCAAAGGGAATCCAACGAGACATAACAACTAAATGTAACATGTTATCCTTGATGGCATCCCAGAACAGAAAAAGCACACTTGAAGACTAATGGAATTTGAATAAACTGTGGGCTTTAGTTGATGATAATATATGACAATGTAAAAGATACAACATGATTTTAAAAACGTAAAATTAATCATGTAAAATTAACAGAATATGCAAAACTAAAAAAAAAAAAACACATCATGAGGTTAAGAGTTGTTATATCAGAAAGCTACAAATTTAAGCAATTTTCCTTTCCCTTTCAGTTTTTATGGTTTTTTAAACAATTCTTAAATAAGAAGACAGTATTTTTAATATCAAGAAAAATTCCAGCACATTAAAAAAAATTTGTCTAGGTCCTCCTCAAAACCCCATTTTTATCTCCATGTGGATGAAAGCCAAAAGTCTTTGGCTGACTAGATTATCTCTAAAATTCTTTCCAACTGTAAGATCATGTGAATTACATAAATTATAACTAAAATCCATGTCCCAGCTATGCATCTGGTAGGGACCCAGAAATATTTAATTACCATATGACTCCCAAATATACTGGTTAACATACATTTTGTGCCATATATACTCCTAATTTGCCAGTGTCCTAACAACAGACTAGAAATGAGCCCAACCGAGTGTTACATAGTATAAATGCAGTATATTTTTGGTGTAAAATATGTCTTTTTATGTCAGTATTTTTTGTTTGTTTGTTTGTTTGTTTGAAATTTCCATCTGACTTTTAAATAGGAGGCATGTTCTTACGTGTAATGTGGCATCCAAACTTAGGAAGAACACAGGTTTAAGTAGGAGGTGGAAACATCTATAACATATAGGGTGACTATCAATTATGCACAAATTCTATAAACAGTATCAGGTATTTGTTTGCTTTAATCCTAAGATTATTTCTTGTGCATACCTCCTATAGGCTGCTGTCAGTAACTATTAAATAGATTTGGAAGATGAAATCTTAAAAGAAAGGCATCCTGGAAGTTGAATAAAAATGGGAACTTCAGCATAGACCACAGAATTAGAGCATCAATAATTTTAAAATATAGAATAGACCCAACCATATTAATTTTGGACTATACCAGAAAGAGACTAAACTAAGGTAGCACAAGATGCATTCATGTATAAAGGTTATACAATTTAATAAAGTTGTAATATGGCCTTGGGGACAAAAGCTGAAGATGAACAAGCTAGCCTGCAGATATTTGGGATGTAGGTGGTGCCTATTCTGGGCTCCGCTGTCACATTCTATTCTTGAATCCTTAAGTTTTACTCAACCACAACTTACCCATGTGTGCAAATGAGGAAGACATCACAACAGAAATTAATGATTTAAAAAATTGGGACAGATGTATTGAGATGTTTCTGGGGGGAAAAAATCTATCCGTCTTCACAGCATTAGGTTTCCATTTTGTCCCAATTTGAGTATAAGTCAAAAGAGAGAACTAGAAGTTAAGATCCAACTATTAAAATCAGGAAACAGCAACCACTTTGTTTCCTTTTCTAGCCTTTACCTTCTGGCTCATTTTTGATGAGCTCTTCCATTTTCCTCTGCTTCAACGTGTCAACAACGTCAGCTAAGCTGCCTTTGCGCCGTTCGGGAGTTCCTAGGGCCGTGCTCGACAAGGACTCACCACTCTGCCTCCCACCTTCTTCTGCTTTCTGAGGTGAGGTAGATGAGTTGTGTGGGGCAAATGAAGACATAACTTTATTGCCATCAACTTCCTGCAAGAGAAAGCAAAGGAAAAAAAAAAAAAAAACTTGTTTGAAATTCAGTGAGCTTTTTTTTTTTTTTTTTTTTCTAAATTGCTTACGTGGCTTATTTAGCTAAAACATGAAAAAGTGAAATGTCACTCTGCAAGAGTAAGATAAATAAAGAAATTTAAAAAAAAAGAATGCATTAAATGTACAGGCTGGCACAGAGTGAGTCAAAGATCAATTCACTGAAGAAACAAAAATATGGAGACCCTCTCCCTTACGCCTAGAACATGGCAATAAAGCCTTCTACAAAGCCTATATTGATTAGATGTATTTTTTCTGCTTTTCTTTGAAAGTCTTAGATTTTCCTATGGGCATTATATGCACCAGTCATCTGGCTCAACCTTCCTTAAGATATCGTAATATTTAAACAAGTAACATTATGCACTTCACTTTTTGTTTTAAATAGCTGCCTCTTCTTGATGGTTGCTCCTAATTAAAGCAGGGACCGTTTTTAGTTCTCCACCTCCCTCTCATGCTTTTAAGAAAGCATCAGCTACACAGGTTATTTTGACATCAGATAGGAATATTGAAAGCTTATTTCTGCTTATGTCAAAGTTCTTTCCAATTTCATTTGTTACCCCAAGCATTGTTTCTGTCAATATTCTTTCCTGTTTTGCACTTTAAGCTTCATATGCCCTATAAAATAAAGTTTCTTGCAATCTTTCCCTCTTCATAATTGTGTATGTGTATGAAAAGGATTTATTCTATAATTCTAAAATTTAAACATGTATTTGTGTTTTTTTGTTATTATTATCTTCCCCATCATTTCTTGACCAGCCTTAGTCATCTATCAAAATACTTGGGGTATCTTTTGTCGAATAGGCATTAAATTGATTTTTCAGACATCTACAAGAGGAGTGATATCGAAATGATTAAAAAAATTAATTTTACTACTTAAAGATTTTCTTTTTATAATGTCTTACTTCCATAATCCTTTGACTACCCACAAAGCATATCTCTTCCTAAAAATAAAATTGTATCCTAAGATCTTTGAGGAAGTTAGTCTCTAAGTGTATTTCTTAATTGTATAATATTAAAAGTTCCCATTAAAATATATTTGAGTGTATACACATCTAATATTCAGGATAATTCAGGATAATATTAATAGATGATATCCCTGTTTATACATTTCTTTTTTTTTAATTTTTATTTATTTATGATAGTCACAGAGAGAGAGAGAGAGGCGCAGAGACATAGGCAGAGGGAGAAGCAGGCTCCATGCACCGGGAGCCTGATGTGGGATTCGATCCCGGGTCTCCAGGATTGTACCCTGGGCCAAAGGCAGGCGCCAAACCGCTGCGCCACCCAGGGATCCTGTTTATACATTTCTTCTCTAAGATGTGTTAATAGGATGTCTTGATCCTAGAAAAGTGATGAATCACCCTGATTTGATATCTAATGTTTTAAAAGTTAATTCTAATATATCTGACTATTTTAAAAATATACTAAGAATACTTGATAAAGTGGTCATTTTAATTTTTAAAAATAGAAATGTCAACACGAACATAATCATAATCTGTTTATATGATTTTTTTTGTTAATAGATAATAGTGAATACAAGGACATTGGCTATGGTGCAAGTGTCAGCTGTTGGCTGGGGTTAGGAAATGTGGAGAAAGTAAAAGTAAAAAATGTGTGCAAACAAAATCTTCAATATTACAATTCCACACCCAAAATGGTTTCCATTTCTTCCACACATTACAGAATATGCGGAAAACACTAGTAGGTGTTGAATGAATATTCTTTAGACAATAGTTTCAAACATGAATCTTCGCTTATAATGTACTTGGATTTAGAAGTCAATATGCATAATGTAATCATTACAAGCCCCTGCAGACTAGTGAAGGTACACTTCTAGAATTATTTATTTAAAACCCACACATTAATACAAGCAAACCCATAAATAAACACATACATGCACACACACACACACATACACACACATCCCCGACAAGAGCAATCACAAATCCATTCAGTAAACTAAGGAATATTTTTATGAATGGCCCATAATACACATTAGCTCAGATTCATGTTCAAACCAGAATATAATAAAACCTCGGTATTCCCACAGATTTTTCTTCTCACTTATTTCCAGGGTCAGGTGGAAAAACCCCAATGTTAGCTTCACTTTGAACATTTCTATTCTATACTCTGTTTTCACATTATATGATGCCAAAATTAACAAACAAGAATTTGGCAGCTAACTTCATTTTTCATAACTGAAAATTACATATATCTTTCTATAGCATCTTCAGTAGAGGGTTAAGACACCCAAATTGTATACCATCACATCTATTAAAATATCTGAAAATATTTCAAAATAAAGTAAGATAAAATAACATCCCTTTTGCATATCCCTAGTTTTTATACATCTTGCAAAAGAGAAGGACATGTTTTAAAGAATTTAACATCATTTCACAAGTTTTCTAAACTCAGTTACACAACAGTATTAAAAATTATCACTGCAATTTCATGCACAAGTATTTTATCTTATCACTATTTCACCTGTCTGATTACATTTCAACCTCTAGCATTGTTAATCCCTTTAAGAGTAGTTGTATGTAGCTAACAGATGTTTCAGTGAGGGACTCCATTGTTCATTTGCATGGTGAAGAGCTTTTTAAAGAGCACTGGCCCAGTCTTTAGTCAAGAAAATCCTATAGCTTTCGGTTTCTTCCCTAGGATTGCATTTATGATACCTAAAGTAACGACTGCATTTCCTCTTCACTTTGCTGGTAGGTGAACATCCAGAGAGTCTACTAACAAAGTATTAGTGGTCCACACCATAAAAAAATATATTTCATCAAGTTTTTGTGAGTGCTAAAGACCAGCTTCAGTATTTTTCCATAGAGTTTTCAGAACTGTGATATATGATTTCTAAGGTCTAATGATAAGAACACAGCTGATAATCTTCCTTTGTTACACTTCAAAAGGCTTTACCTAATCCTGCCCCCTTTGTCACCTTTGGAGCTATAAGACAAAGGAAGAGATCTCCCTAGTGTATCTATCTTTATTTAAATAACTTTCAAAACAATTCATTCTTAGACTGGGTGCAGCCACTCTGGAAAACAGTATGGAAATTCCTCAGAAAGTTAAAAATAGACCTACCCTATGACCCAGAATTGCACTAGTAGGTATTCACCCAAAGGATACAAAAATACTGAGTCAAAGGGGCACATGCACCCCAATGTTTATAGCAGTTTTATCAACAATAGCCAAACTATGGAACTATGGAAAGAGCCCAAATGTCTATCAACTAATGAATGGATGAAGATGTGGTAGTTATACACAATGGAATATTACTCAACCATCAAAAGAGCAAAATTTTGTCATTTGCAATGAGGTGGATGGCGCTAGAGTGTATTATGCTAAGTAAAATAAGTCAGTCAGAGAAAGACAAACACTATATGATTTCACTGATATGTGGAATTTAAGAAATGAAACAGATTAACATAAGAGAAAAAAAGAGAAAGGCAAGTCATAAGATAAATTCCACAAATAGAGAACAAACTGAGGGGAGGTAGAGAGGGATAGGTTAAATGGGTGATGGGTATTAAGGAGGGCACTTGTGATAGAGTGTTATATATAAGTGATAAATCATTAAATTCTACTCCTGAAACTACTATTACACTATATGTTAACTAATTAGAATTTAAATTAAAAATCGAAACAATCACATTCTTAATTCATTCTAAATATAGCGTTTTACTATGAACACTTTGAGAAACATATTTCAACATTAATATCCAAATTTTAGTTTAGATAATGTGGTGATTAAGAAGAGCTAATTCATTTGAAAAAGGAGGTTATATGTGACTCAATCACATATATATGTCTCTTTCATTGTCCAAATGAGATTTCATTCTTGACTTCTAGCCTCAAGAAATACATGATCATATTTACTTTTCGGTCCTATAAGCTCAAATCAAATTAATACAGGGTAGCAAGAACATTACATTTAATAGTCTGTCTATCCAACTATAATTGGTAAGAGTAATAGCCAATATTTGCTGAATATTTACTTTGTGTCAGGCACTATTTAAAGTGTGTTATATGCATTAATTCAGTTAATTCTTCTCACATGCCTAATTATGATTTGCATTTCATAGCTGGATAAATTGGGGAACATGGAGTGAAGTAAATGTCTGAGATTGTATGATTAATAAAAGATAGATAATCACCTCCAACTTGTTGGGCACCAGAGCCCTCAACCACAGTGCTTATATTACCTCTCCTTGAAAACAACAACAACAAATACCTAAGTATGTCTATGTCAATGTTATAGGTGTAGAAGATGTACTGTCATCTGCTGAATAATTATGAAAAGGATAGGGTTTTGCCCCCAATATGTTCAACTCATAAAGAAAAAAATATATAAATGCATTAAAATTAATCTAACTGTATTCTAGACTTAGAATCCATCTAAATATCCACTGGTTTATGCCATGTTAAAAATAAAGAACCTTAAAATTTAAATAATTATTTAATCCAAACACAGACCTGATCTCTAAGCAACTATTCAAAGTGATGACGCTCAGTCATTTATGAGTTTTTAATCTTTTTTATTTTAAAGATTTTATTTTTATGGAATCTCTACACTCAACATGAGTCTCAAACCCACAACCTTAAGATCAAGAGTTGCACATCACACACTCCACTAGTAAGTCAGTCAGGTGCTCCTTAACCTATCTTTACAAAATGTGTGGGCATCTCTAGCATCCTTTCTAGTACAACAAAGTTTTGAACTTAGACAAAAAAAAGTACAGAAAGTTTAGATTCTCTTTAACTAGATTTTCATTAATGCAAGTTCATGAATTTTGGTATTGAATAGAGGTAGTACATAATGAACTACAGATACATACAGAAAGTGCTTTGGTGCTGAACAAGTTTTAATATGGCCACGTTCTTCCATTAACGTGCTGTTTTTCTAAATATCAACAGGGAGGGGCAAAACAAAGTTTGAAAAATAGCTTGAAAGCCATATTATTTGGTTGAAATGGGTAAAGGCATGCAAATTTTCCAGTTATAAAATAAATAAGTCCTGGATATGTAAAGTGCAGCATGGTGACTATGGTTAATAAGACTGGTTGTGTATCTGAAAGTGCTAGGAATGTAGATCTAGAAAGTTCTTATCACAAGAAAAAAATGGTTTTGTAACTGTGTGTTGATGGTTGTTAACAAGACTTACTATGAACATTTCACATTATTTATAAATATTGAAATGTTACTGTGAACCTGAATCTAATAAAATGCTGTATGTCATATCTCAATTCAAAAAAAGCTATATTATTTGGCCATTCCTTAGATTCTTTTAAAAATAGGTAAAAATATATATTATCACAGATGTTTATTTTGAAACTAAATTGCACTACATGTAACCTACTCTGTCAAGTTAGGAGATGCCAAATTTAATTTAGAACAAGAAAACAATACATGATTATTGTGTAAAAACTCAATTATTTTTAAGGTCTTATTGTTTACGGTAATTTTTTATAAAAGTTCTGCATGATACCCTAAATCAGTAATCCTTCTGGATTATAGATACCTTAATAGTTATAGATGCTTTCCCAAACACATATGCACATGCATACAAGAAGACACAAAACCAGGCAATCGCATGCACAATTACATATACAGTCTTAGAGAGTTAGTTTTCTACCTTCAGAGTTCCAAATGTGAACTTCCTCCATGAAATCCTCTAAGAGCTCTTATAAACCATAGATTCCAGGTTAAGAGGCTCTGATCAAATATGCATCTTCTCAGAATTGCAGTATAAACTCATCAATATATATATTTAGATGTTTTTAAAAAGATCACAATATTTGCAAAAAGAGCCTCAACTGTAGATTGCATTGATGCTTTATTCAGATAAACTTCACTAAAGATATATGTTAATAAATTAAACTTTTACCATTCTTAAAATAAGCATTTAGAAGAGATTAGTATTTTAATTATACTTTAAAGAATAACAAACACATTGAAGAGAATGCATTGCTAATGGTGATCATTCTTCTTATTCAGTAACCACCTCGTGGTAATGCACACATAAATTTGAAATAGAAAGCAGAACAAATTGCTAACTTTTATAAATGAATATACCATTTGTAAAAGCATACCTGGTCAATTTTCAACTATGAATTTTCCTGAAAACAGAATGTAAACATATGAAGGATACACTGAGGCAAAAATCAATCCTTAAAAAAGCTCAATAGAAAACATTAAGAGTCTTTCTTTCTTTGGTTAATGTGATCAAATCCTAGGAATAGGATATGGTCAGTTCCTGAGACCTATAAAGCAAAAGTAAGAACTTACAGAGAGAGATCTCTGAAGGCTGTCTGTTATACTTGTGATTACTGCTGGTGTTAAAGCTATCCAATATAAAATCTTTCCTAAACTTTTGCTAAACAAAACAAAACAAAACAAAACAAAACAAAACAAAAACCCTGCATGATGTATACTTAAGTCTAGTGGTTCACAAAATGAAAACTAACAGAAGCATTTTGGGGGGGCTATTTTCATAGTTAACTACAGAGACAGAGCTTATCAGAACTTCTCACCTTATATACTGTAAAAAGCCACTGATAATACCTTTGTATTATTTGCTGAATTTTTTAAGATCAGCAATTCTTTTTTTATTTTTATTTTTTTTAAGATCAGCAATTTTTAATGTTTAAGTAAGTACAAGATAGTAGATAGTAGGGCAGCCCTGATGGCGCAGTGGTTTGGCGCCGCCTGCGGCCTGGGGTGTGATCCTGGAGACCCGGGATCGAGTCCCACGTCGGGCTTCCTGCATGGAGTCTGCTTCTCCCTCTGCCTGTGTCTCTGCCTCTCTCTCGCTCTCTCTGAATGAGTAAATAAATAAAATCTTTAAAAAAAAAAAAAAAAAAAAGATAGTAGATAGTATCATCCAGATATTAGATGAGTGGTTCATAAGTCTATCCAGTGACCAGTATATATATGTATGTGTGTGTGTATATATATGTAGCTTTTTTTAAGCTCCCTAGGGGATTATGACCATAAGATGCTGGTTTTGTAAGAATCCAAAGTCAGTTTTTAAGAAATGCTTATATTTTATATTTTTCAATATTTTATGAGATACTGAAATTCCTGAATATTAGTACTCTCAAACCTTCAAATCATTAAATTATTACAATCTTAAAAATAGACAGAAATTCTAAAATACTCAAATATTTATTAGCATCTTTTTGCTCTATAATCTATGGAAGGTTCTATACTCCATATTTTGCTTAGTTCTAATTTTTAAAGAATACTGCAGAAACCTTAAACATTCATCTGTCTCTGTAATGCAGATACAATCCACTCTTGGGGCTGATCTAATATTTTAAATAGTGACAAGCCTCATCAAGTTTAGGTGAAAGATTATTTTATATAAATGGCTCCATTATATTTCAAATATAGGATCTAGTCTATATTTCAAAGATTTTTAATGTATTTTGGACAGTGCAAATAGAAGCTGTTTGATGTTTCTTCAAAGCCTAAAAATATGGAATCTCTTAAAGATTCTTTCCCTGTGCAATCGGATGGAAATTCAACAAAAGTCTAACTTGGTTTGCCTTTTTTTTTCTTTTTTTGCCAAGCACTGAGATGAAATGTTAGCATAGTCTCGTATTTAATTATTGATCAGAAAACTAAATAAACATTTAAAAGCGTATTTTATCTTACAATGCATTCACATGGGACTACACAATACAAGACATGTGATTTATATAAATAAAATTCTCAAAGGGTAGTCTGGAAGCCAATATCACTGGCATCACCTGAGAATATACATTTTTCTCGGGCATCACCCCAGACTTTCAAAATCAGAAACTCAGAGGGTGAAGCCCAACAATGCGATTTAACAAGGCTTCCAGGGGAGACTGATACTCAGTGAGTTTGAGGACTATTGGTATAGGAAAAACTCTTAAGAGTTGGGCAAAGAGGGAAATGAGGAAAACCTGCAGTGGTGAATAAAGCAGTCACGAAAGTGATAGAACAGAATGGATTTGAGAAGAGAGCTGAAAGGTAACATTGTAAGGGGGAAAGTGGGTGGTAATGTAGGGCAGGGAGAAGAGTCAGCAACCATGCGGAGCTAAGAATGACCAATACATGTTGGAGGGAAATGACATTGACTTAATTTTTTAACATCCATTTTGGCACATGTTGAAACAAGCTTATGTTTGTTGATTCCTACTAACTATATGGATTAGAAAAATCTTGAGATTTATGTCAAAATTGCATTGTGGAAATAGATGGTTTTAACAAATGCACTAAGAAATGGAATTCAAAGAACCAACTCCTGGTTCTGTTGATCTGTTCCACAATTCTTCTGGTCTCGATTTCGTTGAGTTCTGCTCGAATCTTTATTAACTCCCTTCTTCTCTTGGGTGTAGGATCTATTTGCTGTGTTGGAGAGGATGCGGAGAAAAGGGAACCCTCTTACACTGTTGGTGGGAATGTGAACTGGTGCAGCCACTCTGGAAAACTGTGTGGAGGTTCCTCAAACAGTTAAAAATAGACCTGCCCTATGACCCAGCAATTGCACTGCTGGGGATTTACCCCAAAGATACAAATGCAATGAAACACCAGGACACCTGCACCCCGATGTTTATAGCAGCAATGGCCACGATAGCCAAACTGTGGAAGGAGCCTCGGTGTCCAACAAAAGATGAATGGATAAAGAAGATGTGGTTTATGTATACAATGGAATATTACTCAGCCATTAGAAATGACAAATACCCACCATTTGCTTCAACGTGGATGGAACTGGAGGGTATTATGCTGAGTGAAGTAAGTCAGTCGGAGAAGGACAAACATTATATGTTCTCATTCATGTCGGGAATATAAATAATAGTGAAAGGGAATATAAGGGAAGGGAGAAGAAATGTGTGGGAAATATCAGAAAGGGAGACAGAATGTAAAGACTGCTAACTCTGGGAAACGAACTAGGGGTGGTGGAAGGGGAGGAGGGCGGGGGGTGGGAGTGAATGGGTGACGGGCACTGGGGGTTATTCTGTATGTTAGTAAATTGAACACCAATAAAAAATAAATTAAAAAAAAAGAAATGGAATTCAAATTTATTAATGGTTTAATCTGATATATAATATAAAAATAACACAATGATAAAAGATTTCCTTGTTTTTTAAACCAGTGTCCTATTTGCCATCTAATTTAATTCCAGTGAGTGAAACCAAAACTTAAGGGCAAATTTTTGATTCAATAAGAGACTATACAAATAGGAAAAACAGTTTTGGAAAATCTCTTCATTTGCATGTGGATGTTACATGGGCAGAAGTGTCTAATGGTTGTTTTTTAAATACTCCTTCAGAATCACATTTACCAAGAATCTCAGAAATGCTGCATTCAAGAATAACTGTATGTTTTCATGTGCTCTCAAAACCACTTAATAAGCAAAAGTGGCATTTAGAGAATTCTAATACATTAACTAATAGAACCTGTAAAAACAAAGAACATTTTGTGCTGTGACAGCCTCATTATCTTCCTGATGATGATTTCTGTGCTGTGTCTTACTTGTGTTTAAACAATCTAGCAAGTACACTTTAAGACATTTGATGATCTCCTCCCTGAAGGCTCAAAGGTCAACCATAAGCTGTTTCTAAATAAGAATTAGACTACACATCAAAACACTTCCAAACACACTACAATTGTGAATTATATAATACTATTTTAAGAAATAAAGAAAAAAACATTTATTATAACTAGCTGCTAATTGTGTGTAATAATTTATCTATCATTTTCCTAAGAAGCCTCCAGAACATCCTTACAATAGTTGTTAATAAACTTGACTACATGCCTATTCACTCTGAGTCTGAAGGAAGAAATGAAACATGAGGAATCTTCAAATTGTGATCTGTTTGAGAAATTACTTCTTTTTATCCCACAGAGCAATGAACACAGTTTCTTATGCAGAGCAGACACCTGATAAAATTAATAAGGCTAAGTGTTTGCTAGCATCATTTATAATTGGGAACTGAATACATATTCAGTGATAAGAGAAATAAATTGTGATTCCTCCATGCAATAAATAAAATATGACGTCAGCAAAGTAGTAGAAAGTAGTGGTCAAGCAAACTACAGTCAGGAGTCTGGATGCTTGGGTTCAAATCCAGGCTCTGTCATTTACTAACTATACAACCTTTGGCAAGTTTTCTAAACTCTCCAAACCTCAGTTTCCAAATCTATAAAAGGGGATAATAAATGATAAAGAATTCATATATGCTATTATATAATATCATTGATCTCTAGAATTTAACAGCAATGAAAATGCTTACTAAAAATTAAGAAATATTATTTAATTCACTCAAGTTTCTCTTTCATTCCTGCAATAAAAGTACTTTGGGTGTCAACACTGGGTAGTTAATGATGTTGGCATCTAAGCACAGAGAATGAAGCCAAATAGGTTTGGCTCAAATTCTGGTTCTACGATTAACTAGCAAGTTGTTTAATCCTTCTGTGCCTCAGTTTCCTCATCTATAAAATGGGGATTATACTATTACCTACCTCAATGAATCATTAGCGGATTATAAGTTACAAAATAATGAGTCGGAGACTATATGAGTAAGTATATGTATTACAAATTATAAAACTCATAAAAATGGTAACTAGGACATGGCAAGAGCTATATATATGTTAAAATAAGTATGCTCTAGGCATTATATTAAGATATAATCATGAACAAAACACAGGATATACAAAAATATAGAAAAAAACAGTCTCTTTTATAGGGAAGTGAAGAAGACATTAACAAGAGACAAACCTCTTTCCACACCTACCTACCAAAACAACAATAACAACATATTTGCATACTCAAGTAATTTCATAGATTTTTCTAGTAAAATCAAACTGCATTCATAGAAACAATTTTTTAAAGATTAATTTAAACTTTTTAAAGGTGGCCCATTTTTTAAAATAAGCTAATACAAACTTTATTTTAAGAAAAAAAATAGTCCATAAAACATCATGTGACATTAGTGTACTTTTATCTCTGTTGCATACTCAATTTTCAAATTTCACAGTTTCATGGTTCTCTACAAAGTGATAAGTCAGGGAAATGATCAAAGAAAGAATGTTCAATTACTCCTCATTATGAAATAAAACTTTTAAAGTCAAAGTCTGAAAAGAATTAGAGTAATGAATTATTTTTCATAAATACATGACACCAATTACTTATTATGCCATATTTCTACTTTTCTTTCATATTCCTCTTTCTTCTTGTAAGACAGACATATCAAGATTTTCTTTTTTCATGAGAACATTAGCACTATCAGATTCTCTTACAAACAAATGTTTAGGTTCCTTTACACTATAAATACAAAACAGCAGCAAAGGTAATATGAGGAAGGATAGATTAGGAGTTAACTCTCCATTTTTGCTAATTTCCATCCCCTGTACTCTAGTACCATCTTGAATAGAGTCCCTCACCAGTACATCTCTTCATGAGATCAGGCTGATTTCATAGCCCAGTGTCAGTTAATTCCATTATGTCATTAGACTAATCCCATCTTCTTATTAAAAAAAAAAAAGCGGTAAATACCTACTTTTCTATACTAATTAAGACACTCAATAAAGCTCTATGTTTACAACAAAAGTAACACTTTTTCTTTGAAAGGGACCTTTAGCATGAGTTGACCTTAAGCAGTAATTTGAGATAAAAGAAACACAAACTTCAGTTCTCATTCCAAAATAAAGATAAGGCATTAAGCAGTCCACATACTCATAAAATTCCCTAGCTAGCTAAACTATTTATTCATAGTATAAAACAGAATTTCTTGAGCTTGTTTTAGTGGGCATATAAAGATCATCTTGCAGTGCACACAATCACTGAGATACTGGCATTCTTTACGTAAAACACTGGGTTCTCTGCAAAGATTACTTTCACACAGTTTATATGAGTAATGCTATATATAAATTTTGTCATTTTAGTCTTACAGTTGTAAAGACTTTAAAAAAATATTTCTAAACTATTAGGCAGATTCCTGACCAAATACAAAATCTATTGAAATTCATTAATGTTTTCAGTAAAAATATAGCTACCACTCCTGGAGTTCTTAAAGATGCTGTTCTAAATATTTTATGGACATATCTTTTACAATTATCTGAGAAATTCCATGAAGACTGTTATTCCTATTTAACAGATGAAAATATTCAGATCTTATGAGTAATTCACCCAAGTAATTTAAGATCCTTGCTGGTCATCATTAAATTATACTGCCTTCCTCAAATGATTCAGGTGCTGTAAGAAATGCTACAGGTATGAAATATAAAGCTGGTTCTCTATCTTGAAACAGTTTAAAATTAAATTTGAGAGACATTTAAATACACAAGAAAAAAACAGTAATTATAATTAAATTGTATAGTTGCAAATCACACATGCAAGAGAACTTTAAGGAAAAGAGAACATTGGAAATCAAGGAAGGTGGAAATTTCATCATAGCATTAGTACACGACTTTGGGATAACTTATTTAATTTTCTTTCTATACTCTGAAGGCAAGACATATGTCTGATTATTCACCATGTACCTCAGACTCTATTATTTGTGTCTAATAAATACATATTGAGTTAATCACTCAATTTATTAAATCTTTATGTATAGATAGTCTTTTGGTTTAAGCCTACAATAGTAGGTAGAGAGGAAAAGATAGAGCACTCCCAGAAGCATCATATAGAAGGCATCATCATTTTCTGAAGGGTTATGAAAGTCAAATAGAACTGTATACATTTGACCTGACAGACAGTCAATGAGGAACATTCTAGATTCCATACTGGGTGAGTCTCATAAAAAAAGGTTGTTAGGAAGATTAGCAGTGGTATGGAGACTAAATTGGGTAGAAGAGAGAGTAAAAATATTCACTGAATAGGAAACATTACCATGCCACCTATGTGATGATAAAAAGCTTCCCACTAGATTGTAGCCATGAGGGTTGAAAGGAATCTTAAATCCTAGAAACAATTTAAAGCAAGTAATAATAGGATTAGATAACTTGAAAATAAGGTGGGAATAGTCAAAGATCAACATGGTCCTTGAGAGGTTGAAATAATGATTATGATAAAACAAAAACAGAATGGATAGCCAACAGAGATGACTATTAAAATATAATCAACATATCTAAAAAATTGATAAATCAGGACACCTGGGTGGCTCAGGCATTGAGCATCTGCCTTCAGCTCAGGGCTTGATCCCAGAGTCCGGGATCAAGTCCCACATTGGGCTCCTTGTGGGGAGTCTGCTTCTCCCTCTGCCTATGTCTCTGCCTCTCTCCCTGTGTCTCTCATGAATAAATAAATAAAATCTTTTAAAAAAATGATAAATCTACATGATTAAATGAGTCTATAACTTGAGCCTTAGCCTTAACTTCTGACTAACTCACCCTCATGACTCAGCTGATGAGTTTATCATTTGAGATCTTTAAATTTGTATGTGGAACATTCAAATGTAGATGAGCCTCAAAATACATGAAGCACATAAAGAAATAAATATTGTAAAATAATGACTTATGAACCACTTATTTCCAGTGAATGGTTGAGTCCATTTTAGTAAATTAGCTCTCAGAAAATGTCTTCTGAGGGAGAAGAGCAAATGGCCAAGCCCTCTTCACATATCTCTAAAAATGACAGTTCTAAGTGGGTATCATCTTCTCTTACAGTGACTCTGATTTACCATGTAAATTTTTGAAACTTTATGGTTATTTATAATTAGAATTTGAAGGATGAAAGATGTTTAGTAAAGAAAAATCCATACATGGAATTAACAACAAATGCTTACAGGATACACAAAGCAGAGAAACAGGAAAATGAGAAGATTTTAGAAAAAAATTGCTGGAATAAAGAACTGGGGTATTCTAGGAAATAAGGCAAAAGGATAACACTGTAAAAACAAAGGAGATCATTAGAAACTGAAACATCTTTCCCTTATATGCAATGAATAGGCTTTTAAATATTGAGTTCTTAGTGCTGTACACTCAACCCTAAAACTCTTGCTTTATAGATGTTAAGAGTCAGAATTAGGGGAAAACAAAAATGAAAATTATCAACATCAAAAAGTTCTGCAAGAAACCTACTGTCCTGAATGCTTTACTGAGTTGTGATCACAGGTATAAATAAGAGGTGATGGTATTTTTCCCCATTAATAAATTATTAGCAAGGGGATTTGTTGGGATATATGTATAAAAAATGAAATTGTATTTAGATTATACTAAATCCTATGGAGAATAGAGAGTGCAATATTTGGATCTTGGGCCAATACATTTTCTTCCACAATTCTATGTGAGTTCCTGACTTCATAGTATCCTTGGATATTGCTAATATCTCAAAGTGATTCTGGCTTGGTGCTCAATAACCCATAAAAGTGCCAATCCAAAATAAAGGCATGTATTCTTTACATACTCCACAGAAAAACAATATAAGCTTTGTTTGTGTTACAAAACAACATTGTTTGACTACTGAAACCCAAGTTCATCATTCTCTTTAAGCCTGAAATACATATACCAAGACTGAGTCAGGATGGGAACCAAATGGGTATTGTTATGTTTACCAGCTCTGAGATGATACAGAAGGCAGAAGTTTCTTACAAAAGTCCTTTGCTACCCATCCATTATACTTAGTAATATCAAAAAGAGAAAAAATAATTTAGAAGCTCCTATTGAGCATCTAGAGACCTTGAACATAGATAGGGGGTGAACACAAAGAGTATTTGGTGACAAGAATCACACTTCATCTCTTTACTTAATCATTTTATGGTACATTTTGGTGTTTCCATTATTTTTCTTCTATTCCCTTGGTTCCAACAGAAGGATACACATACATGTATATATTTCATTAAGAGGAAATAAAAGGGTTGTCTTTAGTTAAGATGTTTCCATTCACTGAGACTACACATTTAAAAAATAAATTGCCTGAATAAATTCAATTATCTAGAGAAGCAAAGGAAATCACATGCAAATGACATTATATGCAGAGGCCATTCCGACAGCTTCATGTTTATTTTTATTGTTTCAGTCAGTAGAAGGGAGAAGCTGTCAAAAATGTAACATCTCTTCCTTTTTAAAGGTCCAATGTCTCTGGTACTGAAAATTGCATGAGCAATAATATCAAGAGAAGAAATCTGTCTACTACTGAAAATAGAAGGTTCAGACTGCCTCCAACTCAATGCCAGCCCACAAGTGGGCCACCATACACACCCTCGTATTTAGCCCACAAAAAAGCAAAAAATAACATTTAACTTTGAAGTAGCCAGGTATCAATTCAGCCAATTAAGTTTGGCCTAAAAAACAGTATATTAAAAAAAGTTAATAAATCCCCATATGTTAAATTAGCCTATACCTTAACCATTAATCCTGTCTTCCGAGAGCAGCATTGTAAATAGGGAGTGTTATCTATGGCTTTTTCAGAAGATACTCTTTAGCCTTTTACTTTCTAATGAGCAGTAATTAAATATGACATTTTTGCCTTGTTCTTTGAATATGACAAAAATACTTGGGGAAGATTTAGGCTGACTTTTGTAATTGGTTTTTGCTGAAAATCTCTGGCTCTTGACACAAAACTTACGTGCTACCTGAGTTCTCTTGAGGCAGGAATGTACCAAGTAAATGTGGCATATGTTTGTATTTTCTTGCCAATTCCAAATTCATTCATTCAAATCACTCATTGTAGGCCAAATTCTTATCCAATTCCACAGAGCCACCGATTTTCCTGGAAGTGAATAGCAGCTTTGTGCATGGTAACAGGGAAGTCAATAGCAGGTCTGTGCAGGGAAGAACTATGCAACTAGCGGAAAGGATAAGAATTTGACCACAGGATTTCTCGAGTGTGTAGAATCTAGTTTGAAATGACCTAAACGATGAAGCTTTCAACACTCTTACTTGGGTGTCAATTCTAAAACTTGACAATTTGAGTAACTGTGAATTTTTATATGGCCATCTTATATACCACCTTGATTGTAATACGTGTGAGAAGTCTTTCCTTTAATATATTTGTATTACAATGTTCTGTATTTATTAAAATTAACTTCCAATTTCATTCAGAACCTGAGCACACAGTCTTAGCAAAATAATAAAAGCATCATTTATTAAATTTAGTAACGTGCCAATCACTGTTTTGGGATTTTTTAATAGGCTATGATTCTTCCTAAGAGACCTATGAAGCAGGTATTATTGTCACTGTTTTTATTTTTATTTATTTTTATTTTTTAAAAACATTTTATTTATTTATTCATGAGAGACACACAGGGAGAGAGAGAGTGAGAGACAGAGACAGAGACAGAGAGACAGAGAGAGAGAGGCAGAGACATAGGCAGAGGGAGAAGCAGGCTCCTTGCAGGGAGCCCGATGTGGGACTCGATCCTGGGTCTCCAGGATCACATCTGGGCTGAAGGCAGTACTAAACCATTGAGCCACCAGGGGTGCCTTGTCACTGTTTTTACACACATAGAAACTGCAAGTTTAAGCCATTAAACTCAGCACAAACCATTCAAGTGCAGTAAATATTTTGAACCCCTCTCTGAATCTTTCAAATGTTCCTTTAGTCATTTTGCTATAGAGTTTCTCATCAGACTGAAAACACCTAACTAATTAGAACTGTGTTCTAATTTTACTAACATTGATCTAATTTTCTAGTCAAAACATGCTTTATCTCCTTATCTGTCACCTACCTCATATGACATTTCTAATATGCCAGTTTGGTTTCATAATGTACTTTATTAACATACTCAGTTTTCCATACTATTTTTAATTAGCTACATCTTACATTTCGACTTCCTTGACATGTATTTCCAAATGAAAATTAAGCAGTTTTGTCAAACTCATAAATAACATTTTAAATACCCCCTTCCATCCCACCCAAGACACACACACCAATGAAGCATGCACACAAAATTTGTTAACCATGTGCCTACTTTTTGTAAAGCATTGCTCTGGCTCCTGGAGGGAATACAAATAATCTTTTCATAGTGAAATCCAGTATCTTTCATGACTTCTTCAAAAATTTGAGACTACTGAATGGTTCTTTCCGTAACTTTCTGTTGGCCCACCATCTGCTGTTCATTCTCATCCTAGGCATTGCCTGCTTTGATCTTAAATCCTCTAAAGTGTATTCAATAACCATAATCAGTTCCTACTTCTCTTTCTAAACTCTCTATCTTAGAAAAAATATCTTGACACCGTGCATTGAAGATCTCTCAGGTGCCTGCATCTAGCTTTCAAAAAAAAAAAAAAAAAGCCTAACTCCTTTGGATGATACACAAACTCCTTTATCATTACTCTAGACTGTGTTAGTGATGCAACCAGAATTTAACTCCTCGCTTTCCCCAGGCTGTGTTCACCTTAATTTATTACTTCCCCCCCTCTTTCAGGAAAACTGCAAGCTTTAAAATTCGGCTTAGGTTACCTTCCTTGGGGAATTGTAAATTCTCAAGAAATATTTGTGGAATAAATGACTTAAATTCACAGTTACAAACCTTGTGTCTAGGCAGGTAATGTTCACATTCCCATCTCTTGGCAGAGACGTTTCAATCACATATTTCCAACAGTTGGTTTTCTAGGACCTAAATATCTCAGTACTTCAAACCCAATATATATATTAATGTGACCTCAGAATTCTGTACCCCAAGCTGGCTCACTTCTGTTTTCTTTCCTTACAGTGGCACCAACGTTCTCATAGTCACGTAGGATTAAAGTAAGAATCATTAATTTTGATCTTAAGCAAATATCCTAACCTCTATGAATTTTAATTTTCCGATCTCAAAATGAGAGATGTGGATGAAGAGAGCTCTAAGATCTAATGCCAGGTTTAAAGTTCTACAAGTCTCTGAGTGGTAAATACAGAAAAACACAGACCATAATTGTCCTACCTACAATCTATATTCATTCTAAACCCTTGTCATTCTTTTTATTTTATAGTCCACAGAAAAAAAATATATCTGGATTTACAGTGAGATAAACTAGGAATTTGTATTATTTGCCACCAATGAAATGGATTAAATGATCTAAGTCTGTCCCTATGGAAAGACATAGGTTTTTCCAAGCACTATGCCACCACTAAATGGACAGTAATACCTCTTATGGTGAAAAGCAGATCTGTAAATTAAGCTCTAGCTGGGTGTAAATAACAAAGGAGACAGTAAAAAAAAAAATTACATACAAACATACAGTTAATATAAAATTACAGCTTTCATTGCTGATATACATGCAATTTACATATACACCTGTACAGTAATATATATTTTTAACAAACAAATTTTCAACAAATATTTTAAAACTTTGTTTTTAGTATTAGCTGATTTAATCAGCTTTCATATTTTCCCTTTTCTGCTTTCAGTGAACTGTTCTATTTCATGTCTCCACTTAGTATTTCTAGGAACATGACAATTAATATTTCTTTTTGTTGATTCCTCAAAAATGCTTAATTATTCATCTGACTTTGACACATTCTGACTTGTCTGGTGGAATAAATAATGTTAAGGCTGGGAAGAAAATATATTAGAAGCATTGTGAAGCAAGTGAAAATTATTTTTTTTTCATATTTGAGCAAGAAAAATAAATATAGATACTCTTGGTCATTTCTCATACTCTTCACAAAACGTACTCACTTTTGTTTGTGGAAATATCTGTATAACCCAGTCCTGGGTTACACGTAATACGTTTTGGTTTTGGTTTTGGTTTTCTGATACAGAACAGACAAAAAACTAGTTTGCTCTTGTTTCACAGAACTTACTTAGCATCTTATATGTTTCTCTAAACTACAAATAAGCCAATCATCAGCTAAAATATATTTTTTAAAGATTTTATTTATTTATTCATGAAAGACACAGAGAGAAAGAGAGGCAGAGACACAGGCAGAGGGAGAAGCAGGCTCCATGCAGGGAGCCCGACGTGGGACTCGATCCCGGGTCTCCAGGATCATGCCCCGGGCTGAAGGCAGGTGCTAAACCTCTGAGCCACTCGGGCTGCCCCAGCCAAAATATTTGAAGGCTTTTCTAAAACAAGACACTCCTCTCCCCTTAATTCTACTACATCTGAGATTGAACCCTGATTCAATTTTGGTTCTGTGGATCTCGTCCAGAAACAAACCAGATATAGATTTTTAACTTTTTTTCTGAGATAAATATTTAAACTAAATGATGAGTGAATATTTAGTTGATGACATAAGATTTTTATAAGACAATTTGTGCATCCACAGCCTTTCATGGTTCCCCAACAATGACGGATTAGAAATTCCAAGGATTATAATACCTTTACAACTTTTTCCGATTAAAACATGGTATTTGGAGTCAGGCCCATTCTCACTGGCTGTGTGACTTTATTATATTCTCCCCACTTTGGGATCCATATCAGTAAAATGGAAAAAGATGATATTTCTTTGTGGACGATTGTAAAAATTACATGACATGAGGAATAGAAATGCTTAGCATAACTCCTAGTCCAGATTTATTGTTTGATAAATGTTAGTTCCCTTTTTTCTAAGATTTTATTTATTTATTCATGAGAGACAGAGAGAGAGGCAGAGACACAGGCAGAGGAAGAAGTAGGCTCCATGCAGGGAACCTGAAGTGGGACTCGATCCCGAGGTCTCCAGAATCAGGCCCTGGGCTGAAGGCGGCACTAAACCACTGAACCACCTGGGCTGCCCTGTTAGTTCCTTCTTAACATACTTCTTAAAGGCATGCTATAACCAATTCAATTTTCTTAGGATTTCACACACATGCCTAGAAATTCCCTGAATAGATACAAACAATAGAATGACTTGTATGCAACATAACTTCCACGACCACACCTAGGAGATCTGTTCCTTATTGAGCTGTTCTCCTTCAATCTACTAAGACTATCCTCTTCCCTTCAATTTCCTTCTATTTGATCTTGCATTTTCAAATCATACCTACCCTTCAAGACTCAGCTGAATTATTTTTGTTTTAAGGAAACTTTTCTTCACTTCCAGTCTCTTGCTAAAACCTCTCCAAGAACCATTCTACTGTCCCACTTTTGAAACTGATCCCACCCATTTCTGATTTATTGTAATTTGCACATATATAGTGGATGTGTGCCGTGGTCCTCTTGAGGAGTGGTCCTAAAAGCATCAGTCTGTAACAAGACAAGAAGCTGCCCCAGAATGGAAATCGATTTTATCTAAGCACCTTGTTTAGTTCAGCTGGTATTCTTTTCATAACAAGACTTAACAAAGGGAGGCATACAGAACACATTTCGAGTAGCACTGCTCTAGAACCATTTGCTTAGAAATTTCCTCTTTTCCTTCAGTCAGAAAATGCTGTTCTTCCTGCATAAACTCCAATATACCATAAACCCCTTCATCTATAACACTCATCATAATATTATCAAAGCCTTAAACAGTATTTACATGTATATCCATTTTCTCCACCAGACTGTAAGTTCCCAGAGAATAAAAATGAGCCTTTTTTATATTTGCAGCTAATATATTTTATACATCAGAGGTATTCTATAAGTGTTGGTTCAATTGAAATGACTTCTTTCCCCTGTCATTATACTGAAAAATGAGGCATTTAAGATTTAGGAGAAACATGACTTCCTCCTTTGTGTTAATTTTCTCCTATCATACTGGTACTCATGATGTACCTAGGATGCAGACAGTATTAGAAAGAGAATAGTGAAGTAAGGGTTAAATCTACAAGGTGTTTGGTTGAGACAAATATGAAGGGGGAAAAAAGTAACTGAAAATAAAAGGAAGAAGAAAAGAGTCCATAGAATTCTATGCCATACGTAAAAGGAAAGTAGAAATATTTCTTATAGATTCAACCACCTATATTTCAACTAGAATATTATGGATATAGGAGTGTAGTGCAGAAGCATAAGAAAGGATTATACCTGACTTCCAAACTTTCTTCCTATTCCAAAGGTTAGATTTTTTTTTTACTCTCTATTATAAATATAGAGACCTTTCATATGCCTAATTCATTTCTCCAACATAAACAAACTCTAACTGTACCCATTCTGCTTCCAGGCAAGAAAAAAAATGTAACCGGAATCCCTGGGTGGCGCAGCGGTTTAGCGCCTGCCTTTGGCCTGGGGCGCGATCCTGGAGACCCAGGATCGAATCCCACATCGGGCTCCCGGTGCATGGAGCCTGCTTCTCCCTCTGCCTGTGTCTCTGCCTCTCTCTCTCTCTCTCTGTGTGACTATCATAAATAAATAAAAAAAAAGAAAAAAAAAAAGAAAAAAAATGTAACCATTCAAATTGTAAAGAGTAAAGAAAATGAAAAGATAATCCTGAATTCATGTATATATTTAAAACTTACATAAAACTTTTAAAATTAAAAAGTGCAGTATTTCAAACTAGTTATATACACCAGAAAAATCAATGTAGATTCCTCTTGTATAACCCAACACTGCAGCTGAGCCTATTTGTAGCTAAGCTACTCAGTTTGAGGTTCTTATCACAATCCCAGTAACTATTCAACCTACTTTTTCCCTTTAGTTATGTAGACAGGACATGAAAACACAACTTAGTGCTAAATTTTATTCTAAATTGGATTTGTGCCATTCCCAGTGGTTTTGCTGTGTTTGTTATTTCTTAGCTATGGCTCCTGGTTGTACTGATCTTTCAATTTTTTCACTATTGGTACTCATGTAAAATTTATTATGATATTTTTTTCTTTTTTTTCCCCTTTCAGTAGAGGTGCATAAATGAGGCACTTCACTCACTAAGGAAATCTCTTTATAATTACAGGGATCATATAAAAATCCCCTTATCCACCATGGAAATCTGGTAGCTATTTGAATGTAACAAAAATACTTAACTATTCAAAATTAGATGAAGAGACAACAGTGACTTTTTTAAATAATAAAAACATGAAGCCATATTTTTTATCAAAAAATACACACAATATTTTTGAGGTAAATGTTTAAAGAAACTAAATGCTTATGTATACCTCATATATTAAAACTAAAAGCAACTCAATTACAAATAATCAGAAGTCTTCTTTTTGATGTCAGTTTTTATTTCATTATGTGTGAATGAACTACTCAACAAATTAAAAAGAAATTAAAAAGTATGGAAAGAAAAATATTACTAAGTTAATGTATTTTTGTATGCATTTCACTTCCTGTTAACTTGTTTTATTTGTCTCATACTTTTACTAAATAGTACGAAAATCTCCTCCTACATGTACAACTGCTATATTTTATTACCAAGAGTGAAAAATAACTTGATCTTTGAATTAGGCTGTAGATAAATATTGGGATCAGTTGGTCAATATCACAATTTGAGCTACTAAAGGATTATAACAAAGTGACCTGCAAATAAGAATGACATTCCAAAATCAGACCTAGGATGATAAAACATGGAATGTGAAAAGACTGGGTAGGAGAAATGGAGAGAAGCAAGAAGGGAAGCGGTAGGAGCTCTGTATAAAAGGCATCTTTGTAAAAATTTTTCAAAATGGTTTTCTGTGTTTTACCCACTACCTGGGCCACATCATAAATTCCCTGTGCCCTAAGAATTTTTGCTTACATAAACATCTTCCTCCATAAAATAATCATAATCAGAAGAAGAAGAAGGTTCTTTTAAATTATAGGACTCCTTTGGTATATAAACAAATATATTAGTATTACGTATTTAAACATTTTCTTACACCTAAAAGTCTACTTGTTTTACTGATTTTAAAAGAAATCAAAAGATTTTCATGGGCCCTTAAAGTACTGTGGGCTCTTGGCACTGTACTTACAGTGTCTAATGGATAATATGACCCTGTCTACAATAGGTTTTCTCCTTACCTATCTTTTCTTTATTCTGGTTCTTAGAAGAGCATTCAGCCTTGTAACATCTTTGCAAAATTTGATTTCACATAAGCATTATATTTATTCTCACTGAATCTTTTGTACATGTTACACTTATAAACGTGTATAGCTTCAACTTGCCGACTCATGATTTTATGAACTCTCATCATAAATGTTCAAAAATATAAGCACAAACATACACACAATTAGACTGCCGTCCTTCTTCCAGAAGTTATGCTATCAATCATTAAAAGACCAAAAATATATAGTTTCTCTTATGATTTGATATGAGACAAATCATTCAGAAAATTGAAAACTATTAAAACAACCTGCATTATAAACTTTAAAGTTCTAAGAAGCAAGTCTTAATTGTTCTCATCATAAAAAAAATGATAATTATGTGATATGACAAAACTTTTAGCTAACACTATAGTGATAATCATATTGTTATACAAATGCATCACATCAACACACTGTACTCCTTATACTGACATAATGTTATATGACTATTCTATCTCAGTGAAAATTTAAAAAATAAATAAAATTTAAAGAACCATATACTTGTTCTGGGTCCAGAATCGCAGAACTATTAAAAAAAAAAAAAAACCTGGTTAACTATTTACATTTAAAGGTTTTTTTTTTTATGACTTTATTGGACTATGAAATCACAGATACTGAGTATATACTTTTATGATCATATTAGTTAAAGCTGGACTATCTGATAACTAGTCCACTGTAACTTGGGAGTTCTATCACTAAGTTACAATACGTGCTTGATCTTAGAACAATTAGGAAGATGGACTAATTCAAAAGAATTTTGAAGTCTGCCTATGGCACTGTGCAAGAAAAGGAGGCACAAACGTAGCCAGCTATGATAGCCAGATGCATCTTGGAAATTAAAGAAATGATAAATATTCCTGGTAGACTGTCTTCATATTTAGGGACCAATTAAAGCTACACCAATAGAATAAAATGTCTTCATGAAATGCATAGATGGTGAAAATGACCTTTGCTCTCAAACTCTCTAAACCTATAAAATATTAGCAAAGTTTAGTTTAGTTTCTTACTTTCCTCACAAGAGACAGCTTTAGCAAATGAAAAAGATTTGTAAAACTTACATTATTTTTAGCTAATAAGCAAAATTTTTTTTTCCACTGTAACTCAAGCTTGATATTCGTGTTTCTTATTAAATCAATATCTCTGAGCATTTGATTCCAGGGCCAAGAATTAACTGCAATGTCATTGCTGACACCAAAAATAAACCACTTATTTACATGTTAATGAACCTTTATTATAAAGTACCAGTTTGTATGTCTGCCAGCCTAGCAAATCATTCTCATTAACACCTCAATTACAAATTCTTTGCATATACTCTCATTTCCATACTATATTTGTTCTTATATCAACTAATCTGTTATTTCTGCTTTAGATTATATCATTTTCTTTTCTTTGCTATAAAGGACATATAGGAACCTACTGGTAAAGGATTACTACCACTGTGGAAATGGCAGTATAAAGCATGTGAATACATGGAGCAAGTTCTAAAAGTCATGTGGTTACCTGGCCACTGGGCTACCAACATCTAACTTATTACTTAATAAGGAACTTTCCCGATAATTTGATTATAAAAGACCTTCAGGATTGAGGAAAATGGCAGCAGAGTAGGAGGACCCTAGACTTCCCTTGTCCCACGAATATAATTAGATTGCAATCAAATCTTCCTAAATACACCAGAAATCTACCTGGAGACTGGCAAAATAAATTCCACAATTAAAGGCAGAGAAGACGCCCCACCATAGAAGGGGGTCACAGGTGCTTTGACAGTTTTGATGAAAGATGAAATAAAACCAAATATGATGATAAAAAAAAAACAGAGACTTTCACTAGACAGACTTTACCCTTGAGCTAGAGGCTCTTTTTTAAAAGTATGGTTAACTATGAGACTCTATTCAGTGGATTTTTTACATTAAAAAAAAAATATATACACACACACACACACACACACACACACAACATTAGGTGCTTAAAAGATGATGGTTCACAAAACTACATTTTGTCATGTAATAAATCAATAATGAGAAATAAATATAAGAAAAGGTATAAAGCCAAATTAGAAGAGAAAGAAGATGGAAAGATGAGGGAATTTTTCTCTGGCCTAAAAACTTAAAGACAATTCATTTCCTGTAAGATTGAAAATTATATGTTCTCATCCTAATTCTTAGGTAAAAAGAAAACTCATGAAAATGATATTTTAATATTAATTTATTTTATGTTTAATAAATTGACACCACAGCTACTCAAAGAAGCAATCAATCATAGTGCTGCATTTTGTCCAAGGGTAGTCGCTGCTGGTTGTAGACTCTTGGCAGCAGCAAGGCAATCAAGTTCAGTGAAACACTATAATAGAGAAGACTACCACCTAGTTGCTTTTAGAAATCTGTATGGTGTATGAGAAGGAACCAGTAAAACTACTATCTTTTAAAAATTCCTAAAATGAAAGGTAACAGTAGGAGAACATTTGGTAAAAACACAATAGGTTTCTTCCAGTAGTTAAACACCTAATATCTAGAAATTTGAAATATTACAAGTAGTGATTCAGAAGAAAGTTTAACCCAGAACTAGGGTTATAGGAAGGGTGATAGAAGGAAAAGATGATCTCACCATGATCTAGAACCCAATATGAAACCAAAGAGGCATGAAGTGAAGTCCAGAGTTACAGCTGAGTAAAAACATACTCTCCAGAGTGACTGAACCTGAATGAAATTTGAAGTAGTCCTAAGGGAAAGGATTAGAACTTTAAATCATGAGAAAATGCTCTGAAAAGGCATACTGCCTAAAGCAAACTCCCTGGAGTCTTGTATCCAAACTGTATTCCAACTCAAACCATTGAATACCAAAAGGAGGGAAAAGGCAGTAGGAATTTGTTGGGTACATACTCATTTCAAGTTCAAAAACCTCAGGCTTTACTTGCTTTAATCAGGCATTTTCTAGTACAGTGAGGAGTTGAAAAGTGAGCCATCAAATCTTCAATCTATCAGGGTTCCAGCTCAAGGTTATGCCCATTGGATAGTGGATTTTCTTGGCATGTTTCAAATTGAAAATATATAGCTTACCTAATGTTAGATGTGTAACAAATAAAAGGGTAAGGGGGAGTTTTATTGTGTCCATGAAGTGACTAACCTTAAAACCTTAAAGCAGGAAGTTTCTGTTCAATAATCATGATTTAAAACCTTTTGACTTAAAAACAATAACAAAGAGAGTCATTATCAAAAGAAACAGTAAATTAATTTTTCTAAAAATTCAAAGAGCATAGAGACAACGGTTTGTTCTGTATCATTAAGAAAGTTGTCTGCTGAGAAGTTCTCCTTAGGATATCTAAAGGCTTTAGATCATTTTAAGTTCTATAATTCTGGAAAAATCCCCCCACTGTTTTCTTCTTGATTAAAATTTCTTATAAATATAAGAAAATTCCCTACTGTTTTTTTTTTTTTTCTTGAGTTAAAGGTCCCACTATTTTCTCTTGACAAATAGAGAAACAGAAACGAGAGAGGGAAGGAGGGCAGGACCAAAAGCAGGGAGGGGGAATGAGAAAAAGAGAGGGAAAGAGGCAGGGAGAAACCTGATAAAGTGATATTAAATACAAGTTGTGAGTAAGCCTGACTTACAACTGTCCTTTCAAGTTGTCCCTAACTTGAAAGGAAACTAGAGATTTCACCATTAAGTTTGAAGTGGTTGTTAGAGATTGCACAAGCATCACTCTTTAAACTATTTACAAAGACTTTTATATAACCACTGGATGTTGAATTTTATCAAATATCTCTCTGAGCATTTTCATATAAGATTTCCTCTTCAGCCAAGGGAATATAGAAAAGGGGTTGGCAAAGCTTCTCTATAAAAGGCCAAAAAGTAAATATTTTCAGCTTTACCGCCACAGGGCCTCTGTTGCAACTAATGAACTCTGCCATTGACCCACAAAAGCAGCAATGGACAATAGTAAAGTAATGGGCGTGGCTCTGTTCAATAAAGATTTTTTTTTTTTTTTTTAACACAAATGTAGCCAGCAGGCCATATTTGTCCAGTGTGGAAAACTAATGCAGATTATGATAGTATCTGGAAATCCCTTGGGCAGCCCGGGTGGCTCAGCAGTTTAGCGCTGCCTTCAGCCCAGGGTGTGATCCTGGAGACCTGGGATCAAGTCCCATGTCGGGCTCCCTGCATGGAGCCTGCTTCTAGCTCTGCCTGTGTCTCTGCCTCTCTCTCTCTCTCTGTGTCTCTCATGAATAAATAAATAAAATCTTAAATATATATATATATTTTATAATATTATATATATATATAATCTCCCAGGATTCACCAAAATTATTCTTTTTAAGCATGATCTATTAAAAGCCTACCAAAAGGGACTGATAACCTTTGCTAATATTTTATTTAGAATTTCCGCATCTATATTTAAAGTGGGATTGCACTTTATTTTCTTTTGGGGTTGCTTTGATAGTATAGTTATGCTAAGTAGAAAAGTTTTTTTGTTGTTGTTGTTTGTTTCATTTTGTTTTGTTTTTTGACTTTTTTGGCTCTAGAAGAAAGTTTTATAAAGCACAGGAATTCTCAGTTTCTTAGAAATTGAAAATATTTGGCAGGGTTTAGGTAGCATTTTTAGAGATTATTCTTTGACTTAAAAAATATTTTATGGATAGAGTCTGCTTGGCTTTTCTACTTTATGTGTAGTCATATAAAATCACATATTTCAACAAGATTCTGTACTCTATAATGAATAATTTTATACAGCCACATTTGCCAGTGTGGGTTCAATAGAATATTACTTCCCAGTGATTGATTCAAGAGGCAATATATTAAAGAAGGGGCTCTATGAATGATTAAGTGTGGAAAATACTGTGCAAGATAAAGCTAATTAGCTTTCTGAACAACAGGGCTGACTTCTCAGAACCTTTAATGTTAATTCTGAATATCAAAAAGTGGGATTATGAATGATATTATGAAATAATTCCCTAATTGATTTGAGTATAGAATATTTGCCTCAGACATTGTATGGTTCATGTGTTCTTTAGGACACAATTTTGAAAATCCTAGAACAGACTATAACGATATATAATATCTCCCTAACTGTAATAGCATTACCATTTAGCAGTTATACTTTTATGTATTTGGGTTTGTTTGTTTGTTTGTTTTTTCATGTATTAATTTAGTGAAAAGTTAGCCTAATTTTCTATCAGCTCATTTATTTCTTTCTTTACATCTGTCAGGTTCTGTTCTTTTCCTTTTCTGGGGTTATTTTATTATAATGTTTTTCTGCCTCTAAAGTTCAATGTTTTTGTTCTTTTTTTTTTTTCCCTCATTCATTCCATTTAATAATAAAGGCACTTGGGGGTGGGGTATGGGCAAAACAGGTGAAGGGATTAAGAGGTACAAACTTGCAGTTATAAAATAAATAAGTCACAGGGATAAGAGGTACAGCATGGGGAATACAGTTAATAACATTGCAATAACTTTGTATGGTGACAGATGGTAACCACATTTATTGTGGTGAGCATTGCATAATGTAATGTAACCGTTGCATCACTGTGTTGTATACTTGAAACCAATATAACATTGTATGTCAATCTTACTTCAATAAAAAAAAATTAAAAACAAGAAAACAAAAGAATGTAAGAACTAACTAAATAAAAAAAAACTAACTAAATAGATAATAGTGGAGGAAATTGATATTTAAAAAAATTAGAACTATTAGTTAATGTAAAAATATTAAGTTAAAGAAACTGAGATGTACAAAAAATAATGAAGGCACTCAAAATTATAAATTTATCTATTATAAGGACTTTCATGACTTCACACAAATTTTGATATGTAATATTCATGCTGTTATTTTAAGTAGCTTATAGTTTTGATTTTTCTTTAAGAATTTATTTTTAATTAATCTCTGCAACCAACATGGGGCTTGAACTCAGGACCCTGAGATCTAGAGTCATGTGCACATCTGACTGAGCCAGCCAGGCAACACTATAGTCTTGATTTTAACACAAGAATTATTTAGTAGTGTACTTTTTAAAAACTTACAAGTGATCTACATATAGATATTAAATCAACCTGATCAATTATATTTATCATCCCCTAGGAGTTTGTGTTCTGTCTAAGCCACCTGTGAAAGAGAAAAGGATATTTAAAAATATCTTAGTATAATTATATTCATGTTGACACTTCATATTTCTAATATTTTTTCTGTTTCTATAATTTAATATATCAAAATAACATTTTCCTTTAACCAGTTTATAAAATGTATAAATATTCATGACATTTTATCTCAATATAACAACATAAAAAGACTCTATTCCAGAATTTTGAATCAACTTGGTCTGGTAATAATAACACTATTTCTGATTTCTGTGTGTGCATATCCACTATATTTTTATCTTCTTTTTATTTTTAACATTTTTATGTCACTCTGTTTTATGTCTGACTTTTTTAAAGGAGCATAAACTGTATCTAAACAAATCCAGAAAAAATACTGAGCTTTTAAGAGGAAAGTTTACCTCTTCATATTTAGTGTGATAACATACAACTGTTTTTGCCTCTTGTTTTGGAGGCCCTCTCTTTTTTTGTCTGTTTACATATATTTTTTCTTCCTTCTTTCTCTTAGGTTTTCTGCTTTCCTAGGAAAATACTAGATCATATTGACTTTCTGACAATTAAGGATATCCTCAATACTGTAGTATTCAAGTATTCTACTTATTTCAGCTCCCAAATAAGGCTCTCTACCATTCTATATTTCTGTTGTTTATGGCTGCCTCTTGGCCTATATCCCACTTCCTAACCTTGGATCTGAGTCAGGAGGTGATAGCGAAGCTTGCCAGAGTCCTTTTCTGTTACTTTTTGATATGTTGCTATTTCATAAGACATAAAATTACACCTGTCTTCCATGACTTCCTATATTAAATTCACAATTTATCTGAAAGGAATACTTCAACATCTTATTTTTTTTAAAGATTTATTTATTTATTCATGAGAGACACACACAGAGAGAGACAGACTGACAGAGACAGAGACATAGGCAGAGGGAGAAGCAGGCTTCTCAGAGGGAGCCCAGTGCAGGACTTGATCCTGGATCCCAGGATCACTACCTGAGCCTAAGGCAGGTGCCCAACTGCTGAGCTACCCAGGCGTCTCTCCTTCAATGTTTTAATATATAAGTGTGCAGAGTGCTTGTTAAATATAAACACATAACAGGGAATGGGAAGTGAGAAATAGAGGAAGGGTTGATATTCTTTATAACATCATAGCAACTCACATTTATGCCCTGAACTTAACAAAAGAATTATTTCTAAATTTTAGAAATAGTTAAACCTAAGAGAAAATGGCCACCTGGTGACCTTTTATTTTAAAAGACTTGCTAATCCATCTAATCTGATGAAAACTACTAGGAAAGAAGAAAATATCAATGGAAAGAATAAGGAGAGAAAGACTGAGCTTAATTACTCTAATACTAGCTCCCAGATAATTATATAACCTACAAAGGCAACTTGGTAGAAATTTTGGTCATTTTCTTTCCTTTCTAATTTTTTTTAGTCTTTGCCCTTCTTTGAAAAAACACCATGTTTATGACAATATTGAACATAAGCAAACTACCTTGATATTAAAAATTATGTGTCAGTCAAACATTATGGTACCAGGACATTGTGGGGAGAATTTAACTAATCAGGTTACTCCTAAATTAGTATGTATTTTCTTTTTCACAGTTCTGACAACATACTGACTTGGGAAAAAGAGTGGGCATGAGGAAGCAACTTATTAAAAAAAAAAAAGAAAAAATGCATTGCCTCTGTTCCACAATCCTTGTAAGCTAAAGAGTCTTTCTGTGTTTCCAGGGTTGGGACTCTGGATCCAGAGTACTAGAGAATTGAACCTCATCCTTTTACTAGAATTATAGCCAGTCTATGGCTCAACAAACAGACCCAGGATGCTAAGAGGAATAGTTTTAAGTGGTCAGGAGCAGTGGGCATACTACAGGGTAAACTCCAATGTGGCAGCCTTGTGAAAACTTTCCAAGGCAGACTTGGTGCATACATTTTCTGATTACAAAATAAATACAATCATAACTGTGTCTATAAGTCAGTATCTTGCTTGCTAGATAGATAGCCCCAGTGTGAAGATGTACCCTGGTAATACCCTAAGACAGAATTAGAGCTGTAGAGAAGTCCTCATCTATTTTGGTAGTTTAGGTCCCTTGGAGAATATAATGAAAGCTATGGGCCCTCTTTCTAGAAAAATCTGTGAGTATATCACAAAGTTTCAGGGAGTATACAGATTCCACAAAGCTCACTCTACAAGCTGTGTGATTTAGCACACAGATAGAAGACACTTGATAGAGGTGAGTAAGGAAGAAGTCCATAGAGCTACACATTAAAGATGGAGAGTCTTCAGCTGGGGACATAGAGGAATCAACACACTCACATGATTTTGAGGCTTTTCTTTGCCCTTTGATTCAAATTTCAAAAACATATACCAAGCACAGAAAAAAATACATATATACACGCATTGGATTTTGACTAATTTATCAACATTTTAAGATCGGAGAAAAACAGTATATTTCCTATATGTTGAACTTAGAAAATACATGATCGGAACAGTTGCAGGCTGGCAGAGGGATGAGGCAAATTAATCTCATGACCTTCTCTCTCTCTCCCTCCTCTTTTAATAAAGTAATTTTTAAAATCTGAAGAATGAAGCAGTACCTGGTAAGCTCTGGGAAGAAGAGATAACTTGAGTGCTTCTATTTAAGGCATAATCCTCTTGCTAGTTCTCTTGGGCTATCCCTCTACCTGATGAGTGGGAGAACTAGTATCTGAGCCTTATTTCCCCCTATCTCTTCGCCACCCACCAATTCTTATGGAAAGTATAGAAATTAACTCTTACACCAATTAATAGGCTATTTGTAGAATAATAAGGGATTAAAATGACAAGACAGCGAATATATTCTTAATTCCAATGTATAAGGATGACATGTCATTTTTAGAACTTTGGATAAATAAAATCTTATTATGCTACCCCAAAATGACCATTTGATCTAATTGCACCCTATCTGTTGTAGCCTTAATATAAAAAATATTTTTTTCTATACTAATCTTAAAATGTCTACTCTCTAACCCCCAAGTGCTTTAAGGGCATAAGGGGAGAGAGGAAGCGAATGAGAGAGAGAGAGAGAGAGAGAGAGACTTAAATGCCATCTCTCTTCTAGCAGCAATTTCCCCAGATGAAGAGGTCACCACTGTTTAACAGTGTGCTGCCATGTTAATTTAGTATGACAAGATAAAGCAGTAATCTCGGCTCGTGGAGGCTGTAAACCGCCTGCTATCCGGGGACATGCTCAAGTCGATTTGCACTGTATATCACTTTATACAATTGCCATGACAAAGCCCCCTGAGTTCTCACATGTAAATCTCTCTATCCCTCTTCCTGTAGCCGTCTCTTTTTCATTCCCTCCCAATTTCTTTCTCCCTGGCTTCATGTCCAGGTAGACCACATCCACTCAGCACTAATCTCTGAAAACGTAATGCTTGGCACATGACAAGGGACACACAACACATACCCTTCTTACAACCACTCTGTCAAGTCCCCTGATTTAAGAGAAGATGTTCAGGGACTTAGATAATCCATTGATCCCACTTGCATCGGCTTTTATATTTCAGTCTGCCGTGTTAAGTTGTCAAGAGGAGCGATTAAACTGATGTTCCGTGATTCGAGATTTACTTTGCTAGGAATGATAGTTTTCAAAGCTTGTCTTACTAAGTTCTGCTTAAAGATTATCCCTAAGAAAGCTGATGTATCTTTACTGGTATAAATCTAGTAATAAAACTCTAAAGTGTTTTAGGTAAGGACATTTTGGAGATATTCAGGGTTATAAACATAAGAATGTAAAACTGAATTAAATTTGGATTTTTAAAAAATGTCATCTGTGTAGTTCTTTTTGCATGAAGCAAAAACACCATATGTAAAAAGGGGTAAAAAACATGTTTCTATCTATGTAAAACAAAAATAATTATAGAACCACTGAAGAGGACATAAGTGAACAGGGAAGAGTTTATATGATAGGAAACAAAAAGATCACATGAAGCAAATTAGGAAAGTACAAGTCAAAGTTTTATCCAATAAAAAAAAAAAACAGAGAAACATGTTGAATCACTAAAAATTAACAGATAGATATATACACTTTTTGGTTAGGTAGGCTAGTTTTAAATGTGACCTGTCACACTTCTGACAGGTCAAGCTGATATACTCTAAAAATCCATTTGTACAGTGCCTCTTATCCATATCTCACACTTTTTACATCATCTCCAGCTGCCCTTATGAGTAAACAGAAATGAGAGATGAAAGGACTAAAAACCAATGCACACAATGCTAATAAACAAAGGATTGAATCCCCTCCACAGGACCTATAAAATACCTGATATCAAACAGAAATTTTAAAACATATTGAAATGTTAAAAAAAAAAAAAAGAGAGAGAGAGAATATGCTAATAAAACTGTAGTAGCAAACCTGAACCTCATTAACCATGTCCTAAAGGAAAAATTATAATGTGCCTTGAGGATATTCATGCAAGAAAACCTGAAGAATTAATTTTTAAAGATATTCTTCTCCAAAATATTTTTGTGTTGTGTGTGTGTGTGTGTGTGTGCGCGCACATTGCTGTTGCTTTCCTCAGGTAAACTATCTGAAGAAGTGTAATAGGTGAAGCCACAGAAGAATGCAGTTATCAGTAAGTTATCTGCACAGCAACTGGGCTGAAGAGAATTAGAAGGAGGGCAGAAAGGGAGTTCATATTAACTGAATATTCACTACACAACAAATACTGTGGTAGGTAATTACTTCATTTACTTTTTATATCAACTATGTGTTAAGCAGTATTTCAACATGTAGATAAGGACAGTTATACTCAGAATGTCTTGGATGAACACAGGTTTTGGAGACATCCATTCATCCATTCAACTATTTAGAGACACTTGCTGTGTGTCAGCCACTGTGCCAGACACTAGGGACCTGGTGCTGAAAAAGACAGCCATATGACCCCAAAGGTAACATAGAGCTTTTTCCTTTAAATGAGTTTGAGTCTCATGTTCAAGGCAAATGACGTCCAAAGATATTCACAGAATCTACTGGTAAGAACACTAAATCCATTAACATGGGATGGGGATGTGGATCATAACCCTCCAGGTTACTAAAAGGAAATTAAGACTACTAGGAGCCCAAAAACACCCACAGTATTTTCTTCTGGTAATCCATACTAATTAGTCAATGAACATAAACTATTCCAGAACTATAGCATCGATTAAGTCCTTGCTATGCGCCAGGCACAATTTACACTTGAGAATTTTATGTTATCCTCATAACACCTGTGTATATTCAGAGGTTGAATTATTATCCTTGTTTTCAGATGAGAAAACAAAAGCACGGTAGAGAACTTAGATACCTTATAAAATGTGGAATTTATTGGAACCCAAGCAGTTCAAGAGTGAATATAGGCTCCTTACCATCACCTTCTACATCTCTTGTCAAAATGCAGTTCTGACCTGACTTAAGTAGATTTTTCTTGTGGTGGCAGTGGTGGTGTTAGTTGCTGTTGGTGAACAGTCTTAATAACATTAAGTAAAAATCTGGCTGTCAATGAACACTATTGATGATAATTGAATCTGTCATAAATATCTGACTGAGAGTATCTCAGATTGATAATGATGTCCTTTTATAATAGTTAAAGATAAAAGAAAAACCCTTTTAAGAAGAAGAGTTGAGATTTCTCTTGGACTTACTTCAAAAGTATTTTTCCTTAGCTTTAGATTTTTCATAGATTACCCCAAATTTGTAAGAATAGAAAGCATCTGATATTTAATACAATGCATCATTTTCCTCCTAGATCATAGAACTTAAACATGCTTTAGGCACTCACTTAACTAATAACTAATATTTACTAAGTTTCTGCTATATCCCAGGCACCAGAGTACTTCACGTATACTGACTTCTTTAAACCTAACACTCAGATGTTATTCCAACTAATCCCCATTTTACAGATGGCAAAAATAAGGCACAGAAAATTTCCATAACTGCCAAATGCCATAAGATTTTAAACAGCGGAACTTGGCATTTAGTCAGTACTTTTGTCACTAGTGCCATGTGCTATACCACTACACTATGCCAACAGTCTTATAGTCAGAGCACAAATTAATACTAATCTTTATGTGAAAGGTTCAGCTAGTAATCCTTTAAAATACCATATATTGCCCAACAGGCTATACAGAACTTCTAGCACCCATTTTGAAATAGTTAAATCTCTTGGTCCATTTGAAGCCAGTTAAAAAGATTAAAAAAAAATCAAGAGGTCTCTGAGTTAAGGTATAATACTCAAGCGACAATGGTTCTATCTGAATTCCTCACATGTGTTTCTAAAGACTTTTAAAATGATGTATTCCAATAAACTATAAAAATTATTTTAATATTTAAGTGTATGAGTGAAGAGGCAGTAAGCACAGTTATTAAAGTGCTTGGGCTTCCAAAGTCATGAATCCAAACTCCATCACTTACTTATTAGGCAAATTACTTTATCCAAGACTGTTTTCCATCTGTAAACTGGGGATAATCACAGTTGTTGAACTCACTGGGTTGACATAAAATTGGCTGAGATAATGAAAATGTAGGGTGGCTGTTACATAGGAAAGATTGAAATATTACACATTCCCATGTTTAATTATTAGATATCATATTCCAAAGAGCACTGACTATTTGAAATCTCCTATATTTGAGCTGCAACTTATCAGACTATAGCTAGGCTATAAGATATATTCACACAAGCTTCAGAGTTGCTTCTTATATTCTTCTGATGACCCTGGGGAAATCAAAATCTCAGATACACAAGAAGCATGTTTTCTGACTCCAGTGTCTCTGGTGTGCAAAGCATGCCAGCCACTGCCACAAAGCCTAAAGATGGATACTGGTAACGACCCAACAATCTCTCCCTCTCCAGATCTGTGTTTACACAGAGGGAAGAGTCCAGTAGTGGCAGCAGAGATGGTTACCAGGCTTAGCACGTTATTAAGCCTTAATATGCTATAAGTTATTATAACCTGTTTTTGTTACTCATTAATATAGATTTTGACTTTTACATGGGACATATTTGATACACATATAAATAAAGAGCTCCTTAATTGCACTTTTGTATTTATGCTCCTTTTTTTAATATTCTACCTCCATTTAAAATTTTTTATTCACTCTTAGAATATCATTCTCTCATTTAGGGTTATCGACCAACGAGATTAACTGTTTTATCTCGACACAGGCTGGATTTTTAAGAGCTAAGAAGAGACACTGGAGTAAACACTGCTTCTCTATATAATGATAACATTGTTTGCTCTGCTGCCACAGAAGCAGCCTTGACTAAATAAGACACAAAATCCAGTCACTTGTGTTCATTGACTTTATCATGTGATGTCAGTGTCACAGAGCTGCCCAAGGCTGCTCTCCTTACATTCGCACCTCATCTGCTCACAAGGATCATTCCTAAAAACTGGTTATGGGAAAATTGTAAAAAGCATTTGCCTTTGTATAAGGAAGATATGTAGCTAAAGGAATTGATTATAACTGTAAATTTAAGTTAGCTTTACATTTATTTCCCATTTCAAGAAACAAAGAATTTTCGGCTTTCTCCTCTAGACAACAGAGTCTAGAAAAAACATAACATTTACTTTCTAAAAGAAAACATGGGGGAAAAGGGCACAAAATGATCAAAACTGGCTACATATTAAAATACTGTCATGAGTTTAGTTTTTTGAATTAATTGATTAATTAATTAATTTTAAAGATTTTATTTATTTATTCATGACAGACACACACACACACAGAGAGAGGGAGAGAGAGAGAGAGGCAGAGACACAGGCAGAGGGAGAAGCAGGCCTCATACAAGGAGCCCGATGTGGGACTCGATTCCAGGACTCCAGGATCACGCCCTGAGCTGAAGGCAGGCACTTAACCACTGAGCCACCCAGGCATCTCATGATTTCAGTTTAATGACAGCTTTAATGCCAGTACAAATCATGGGCATCTCAGACCTTGTGGATGAAGTAAAGAATTTAAACACACTTAATGCTTTTAAATGCACCTAATGTGGCTTGAATAGTGTTCATTTTAAATTCAGTCTGACATTTCTTAAGGAATCATTTCTATTCAAAGTGCTCACCGCATCTTCTGATTAGATTTTCTATACTATTGAATTCCTTTCTATTTTTTTAAACCCACCCCCCCCCCAAATCCAGGTATTTGTGTTTATCTGTACTTATAAAAAAAAGGTGTATGAGTCTGATTGCCAAAATACGTGAGGGAAAAGTAATTAGAAAGAAAACCCAACACTTCCTTACATTATTTTTTTTTTATGACTTCACTTGCTTAAGACCCAAATTAAGTGCCAGTGTTTGTGCTTTTTAGAGAAACCACTATACAAATATAATTTCTCTCTTTTTAGGTACAGTGGATAGTTATATCTAACTGATACAGCCAAGAGGGAATATGGTATATTATTTTAAATATTTTGAGATCCCATTGGCAACTGAGTTATCTAGCCTTGTAGATTTAATTCTAGTTCCTAGAAATCAGGTACCAACACTGCAAAATTCTTATTTCTTTTGGATTCCCTTAGGTGATGGCCCTTTGCAATTACAAAATAAGAAATAATGACAAACTTGTTACTATTATCACTCATGTTAAAGGTAATACAGTGACACTTCCTAGTTATGTAAATAATCTCCATTCTTCGATTCTTATTTTTACCAATCTATAAAATCTCAATTTTAGGAGAGAAATATGAAGACAAAAAAAAATCCCCCAATAATCAAGAACTGATTGAAAACAGTGACAGAAGCTGTCAAATAATTTAAAATATAGAAGCTATGATTCAATGGTAAGCACAATTTCAAAAAATGATTTCAGAACCAAGTCTTTTTATGTACCGGTAAGTACATTAAATATAAAGTTATAATTTACTATCAAGACTGGATCATGAAAGAAAAGTAAAAGAACACGATTTCTGAATATATGTGCCACATAGTTTGGTGAAGAACTAATTAAAAGACAGTAAAAGTTTTATCATAGAACCAATCTGACCTTTATTAATCACATACAGCAAGAGAAACCTAGGCTTATGGCAGGAAGTTTGGCAAGCCCCCAAGAGGCAATATATGTAAATAAGAAGGAAGTATATATCAGAGCACAATGGTGCTGATTCTCCAACCCTGTCTTCTTTCCTGATAATGGCTCCATTGAGATCCACAAGAGAACCCATTAAGAATGTGTTTTCTGATAGAAGCAAATTGAAAGAAAGGAAAAAAGAGGAGCAAACAAGGAAAAGAATCAAAGGAAGAAAATGATGAAGAATTGAAAACAAAACATTTAAGATACAAAATTAAGGTTGGTCCCCAAACTCTGCATTATTTATAACCTCCAAATACAAATGATTCTATCATGCAGGTCCAAGAATAGCAAATGAGATAAAGACGGACACCTATCCATTCCACAAAATTAGGAACACCATTTGAGTAAGTTTCCAGCACTGCTTCTTCATGTCCTTGCTGTTTCCAATATCCTAGCCAAGTATTTCATCATTTTTTCCATTTCATTCAAGGTGGTCACTCAGACAAAGAAAGGAAACATTTAAAAATCCAATAACTAAAGTATTTGTTTGTATTCCTATGAATGTAAGATATGTATTTCACTAACTTCCCCACATTTTATATTAGATCTTTAGAGTATGCTTTGTCTTGAGTTTTTTGTTTTGTTTTTGTTTAACTTTCTTTTCTTTCTTAGTTATTTCTTCTGGGGGAAAAGTTGTGACAAAAGCAAAATTACACTCCACTATAAACTGAAGACCTTGCACCCATGATAATTTATCCAATGTGCATATACATTTTTTTAGTATCTTTTGAATCTAATTTTTTTGTGGAAGCAATTTCAAATTGATGTATTTTTGATTGCCACAAATGAGATATCTTTCAACTGTGAATCTCCCTCACACTTGTTAGCCTGTATAGAGTTCTGATATTTTTATAAAATGATGGCAATTTTGTGCTCATCTTATCTCCATTCTATACAAAAACTTACAAGAAGGAAGAGGTCTTATACATTTCTAAATCTATGCTAATAGGTATTCATTGTATATATTTGGGTGAATCTTTCCACACGCTCCCTATTAAACGAAAGTCATTACATTCATTATGCCAAATCTTCTTAGGCAAACACATTTACCCCCATTACCACAGCTTTAGAAGGTCTTGTTTATTTACCTATCACTGCATAGCACTTTGTGGGGATGCTAACAACAGACCTTCATCAAGCATCTTGAAGTAGCTCACAACTCCCACATAGTATGTATTCCCCCGCCCCCATGGGAGAGTACATTCCTTAATTTCTCAAGGCCCAGTTAACTTTAAACTCAACAGCTGTACTTCAAATACTGTAGACATCATATGAATCAAGGTTTTTTCCACTTGATATTCAACCCCCCCCCCCACCACCACCACCAAAAGGAATGGAACTGTGAGGCAACAGGACAACGCAATCTACTGAACAACCTATCCAGTGGCTTTGATGAACCCCAACTGATTGTTTTTCACATGTCCTCATTCCTGGTAGGTAATTGTCAGAAACAATGCAAGTATAAAGATTGAGCCACTTACATTCAAACACAAACCTTGGATTATATCTAGATAAACAGCTTTGTGTGGTATTTTCTGACAACATTTACAGAATAATGTTTGTAACAATGTAATTTCATTGTATGATAAACATCAATTTACCATAAAAAACAAATGTAAACTTGTCACCATTTTCACCTTGTTTCAATTGAATTGGCCTTGTTCAGATAAGCAAGCCTATCTCTTACAGAAACAACAGTTTATAGATAAACTGTGTGAAATCGGGTATGTGTGTGTAGAATTATACTGCCTACTATCATAATTTTATACTGCCACACTGCACATATGGCTTCCAAGCTTACTTTATCTGAATCTTTCTGAATCTATTCTCCATGCTATTAAACTGAGCACATTCCACATCGTTCAAAAGTAATTACACTTTTGTCTAGAGTGTAGGAGACTGCTCTCCCTAAACAATGAAATTCTCATTATTACAACTGGCACAATAATGGCACTGGTGCTAACAACAGTATGCATTATACCATCACAATAACTTATGCTAAGTTTGATGTACAAAGGTAACCAGAAATTTAAAAGCTTACAAAACTACTATATAGAAATAGGAATCTTCACCATACCATAATTAAGGTCCTATTCTGTGATTTTTAAATAACACATACATTTTTCTTTTTTCTTTTGTACATTATCTGAACAGTACTTTATACAGAACATTATCCTGGTCAAACATTGAAAATACATTACAAATAACTATTAGGTTATAAGCAAAGCTTATATAAAGAATATTTTGAGAAACACCTATAATATAGCAATTAAAATTATTTGGGGGTAAATAAAGAATCCCAGGGATTGACAGTGAATCTGAACAAGTAAAAGCCTCTCTCTGAGATGCATTTTATGAATCCCTTCACTGTTTAAGGCTGGATTTTATATATTGGAGCCTTGCTATAATGTTATACTTGGTTCCCAGCTATACGTCCAACTTCTACAGAAGAAACAATTTAAAAAGACACCTTTGTCTTCTTTTGATGGACATCAAGAAGAAACTGACTCACCTTGAATGTTGCTTTATGATAACTAGTGTCTCTGCAATGTTTAAATATATTTACATTAGGATAAATCAAATCATTAAGTCCAAAATACTATGTATCCAGAGGTTTTTTTTTTTTTAACAATTCCAGGAAAATATTATAAGTATAAACATTAAATGAAATACTAAAAGATATTAAAGTGTATTTCCAAATCCAATGGATCTTTAAGTGTTAAAAAATTATACACAAACATAGTATTTATGTCATACGAAATACAGCTATCTTTAAGTGGGCAACTCAAATTATTTTTTAATAAGAATACTATACTGTTGGGATCCCTGGATGGCTCAGCAGTTTGAGTGTCTGCCTTCGGCCCAGGGTGTGATCCTGGAGTCCCAGGATTGGGTCCCACATCGGGCTCCCAATAGGGAGCTTGCTTCTCTCTCTGCCTGTGTCTCTGCCTCTCTGTGTATCTCATGAATAAATAAATAAAATAAATTTTTTAAAAAGAATACTATACTGTTAAAATAAATAATTATATATTTTAAAAATCAATGTTGGGAGGTAGCCACTCTATAGTTATACAAAACAATTCATTCAACTGAAGAGGATTTTAAGGAGTCAAAGAGAGTTTGCCTGAGATGAGTATGCCTTCTGTGAAAAAATAAAAAGAGGAAAAAGAAAGAAGAAGAAAGAAAGAAAGAAAGAAAGAAAGAAAGAAAGAAAGAAAGAAAGAAAAAGAAAGAAAGAAGAAAGAAAGAAAGAAAAGAAAGAAAGAGACAATTGACTATTCAGTAACCACAGGTGGTCAAGCCTTTCATTTCACAACACATTTGACACTAGAGCAACAATCTAGACAGCAGAAGTAGTATGAAACCAGACAGAAAATCAGTACCAAAATGGCGACTATAGAGTCCCTTGGCTGCCTCTGATGCTGCTATTTGATTTCTCTTCAGATTCACTCTATTCCCTTCTGGTGCTCATATATAATCACATTGATTGACATGAGGATATGTTCTCAATAGTTCTTTGCATCATGAAATAAATTCATCTGTATCAGAACTATTATTAAAAATGAGCCAGAAATTATAGTGATTCTTGCTTGTCTCTGAAACTCTAAAGTGACAGTCTCCAAACCAATGTTTAAAAAGGGGGGAAGGGGACAGGAAGGGTAGATCTGATCTTCAGTAAAAATAAAGCCCTAAACTGCCTTCCCCCTCCTGTCAGCATCAGACTTTCCAACCTTGCCACTTTTTTGAAGATTACATGGAAATCAAAATTTGCCATTAATTCTTGGCAAGGTTATGAGAACTTCAGAGAAGAAAACCATAGAATCAGTCTTTTTTCATATTTAAGGTACTTATGTCTCAAACTTGTATTGATTGGAAATCTGATAACTTAAAAAATATTTAAATATATATTATATATATTTATTATATATATATATTTATTATTGTTTACATATATGTAAAATCAGCTTATGACACTTGATCTACAATGCCTCTGAATAATGAACAAACCATTCCAAGAATTCATAGACTTGTAGTATTCATGGCAGTATAGCTGATGGGAGTAAGGTACTTGCTTTTAGTAAGGCACTTAATTTATTTCTCCAAAATATTAAGGCAATAAACACAAGTTCAGAAGGGAAGAATTACATCTTAATATGACCCTATTCCAAACAACTGCATCCTCTGCATATGAACAAACAACCCCCATTCCTCAAAATCCTTATATGGTAACAGTTGTGAAATGTACAGAACTTTTATCTCAGAAAATATTTTCCAACTTAAATGTTATACCAAGACATCTCTCTCTGTAACTTCAAGACAGCCTTACAGGGATTACTCATCAGTTTTACTTTGTCTCTAAACTATATTGGCAATATAAAATGTGGACCTCTCATCCTTTTTTTAATTTAAGAATAGAGTATGAATGTCACACATAAATAGGCAATGAAATCTAGAAACCTGTTTTGTCCCCCTTAAATTGAACTCTATGATATGGAAACCATGAAACATTGCTCTGTTTTCAAAAATACTGAACAGAGAAAAAATAGGAAATCTACCTTCCTACTGAAATAAAAGTTTCTGTTTAAGTGAACATTACAATTGCCTACTACTCAGAAAAAGTATAATGTATTTGTCTTGAATAGCAATTCTTGAATAACAATTCAATCATTTTGATAAATGAATAAAATATATCAGTCAGCTTAACAAATGAATATATCATGGCTATTATGACATATTTTCTGATTTCTGAATATACATTAGTAGATCCTACCTTAGTTCTCAAATTTCTAGAAGTCAGCATGTTTATCATGAATAGTATCTTAACAACTTTGCCAAAAACATATTTACTATTTAATTATCCAAATGATCTGCCATTTAATCAATGATCATATATTGAGTGTCTATTATAAGCTCAGTATCAGAAACACAAATATATATTATATAACTATTTTATTCTTATGTTATTTTTATATATTTATTATTACATATTATATATTTTATTATGTAATAAATATAAAATTTGTTATAATGCAATTATAATAAAAATACTCTATAATTATACATATATATATATGACTCTGCCTTCAAGGAGAAATACAGTGCATAGAAAAGTAGACATACAAACATACAAATCAAAAAAAAAAACATACAAATCATAATGCAGGCAGTGAGAAAAGATATAAACAAATATAATGGACAAAAAAAAAATGCAGCAACCGTTCTGCTTTGGCAAGTCAGTAAAACCATCCAAAAAGAAGTGATTTTTGAACTCAGTCTTTTTTTTTTTAAGATTTTATTTATTTATTCATGAGAGACACAGAGAAAGAGAGAGAGAGAGGCAAAACACAGGCAGAGGGAGAAGCAGGCTCCATGCAGGGAACCTGACATGGGACTTGATCCTGGGTCCAGGATCACACCCTGGGCTGAAGGTGGCATTAAACCACTGAACCACCCGGGCTGCCCTGAACTCAGTCTTTTGGAAGAAATGCAATTCACCAGGAAGGTAAAATATGAAAAGAGTGTTTCCAGGTAGAAAGAATAAAGCTGTGTCATCCAAGGTCACCTGGTATGTTTCTGAACATATTAAAAAAACTTGGCATAACAAGGACAATGGGTCCATGGGAGAAATGACAGAAGAGAAGACAAAGCCATAGTTTAGTCCTACTCTATACAGAGTTTTATGCTAAGACAAAGAGTTTTAGACAAACTCTTATATGAAACAAAGACACACATAAGTTTCCAAAGTGGGGCAAACAATCAAACTCAATTGTCAGGGAAACAAATCTAGTGGATATTGAAGAAAGAGGGGAGAGAAGAGAAGCTAAAAATTTGAGATCATATTAAAGACTTTTCTAACTGCCTACTCAAAAGATGAAAAGTTAATGGAATCAAGAAACATTTCAGGCAGAAAACAAACTTAGAAACCAGTTGGACATATATAAGAGAGAGTGTCAGCATGTCACTAAAACTAACTAAAACCATTTGTATCCTGAGATCTGTCTAAGAATCTGATGAAAGCTATAATCTTATGTGTACGCATAATACAGAATTCTCCATTCATTTTCAGGAGATCCCACAGACCCTAAGAACTGCTTGTCTAGATGAAGTTGTTTGAGGGAAGGAGTTGTGTTTTATTCAATCTATTTCCACAGTGCCCAACAATAACAACAAAAAATTCGGTACAAAGTAAGCAATTCGTAGTTTGTATCTAGTTAAACTAAAGTCTTCCTTACAAACTAGTTTCATTTTCACTAACATCCTACATCAAAGGATCCCCTCATGCCTACTACAGAATGTAATTTAATATACTTTTGCTATACCCATTCTCGAGTATCCTTAAAATAATATCTCCTTTATCTCTGTGATATTCTCCTAGTTATAACTATTTATTCCTACTCCTTCAAATTTGTGTGTTTAGACTTAGAGTGGTGTCACAGGAAAACCAAACCAAGAAGCACTCCCTAAGAGAAGTTTATCATCAAAATATTGAGAGAGAGGAGGCATTAGCAGTGATGAAATGGAGGGTATGATCTCCTTATCCTGTTGAATTGTGTACTACCATTTTCCCCATTTCTTTTCCTCACCTTTATGAAATGAGCCCAAAAAGCTGAATCATTGCACATAAATAATATGGACTCACAGTAGAGAAAAAAAAGTATGAATTATGGATAGTATGATTAAGCTTGCCAACAAAGAGATAATCAAAGCATATAATATGCATGTGCTCTTACGAAGAGCTTATTATGTTTATAAGCATGGACTCCAAAGCCAGAATGTCGGGGTAAACACCCCTGGTTCTCCTCTGTATCAGCTGTAGTTTGAAGCAAATTATTCACCTCTTTGTGCCTCAGTTTCCTCATTTATAAAATGAGAATAATAATAATATCTCACTATATTATTGTGAAGGTTACATGAGTTAATACATGCAATGTGATTAAAATAGCACATCTATATAAGTGTTACATAGTGTTAGTCGAAATACTATCCCTGAGGGGAAAATGTTGGCACATAGTAATACACCTATTGAAATTCTGACCTATGAGGCTTAAAATGTTGAAAGGGTATTTAAGCCTAATGTGAGTGACAAAAAATAGCATCCATCTCACTTTTATTAGGCTATCTCTGATTTTTCTTCTTGATTCAATTATATATATATATATATATATATAAAATGCAATAACATAAATAAGTGGGCATATTTCAATAGCAAGCACATTTATGATATGTAATACTTTTCTAGGGAAAGCAAAATAAAAAAAGCATTTCACGTAATCAGCGTTGTCTTCAAAATATGAGAATGTATGAGGAAACATAGTTCTGTTGGTATAATCTGGTTCAAATTAATGGCCCCACCATCCATGAAGTGGAAGAGGAGGTCACAACCCATGACTTGTACCCAAGCAACCATGTTGAAAAGGCAAGTGTGGCTTTACTGGGGTAAGTGCTGTGCTACCTTGCCAACATGCTGGTTCTGTGTATTTAAGTTCCTAAAAGCCTTATTGGTACGTGTGTGTGTGTGTGTGTGTGTGCTTTTAAGCTTCAGCCAAAGATGCTATGCTGCTTCTTCCCTCTCATCTGTGAAACCAGTTGCCTAATCTTCTGCAGTGATCCAGACCCCAGGATGAAGGGGCAGATAAATTATCCTGAGTTCCAAATTCTGGAATAGGATGCACTAGGTAATTACTGAACTATCAAAACAACAGCATGAATGAGACTGAGTTAGAAAGTACAGCAGTCACATTAAAAACTATAGCTTCTATGAAATATATTCTATAATATTCCTGCATTATAAGGAGTACTAGAATCCAATCTGGAAAAGCAAAAAATTGAAAAACATTGATTTATTGTGGTGGAGATGTTCAAAGTATGTTGTAACTCTATCTGGAAAAACCTTTTATTATAAATACTATGACATCTAACTGTCATGCTGACTAACTTTAAGTGTGCTACTTAAACATTATTCTTATATGTATATATTTCTTCTTCTAATAAAATTGTGTCTCAAAAGCAAAATTCTTGAAAACCAAAAGGAAAAAAAAAAGAAAGGAAGAAAGAAAAAATAGCACATCATGTCCTTCTTACTGGAATCTACTTATAAAGAACTCTAAGATGTTAGGAGTGAATCTTGTGTCTGGCTGTTAAGTAGATGATAATTATACAGCAAAGGACTGAAGCCAAACTATGAGAGGAGTAGACTGGTCAAAAAGTGAGTGTAGGCACAAGAGACCATGAGAAACCTACCATTGTATTGTGCTGAGAAGTGGGAGTCCTATGGCCACAAGTCTCTTGCGTCAGCAGAGAAACTGGCTGAAATTCCTCAGAGTGAGGCTTGTTGGGAAAACTCACATGCAAGGGAAGGTGAAAGGCTGGGAGCCCGTCACTCTCCTCTTCTTCCACTTTCTGTCTGCTTGTCACCATGGCTACCTCTCCATCTGCTTCCCCATACGGAGAGGCTGGTCGCTTGGAAGACATCCTGGAAGGAACAAAAGAGGAGAAAATAATGAAACCTCCACATAAATCCTTAATGCCGTCATTGTGTGGTTAGGGGCCATTGTAACAGAAATGCCTTTTTGTGCTGGCAGAGAGCAGGAAACCATCCAAATACCACTGCAAAGCGCACACAATCAGAAACAATGGCCAAGCAGGTAGCAACAGAACAGTGCTTGTTTGTTGTGAGAATAATACACTAATATAGCACTCTCTTGTATTCTGGCTTCTTAAACAAGAGAATTCACCTAAGAACACTGCATAATGAAAGACCATTCCATTTTAAAGGGAAGAAAAATACCCATCTAGTTTTACACTTTGATAGACCTTATTGAAGACAGAACATCTATGAATAGCAAATACTATTGGCAGTTAAAAGAAGGAAAGAACTAAAATTTCTTGCATTAAAAAATAAACAAAATAAATGAATGACTGCCATTATAGCAAATTTGCATTTTATTAAAAGTATGATTATTATGAAATGTAGAAAAATTGGTTATAAGTAAACCTAGACTCCATGACAAAAAGTTTGATATGTGTTTAAAGCTTATTAAGAACTGAATAAATGTTACAATTGCTGTGAATCTTAAAACATTTGAGAATTGTTCTTTTCTCACCTCTCCATGTATTTCTAATATCAAATAGGCAAAGTGGTTAAAAAAAGTGAAAATGTAAAAATATTTCAGTTTTCATTTCCATAATTCTACAAAAGATTTAGATGTGAATTCTCAGACCTATCTGCCCCTTAGAATAGAGGGAAAAATTGAAGAAAGATAATTTTGTTTTGATGAGCTAATGCCTATAAGGAAATACTTGTAGACAATTAAAAAATAAACACTTCTTTTTTGGTATTTGAGTCTAAGAATACTGTCAGAGGTTAAAAATATCTGGCAAATATTCTTGGTTAAATACAGTGTTCCCTTTCCTTTCATTACAAGTTTTATACATAAACAGTATAGAGTTAAATTTTTTAATTAAAAAAAAAAACTCTCTTGTATTTGCAACTTGATCTGACCTTGAGAAAGTTGTTATTTTTGCTCCACAAACAAAGAGTGTTTACAGAATCATCCATTCTTATTCTAGACCAGTGGGAGAGAAGGCAGGAAAGCATTAACTGCCACACCACATCTTTCATATATATATTACTGATTTTTTCATTTGAAATTTACTACTGAAGAGATGTCTCTAATCATTGCTCAATAATACTTTCTTACTGTGAAAAGTTTCAAAAGAACAGTGTATTTGAGTACTGCAGATATTCAATTAAGAAATAATAGCACAGTAGAAAAAACGAAGGGCCTTGGAATCAGACAAACATGGATTAAAGTACTGATTCTGCTACATGCTAGCTGTGAGACTTAGCTTTAATCTATCCCAATTTATTCATCTTTCAAGGAAGATATAATATCTACTTGTAATGCTCTTTGAGAATAAACTGTGTACCATATGAAAAATAACCTGTAGAGCATTTAGTACAGAGTAGACACTCAGTAAGCAATAGATGCTATTTACTTTAAAACTTTAAAGCTGCAATGTTACCTACCCTCTCCCCCCAAAAAAACCCAAAATCCCAAAATCAAAAAACTATAAGATGAGGAAAGCAGATTACTTTTTAAGATTTAAACCATAAAATCAACATGAAATACAAAATCTCCTGATAAGAGAAATGCTCCTTAGCCAGTCATAATTAACAATAAACTGATCCAATGTATTAGCAAATGTGAAGAGGAAACACTAATAGCAGGAAGACATGATCAGCTGAAGAACAGAAAAAGAGGAGGGAATGTTGGTGGCTACCAAGGAAGTGCTGTCTAAAGGAGAAGTAGACCAGGCCATCACATTTCAGGGATCTTCAGTTTTTCTGATCTCATTACTAAGGTTTACTCCAAATATACTCTTAAATATGGAGAAAGGAAGTAAGGGAATGAAGCTAGGATAGTTCTAGTGTCATTGGCAATATCACACCTATCACCAAATTGAAAAATTAAAGTCAAAAAAAAAAAAGAAAAAGAAAAATTAAACTCTATATAATAACTCTAAGCACTAGTCATATTAGCTTTTACTGCTCTGCTTCCATGCTCTCTAAGCAAACTTCTGATTGCCATGTAGAAAATGGGCTGACAGAACAGATTTGAAATATTTAAAGACTTTGTGAAGTGATTTGTGAGAATAAATCAATAAAAGGACCTTTAATTATTTCTTGTTTTACATGTAGTTTGACTATAAGGAGATGATGCATTTATTATACAAACCATAGTATTTATGATCTGTGTAGGCATTATCACAGTTGATAAAATTAATAAATTGGCATTCCGGTATCTACCTCGGTCTTATGTACAATAAGTCTCTTACCGTCCAAAAACTCCAGGCTATTGGCAAAAGCTAGTCTCTGGGTTATTAAAGCAGAAAGCTAGATCAGCTGGCCTTTTCTAAGGTAATGCAGTTCTTTTTCTTTTTCAAGATTTTATTTATTAATGAGAGACACAGAGAGAGAGGCAGAGGGAGAAGCAGGCTCCATGCAGGGAGCCCGACATGGGACTTGATCCCAGGACTCCAGGATCACACCCTGAGCCAAAGGCAGACACTTAACCACTGAGCCACCCAGGTGTCCCTAAGTTAATGCAGTTCTATGACCTTCTGGAAGTAGGACCTTTTTGCTGATTTCTACTTTATTAATAACATTATTAATAATGATTATGAAAACTGAAAGTCCAAACAAGATATAGGTAGATATGGTAAGTAGTTAAGATGCAGCTACCCTTCTCAAAACATCTAGTCATTTCAATATCTAAATTATCTTTCTATACTTCTGGATAAACAGTCTATATATATCATACTATAGAGCAAAAAACCTAAGTTCTAAAACACTAAACATGACATGAAGGGGTGGTACTGCCAGAAGGCACCTGGTCCTAAACAATTCTATATTTCATGCTTATTTCAATTCCATTTTCAGACACTTACAGAATGTCCTTAATGTGGTGGAGTTGAGAATATTTTTATAAAATTCAGGTAAAAGAGGTCTTAAAGATTAAAAAAATGTATTGTAATAAAAATGCTCACAGTTCAAAAATAGGCTACCAATGTCAGAAAAGAAAAGGCAAATACTTACATTTTGTAGGGAGCTATCAATCTGCTTGATATTTAGTCTGACTCATAGTACTTCTAAAAATATTGATAACAAATCACCAATAATGTTAATTTTTGAGTTTTTGTTCATCTACCAAACAGTTTCATTTTGGACAGAAGAAAGTTCATTAATTTAAAAAAAAAAAAAGTACTTTCAAAGTTATCTTACTGTTTATTCTGGTCTCTATTTTATTCGTTTCTGATTTTTCTTTGTTATTTCCTTCCTCTACTAAACTTCAGCTAAATTTCTCCTTTTTCTAGTTTCTTGTGGTATAATGTTTATTCAAAGTTTTTTCTTAAAAAAAAAAAAAAAGATTTTATTTATTTGACAGAGAGAGAGTGAGAGACCGCACAAGCAGGGAGAGCTGCAGAGGGAAAGAGAAAATTAGGCTCTCTGCTAAGCAAGGAGCCCTATGCAGGGCTCCATCCCAGGACCCTGGGATTATGGCCTGAGCCAAAGACAAGACGCTCAACCAACTGAGCCACCCAGGCGCCCCTGAAACTTTTTTCTTAAGACAGACATTTATAGAATGAATTCCACTCTAACATCTGCTTTTGCTACATCCCATAGGCTTTGGAATATTTTGTTTTCCTTTTCATTTGTTTTGAGACATATTTTGAATTGCATGAAAAAAATTCTTACTATTGAAAAATTTTCTACCATTGGAATGGGAACATCCTACTTTCTGTCAATGTTTGCTTCATGTATGTTGAAATTCTGTTCTATCCATGCATATTAACAGTTGTTTTAACTTCTTGAAAAAGAATAATATTGGAAGATATATAATTAAAAGAAAAAGAAGTCACTGCAACTTTCCATATATTGTTTATCTGGGATACACAGGGTTCCAATTCCTGCACTTGCTTACACGACATGCTGTGCTTCAGTGCAAGGATGCCTTGGAATAGTCTGAGGATCCAGGTTGGAGCATGCTCTTATGTATTCATACAGAGACGAAATTTGTCACTCCTGTGGTAGGTGCTAGACTTGCCAATGAAGAAAACTCAGACTTCAATGAATATGACTTGAGACAGACAAATATAATCCAGTGTGAAACTAACCTGTGGAGTTATGATGATATAATAGAATCCTTAACTCAGTTTTGTGTGTGGACAAGAAAATGTTCTTGAAAGAACTGATGTCTAATTCCAGGGCAAAAACATCTAATTTGAACTTTCAAATCATCAACAATCCTTTACTCATCACTTGCTATGTGCAAGACACTTACCTAGTGGGGATAAAAAATGTGCAATTCAAATCCTCTGCTTTAAAGAGCAATGTAGTGGTTGAGAAGACTCTGATAAATAATAATGAAAGAAAGTTCAGGTTAAGGGCCAAATGGTGCTACAGCTGAACACCTTCATGAGGACTGGGAGATCCTGGAATACTTCTGGGAATGATTAACCAACTGAATTTGGGCAGGGTAGGGGAGAAAAAAGTCAAATGGAAAACCTGGGATAAATGAAGAGAGAATTCCGTGCAGGAAGTAATGATACAAGTAAAGATGCAGAGATAGTCTTAGAAAGTACAATGTAAATTTAAGTTTCAAGCTTACTTAGGAAAAAGGGACATTGAGGAATATAAACTGAATGCTATCTTTAGTCTATAACATTCCTGGACTTGCTGAGTTACAGTCATGGAATAGATAAGAAACAGCCTCACTTATAAGGGGCGACTTGCTTTTACATGGAGTCACTTTACCTTTACTTGTCCATATAGCAATATGCACAATCATGCCACTCTAGTCCACATGTGAAAGTAATTTTAAAGCTCCTGAAATTCTCGACTATTGGCTATGGGCTCTCTGTGTGCACTGTCATCACTATGTAAGTAGGATGTCCCCAATTGTACTCAGACATGTACAGCAAACTTAGGGGTAGGGTAAATGGTACGAGACTGCAATATAAACTAAACCATTGGTTCTCAACCTTGGCTGCAAACTAGAATTATATGGAGAGGTTTAAAAAATACTGCTGCCTGAGTCCCACTGCCAGACATTCTAATATTATTGGTTCTGGAGTGGAGACGGAGTATCAGATTTTTTTAAAGCTCCCAGGTGATTCTAATGCATAGTCAAGGTTGCAAGCCATTTGCACTCATCAGAATAATGCTCCTTACTCAAGTTGTCTAAACTGTGATCCCTGAAGCTTGTGAATATGTTACTTTACAAGGCAAAAAGGGACTTTGCAAATGTAATTAAGTTAAGGATCTTGATATGAGGAGATTATTTTGGATATTCTAGGTGAGCACAAAGTCATCATAAAGGTTCCTATAAAGAGGGGAGGCAGGAGGATTAGAGTCAGAGAGAGAGACTGAACCATACTATGTAACTTGCTTTGAAAATCGATGAAATGGTTCCATGAGCCAAGGAATAAAGGTGGTCTCTAGAAGCCAAACAAAAAATGATGAAACAGATTCTCCCCTAAAACCTCTAGAAGGAATGAGCCCTGCCAACACCTTGATTACAAGACTTCTGACCTCCAGTACTATAAGTGAATACAATTGTATTGTTTAAACCACTAAACTTTTGCTAATTGTTAGAACAGCAATAGGAAACTAATGCACAGGGCACACTTACTTCTTTCACAGTTGGCATTATCTCAATCTGAACCCTTCCTAACCCAGATACACCCCTTGCCTCATCTATCACTTCATTTAGTGTCAACATCATTTCCCAGTGAAGCCTTCCTTGGTTGCTCCTCCTAAACCAGCACCTCCTTGCTCTTTTTAGCACCTTGTTCCTATGACATATTTCTTTATTATCTGTCTCTCCCACTATAAGATCCAAGAGGGCAGACTTTATTTTTGTTCACAGCTACATTCCCAGGACTTATAATCCTTTCTGAAGATAGTTGTTTTTCAACAAATACCCATTATGTGAAAGCTACCATCTAAAACCAACAACTCTCTTAGTATTCTAATCATGAGTAGTTGTAAGATCTAGTCTTACATGGCAAGCATGCTTAGAAAATGTCTTAATATTGTCAGAAAAAAAAAAAAGGAAATCCAGCTCTGTGCTAATAGCATCCTTTTAAATAATTTCTATGTAAAAGAATTGGTATACCCGGTTAAATTAGGTTTTTAAAATATTCATAAAAATCTTATTTTTCAAATGTGTATGTAAAAAACTATAAACATGAGGGAACTTTATGAAAGAGTGCTACATAGTTAATTGCTATCTGACTTATTACTGAGGAATCACCTATTTACTGCTTTAGAATATGTTCTTTGATGCAATTCTATAAAATGAAAGCATATGCAAAGTGAAAAGAACTTATATATGGAACAAACATAAAATGGAAGACTTAGAACAGGAATTGCTTTCCTTATGAAATAGTTTCCTCTTTAAAGTTTCTTTCTTTCTCTAAGTATTTTAACCTTTGACTGATTAATTCAGAGATAAAGTCCTAGGAAGCAGTGCCTTCTACTGGTTATTCTTCTGGAATTGTGATATTATTTCTTTTAAGGTTTGCAGTTATGTATGAAACACACACACACACACACAATCTATAAAGAACAAATTCCAATTTTTCCACAGTCTTCCCATAGCATCACTGATGAAGTGACTTAACTCCACCTCAAACTACATCATCAACTTTTATTATTAGTCCACTAAAAACTAAACATCAGTATAACCTGTGGCATTCATTCAATAGTTTTTTTTTCTCTTTTCTTCTTAATACACAGTGTCTAAAACTGTAACACAGACACTTGAAAAGCAAGAATATAATTTTATAAATTTCTTGAATTCCCCAGGATATACAACATGTCTTACACTTAATAAGATTTCAGTAAGTACAGGACTATCTGTGACCATTTGACCTGATTTTTCCAAGATTAATGCTGAAGATATGACTGTATGATAAAGGCCTTTCCAAATTGTGTTGTGTTTTTCTCCCTCTATGATGAATGAGATACAATTAATTACATGGCAGCACAATTCCTAGCACATACTTGGTACACAGTGTATTCTTCTATGAATAAATAAATGAATTGCATGAGTGTCTATTTTGTGCCAGGCAATTTATCTTTATGTTATGAAGGAAACAGGTAACTTAGATATGAAGACCCTTCTGTTTCACCGTTAAGGAAGTACAGTCTAGATGGAAATAGAAGTCATATACCCACTCAACCATTCATTCATTAATGGGAAAACATTTATTGAAAGACTACCATGTGCCTGCAGATAACAATGTAATTAAGAAATCAATAAATAATATTTTAAGGTAAATGACTTTTTATAAATGTGAGTACTATGGGAGACAGATAATAGAAAGATGATGTCTCACTAAAATAATAAGAGAATGCTTCCTACAAATTACAAGAATTCAACAGGGTAATGAAGGATGGATCCGATGTCAAGAGACACAGAGAAGAAGTGAGGATTCCCGACAGGAAAAATGACATTACCAAATTAAAGAAATTTATAGAATTATATGGGATGGTGGGTAGAGTGGTTTAGTTAAAGCGGGTGATTTTAGGAGGAGTAAATGCAGATAAGGATGAAAGGCAGGGGCCAGATGACAGAGATTCCAGTTAAATCCCATCACTTTTAAATAGCTAAAGCACAATTTGAAATTGAAACCAAGGCAGAAGGTTGCTGGTGATGGTTTGCAAGCCACAGAGTAACACCATCAACAAAATTGTACTTTAGAAAGAAAAACCCTCAGAAATTAGCAATGCTAGAATGTGGAGGGTGGGAACCATAAAAGAACGATTAAGTGTGATACATCAAAGATACAGAGATTACTGGACTGTATAATTTAGAGAACAATACTGCTAATAAGAAAAACATAAAAATTAGAAGGAAAAGCCAATCTGGAGGAAAATATGAAATTCAGTTTTAGAAAGAAATCTTTGTTGATTGTAGGATTAAAAAAAAGAAATAGGTTATCAGAGAATGCAGAACTCTCATAGAAGTAACTAAGGCAGTATTCTCTTTTAAACACAAATAGAGAGTTAACCAATAATTGTAATTATTTCTCATTGACAATATATTTATTCTCCTTGTTTTATAAAATAGGAAACTGAGTCAAAAGGTGGTTAAATATCGTTTGTTACACTATTTGGTATTTGCACTATAATAGGCAGCAGCTCAAGCCCAGAATTGTCTCTCCAAGGGAAAAACTGGAAAAAAATAGAGCAAGGGGGAGGAAATCTTACAGTCCATCCTACTTTGGGGGAGCAGTGTATAAAAAGGATTAGCAAAAAGACAGAGAAGTCAAAGTGATAAGCGAAGCAGCATAATTATTCTTTAAACAATTCTATAAAAGTAAACATTCTCAATATGAACTTTTAAAATTCTGGACCATGACATTTATTTAATTTATAACTTCCATTAATTGCTCTCCTAAATATTTGTTTTTAGTATTTACTCTCTCATGTTAAATTTTAAGCATAGCAGAATGCATTTTTAAAATGACAGAAAGTATTTGAAAGGATGAATCTTAAGGGAACAATAAATATGGGGTATTAAAAAATAAAATAAAAATTATCAGTCCTGGGGCACCTGGGTGGCTCAGTGATTGAGCATCTGCCTTCAGCTCAGTTCATGATCCCAGGGTCCTGGGATCAAGTCCTATATCAGGCTCCCTGCAGGGAGCCTGCTTCTCCCTCTGGCTATGTCTCTGACTCTCTCTGTGTGTCTCTCATGAATAAATAAATAAATAATATATTTTAAAAAAATGGTCAGTCCTTCATATTCACAGATTATACTACTTTTCTAGAAGTTAGGAACCTCAAGTTTTTCTAGTAACAAGACTATTCATACAAAACTTTTACATTTACTTGTCTGGCCTCTTATGTAATTAAAGTTGTTGTGAGAAAGCTAATCAATATTAGGAATTAAACTCTACTGTTTATCAAAGATATTCCCACAGTAGAATGTAACTCATCTAATAATGGAAATAAACATAGACATTTAGCTTTGAATAGACAGGTTTTGATCCAAATGAGTGAAATGACCAACACTTCTTGAGTGGTTTATAAACACAGAATTACACAAAATTAGCATATCACTTTATGAAAGAAAAATATTTTTGTTACTCTTATCTATGAATTTCAATTATTATTATTCATATTTTATGGTTTATTCTTTCTTCTTCCCTCTTACATCTTTATTTTCCTTCTAAGAATCAACTTTGTGTTTAATTTGCGAACATTATATGTAAATTTAATAACCCAGTCTGTCATATATAATATTGAGAAACCTTTTTTTTTTTTTTTTTGAGAAGTCTTTTAAGTTGAAATTTTATTTGTGGTAAACATGCAATATTTCAAACCTGTATAATTTTTTTCTCTTATCTATAAATCCTCTTTGCCATGAGTTTCTTTCTTTCTTTCTTCTTTCTTTCTTTCTTTCTTTCTTTCTTTCTTTCTTTCTTTCTTTCTTTCTTTCTTTCTTCTTTCCTTTTTTTTTTTGCCATGAGTTTCTGATACAGAACATGCCAATCTCTTTACTTCTATACCCTTTGCTTCCCACATACAATGATCTCATTCATTATATTGTTATTTAGAATCATGAACAAGTTCATCAGGTCCTGGAATAAACTATAAATGGAAGTAGAAACACAGATTTCATAGAAATATAAAAACGGACAACATAGAGTAATAAATAAGGCTAGACTCCCTTGTGATTTTAGTATACACTTCACCAGAGTAGAAACTTATTTCTACTAGTATTCATAAACAAAACTTGTCATAAGTTTGAAATCTAAAAACAAAAGTAGTTTTGATCTACAGCTACACAAATAATAAATTATTCTGTTCTGAAATATAATTTGAATTTACATAAAATATTTTCATACATAATATAAAAGTTTAAACCTATATATAAAACTGTGTTAATTTAAAACGTTACCTTCATCAAGATTCAAAATGACCTTCACCAAAGCTGTTCCCTGTGTTTACCTTGTCCTACATTTAGTTTCTGAGATGTTCTCTGCATTGAGATCAAGTGGTTTATTATACTATCTCTTCTTTCTGATAAGAATAGAGCCACTTTTAACTTCTTCAACACATTTTGGCCCTTTCCTTTACTGGCATCTCTGTCTTTACTAAATAGCTTCCCCCAAACTTGTCCAGCCACCAGAGTAAGAGATAGAGGGAGGAATAAGAACAAGCAAAAAATGAGGAAATTCTTTGCAAAAGGGGTGGAAAATAAAACTTAAAAAATATATATATATGTGAAGTTAAAGAGAGATAAGACTTAGAAATAGAATTTAATTCTTTTTAGTACCTGAAAGGAATAAGCATCTATGAGTTAGATGCAGGATATTTCAAAAGTGTGAATTAATGTGCTTAAAGTAAGCAATAAAATTAACTTTAAAAGCCCATTTGTTTTTGTTTTCTAAACAAGAAAGGCAGATAATGAAGGGTAAACATTTAGAAACAATTTATGATAGCAAAATTCCATGCTACAATGATTCAGAATTCAAAATTTGATTCTTTTTCTAAGTTCTTCTCTTACTATTTCACTAATAATTGCAAATCCCTGAAAATTCACCCCAAAATTAGACCATGTGTTATTGCATGAAGGCCCTCAGAAAATTTTCTAAATAAAAAGATTGCTTTATTATGAGTAACCTAACAGCTGGGCTCTAGGGCCAACATTTATCTAAACAAATGAATTGGCCAGCTAAAACTTCTCATCTTTATGTTTTATTGTGTTACTTTAACATTAATCTACACTTACTAAGTACCTAAAACAATACTATTCCTGATAAATAAAAAGGTAGAAAGGGTATTAAATTTAATTAAACTCCACTGTAATCATTCTATAATGTTCTTCTACTTAGAAAAGTTAGTGTTCATTCTAAGTCTGACAAGACTGGTTACAAGAACGTTTATGATTCCTAAATACAAAGTCACTTTCATAAAGAGAAGAGGTAGCCAATGTTTTTACAGAGTTCTGTACTTTTTGAAAAAAAAAAAAAAACTGAAACTTTTCTCATGATTTACAACACAAGAATATAGCAATAAGCACTTTCCACTTAAAAAAAAAACCCTAACTTTATTTGACTTACTTAATAATTATTATAATTTTATTTCCTTGTCTCAAAAACAGAAACACCTAAATCTGGGTTATTAAGCATTTGATCACAGAATCTTTTTAATTGTCAAATACACTAAATTTCAACCAAATTTACCTGAAGAAAACATAAAAAAAGATTGAGATCTTTAAATATTGAAGGGAGATTTCTTCCAAGTTGTTGGTAAAATGACCAATCCCAGGAGTTTGGAAGGAAACAATACAAACTATAAATGGCAATTTGTTGTGAATTATATAATTTGTGTATTGCTATACATTTGTCATTAATCAGAAACAAATAGAAAAAGAATATTCAACCTTCAGCCATCTACAGGTTAAAAGTGTCAAAGTCCTTTTGTCTGGATTATTTATGAATTACTTTGAATAATCTAGCATTAAGATTTGTGGTTCTAAAACTTGTTATTACAGTTAGAAAGAGAATACTTTCTGAGGAAATAAAAAGCTTTTTCCATTCGAGTATGGGTTTTGCCTTTCTGACAGCTCCAAGTCCACAGGATGTGGAGGGATGATTTAAATTTTACATCAAAATTGTGACTGCACTAGACTTTTTTCCCCCTTCTCAAGGGAGGCATTGTTCTTGTCTTTCCATAACCAGGCGTGACAGCGCCAGACTGGAGTCATACGGCTGGTCTCTGAGTCAGCGTGAAAGTGCTCACCTCCTGAGTCTCCCCAGATGCTCGGCTCCTTGTGAATCTGAAAGCTGAGCACTGAGTAGCCACAAACTCCATTCCTGGGACAGATAGAGGATTGGAAGAAAAAAATCTAGGGATTAGCGAAAAACTATCTCTTCCAGTATATGCTATAAAACTTTTTTATTATGAGTTTAATAAGAAGTAACAATTAAGAAAAAAAAACATATTTAATACCAGTATCACTTTTCTTAACCCAAAGTTGGGATACATTGTTGAAAAAGGAGTTGTGTGCTTCTGAGTCAAAGAAATAAAGAAAGTCTAAAAAATCAGATGCCTTTTAGATTTCTCTGAGACACATGGTTGCCACATGTATAAATTTCAGGTTATAGACAGCTGGATAGAATGGTGAGAGAATATTGTATGAAATGCATATCTATTCTCTCAATCTCTAAAAAGGTATCTTTAAAAATTGTCTGTAGAATCCCTGAAAAGGGACCATCTTTTCTGCTACCAGAATAATTGGTAATGAGACAGGGATGAATTCTATTTCATTGTCTGTCCTTGAATGAACCTTTTAGGGAAGTTTGAGAAGTGTCTGTGTCTTGTATATATGTACAACTGTGTGTGTGCGTGCATGCACACGTGTGCATGTGCATGGGAGAGAGAGCCAGAAAAAGAAAGAGGCAGAGAGAGAGAGAGATAAAGAGGAAGAAGAGGGAGTGGGAGGAGAAGATTTTACTGTCTAATGATATTTTAATAGAAATTAACAGTCTCTTCTTCTGGAACCTCTCTATTAAGGATTGGACAGAACCATCTTAATCATAATCATATACTAACAACTCTCACTTACTGTCTAATTCAAAACAATTGGTTGAATATTTTATGTATTTTGAGAAAAGAATTTAAAAAATAGAAGCAAACTCCTCCCAATTTGTTAGCCCATAAAAAGTAAAGGAAAAAAGCCAAAAGAAATGTAATTCCTAAATATTACTACTACAGTGAGTAACAATAATCTTTTAGTTATTGCTTTCCAAAATAATGCCAGTCAACTTTTTTCATATTGTTCTTATGAGGATATGAGCGTCTAACATGTTCACATGTGCACATATATGGGCATGTTTGTAATAATCTATGAAAACAGTTCACCATAATCACAGGGAAAGAAAGTAGATTTTCATTCATGAACATCACTAGTCAGGTGACGTGCAAATGCAAAAACAACAACAAAAAGTTTTAAGTAGGACAGGATATCTATTCAGGCTTAATTATATTAATCCCTCTGTAAAATATCATATCACTTATTTTAATGACTTGGTAATTTTGACTCTCCCAGGAGACTCTCCCTATGGCAGAACTGCAAATAGGATATAAAATTTTATTTTCCAAAATAATATCCTTAAAGGACTTATTTTGAGCATCCCTCCCTCCCTCCTATCTCCTTATCTGAGCTTCCTCCTAAAGTGCAACCCCCCACCCCTACTTTCTCTCTCCCCTCCCACATTACTGGCTAAGTCTAAATAAACAGCAAATTGTTCCATAATCAAAAGTGACTTATTCTTAGCATGGTGTATGTCTTGAAATAAAATCTGTGGCATGTTTAATTTATTTAGGATCTAATAATGATGACAAAAATAATTAAGTAACCAATCTAGTTTTAATTTCTTTTGTTTTCAAAGGTCATTGTGAAATCAAGCAAGTTAAGCCTTCAAAAGCAAACCTCTAGAGAATTGTGTGTGTGTGTATGTGTGTGTGTGTGTTTTCCCCCAGCAGAAATGAGAAACAAGGCTCACAGCTAAAAGGAATACTGAACATCAGCATCAGATTTGTTGAGAATGACTGTCTAAGTAGTCCAACGAAGAAAAATATTATGACCCCTTATCCTCTTTGGAATCCAGATAACCCTGACAAGAAAAAGTTTATACACTGCTCAATTGGGGCCAGTTTAAGGGACTCTTTCCATACCCCATACAGATTTGGTTACAGCTTGCTCCTACAACAGCTGCTGAAAAATGAACGAAGTACAAAATATTTATGTTATATTCAAAATAGACAGCAAAGAACATATATACAGTGCAAAAATCTTTCCTAGGACAACAGCTTATGATGTGAGGGATGGGAATACTAGGCACAGGCAAATTTTCTGAACTTCCCAACAAAATTAAGAATTTGCCATTATAATCATGAAAAGTCCAAAAGTAAGGGTGCAGTGCCAAAGACGATGAGCATCTATCAACCCAAACTCCAAAACAGCGGGATGCAGCTATGGTTGATGTTATAAGAATGCTGAGCCTCTCTTCTTGGTCCCTTTCATGCCAAAGCTTCTTTGCTTGGATGAATATGAATTAAATCCATAAGCTTTCTTATTTTTCTAGCTTGACCTCTAAACTCATTTTACGTCTTAACTGTTTATCTTCTTCCCCCATTAATCTTTCTGGTTTTAACACGTTCCCTGTTGTTTTTAGGGGGGTAAATACTTTAAAAGCATGGTTCCTACTGCCACTGTGGACGAATTAGGAATGTTAGCTTTTTCCTATAAATGGGTATGAACTGTTCAGTAGTCACCTAAAGGATACCCGTATCTTGCCCCTGAAATAAAAATTCAAAGGAATATGGCATATACCATACAGAAGAAAATCATCAGACTCTTATAAAGGTATGATAAGTATGAAGACCTAAAAAGATCTCACTACAAGGTTTACACGAGATTTCAAAAAGGGCTAACAGTAATGTCACTATCAAATTACCATTAAAAAATTTAAAGTCTGTCCTATAGATAAACATTCTGTAATAAATAGCTTTTCATATTTACTTTCTCTTTTTCATCAGTTCTAGGCTAAGGGCATAAGACATAGATGTTCTTTAAAATACTATGTCACTATCACAGAAATGTCTAATTTTAGACTGTAATTTTAGTAGTGTAACTGATTTCTTTCCTATTCTGTTTATTAAAATATAGTTGAAAAAAGTAAAATAAAATATAGTTGATAAGAAATCTCATTGATTAACATCCATTTGCCTATATCACCATAAAATCTGTCAGTACCAAAGATAAAAAAACAGTTTAAAGGTGTTCACTTTACAAATCCATAAAAGAAAAACTAACCAAACAAAAGCATCAAAACTTTAAAGTTGGAATTTTGCACTTCAATAGTGTTTACCATTTACCATTTAAGGTCCTCTGCCATATTTTCTGCTGTTCTGTAGTATTTCCCCTGAAGCTTAACAAAGGCCCAGCTGTATAAACCAGTTCTGTCAAAGAACATAGTTAAGGGATGGATAAAACAGGGAGGGGTGTCATACTGGCTGACCACTGTCTGAGCTTATGAGGATAAAGGAGCCTTGGTGGAGAAAAGTAATCATCCATTGCTTTTTTTTTTTTTTTTTTTCTTTTAACCTCATTACCACATGCTAAAACATTTTTTTTTTTCCACTACCCAAACACCCTATTCCAATCCCCTGTGACTGAAAGATCTTTGTGTTCCAAAGGACACAGAATCCTCCCGGACATCCTTTTCCCTCCTCTTCTTGTTTTTGTTTGTTTGTTTTGTTTGTTTGTTTGTTGTGCTGATTTTATGTTTATGGAGGCATGATCATTTAAAGACTTCTTAAAATACTGGCTTCCTCTCCATTAAACTAACCACACACGACCCCTAAAACATTTTTAATGGCTAAATAAACTTACTTGTTTTGGATTCCTTGTTACCAAAATATTATCAACAGCTTTCCATCGCAAGATAGTTGTTTCTGCTCAGGACTCTAGAAAATGATATATTCCTTTAAAGGATAGTACAGCATCTATAATTGAGCTAAGATGAGTGTTGAAACCCAGCATGTATCTTAACATTTTAAGGAATGTTTCCAGAAAATACTTACTTCAAAGAGGGTTGGCTACATGCACACTCAGAGTGTGTAGCAACGTGAGATATGGTCCTGAAGTTTGAAGGAAAGTTTAGAGTGAGGTAATTAATCCTTTCAAAACCTAGCTCTCATGTGGCCAAGAACACCAAACCTTAGGGAAGATTTTCCAGAGATTTAAATATGCATTTCCTATTTTCAAGTTTGTCATTCTTACATACTTTGCTGACATTATTTATAAAGGACCGAAGCCAAATCCCACTCAAAGAGAGCTACCGTAACTTCTCTGGTTCAAGAGTCCGCGGAACACATTAAATGCCCCAGGAAATCCCTGGGCAAGTGCCACCAGAACTTATATGGAGACAACGTATCAACTCTAGAGTGAGTTCTATTTCAGGGTGTCCTTTGAGGTTGGGACAAATATTTGAATGTTATTAAGTCCTCTATTTATCCAAAGCCTGCTGCAGCTGCACTGCAAGCTTTCTTCATTCTGCCCTGTCAATGACCTACAGGGATTATCCTCTTTCAGAGGGGGTAAAATAGGATTCTTTCACCGATCAGTATACTTTTCTATTCAATGTGAAGTGTATATTTATGATACAAAATGTATTTTCTTTAAAGTGAACTATGAACTATAGTTGCTTTCAGAGCCTCCCTCTTCCTATATCCATGGCTGGTATAGGTACTAGAGCAATAGTCCTTCATATTCCACCTTGCTGCATGTAGTAGTTTAGTTTCAGAAATAATTGAGTCATTTTCTTCTAATAAATATTAGAAGTTCCTACAAAGCAATCTGAACATATCAAAGTTTTCAAACCAACAGCTGCCTATGTCATATTCAAACTATTATACAGAAAAAATGGAATGCAGAGACAAAAGATAACCCACTGCAAAAGGGAATGATTTTTTAAAAACTCATTTTCTTACTATCATGAATTTCTTACCATGTCTTTCTTTAAAATACTTACTAAACTGTCCAGAAATATTTGCAGATAATCTATCCAAGTTTTATAAAACCCATCAAAATATTATTTCCAAAAAGAAAACTAAGCTACTAAGCACAGCACTATTCTGTGATACCTTAAGAAAACTAATATTAAAAATAATAATTATTATATTATAAACCAAATGTTTTCAATATCAATATACTTTCCAAAGAGAATGTGCTAATTATACTATAATGTATCTTCATGTTTACAAATTTTTAATTAAATGAGTAGCAGAATCTTAAATCTGCTCAAATGTGTCCTGTCTTATGGTTTTCTTCCACTTCTTTGCATTCTTGTTATTTTAATGACTTATTAATAAAATCTTATAATGATTCAAATATCTACAGAAATACTTTCAAGATAATATATACCTCTTATTTACATCTTCTTGCAAAAAGCAATAAGAAAAACAGTATTGTAGGAGGCATCTAAAGATATTTTCTAGGACATATGTTTTTTCAACTTTGGATTCAGAGAAGTATGAATGACTCTCATTAAGTGTGTGCCAAGATGTGCCAATCAGTGAGCTAGACACTTTGCATGTATTATTCCTTGTCATCATGATAACTCTCTATTGGACTACAGACTGAAATATAAGAGCTAAAATCATAAACTTTTGAGAAGGGAACAAGAGTAAATCTTCATGACCTTGGGTTAAGCAATGGTTTCTTAGATTTGACACCAAAAGTAAAAGATATAAAAGAAAAAAATAGATAAACTTCCTTAAAATTAAAAACTTTTGTGCTAGGCATAACACTGTAAAGAAAGAAAAAAACTAAAAATGGGCAAAAATACTTGCAAATCATATACTTGATAGAGGACTTGCATCCAGAATATATAAAGGTTTCTTCAACTCATGTGTGTATATAGACATACATATTTATATAAATTTATATGTAAATTTATAAAGAACTATGGTACAACTCATAATAAAAAAATGGCAATCCATTATTTAAATGGGCAAAAGATCTGAATAGACATTTGTCCAAAGAAGATAATACAAATTATCAATAAGCACCTAAGGAAATGTTCACTATAACTAGTCATTAGGAAAATGTAAACCAAAACCACAATATGAAACTACTTCTCATCCAGTAGAATGGCTAAAATAATAAACGTCAGATAATAACAAAGATTGGAGAAGACTGGAGACATTAGAACCATCAAAGATTGCTGACAGGTATGTAAAATAGTACTGTTGCTTTGGAAAACTTGAGAAGTTTCTAAATAGTTAGACACAAAATTATCATATGGGCCAGCAATTCTCTCTTCTAGGTAAACATCTAAGAGAAATGAAAGCATATGTCCACAGAAAAACTTGTACATAAACATGCATAGCAATACTACAATAGCCAAGACTGTGGAAGCAACCCAAATAGCTACCAGTTGATGAATGGAAACACAAAATGTGGCATACTCATACAACAAAATAGTATTGATAATTTTAAAAAATGAATGCTGGTGCATGCTACAACATGGATGAACCTAAGCAAAAGAAGCCAGTCACAAATGACACACAATATATGATGCTGAGAATGATCTGTATATACAGTAGATCAGTGGTCGCCTAAGACGAGCAGCGTAGCTGGGATGGAAGAGAATGAGGAAGGACTGCTAATGGACAGAAGATGGCTTTTAGAGTGATGAAAATATGCTAAAATTAAATTGTGGTGATACTTACACAAATCTGTGAATATACTAAAGCTCAACGAATTATATACTAAATGGGATTGGTATAATAATCTCAATAAAGCAATTTTTAAAACTACAAAGTAGACATTATTGCCTCCATTTTATCTATAGAAACTGGCTCAGAGCTGTTACATAATTTGATAAAAGTCTCACTGAACTAGAATTTGGAACCAGACCTGACCCAAATATCATCACATTTTCATTATAGAACATCTTTTTTTATGAAGGAACTTAAATATATGCTTTAAAACTGATTTTTTTCCTCCCAAAAGTTAGAAGTATATTTATCATTTCTGTTGCTTTTATTTGGATACAAGCTTTTATGGAACATTGTGGTTAGACCTATATTAAGTAAATGCCCTTTTTTTCTTCTCCTGACATTTTTTCATTAATTTTTTTTTTGCACCCTCTTTGCAACATCATCTTTTTGGAACCAAGATAAGCAAATATTTAATGACTGTTCTAAAAGAAAACCACTGTACAGAATCACAACTCATTCCTAAGGAATCCATGATATCCTGTTCTCCCATATGTTCTCAGGGGTAGACTATCAACTTTTACATTGATTCTTACTAATTTTTTCATTTAACTGTTTAGAAAAGAAGTGGGCTATCGTATTGTCATCGTAGTTCAGTCTGGAGCAGTTTCATCCAGTATATCAATCCCATGAACACAGGCAAAGTTTTTAGGAAGGGGACTAACCTCCAGCTTTTTTAGAAGAAACTTCTAAAGGATTCACAATCTTTGTAAGTAATTTGTAGGATAATCTCCAAAATAATTATCACTAGGTGTTAATATATGTTTTTTCCATCTTCAGGGCTCAAGATTAATCCATTTCCTATGAAATCAACTATTGCTGGTGCCAGCTGTATAATCAAGTCTTTAAAAAAATTACAGGGGGAAGCAGAATGGATAAGCTGATGGTATTTTAACATTTCCTCTTTCTTAGTAGTTTGTTTACACATACATTTCCACGATTATAAAAGTAGAGCATGATCCTCAGTTATTATTATTCTATGATATATTTTAAGATTTGTTCCACTTATGATAGTAGTTTGAATTGATTTAGGTCAATTCAGCACAGACTTAGTTAAATCGACATTGATTCGCCTGGACAAGTAGCTTTAAACCAATTTAGAACTCAGCATTTCCTTGAGGTGTATCAGTAGCAACTGTTTCAATTATTATTCTTTTAAAAATTATTTAGGCTCTACAGTGGTGGATAACAAAGACAAGAGTTAGAGGGGAGTAGGACAGACATTTGGGTAATAACAGTAAGAACTACAAACTGTAAATGTGAGCGCTAAAGCACAGGAGCTTATTGATTCCTAAGGACCCAGATATTGTAACAATCAATTACTATTATCATTACTAATTAAAGAATTGTTTTAAAAATATGTGCTAGTGGTTCACAGTGATTCATTTTTATCTTAGTTTACATTAAGCACAACTTTTGTACTGCAGTAAGGAATATCCTTGAAAGTTCTAGATTTAAATATAGAAACCTCACATCCTGGTCTTTATCTCTGTTACTGAAACCCATCTAACAGACTTTTAAATCCAGAAGAGACTTTTTAACCAAAACTGAAGCAAGTTTTCTTACAGTGGATTTTGAATTTCATGAGTTCTCTGTGAGCTACTAACTTTGGATTGTAAACTCTTTGGGTCACAAACAATTTTACTCATTTTTCAATCTCATGCACAACCTAGCATAGGGCATAATAAACCAAACTGGAGGCATGAGGGTAACATTTCAGAGCATAAGCCCTGATTAGACAAACCCGGGCTGAGTCTTACTTATGCTATTTTGTAGCTCGGTGACTTTGACCATGTTACTTAACCTCTCTGAGTCTCCATTTTCTCACTGTGGGAAGTATAAATATTTTATTATTTGTACATTTTGAGGGAAGTAAATGAGTACAAATAAAAGCACGTAGCACTGTACCAAACACATTATATGTACTTAATAAATGTTATCTATTCTTATTGTTGTTATTTGGAATTCAATTGAAATGAACTGAATCTAATTTAAACCACTCAAGTGTAAAGCATAGTTAAGGTTAGGATATGACACAATCTAATTAGCTATGAGAAGCCATCTGTGTTTAATATATTTGGACCTATGAAAAAGAGCCAAGAGTTATTTTAATATTTCTATAGAGCCAAATTTTTTATTTTTGAATAAAAAAATAGGATTTAGAACTCACTGCACAAGGCTCAGATTTCTGAGTCTTTCTGGAAAAGTGAGTAATCAAGTTCTACTATGTGGCATTGCAGCATCTGGGACCTTCAAATAATTTTAATTTCAATTTAAGTTAAAAGAAATCACTATTGAGTGACACCGAGAGCCAGGGTAGCAGTCTTCCTACTACCGACATACTAAAATTTTATCCCATTGCTAGGAATTCAGAATATGGATTTGCTGTATGACATTTATTGCCAAACAACTTTTATAAAATATGTTCCTTCCACCTGCTTCTTGAGGGTAAGTTGAATCCCCTTAGGATAAAGGAAGAGTAGGACATGTTTTATAAGATTCAGTCATTGTAAAAGTTTCATTAGAAATTGCTATTCACGTAAACAATTTCCCCGTTCTATGTATAGAACTTAAGACTTCCAGACAAAGAAATGGGTTTCTATTGTACAAAATAAATGTAGAACACGGGTGCATTGTATCACTGGACTTACTGCACGTGGCATTATAAGGAACTCACAGTTCAGTTTAGATTGATACCTAGCATTTTTTTTACAGCCATCTGAGTGAGAACCCTGAAGATAAACCCCAAAAGGATAATTTTTTAAAAAATCAAACCAACACAATAGTGAAAGGAAAAAACAGAATTTCTTTTTCAGTTTATGTAACTATTTAGTTACTGAAATACTTGATTAACACTCTTCTTTCCCTATACATTATCATCGGTAATTTTAACACATCCATTCCCAAAATGACCATGAAGTTCACATAAAAACATTTTGTATTTCTAATAAAATGTTTTAAAACAAGCACTCCAAGAGAAAACAATTGAGTTAGAATGCTCCGTCAATCACCTGGCAAAAGAAAATCAATCGAAAATGTGCAGTTTCAGGTAGATTTCTGCTGGCTACCACCAAAAAAGCAGACTGAAATAATAGCCACTTCAAAATGGAGTGATGTCAAGATAGTTTAAACACCACCAATTACTTGCCATATGGACTATATCCCCTCAGCTCATGGAGTATTTAGAAACTATTCAGAATTAATAAGCACTGCTGTCACAGTACTGTCAAGAAATGTAAACCCTTATTCATATTTTGGAGGTAGTGTGGGTAAATATAAGAAACAGTAACGAACTATAATCTGAGAGAAAATACGTTTAAATTACATTGTCTGTTGAACCTCAATGTTAGCAATGTTGTTTCAATTGCCAACACTGGATAAAACAGGTTTTACAAAAATAATAACGAAGGTAGTCTTCCTGATTCTTGGAAATCCACAGAGCATTATCAAGGAATGCTTTATTAGAATTCCTACTTCGGTGTTAACATGGGCCTCATTCCAGGAGCCACCACTAAAGTTCAGGTCTTAAATGTTTTTACCAACTTGTATATTAATTTCTGCCTCTGTGGAATTTCTATGAGGGATTTTAGAATATCTAAAAAAGTGTTCATTTCTAACATTTTATACATGGATTTGTGTGTGTGTGTGTGTGTGTATGCATGTGCACGTGCTATGTATGGCATACCCAGCTCACTATATAGATCAAAGAAAACTGTTGAAAGGTAACCTTCTGCTATGTCCTATTTTTTTAAGATTTATTTTAGAAGGCAGAACCAGAACCAAAACTCTTCATTCATTTAATATTTATTGAATGTTTACTATGTGCCAGTGTGCTCTATACTGAGAAAGTAAGCACATAAACAAATACTTAAAAAGCTATATAATATACAAAAGATTTACAGATAGTGACAAGAAAATAAGAGTTAAAAGCAGACATTAAGAGAAGCTACATTTAGGCTCAGTGTTAAAAAGAACCTTCTAACTGTCAGAGCCACCAAAAAAAGAATTGTCTCTTGAGATAATGAGATTCACAACACTTTAAGCCCAAACAGAAGACAGATCATGTATCAGAAATACTATAGAGAAGATTCACACATATCCCTAAAAGTTTGGACTAGTTGACCATTATGGTTTTTTCCAATGCTGGTATTTTATTCTTCTTAAAAAGAACGACTATGATTTTCTAATACTTCTATTATGGTATATTTTATGGTAAGCACCAGAATTTAATGGGTCGGTGAGAGTACAAAATGTTTGAAAATGGAAATTATAATAGTATAAATAAGAAGTTCCATGAGAACCAATCAATTGAACATCTATTAATTATGGATAATTCCATATGATACGGTAATTGATGATGTGAATATTTCACAAATTATACACTATCCTTTATTTCTAAAGATAATATAAAAACTGGTAATAAGTTATATGAGTTATATTCTAAGACTGGTGGTAGATTCAAAATGATTAATCTTTCATTATTCTTATTTTAGACCATTAGCATGCATTTATATTTAATATAAATATAAGCAGACATATGAACATATTATATGCTTACTAACAACATGATTCTATTATTTTCCTTGACTTTCTGTTTTTCCATATCCTAATGAATTTTTAAGTTCTTTTATCTAGAACTTTTTTCCTTCCCCAAAGTATTTCAAAGCATATGGTTCCTGGAGATTTCTAATTTGGGGTAACACAGGCATGCAATTTTAACATCCTCTCTTTCCTCTAAGTGTCATGTAACCTTACTACAAAGAAAAGACTAATGCTAAGTCTTAAATTATCAATTAAAATACTGAAGGCTAGTCATCATCAAAATCTTAGGAGTAACCAAAAACTCAAATGAAAATTTCTCCTATAACTAATTTTAGGTAATGAATCTGATTCTTTGTGGCCAACTATATTTCTAGGTGTAAAGGCTTAGTATATACTAAGCTTCTGCTATCTTTGATCATATCTTCCAAATGTTTTGCTTGTTTATATTTCAGGAACTTATATATAAATAGAAAAATGCTCCCTAAATCATCCATTTTAATATTTTGTCTCAAAAAGTCATTATATAAGAAAAATTCAACTAAAAACCAGGATGCATTGCAGAAAGGCACAGAAATCCAGGGACTGAAAGGAACTGGACAGGTAAAGCAGTGACTAGAGAACATGGCTGTGCAGATGCCTGTGGTGTGTGTGGGGTCCTAGCGGTGGTCACGATGAGAAACCTGCAGACCAGACTTTCAGTCTAGAGAGGCTGCTGTGACCTTGCTCTGGCTTAAGGTCTTCAAGGTGGACTGCTGGCTCAATGTGACCAAAACATCCAATTATAAGGGGGAAAAAAAACCCAATTTGGATTTTATGAGAAATATCCAAAATTTTAATGTCAGTAAAGCCAAAAGAAAAGAAACAAACCCAAATAGCCAGTCCATCAATTTGTGACCTTTGGTTTAAGGTGAATGTAAGAGTGAACATAATATTTGATATTAGAACTGTTCCAGAATATCTCAGTATTGGTTGTCACTTTAGTGATAGTTCTTTTACTTAAATATGAAATTAATTAAGGTAGCTAATACTTATACAGCCTCTAATAAACCACTGTAAGTGAAAAATATCACTACAACTACCTGCATACCTACTAACTTACCTGCCTACCTGATCTTCACAACCCTGCAAGCCATCACCATCCTCATCACTATCCCTGTCCCTATTTGTGGCTGAGGAAGCCAAGAAAGGGAGGCAGAGTGGCTTGCCCAAAGTCACACAGCTGGTAGGTAGCAGGATAGGATTTAATCCTAAGCCTTTAGCTCCAGAATCCACTACATTTTTTCTATTCTGAATGTCTATGATGCACACTAAATACAGAAGCTATCTTTTATAGAAAACAAACCTACCAAAAAATGACTTATCTTCTGGCAAATATATTTTTGCCACTTATGTATGAGTAAGACAGTCCGGAAAATATAATTTAGATTCCAAAATTCTGAAACCTTTGGGTGATTTGGATGGTTCATCATACTATTTGACACTAAAATTGTCCCAGAAAATCCTGTACACATGCTTAGTAGACTCTATTCTAAATCTGATCTATTGTCTATAGCCATGTTGCCAAATATCAGCAGTCATTTAATCAACACTCCATTTGCCTAAGATTCACTATGGCATATTCTCTTCTCTGAAATAGTTTTTCTCATCTCTGTTAAAGAAAAAAATAAAAATGCTAGTTGCAATAAGCTTCTAAATAGAATTTTTTAGTATAATAAATATTATTCTGCCAAAAACAACAGAAAAGAATCCATATCTCTAGTGATTTGCCATTTGTTTAATTTTAACTTACTTGCAATGCAATTCCCTAATTCCTAAGTGTTGTTTGTAGTTTACGGAAATGACCCTTGGTGTATTTCAAATAAGGGATAAACTTTAAAACTGCTCTAGTCCTTAGGGCATCTGGTAGCCTATCCAGGTAATACTCTAGATTAGTAATAGACTAGTTCTAAGACAAAAATCCCAGCTTGGATCAATGACACTTTTGCTTCTGCACCTCATTCCCCATTTTGATTTAGGTTTCAGTTTGACTATAGGAATCACAACCTTCACACAGATTACACATAAGTTGGAAATAGAAACTTCTTGACTTTGTTTCCATAAATCTTCTCTGGAAGGGCAAAAAAGCAAACGAGAAGAATGCCACTGGCTTGATCCAGGGACCTAGTCCTTATGAGATAAGCCTACTAAAAACTATCTGTAAGCGGAAGAAAATAAGTATGCTAATGGACACAATCTGAAAAATCCTACCTAGACCTAAAGCTCCACAGTAACTCTGAGGGCCTCAAAATAAGCAGTTTATAAAATATATGTACAAATAGCATGATTTAAAACGAAACAAAAGAATTTAGTTTATCAAGTAAGGTCTCTAAATAATGTTAACAAGGGCTAGTAATATGTGTTATACAAAGGATATATAAAATACATCTTTAAATAGATAACTAGGTTGACCTACAATTTAGATTGACAGTTTTATGAGGACAGAGACCATGTATATTTTCCACATTTTTATGTATCTTGAGCTAACACGGTGTCTGACACATAAAATATTTGCTGAGTGACTATCTAAATACACAAAATAATTCATTCATCAACAATGTTTAAAGAATTGCTAGTACATAATCTACCTAATACACCTTTTTAAGGGGAATCTAAGTTAGAATGGCTCTGTACTGCCAAGGAAGCCTAATAATGAAAAGTAGAAAAATAATCAACAGGAGCAGTGCATCAATCAGAGGAGATCTGATCATGATTAAATAGGAGCATTTTAAAAACCTCAAATTTCCGTTCATAAGTAGAATTTAAAGCAGCTGTTCAGCACTAGCACAATGTCTGCCCTAAGAATTAAAAAAAGAAAAAAAAAAAAAAAGCAAGGGGGAAAAAAAAGCAAATCATGGCAGCAGTGAAACTATTGCTCTAAGACTTCAAAGTTGATATGACCTTTAAAGAAAAAAAAAAGCTAAAAATACAAAGGGACAATTTTACATTTTCATATTGCACTGCAGACAAAAAGACTCTGATATTACAATGCTGGGGCCTCTGTTTTTAACATAAAGCAGAGGTGTTTCCCTTAGAAGCAAAGGTCTTAGGGGACATGTCTGTCACAGCAGTTATTTTCTGTTTCACTTGTTGGCAAACTTACATTTCAAAACAACAACAAAAACGAGCCTCCCCAGCTCCCTGTAAACCAAGGAGGTAGAAACAAAAAATATTTCAAAGCCAGAAAGCAAACAGACTGTGAGGACTGAAACTCAGACCAAAGGCATCTGCTCTCCAACTCACACTCCCCACAACCACCCAGCCTTCTCACAATCTTACAGATTTTCCTAAGAGATGTTGCCATTTTAGCTTTGTTTTTCCCTAAGTTCTGGCAATACCCATCACTGCAGGCAAGGCAGCAAAGCCACGAGCAGAATCCAAACCGGAAAACAGAAAAGCTGTTCTGTCTTTTCTTCCCCGCCACTCCATTACTAATTTATTTTTTCCCAAAGTAAAACTCCTTCATTCTATCCAAACGACAATCGCTAACTTCCAGCATCTAACAATTATTTCATTAAGGGCAAAGAATACAGAAATGATTACAATCTGTAGGGCTAAAAAATGGGACTGGTTGACATACTGGACAATTTTCCCTTGGGGTCCCACTTTTCTCAGAGAGAAATAATACTCTAAACCAGCTAGTGTGTTCCTCCTTAAAAAAGGACCAAAGCAATCTTTGTTTTCATTCCTTTCTAGTATACCTCCTCCTGAATCCCACCCAATGTGGTAGTTGCCAACACAGCTTCCTGCTCAGTCTTGATAGGAAGAAAGAAAGAAGAAAGAAAGATGAAGAAAAAGAAAGAAAGAAAGAAAGAAAGAAAGAAAGAAAGAAAGAAAGAAAAGAGAACAAAATGTCTAATGCCATGCTACCTACTATTGATTATCAATATATCACGGAGAATATAAAAATATTGCTAAGATTCTTCAAAAGATAGTGTTTTCAAAATTCTACCCACACACAGTGCTTATATTTTTCCCCTCTAAATTCAGAATTAACACCCCACAAAATAAACCCAGGGTTTTGTGTCCAGAAGACTATCTCTATTTGAATGACTACAAAGAGAACAGGAAATCTGCCTGCATTCATGGGTCACTTGTGCCTTACATATACTTCTATGATTTACCACATTTAGCTGCATATGCATAGTTGAAGTTCAAACTTCAGTCTTTACAGGTTAATATTACAGAGAAAATGAGAACCTATAGACAAATGAGAGTTTCCGCAACATTCATTTGTAACATGTGTCACATATATCCTACATTAAAAACACATAAGTTCAATTGCCATTAAATCTATATTGCTTGAAAATTTAATCCAGTCCAACAAGCATTTCTTTAGTGTTGATATTGTGCTTGGTATAAGGAAATAAAAATGAATGATTCTTAGCTGATACACTCACAATCTAATGACATCACAATCTAGTGAGAAGATGCAACTGTGGGAAACACTATAAACAGAGATGGAAAGAAGATCCTATGGAAGTCACGGAAGGAGTACATGAGTACTGAGTATTGAGTAACTCTCAGTCAGTCAAAGCAGGATTCAAAAAGCAGACAACACTCCAAGGGAAACTTAAATGGTGAGGTTATGCTAAGGGGGCGGGGGGCGGTGGGGAGCACAGAAATGAAAGAAGTATGGAGTGATATAGAGTCGCTAGAGACAAGGGTACAAAATGGGAATCAACAGATAAATGGAATGATAAATGGCAAGTCAGATTAAGGTTTGTTTATTTAGTACACATCTCTTGAATACCAAGACTGTGCTTAACAATGGGGCATGAAGATGTTGCAGAGTTATAAGCTATTAAATTAACAAGTGCCTTGACCAAAAGATACATTAACATAAAGCCCATTGTCCAATCCCCGCACCAAACACAGAAATCAAAACTTTTCCATTGTCTACAGAATAACAGCCAGTCCTGTATTTCAGAGCCTTCCCTATCTGTCCTCAGCTTACCTGTTTTATACCCTATATCTCAGTCCCACAAGATTTTGGCCACATCCAAGAATGAGCATGATTATATGTCTTGGCATGCCAATGCTCAATATCAATCCTATGCCAGGTGCTCCGAGAGCCTATATAACCTCCAGGACCCAGTTCAAAACTGGCACCTTTATCTAATCTTTCATCTCCATGGTTTGAGTGTATTTTTCCCTTCTTTGAGCTCCCCAGTATTTTGTGAGCGTCTATTGCAGTTATTATATGATATAGTCCTGTGATGTTTACAAGAATTTTTCTTCTGTCCAAATGAAGGCTGTCAAGAGAAGATGTCCCCCCCACCACCACCAAATGTCGCCTTAAAAAGTTTTGCGTTTAGCAAATGTTCAATGAATATTTATTGAATTGTACCAAGGTAAAATATTTAGGTATTTTTGTGACTTTTTACAATTATCTTAAAAGCTTATGGAGGTAACAGAAGTATCAAAAAGCTGACAGAATGTTAACATTGGAGATAAAGCCACATTAGCATTGTTTCCTTCATATTAGACCTATTATCTAGTCACTACTCTAGTCACTACAGGCTAAGATAGCCTGTGCAACTGCTGTGGCAAGCCTTCCCAATTTCTTTTACCCAGAATCAGACTTACACAAAAAAAATTATATGAGGAAACATGTTGAATAAAATATTTGAAGCTACATTTACAATTATAGAATTTGACAAATTAATGTGGAATTTTAGTGAAAACATCAAAAATGCTGAGGTAATGTTTTTCTCTCTTTCTACCAGCTACTCCTCAGTGATGAGTAAAAATGATACACATTAAAACCAGGTGCAAAGGAGAAATATTACAACATTTTTAAGGTCTATAACTTGTAGTCTGTTGGTATCCTATCCTTTCACTTGTTATAATCCTTAGAGAATAAAGTAATATTTGCTACAATGTTAAATATAAGGGAAAGCAAGTTTGAAAAAAATGTAACAAGGATTTCACAGACTGAATATAGCACGGAGGTATTCTAGATATTCAAATTATTACCATTAACTTCAGGACATCTAATAATTGATAGTTCAACATGGTTCAACATAGTTCAACATTGTCAACCAAACAAAAGCTTGTTCAAACTTTATATAGGTTAAATCCACAGAGTTTTAATTTTTAATTTCTTTTACTTTTGTATCATGAACTAATTTAATAGAAAATACAAGTCATGGTTATTTTCCATGACATGCCAATAAATTAATCACAAATTATTGCAAATACATTACCATGATATTTTGCAATTATAATCGCTATATACTGTTTTCATCATACAGAGACAAATCACAGTTATGACTGAAATGTATTTCATACATTAGCATACAGGTAAAATCACATGGAATTTCTCTCACATGCCAAAAATGCAAACAATGCCTCAATAATTCTATGTGTGTTATATTTGAATTGAATGGTACAATGGTGTGATTTTTGGCATCTCCTTAATATTCAGATTATGGTAAAGAGGTTCATAGTTAGTCCCCGACATAGTCTTCTGTAATATTCCACTCATACAACAAGAGAAACTTCATGTGCAATTTTTTTAAAAAGATTTTATTTATTTATTTATTCATGAGACACAGAGAGAGAAAGGCAGAGACATAGGCAGAGGGAGAAGCAGGCTCCCTGCAGGGAGCCCGATATGGGACCCCATCCCAGGACTTCAGGATCATGCCCTGAGCCAAAGGCAGAAGCTCAACCAATGAGCCACTAAGGTGTCCCCTTCATGTGTGATTTAAGAAAATAACTGGAAATTTAGTTATATGTGCCAGAAAAGGTATTTTTGAAATAAAAATTTTGAAAACTCCATCTCAAGGTCCAGTTAAATATAAAGATGAATAATAAATGTAAATGTGAATAGCACTTTGTATGTAGGAAACTGATTACAATGCTGTTTTAAAATTTTGAAGTGTATGACCACAATACAGTGTTTCAAGGTGAATATTTAATGCCAAAAATAATCTTACCCAAACTGTATCTGTTTGAAAACCAAAAACATTTTTTAAGAAGTAATGGAAAACTTATTTATCCCAATTTTCCTAGAAATAAGTGAATCTTGGAAACAAACTGACAAATGCTATATTCGTAGGTTTCACTCTGACAATATATATAATACTTTTTTTCTTTTAATACAATAAACTATTGTTTTTTTATTAATTTTTATTTATTTATGATAGTCACAGAGAGAGAGAGAGAGAGAGAGAGAGGCAGAGACACAGGCAAAGGGAGAAGCAGGCTCCATGCACCGGGAGCCCGATGTGGGATTCGATCCCGGGTCTCCAGGATCGCGCCCTGGGCCAAAGGCAGGTGCCAAACCGCTGCGCCACCCAGGGATCCCTACAATAAACTATTGTTAAGGATGATAATTAAGATATCTCAGTAGGGAGTATCACAGGGTGCCAACCAATTTGAATGGATGCTGGCTATCTAAAACCAACACAGTCATACTGGTTACAGCTGCACCTATCAGCCCTGTATGCTACTCATAAGGATACAGGCTTAGGAAGGGTAAATCACACATGCCAGAGTTTTCTCTATCCATAATCATTGTGTTAGTTCCACAACAGTCAGATGACTTGATATTTAAATTAATAACTAGCTCATACTTGTTTACTGTCATATTTTTATAGTACTGGATTTAGGTGAATCAAGAGTGGTATTCCTCACCCTCACATTTTAGATTCTTTTTTTCAAATATTTTATTTATTATTTGAGAGAGACAGAGAGAGAGAGAGAGAGAGAAACACAAGCACGGGAAGTGGCAGAGGGAAAAGCAGGTTCCCCACTGAGCAGGGAGCCAATGTGGGGCTTGATCCCAGGTCCCTGGGATCATGACCTGAGCCAAAGGCAGACGCTTAACCGACTGACCCACACAAGCACCCCTAGATTCTCTTTATATAGGCATTCTCAGTATTGTATTCAGTATGTGGCTATTGTAAGAAAGTTTCTCTCAACAAATAAATTAAAAGAAAGCTACATTAAATGAGTTTTCATTTTTTTCTTTCCTGAAGGACTTGTCAGAACCTGCAATACATGCAATGGGAAGAAAGAGAGAAAAATAAAAGTAAGCTGTGTTTTTTAGAGAAGGAATCATGTGCATGGGAAAAGCAAATATTATAAAGATACAGAATCTTAAGTCATAGGTTTAATCTACCTTTAATCAATGTTTCAATGAAGACAATTAAACTTATGGGTTATGTTTAGTATATTCAAAATACTACGCTTTTTTTCTATAGCAGTTTATTTCTTTGCTTTAAAGCATCACCAGGGATCCCTGGGTGGCGAAGCGGTTTGGCGCCTGCCTTTGGCCCAGGGCGCGATCCTGGAGACCCAGGATCAAATCCCACGTCGGGCTCCCGGTGCATGGAGCCTGTTTCTCCCTCTGCCTGTGTCTTGCCTCTCTCTCTCTCTGTCTCTCTCTCTGTGACTATCATAAATAAATAAAAAAAATTTAAAAAAGCATCACCATATCCATTTGTCCTATCAAAAGAAGCATCATTTTGATGATAGATTTGAGTGATTTTTTTTTTTTTCTTTTTGATAGTTGTCAAGAGTATGTGGGTAAGGTTATCCATGAATTCTGTTTGTCAGGGTACAGCTTTGAAAAACCTGGATTAAAAGGTTCACCAACTTCAGGAGAGAGTGAGATGCCAAGAAATTTATTTCAAAAGGCTTGAAACAGATCTGCATTAGTTAATAGGATAAAGAACTTTCTAGTGCATGCCAGAAAGGACCCCATGATTCTTATCTCTTATCTTCAGCACCAAAATGAAAAAGAAACAAAGAGTCTGTTCAATACAAATAAAAACAAAGAACAATCATAATTAATTTTAAAACCTGATTTTAAAAACTAGACATTCCTGGCTTTATTTTTCTAAAAGGACTGTAGTCTGGACTACATATATCAGTTTTATCAAAAAGTCTTATAAACTAGCAGAGTCCCTTTTCACTGCCCCTAACAATTATAGTAGCTATTCAAATGCACCTAAAATAAGCTGCATAAGCTCTTTGGGGGAGGATCTTGGTTTTATGATAACTTCTACGTGTGAAGGCAAGTAGGGTTATCCTTTCCACTGGAAGCATATCACTTCTGTGAAGAATTTATGGTATTTTAATAAAGGCACTCCCTTTTATTTTTCATCACTTTCTCTATTTGTCTCCAAGTTGGCACTTCTCTCTTCTTTTCTCCTGAACTCTCAATTTCGCTCTTGCTGTCATTCTCTTTCATCCTCATTGTATATATATACATATATATGTATATACATATATATACACACACACATATATATGAATGCACATATACATATACATACATACAAGCACAGTTATAAGACCCAAGAGCTGAAACAATATACTTACATAATTAGTGAAAATACTTCACTTTATTAAAATGATGATGATTATTACAAGTAGTTCTTTTTTCTCACTTCACATCTCAGGCTATATAATAGCTACAAATGACTCTCCATCACTGTTTAATGACAAACTATATTGTCTATATTTTGTTCCAAAGGGGGAAAATTATGATGTAAAAACTCTATCTCTGACAGATGTGCAAAACAGTACTTCTGATTTTTTCATTTGGTCTTTAAGAACTATTGGTAGTTGGCTACAAGTGGCTTGTACTTTAAAAGTCACAAGTAAGGGCAACCCTGGTGGTGCAGCGGTTTAGCACCGCCTGAAGCCCAGGGTGTGATCCTGGGAACCTGGGATCAAGTCCCACATCAGGCTCCTTGCATGGAGTCTGCTTCCCCCTCTGCGTGTGTCTCTGTCTCTCTCTCTCCGTGTGTCTCTCATGAATAAATTAATAAAATCTTAAAAAAAAAAAAAGTCACAAGTAAAACCAAACTCTATTTACATCATTTTAAGTGTGTTTTATGTATTCTACAAAACATAGGGATCCTCGCAAACTCCAAAGCAGCTCACCTTGTAATTCATCAAGGCTGTCTACAAAAGGGGATTACATTTTCCAGAACGCAAAACATGTGTCCATTAGATGACTGTGAAATGTGCTCCAAAGTAATCGGAGCATCAACGAGCCGCTGGAGAGCACGGAACCAGGGCATCTAACAGTCATGGAGCTCCCCAGTGAAAATCCGTTGGGCAAATGAGAAAGGACACAGTGTTGTAGCATGACTCCCAGGAGAAACAGGTAACAAAACCTGAAGGGAAACCAAATCAGTCCCCCAAAATACTGAGTGAAAGCCAAGAAGTCTGAGGAGAGCCAGGCACCAGGAAAAACACAGAACCTGCAGTGAGTCCAAGCAACCAAGAAAACTGTGATCTCAGAGACTCATTATCTACTAGCAGAAGACCCTTTGGAGGCAGAAATATAGATTATCTTTTCTAGCCTTAAAGGAGCTCAATATTTGTGTGTGGCCAAAGAATTTTATGGGAATTGACAAGTCACACTTTAACTGAAATAGAACTCTTTAAATACTAAAGCCCAACAAACTGACACTGGAAAGATGTGTAAATCTTTTTACCTTTAATAATCTTATTAGACATCTGAATTTCTAAGCCTTTAAATAATGCTCCTGTGTATTTTAGTTAATTTCTAAGTTAAAATTGGTATATAAAAACATAAATTTATTTATTATAAGACAATACAGTTTTCCTTGATTTTTTAATATTCATTCCCTAAGCAAAACAGTCATTTACAAGTAAGGGAATTAATGCTGGCTGCCACTGGGCAGAGAGAAGAGATAGCATTGTCACCTGTCTGACTTTTAGTAATAATAATAATAATAATAATAATAATAATAATAATAATGTAATTGTCCTTCTGACAATGATCTTTAAGCATCCTAGCTCCTATAGCTAATAAAGTAGCAAGAAAGAGCTAATAAGTAAAAAAATTTAGAACCTTAAAAATAGAGAACCAAAAGGAAATGATCTATTATATGTGTCTTAATTCTATTACTCACTACTATGTTACAATTGCCTATTCATAATCAATGATCTGTCTTACTGATACAAATAAATATAATTTTATAATAGTTTCCAAATAGATATCACGATAAATTAGTCGGCTTTTCTGGAAATATATATGTGTCTGTCCTTTGACTAATATGAACAGAAAACATGAGCATTAAAAGTGTAGTAATATTTCAAGCAGATATGATAGAAATTCAAAGTAGACTATCAGCAAAGAATCTGATATTATCCTACAGACAGCAGCTCCTCAAGATAACATTGGTCCATTTCCCCCTAAATATGAATTACTCTCACATTAAAATATGTAAAACCAATAAACTAATTTAAAATCCTATAAAAACCTTACAAAACTTCATTACATTAGACTATGATATAAACGAAATACAACAAAAATATCAAAAGTAAAACTCACTTTAGAAACTGCTAAAAAGTTAATGTTCCCCCCTTTATTTACTATCCTTATTTTTCTTCCTTAATAAATATAATTTTTAAATTAGGTATTGTGAGCTAAATAATATCAGACTGCTAATTAAATTCAGGAGTCTTCAAAGTATGAGTTAAGTTCATCCATCATGGGACTGGCCATTTGACAAAAAAATATTCAATACACAAAAGTGAAATTAAGACCACCACAAAAGAAGAGTAAAGAAAACAAAACAAAAAATACACTTTAAAAGCTCAAATTCTAGCTGGTTATAAATAAGGTCACAACAGAGAATACAATTAAATAGCTCGCGTCAGAGTAAGTATAATATACATTTGTAAAACAATTTTTAATTTTTATGAATATACATGCTTTCACCTGAGGATACCTAATACCTTTTGAAAACACTTCTTGGGACTTATTTTTTGAGCCCTCACATAACATGACAGCTTGTATTTAATCAACAGAAAATGTTATATTTACAAATTCTACAGTTTAAAAAAAAGCATCGAAGTTTATCAGATTCTATCAATGAGCAGGATAATAAGAACTTAACAGTTGCACCAAATTAAATCATTCTTTAGTGTTTTCATTTAATAAAAAGGCACAATAAACAGGCTGTTCAAAACCAGAACTTCCCTACAATTTCTCCACTCATCCTCATTCTGACCACACAACGTCTCTTTTCAATTCAAACCATGCATTCTAGAGCTCCCTTTGTCACCCCTCAAAAACTTTAGTGGAATGAAGGGCATTAAAAGTAAGTAAACAACCAATAAATGTAACTATGTTACTGAGTCATGTGGGGAGGAGGGCAACACACAGAGAAAATGACTAAGTTGTTAAGGTTAGTAAAGCAGACTTTGTTCCATAAACTTTCCAAGAACACTGGTACAATGCTTCATTTTTAATTCATTCAATCCCACTTAAAATTTACCTGACGACAGCAATTTGACTAGGTTATTTTTTGCTCTCAAAAATGCCATTTTTATGAACCCATCAAGGAAAATATAAATATGTTCATCTTGGTATTCTGACTTAACGTTTTGAAGATGAAACTCATGTGAATTATGAAAGAAAGCTCTGTAACCACTTCCAGGGGGAAGAGGGGATGAAAGCCTGAAGAGACTTCATAACATAGGATCATGTCACATTTACATGTAAGAAATAAAGTCAGACACTTTAGGTCCTTCCATGATCACACTGCAGTGATCAGGACTTTGTAAAAGCTTGAATCCTCTCTAATAATATGGTCAACATTCACTGGGTACATACAACGTCAAAGGACGGTTCTGAGTTTTCACCTCTTTTAATCCTCAGAACAACCCTATGAGGTCTGTACTAGCCTTTCTCCACTTTACAAGTGAAGAAACTGAGTCAGACAAACACAAACAGCTTACTCAAGGGAACCTATCTTGCACACTACTGAGCCAGGCAGGTTAAGTTAGGCAATCTTATTCAAGAATCCATACTCATTGGGAGATGTCTCTACATTGCACTATGGAGTGGTCTCATGGATAATGGGTGTTTTTTTTTGTTTTGTTTTATTTTGTTTTGTTTTTCAGATTTACTGAGGTATAATTTGTACAAAAAAAAAAACAAAAACAAAAAAAACAACACCCTGCACATAGTAATGTATATGATTTCACGAGTTTGGGTATATGCATACATCCAGGTAACCATCTCCATGATCAAGGTAATAAACATATCCATCACCTCCAAAAAAAAAAAAAAAAAAGAATCCATACTCATGACCCCCATGACTCCTAGATTATGTAGGCCTGGAAAACTCTACCATGTTCATCTTCAATTTTCACCCCTCCTAAAAAGAATTCTAATACACAGGCCAGAATTAAGTCACCTTCTGTTTTCCCATAACACTCTGTACTTACTTTTTTACTTAAAGTTTCCTTTATTTATTGCAACTGCTTCCTTAATGTCTGTCTCCCACAGACTATAAACTTGATGAGGGCAAGAGCCATATGTGTCTTGTTCAATATTAAATTTCTAGAAGGTAGCACATCTAGTATATGCAGGGTATTCAGTAAATATTTCATGAAGGAGTGCACAAATATTTTAAAATTGCTTTTAAAAATCTGTTCTCTCTAGTGCAATTCAAAAATTTCCATTAGTAACTGCAAATATTGACAATTCACTACCAACAATAATAGCTAGTATGTATTCAGTGTTTACTGTAATAGGTCAGTTCTAAGTAATTTATTTATATTCAATTACTCAATAGCCACAGTTTCTTTCTTTTTTTTTCATAAGAAGAAAATGAAATTCAGAGAGGTTAAGAAACTAGGCCCATTATCACACATCTAGTGAAATATACACTCAGGATCTAAACACGGGCATCTGACTCTAGAGTCTGTTACACACTACCTTGAAATAAGGGCAAGTCTCAAACTGCTAAATTTTCAGTTTAAACAGAATCAAAAATGTTGGTAACAAAAAAGATCTTCATTCTATAAACTTTTTAAAAATATCCTAACATATCTTTATTAAAGCGCAGTGACAAAAATTAAAACAAAAAATAGCCTGTATTTGCCTCTATTTTTTTTAAAATTTACAAAATATCTTAGAGTGTTTACAAATATTCTGATTTTAAAAATGTGAGAAAAGTGAAATATGAGGAAGAGTTGAATTTGTTTTGACTTCTAATATTTTTCATAAAAAGTAACGTAGTTTTAAGTATGAATTCCAATCTAACAAAATATACATTGCTTTTACAGTGCTACACTATTACACACAGATATAGTAATCAATATTTTTAGATTATTACCTGACAAAAAATGGTATTTATGGCCATCTGCAGAGTTGACTTTATGGATAAATTGCAATGGTTTCTTGGATTAAGGAAGCTCTATTTTCTCAACTAGTACCAAATAGCTGTGTGCAGGACAAATCATTATGGCTCAGAGAACTTTCTGATCAAATTAGATCTCTTAAAAATATGAGCCAATTTAAAAACATCTTCATGAATTTAATACACCAAAATTTGAACTTGATAGGTATCCACTTCTGACAAATCTAATTATAATCTTAAGTGATTTTAAAAAGGACAATGCTCTAATAATTAAAATCTATATCTAATCTTAATCTAATCATGAGGACACCATCAGAAAAAAACAAGATTATGAGACACTGTGTGAGACAAATGGCCAGGACTCTTAAAATTGTTGATGTCAATGTCAAGACAAAAAGACGAGAGGGTACTATTTACAATTAAAGGAGACCTGGAGAGATATGACAAGTGAATGCAATACCTTATGCTTGACTTGTTCCTTTATTTAAAGAGGAAAAAAAAAAAAAAAAAAGGCTACAAAAGCATTACCGGGACCATGAGGAAGTGTGGATATGAACCATATCAAATAATACCACTGCATTAATGTTACTTTCTTGGATGTGCAACATTATTGTGGTTATGTTGGAGAATATCCTAGTTCTTAGAAGTGTTAGCCTGCAATGTGCTTGCAAATGAATCAGAAAAGAAAAAAAAAAAAAAAGAAAAGAAAATGTAAAAGCCTAAAATTAATAAATAAAAAAATTTGGTGAACAGTATAAAGTTTAAGAATGCTCATTGTAGTAGTCTTTCTACTTTTCTACAGATACGAATATTTTTTTATAAAAAAAAAAAGAAAAACCTTAAGAAAAGCTCTATATTTGAATAATTGTGACATTTTTTAGATAGTTCGGGAGTTTTCAGTTGCAACAAATGTAAATTCAAAAATCTTCTGGGCTTGTGAGTTCGCTTTGCCCTTGTTAACTGTAAGTGCCTAAATGTTGTCATAAAGAGCAGTTCTAAAATAATCATGCCTAACCGAAATCATCAGTTTTGGTGATGCTTTAGTTAGCAAAAGGTAAATAGTTAATGATTATTCTTATGTTAATAATGTGATAAATTGTAAAAATGTTTTATTCTACACTTTTTCCTGCATTACCATTCCTCTCATTCTTTTATTCATACTGATGTGTACTTTTATCTTGATGAACAAATTATTTACATAGTAAGTATTCACTAAAAAATTTTAAACGAACAAATCAAGATGGAATGTTCTGTGCTTACATCACTCTAAATGTAGATGTGTGTAGATGTTTTAGTAAATCATATTGAAAGTATATAAAATCATCTCCTAATTTAACTCATTTAGTTGATCTGAGATGACTTTTAAAGTTAGGTCAACCCAGAGGGCCCAATGAGATGCAGTACTGCTCAAGATCTGCAAAAACATCACATTTATCAAAGTGGACAATTAATACTAGACAGCCTTAACATGTGTCAAATGAAGATAACCCCTACCATGTTGTACTATACCAAATTCTAGGGTCTCAATGTGATGCTTTTCAGGTACTCAAGCAGATCCAAAAGTGTTTCCTGAGGAAAATTCTTGCTTTGTCTCTATGAACTCCTAAACCTAGAGTCAATTTAAGGACAGAAGTGGGAGTGCCCTCAATCTAGGCAAGAATACAACTCAGTCAAGAACTGATTGTTCCTCATCTCTTAGCAACAGCCTGGATGTAACAACTGTTATTTAAAGGAGATAGTTTAAGGGACATGTTAGCCTTTTCTTAGATCTCTGCCAATATCCTTTCACCAGGAAATCTACATACCTGGCAAACATTAGTTTAGCTACTTATAGAAATGCCTTTCTTCACTAAGTTAGTTATCATTCAATATTCTTTCTCTTATCTGGTCTCTACTAAAAATGGCAATGTAAAGAATGCCTTATGAATCTTCTACAATTTTTTCTATTGAAGACAATTTAAGGATTCATAAAACAAATTACCCTCTTACATCAGGGTTCCCCAAAACAACTGTGACTACTGATAAAATGGTAGGTGGGTTTTTGTTTGTTTGTTTGTTTGTTTGTTCATCATTGTTTTGTGTGGTTTGGTGGTGGTTGCTGTTGTTTGTTTTTGTTTTGGTCAGAAAATGATAATCATTAACCTTATATTGACTGTCAGGTTACAAAGAGTATTCTTAGCCAAGGTTTTAGAAAGGATTATCTTCCCTTAATTTATCTACCTATTTATGTGCACAGATACATTAACATATATATGACATACATAATATTTTATGATACTTGTATGAATCTTTATATAGAGAATATATGTATACATATATATAATACATAAAACCTAAGGGTTTCTATGACATAAATATTTTCCTTTAAACATTTTAATCCTTTTAGGAAGTACTTGAAGTCCTAATAAATCCTGTACAAACCACTGGCTTCAACATTATTTACTAAGTATTTGATATTTATATATCAGTTTATAGTCCAATGTTATTTGCCCTATTATGTAACATATTCTTAGAATTCTTTCTATATTATTAAAATTTGCTTGAGGTCAGTTTCCTATACAAGTAGTAAAATGACCTAAAAGATGGGAATTATTATATTCCCATTTCACAGATAAAGAAATTAAGACACAGTAAGTTTATGTAACTTGCAAAACTCAAATAACTAATAAGTAGTGGAGTTGTAGAATATACTTAAACAGCCTGACTCCAAAGCCCACCCCCATAACTATAGTGATATGGCCTCTGCCTAGTAATGTATCAAGAAATCAAAGCGAGCACCAGAAGCCTCAGCCATATCTATCTATATGTTTTGGAAAAACACTCAAAGGATGAAGATCTAAGACAGAGATTCACTATAGGTTCAATTCAAATCTACAAATAGTGTATAACAGCATACACTATTTTAATAGTAAAATTTAAAAATCCAGTAGAGTAAAACCACAAGGTTCATCACCATTGCCAAATGCCTTATTGTCCCCACAAATCTGCAGTCTTTTTACAGACACATTATTTTACCATACCTGATATTGTTTTCTACTCAATATTACCAATAACCTTGCCTGCTACCCTATAAAAGCAGTAAGTTATGATTACAAGTTAGATCAAGGTTTAATATCATATTAATCATTCACATCATCATTTACCAATTTATCACAAGGTTTTTAATGTGAACAGTGAGGTGTTTAAAAATCACTCTATTGTAAAGAGATGTCCTACCCATTATGATAGCAAAAATTAATCAGATAAACTTTCTGAGCAAAGATACTACCTGTCCATAAAATTATCATTTCCATAGGAAATCCACTGTAAAGGACTTAAGAAAGAGATATTTGAGAAATTTTACATAGTCACACTTCTCAAAGAAAATTCCACCTATAATGTGCACTGGAAATTTGTATCTCACAAAACCAGTTTCGAAAAGCCTTTACCAAGAAATCTTTTAAATAACTGTCCATGTGTCTGGATATTCACCATCTAGCACATCACCTTGTGCCATGTAGGAATGTATCACAGTCATTGTATGTTATTTATTTATAGTGTCTGAATTTTTATAATGCTTATTCAGCAACTAAAATAATGCCTGACATAGTAGGTATTTGAAAGATATTTGTTGAATAAATGGAGACATTTCTGCCCCTTAAATAATACATTATAAAGTTCTGGAAGCACTTTATCATCTAGATCAAAACTACAATTTGATGGCTAAGAGTGAGTTCTTTGGAGGTAGACTATTGGGATTTGAATCCAAGCTCTTCTACTTGTTACCTGGGAAGTTAGGCAACTCTTTCTTTCATTTTCTTCGTTTGTGAAATAGAGATAACAAATGAGATTTTTGTGAGGCTAAGGCTGGCACAGAATAAGTACATATTGAATGTCAGCGCTATCTTTATATCTATCTCTATTAGTATATCTCTATATGTATAGAGAAAGAGCTTGGATCACATCTTGTGGGTCAATTTTAGAAACTGTGTGTAGTATCAGCTGAGATGAAAAAGGGGAAGGTATTCCTTACCCAACCACAAACTTCTTTAAACCCAGTGGAGAAATGACAGATATACATGGTGGCATTTCAGAAAGTAAATATAATTGTCCTTTTCAACATATAATCTCTAAAATAACCTAGACAATCATTAAGCAAACATCTTCCTTTCTATTATAAGTCCAAGAAATTTGTAGAAATTCATTGGGTAAATGATATGCAGATCTGTGGAAGTCACTGTTACTACCAAGGCATTTTAAAAAGTGATAAAACTTCACCTTCTTATAAAAGAAACCTAAAAAGGGAGGACAGTTAATAAAGACTTAACTCTTTCTGATTCATTGCTACCCTACTGAGCTGTAACTACTAGAATCCAGATAGATAGAAGTTTTAATTTTCCTCTCCCCATGGAAAGGAATAAAACAATGCCATCCAACAGAAATCTAATGTGAGCCACAGATAAGAGTCACACATGTAATTTGAAATTTTCCAGTTGCCACATTAAAAAAGCAAAAAGAAACAGGTGAAGATAACTTTAACATATTTTATTTAAGCCAATATAGCAAAATACTGTCATTTCAACACATAATCAAAATTTTTCAACATGTAATCAATACTAAAAAAATCTTAGTAAGATATTTTATATTTTTTCTTTCAACGGTCTTCAAAATCCAGTGTGTTTTTTATACTTACAGCAAATCTCAATTGAAACTAGTCACATTTTAAGTGCCTAAGTGCCATGTGGCTATTGGTTACCATATTGGAAAGCACAAATATAGAGAGAGGGGAGCAAAATTCCTTTATATTTTTTTCTGAATTACACACTTCTTCCTCAAAAACTAAAAAGCAATGATCGTTGGCATTTCATACAATTTAGACAAATTAATACTAACACATTCTAATAGCTCAATTTTCCTAATATTTAAAGATGCAAAATATATTTCAGATAAAGAAAATAAAATAGATCAAGTTACTGAGTCAAAGTGTATTTTTGGCTTACTATGTGCTAAGTAACAGTCCATAGTAGCTCTTATCAACAACTCCATAAATTTAAAAGCTTCTAGTATAAAATACTTGGTGCTATATATATATATATATATATATATATATACTGAGGACTTCTCTCATACCTTTAAGGTAAATGAAATGGGTCAAATAATTAGATTTTGCCTATAATTTACTATCTATAGCATGGTTTTCCTTTACTGAACGAGTGATGAAACAGCACTGGTCTGATTTAATACTATAAATTCAGAACAAATGGGAAAGCATTAAATTCAGAAGTGCTTCTGGACCATTAACTTCCGTGCTGATTTGACATGCACCATAGTATTCAGGCAACAGACTCAGGAATATAACCTATTCCTAAAGCAAACAGTATTTTATCTCATAACCATCTGGGGTTCTCGTCCTAAGGGCTACTTGTGTAGTGTTGTCTGGTATATTTTAATATCCTGATGTGTGGAACTAAGACCTACTTTATTAGCGAAACCCATTTTGCTCAAAAAAGAAGACTGACATAGAAGAGATTATAGAGGGAACAAAATTTTGGCTGAGGCTCTTGTTTTCATTATTTAGCTGAAGAAAATCATTGGTTATATATGCTTTCAAAAACCTATGGTTTTTCTAAGGTACCAATAAAAGTGATACCATTCATAACGTGGACAGTGGTCTCTTTCATATATTGCCTATAGTCGCAAACTTAAGTGCCAAGCAGATGGTTGAAATCTGTTTTGTATAAAACGTGTGCTTTTTTTCCCCCAACTGTGTTCTTTGTATTCATATTCAGCCTAGGTTTTAGCCATCAAAACACTGGCACTATGTCGATCATTAGCAGCATTTTAGACAACTGGCAACTAAGGTATTCACTGTTCTCCACAAAATGTTCAGCTAATATTTCCCAGATGTATAATTAAGGCAAAAGATCATCTTCTTAAATTGGTATCAGCACTTTGGATGGCTTCTGGCTTTCAACAGATTATATCAGTGGAAAACAATTTTATATCAAAAATAAAGGTTCTGTTTCTTTGATGTTTTTGTTTGTTATATAGCTTTCCATAAAAAGAAACCTATACATTTCCCCAAGCTTCAACCACAGTCTAAGAAATAGGTAGCTAAATGCAAAGATCCTCATGTTACTTTTATTATGAAAATCAATGGTGCACTATATTAGATAACTTTCTTCAAGTTATTTAAAATTTTCAAGATATTTGTATAAATAATGTTTTACAAAGCAATAAATAGTGTGGGACTCTTTTTATCTTAGTTAAAAAACTGAATATTTTTTGTTGTCCAATAATTTTTTATATAAAATGATTCATTTTTATGAATGTACAAATAAATGAGTTTTAATTTGCATAGTTTAAAGTATAGGAATGTGTTAAATCAGGAAATTCATTATTTTAATACTTAATATACTGACATTTGCAAAAACAACTTTTAGTTTATCATATTTCTTATATATTTAAGGGGAAGAGATGTATTTTTGGGATATTTCGTTATTAGCAGTAAGCAGAGGAAACTATGCTATATTGCTACTATTTAGGTACAAGTTACCTGGGATCGATAATCACAAGTTTGTTTAAAATAATTATAGTTGTATTTACTACAAAGTTTTAAAAATAAGTCAATAAATTTCTTACAGCATTTTTTCATATGCTAATATGTATGTTGTTATCAAACAAAAATATGCATTTTTTTTCAAAGTCGGAATTCAGTGGCTTGCATTCAGAGATATCCAAATATTTTTATACATTTTCATAAGTTTAAAATGACTCACTAGAATTAAGGGATAAATAATTTTATACTCATTTTAAAGCCCATTTTATAGATGCATGGCTGAAACCCAAAGAATTTAAATGACTTATACAACACAAAGTTTTAATTCTTGATTTAGAAGCTGTAGGAACATACGCCAACTTTGTATATCACTAAATGCTGTATTATAAAATATATTAGCAGTAAGTTGCTCAATTGGATGATTTCCAGATTTTCTTTCTTAACAGTAGAATATTTGCACATTTCCCTTTGGTCCTAGTTCTAAATGTAGTTCTGGTTCAGGAAGGTACTTTACTGTTTGTTTTGCTTTGTTTTGTTTACAATCTTTATATCTGTACCAGGAGAAAACGAGAATAACATCCATTCTTTACTCTGAAATTAAAGTGGCAGGAATAGGATTTTAAAAAATTCTATATCACCATTATTAAGCAAATAATTGATTTTAACAAATAGCCAATTCCTATGTTATCCTAAATATATAAATCTTTATTTAAAACTTACAACTAATTTGTACAAGGACAAGGACTTTGTCATATCATAGCCATATTTTCAAAGTACATATAATACAAAAAGTCCTTGGATACGGAGTTAAAGATTATGTTGCTGATGGTGTAACTACACTTTTTTTTTTTTCCAAACACACAATCTGCCGAATGTAACATATTAACAATATGTGAAGCTTGCCCTTTCAGATAATATAGCTTTTTTTAAGTACATTTTTTCATTGTTTGTTCCTCCACTTCTTGCTTCCTAGAGTTTAACATTTCTTTTCTTGAAATTGCCAGCCCCCAACCAATGCATATAAGGTTGGTTGACATGATACTAATATTGCCTAATTTATTTTGGGAACTTACTTTGGACTAGCTGTTTGTAATCTTAGTTAATTTTGCCACTTTCCTACCCAGAGTTTTATTATTCATTTAAAGATATACTGTCCATAAGCCCCTATGCTCTACTTTCTAGCTTCCCCCCCTTTTTATCCTATGCTTATAAATACTTTCAGCTCTTTGACCTAAAAAAGCCACTCTCATGCTTTTTATATTCGTTCCCTCTTCAATAATCCATATATAATTTATTTTTCATGATATTTGTAATAGTTGAGGATGGTGATCTGATGCACCTGAGAGTTTCAACCACATAAAATAGGAATCTTACTTTTGAAACATTCAGCTTCAGAAGAGTTCATAACAAATTTGAGAACTTAATCTTAAATAAGAATTATAGATAATACTTAAATTTTAAAACTCCTAAAATATATTATGGTTACTTGTTCCTGCATAATACCACTCAACTTACAGGTAAACTGTGAAGTGATTCCACTTGTCAAGGCTGGTTATATGAGCACCTCTGGCTCCAAACAATTGCATAAATGCAAGGATTCTGACCACTAGAGTAAGGAGCTAGGGATCTTTCAAATGGAATTCAAGGTAATGAAATTTTAAAGATGAGAGATTTTAGAAATTATCCAGCCCACCTTTACATTTCACAGATACATACACTAAGACACAAAACTTCTCCTCAGTCTATAGAGGAGACTGAGACAACTCGAACTTGAGATGTTACACCCAGCTAATTATACTTTCCATGTTTTAGTTTAAAAAAGTCAGTGAAGATACTGACAAATATAAATGTTTACCACCAAAGGAGGATATTGTTCTTTGTGTTAGGAGAAATATTCAAAACTCACAAAATTTTTTTTCATTTGTTATGTATACCTTAGGCCTCTTAACATCAACCTCCTCATTTCTATCCAAAATCTCAAATATCCCCAAATTTTATTAAAGCATATCTTGAACTACCAATCTTCTTGAATTCAAATTTTCCCTTCAATATGCACAACAATACTACCTTCAGATTTTTAAGGCTGGGATACTATTACATATATTCTTCAGAGAAATGTTGGTGACTCCTAATTATTTTTTAGTTTACTTATAAAAGTCAATATATTCTTCTCCTTCACTTTGATTCTTTAAATTGCTATCAGGATCTTTTGGATATGCTTTTGTTTCCCTAAAATAATGCTTTTAAATCACTGAATATTCCTAAACTGTATAGGTTGAATTAGATCCATTTTATTTTTCCAGTAATATTAAATTTTTAGAAACAGTTATACCACCATATTTATATCCCATCATCCTTAGGGCTCTAAAAACAATATTTTTTCCTCTATTTCCCAGATTCTAGCTATGTCTAGGGCTGGAGGGAAAAGAAGTTCTAGCTTCAGAAATAGCATTCATTGTTACCTTTGTTTTTCTACTCCTAGGTCTTATTTGATTATGGTACTTGGAATATTACATAAAAGTTTTCTTCACATCCTGCTGATATTATGGGAGAGATGACAATCTGAGCCTGATATTGTATGTTCAGTTATCACTTATTCAAGGTCAAAGTTGAATTAATAAGTGAATCAGAAATTGAATAGTTTGATCACCAGCTCATTTCTTTCTCTACTATCTTAACAAATCTTCAACATAGATCTCTTGTAGTACAGGTGAAAAAGAAGGAAAGAAATAGCAACCGTTAATTTTATGTGACATATTCCTGCAAAGTCTTTTCAAACATATGATGAAACTCAACAGCAAATAAGGGGTGGGGGGTGTGAAACAAAGAGACACCAGGAAAAGAGTAAAAATAAAGTCTTTGGACTTTGTAAATTATTGCCCAACAAACTCTGGCCCAGGTAAATAACCAAAAGAAATAATTGTAGGCAAACAAGTAAGACCTTAACTCCAGAATGAGAATAAAAATGTTTTAGAACTTTGCCAAGCAGCCTATAGGAACTGTGAGTGAAATAATATAGCATAAATAAAGCATTACTTTTTTTTTCATTTTGTCTTCTTATGTGAACGCTATTTCTTTTCAATGTTTGTGCTTATTTTTCATTACAATGTTCTTTTCTTAGATAAACACAAAATTGTGTAAAATGACAACTCAACGGATCGTATGTAAAAGTTCTATAGCTAGCTCCCAAACTACCTCCTGGGTATCTTGATCCTAATTAATATAAAAACAAAACCAAAATTAGTAATAAAGGAAATCATTTACTACATTTTAAAATAAACTTTGATTAAAAACGTACCAACAAAACACTATTTGGGCCTGTGTCTTCTTTTACTACTAGGTTAAAACATACATATATCCACAAGCAGAGCAAGTTAACTCTTTCCCTTCCTTTCTCAGCAGTGTCCCCGAAGCCCTTAAGGAGTGAACACTCATTTATAAAATTGCTTCTCTGTGTCCCAACTGATCTCTCTTAAACTGCCAGTATAAAAACCTTATAGGGTCTTGAGCATGCCTTTTTCCCCCCTCACAGTGAATTTCATCTCTTCATGTCACATCTATTCTCAGTGCATCTGATTCTTAGGTTTCCATGTGACAGAAATGACTAGAATGGGTAGGGAAGGCACCTATGCATAGGACACAGTAAAACTCCATGCATCTACACTATGAGAAATATTACAAACGAAGCTACTAATATATTTTTAAGAAAGATCATATTTTCTGTTTCTCAACATTTTCTTTTCTAAAAAACACATTCTTTCAAAGATGTGAAGAGCAGAAATAGAACGCTGTTACATATGAAAGTTTCAATGGATTCGCTGCCAGCAGCCTTCCTTTATAGTGTTCCTCTTACCTACAGTATGTGTTGGCACTGGCAGGTAGCCCTAATTCGTTAGTAGCCAAATTATTTTTGTCCCTGAAGTACGAGAAAGCTCCATAGCGCATGAATGAGACATGGTTTACTAGTTTACACACATTTTTATAACTCCAAGAAACCAAAACTCATTCACAAATGCTTTCGTTTCAGCAAAGAGAAGGGCTACAGAATACCAGAGGTACCTACTTTGAATTCCTGTTCCCCATTCTCCATGAGAAAATGAAGAGAAAAAAAAAAAAAAATCTTTTTAGCTTTACCAAAAAAAAAAAAAGAAAAAAAAACTTTGGTCCCCAACGCAAGAAAAACAAACAGCTTTCTATTCACCACACTCCACACTTCAACAAAGTCAAAATATTTCAGTATAAGACATTAAGAAAAAATGTCATTTAGTAATAAACCTAAATGTCTCCAGACAAAAATTTATCATGACGGCATAGCAGCCTTAGATAACATGGTTCACAACAACTAGCATCTTTGATCCCCAGCTAGATATATACTGCTACACCATCTTCACTAAGTTACAGAGAAAAAATAGGAAGAAAAAATAACCAACACTTAGAAATAAACATATAACGCAAGTGATGATTCAGGCATAGCAAAAAAAAGGAAAGAAAAACAAAACTCTGAAATTTTAAGGCAAGACAAAAGTAAATGTATTAACACTGAAGAGCCAAGTGACTGAAATGTTACTTAGATAAAAGAAAGATTTAAAACACAATGAGACGAGTTCAGGTTTGAATTGATCTAAGGTTCAACACTGACTTCAAATGCCTATGAACATCTACAAGCTTTTGTTTTTAATTTTCCTTCTGTCATGTTTTATGGGTAAAAGTCCTTAAACTACCTTGTAATAGATTAATTACTTTCAAGCTGAGTGACAAAAGGGCATAATGACCGGAAAATGATACAAAAGAAACAGAAAAAGCATGTTAACAAGTTTATCAACAAACCTGGGTAATTCTCATGAAGTACAGATTAAGGTTCAGTGGTTCCAAACTGGCAGCATTCAAGTTGGGTTCATATTTGGGTTTTTTGTTTTGTTTGTTTTTTTAAACCACCTGTCCTAAAACGACATTGTTTATGCTAATTATCTTTGTTTATGCCACAATTCTGTTTGTTTACCACATTCTTTTAAAATACCATATCCCTATAAACAGTTCTCACCAGAATTCTTCTAAATCTTGTTTCGGTCTGGTCCTTCTCGGCAGCCCACTGAGCAGAATGCAGCTCTACAATGAAGGCGCAAGAGCTGGGAACAACTTTGAGTCTCTGACTCCTCAGGCTGGCAAAGGCAGGGAGTACTGCTGAGGCTTTACTCTCAGGCTCCAAGGGAAAAGGATACTGAATGTGTAGAAATGCAACACCCCCCTATTGGACAAGCAGAACCATACGCCACAGGATCTCCAGAGGAGATGTATGAACTCTCAACTAGTAAGTGAAGAGAAGAATAGATAATCCTAAAGGGAAGGGAACACAGTTTTCAAACTGCAGGAGAAAACACAGAAATCAGAAAGAATAAAAGGTCTTCTCCTGAACCATTATCAGTTCCTGGTTAAAATAAAGGAATAGGAAGCATTCTCTTAAAGTGTCCCAAATAAACATTGTCCACTTAAGCAAAATACTAACAGTCCTTAATTGTTTCTCCTCTAGCAATATCATTTAATCATGTGCATCCATACAGCATTCAAGCTTTATATTTAATATAAATGATGACGCTATCAATCAATGAAAAGGAAAGGACAGAATGAATGACGCAAGGAAAAATTTGCTATGTTTTAGTTCATTTCTTGTTCAACAGAATTTTTCCATTAAAAGGACGATGTTTCATGCTTTGGTTAAATCTTTGAACATCTTTTTATCTGACTGCTATCATCTGAGTCAGACACCTGACATTAAGCTGTATGTGAGTTAGTATAAGAGAGAGATCCAGATTGGTTTATTTCCCATGCTGTTAGTTAACTTCATTGAACTTATAAATGAATACCAAATTATGAAGGAAACAAAAATCCATCCATTATACTTTTAAAAATAATTGATGAAAAAACTGGGAGATGTTTAATCTATATAATACACATCTGCATTATACATATACTCATTAGGTGTTTGGAGAATTGATAGTGGAAAGAACAGACAATAAAGATCAGACTTTTATCCATGAATGTAATTTTGCTTTTTAAATGCATTATGAACATAATCCATTTGAAATAGCTTCCAATTCTATGGAGGAGTAATGTGCTAAACATTAAAGTTAGTCTTATTATTTGCCTCTCAGGTATGATGCACACACAGATTTTAGTTAAGAGCTCCCTAAGAACAGGTAAATACGTTATCATGTTATCATATGCTTATATTTGAGAAACACAAGATAAGAAAACACATCAGCATGTGAAGTAATCATAATATTCACACATTTTTATATCTGTCAACCTGCTAAATACTGAACAGTACATAGTGCCACCTGACATTTAACCCTTAATTGTTCTTGCTAATCAGTCAGGTCCCTGCTAAGTCTTTAGGACAGTAGGAAAGTGTGATAGAAGTATAGTGAGTTCAGTACTTCAGGCGAACTGTATTCTAAACTAATATCTTAGCTAAATGAATTTGCGAAGTATTGAGATAGTAATTAAAATCTATAATCAGTTGTAGGCACCTTTCCTCTACAAAGTAGTAGTAAATAAAAATAAATAAAATGAGCAGAGGCAAATATTAGAACATTCTAAAAACGCAATATCAAACAGAGGTTTACAGTTATGATAAGGTGACAGATGTGAACAGATAACTTTCCTTTGATTCACACCTGGAGGTTACCTGCTAACTTGAATATACTTATCACTCATAAAGTTTCTAACTAAGCTAAATAAATCTGTACGGGTAATAAATATTTTACTACTATGGCCAAACTTTAGGTTATTCAAGTACCGCTAATGTCAGAGATATTCTTGCAGCCCGCTAATAGTAATTTTTCACGGTAATTTTACAAATTAGCTTTTCACAGCACCTGATTCATATTTCTCTCTTCAAAAAAAAACTTAAATTTTTCCTAATGTCAAAAAAACTATTTTTTAGTCAATATGACCACAAATAAATTTGATGGTAATAGAAAGTAAACAAGTTAGATTTTTATTGCAGAAGGTTTTACTCCCATACTGTTTCTTTCAACATGCAGAAAATAGACAGACTGCTGTCTGCACCCGTTTTGAGAGAAGCAGAGGTGATACTATAAGCTTAATTTGCTTCATCCCACTACCTTCAATCTTAACTTTCCTATTCTAGACATTTTCAGACTGTCTTCTTAAGCAATCATCTTAAACTTGCTTTTTAATTAAACCTCTAACATAAAACAATTAGAAAGTCTAACAAGTAGCATAGTCATAAAACTACCACACTATCACCAAATATGATAAATATAAATATAAAGGAAATAAATTGAACACAATATTATTGATAGTATCAAAAATTGCTTTTTTAATTAATCAGAAACAAACTAATATTGATATTTCAGGCAAATATTTAAATGTATTCATTCTAGGAATATGAAAAAAATGATGGTATTCTGAAAGGAAAAACCTTATGTCTGAATTTTTTTATTATCTATTACACTGTCTTAAAAATTTTAGGAGAGTTCAAAGTGTTCTTTCTCATGATGCTTTTACTAACATTTATACCAGGTTGCCAGTTATGTTTCCCCTAAATAGTATGATGTAAAGACTTTGCTTACAAATAATGTTTTAGAGAATACTTTGCCTATTCAGCTCCCACCTGAGAATTGTGTTTTTCATTAATCATAATCAGTTATGACAGGGATGCTTAAAAATAAAAATAAAACATTTCTACTTCTTTACTTTTTAGAATCACTGTTCAATTTGCTCTACCTCCTGAACATTTTTTAACAGACAATGAAACTGTTACTACTTCTCAATTATTTAACAAGTGCTTATTAGCTTGACAGTATTGACCATGTTCATTTCTAGGGCCGATAATACAGACATAACAAATTTAAATCCAAATTTTGATCATGATATTTAAGTTTTGAATATTCCTTAAAGTTTAAAATAGTCTACAGGTTGGAAAGAATAAAAGAGGATGAACAGGACTCCACCAATGAAGTTAGAAAAAAAGATGACATAAAACTTCCAAAATACGAGAACCCCAACCCACTTATTAAAGGAATGTTCCTTTAGAACAAACTTCTTTATTTCATAAAGAAACGTAGATGTCTTTTCAGATTTATGACTAAGTTTGAGTGAACAACTTATCTATAGCAGGTGAGCAAACAGAATAAAAATTAACACTCAGTGTAAATGACCTACTTATTCATGAAAGTTGCAATAGTTGAAAAGACAAAAAAAGCTGACTATATGTGATAATGCAGTTATAGCATACATACCTCTTTTTGAGAATATAAATATTCAATATTTAGTCTGCAACATATACTCTATGTGGGTGACTATAGATACAGTCACTCGTGCAAATTCAGTGTAAACAAATAGTAATGAATTACTGAGATTTTTTTGTCTGTATTACCAATTACAACCACAGGGGAAATTATTAAGAAATTTTATATAGCATGACATTTAAAAAATTATTTTAGCTACCAATATTTCCAAATATGCTATCTATACTAATAACTCTATTGATTATCACTTGCTTATTTAATTAGCCAGCAAGAAAAGCATGCCTTTGGGGTGACAAAAAAGAAAAAAAAAAGAAATTCTCACCAAAAGGAAACAAAAAATGTTAAGAGATTTGAACATCAGAATAGTAAAGGGAAAAGTTTAGTTTAAAAGAGATAATTGAAAAAATACAAATAAAGTTCACAGCAGGAAAGCTTGCCTATATAGAGAAATAGGTTACAGCCTGTTAATATGTAACTACCTTTTTATAAGAACAGTCTGTTAACTGGCTTACAAATCAGATTCAGAGTTTTATTTTCAGAAAGTATAGAGTTGAAGATAATCATGTGCTACTCTGTACATGCTAGAAAACTTACTCTGGTATATTAACAGATTGCAGCATTCAGAATTAGTATGTCCAATATAAATAACTTCAATATCTACGTATGAAATAGACTATATTTCCGAACAAAAGCTAACTATCTTAAAGAGTTAATATATAGAACTTTGAAAAAATTAATTCAAGACTGTTAAGAAAGCTCAGTCATTCAGTGGAATTATCTTGTGAAGATGCATCCTAATTAAAAGAGAGAGAGAGAGGAAGAAGAAGAGAAGAAATGAAAGAAAGAAGACAGTATTAAAGTATATATGTTGGCTATTTTACTTTCTTCCTTGATCTGATGTTGGCTTCTCTAATATGTGACCACATTCAAGCATTATTTTATTCTCAATACCCCTCTTCTCTTCCACTGCTTCACTTCTAGAATGTTTTAATCTTTGTCCTTTCTTTTTTCGTCTTTTCATATCAAATTCAGTCGTTTGAGCGATGAACAGCTTGACTTAGCATATTTTTAACCAGCTGGTCTAGCACCTAGCTTGCATTGCATAGTCAGATACAACAAATGTTTATACAGAAGGTAGCTTTCATGAAAATGAAAAAAAGCCTGGGTATCATGCATCCTGGCTTTTTTTAGCTTTTTTTTTTTAATTCACCATACAGAATACAAAGTTTGAATTCTTTTTAATGGCAAACAAAATTCTATTTATAGTTCCAAAAAATGAACTTATGCTGGGATAAGAACTCAAATTTAAAAACTGCAATGTGTACTTATAGGAACATGAAGAGGGCTAAAATTCTTTCAAAGCCCTGTTTTACTTGCAACAACATCAAATGGAAGGAGATTGCACATATTTCTTTAAATAGGAACTACTTAATTACAAATACACTTATTCCCATCATGGCAAAAGGGAAAAAATACAGTAAATCAAAATTAGTTTACGACAACTAGCACAAAAAGTAGCTACTAAAACTTAGAAAGGGATCATCCCCATTTCCCTTTTCTTGACATTTCGAGTAATATACTGATACGTTGCTATGATGTTAAATTTTCTTTTCCTTTTTTTTTTTTTTAAATCTACTCTCTTCTATCAACAAAAGGTCATGTGCTTTACTAAGCAGCCTCCAAAGTTTTACGGAAGGATCAAATAGGAACTTATAGCCTCCGTTTTTAACCATCACTGAAACCTTCTGTCACACCAGAAATTACAAGACAGAGATATTGAAAACGGTTAACACTCTGCACAAAAGCATTTAAAAAGGTGAACAGGGGAGAAAAATATCAATGAAGGAAGAAAGTAAGAGAGTGAATGAGAAAGAGAAAACCAGCGAGTGGAAGGGAGAGAGATGCTTAATGTTCATTTAATTTCCTGTGATAGGACACAACCTTAAAAACATTAGCAGAGATCTCGGAGACTTTGCCAATCAGTTCAATTTGGTCCGGGCAATCACAACAAAAATCAGCTAACAAGATTGCAGAAGCACTAGCTAAAAGCTTTTGTAACAAACACGTTTTAGGGAAGCATCTTCCAATTGATTCAGAGATGACTGTAAAATGAGAGTTGTACTTCAATATATTAGGGGGGAAAACTGTACTCACCTTTCAAACTCCTGAGGTAAATCAGGGTCAGTAAGCATGCTGGAAAAAGCACAATTTCCCTTTGTCACAGCAGCCACCTATGATCGTCTCCAACTGAACCTGTCAAGTGAGTCCAAACCTTCTAAACCAATTGATTTTCTCTCTTCTCTTCTCTTCTCTCTCTCTCCCTCACTCCCTCTCTCCCTCCCTCCCTCTCTCCCTCTCTCTCTCTCTCTCTCTCTCTCTCTCTCTCCCCCTCTCCCCCCCACCCTCCTCTCCCTCTCCTAGGACTCCTTGACCAGTCTCTTAAAGGGGTAGCGCACTTCCAGCAGCGGGGTCTGGCTGGCTCCCCCCTCCTCGAGCCGCACGCTCGGGCTGCAAGGCACTAGACAACCTCAGGGTGCCTGTCCTTTCCTTTTAATTCTCTCTTCTAGACATCACCGAATGTGAGAAGTCAACTCATTTAACACGTCTCCCATACTCTCTCTCCTCTAAATAATAAAAGTCACACGCACGCACACACACACGCTCACACACACACACACGAAACAGTATGATTTTTTTTTTTTAAATGCATTTGCTGCTGGTTGAAAAGAGAAATCTGTACACTAAGGGAACCACGAGTAAACTGCATTTATTAACTAATTAGGCAAACACATTAAATGTTGGTAATATCCTTTTTTACACAAAGAATTGTTATTCCTTCTCACCCCTTTCTAGGCTCTCTCCGTGCGCACACGGAAACACACACACACACACACACACTCACACACACACACACACAACAATCAGGCATTGTTCTGAGGGAAGAAAAGCAACTTTGACAGATTGAAATATAGCAGAGGCCCCTTCAAGGAAACCTGTAAACAACTTGTCACTCACTCTGCCGGTCTCACTGTTAGCTCGTGCTTTCCACAAAGTGGTGCGAACGTCCTGGCAACCCGACCAAAGTTTCCTCAGCTCCAAACTCCATAAAACACGATGTGCGATGTGGAGGGGAACAGGTATCCACATGCCAAAATAACACGCTCACGAGGGAACAAAAACCCAGACCCAACCAAAAAATGAAAACAAAACGGTGGTACTAGCACACTGTCCTGTTTGGGATTGCTGGGGAGGGCAAGGGTAGGAAGCGCTCCCCTGGCTGTGGATCTCTTTAATTTCCTCTGCCCAGGCAGCCACAGATAACAAGGTGGACAAACTATGGCTTTACAGATCCTAAGCTGGCTGGCAAGGCACAGCCTCCATAGCAGTTCCAATTATCTAGATAAAAATCTGGCAGGCGAGGAAGGTAATCAGGTAATGTACCTTTGACATGAAATGACAGAGGCACATACACACACAGAGAAAGACACTTACACAGACACGCATGCAGAGATGGTGGCTGCCCCGTGCACCGCAGCATCTGGTCAGGGAGTAAGCACACACTCACCAACACGAGATAGTGTGCATTCTTCACACACACACACACACACACACACACACACTCAGTCACTCACACTCGCTCTCCACTCCTACTGGGAGGGTTCATTCTGCACAAAAGGCTACATTACAGAGCCCGCCCCAATAAGGGAAAGAGAGAAAAAAAAGCCTTCCATTGTTGAGAGGGCAGGTCAGTTGATTAGATTTTCTGTGGAGAATTCCACGAGGAAATTCCCTTCAAAGCCGAAGTGATTAACTGGGGGCTATTCTGGAAATGGAGCAGACAATGGCTCAATAGTCTGCACAGCCAATGTCCAGGCTGGCACTGAACTCACTTTAAAAAAAAAAAAAATAAAAGCCAGACTCCCTGTTCTTTTCCACACATTCCCCCCCAACCCCCTCCACTCCTTCCAACTTCCCCTCCCAATTCCTTTTATTTTGCAGCTGGACAACATTAAGGGCCTTTAAAACCACAAGGGTTGACCCCATAGCAGTTTGATTAGGTCCCACTTTTTTTTTTTCTGGCGACAGGCAGACAGTAAGTTTACTTTTTTAGACATACACAATGAGACACCTTACACATATTCCAAACAGCAACACCAATTATTAACCTTCTTATATTAATAAATGTATTCTTCATTGAAAGCTTATACATTTTTGACAAAGTTGATAATAACTTAATAATGGGTTCCATCATTCACAGGGTATCCTAAAAATAAACGTATATATACAACAAAATCAACATGGAATAAGATTTAAGCATGTCACTATGGAGTTAAGACACTAACAAAACACAGAATTATGACCCACCCTGAAAAAGCTGTTAATAAGGGATGTGGCAAAAATGACTTGATGCTGACATGATTTTCTTTTTCAGCAGTTGGGGAAGGGGGAAGGATATTACTCACTACTCTTCCCTGTCTTTAGCCTCAAATAATTTTTTTTTTATTACAGCAACAACCTATTCCTACACAGAAAAAATAAGAAAGTTGTTGCATTTAATTTTAAATATCTATTTTTTCAGCGCTTACAGGGCCTACAATTTAATGCAGTCTAATTGATAAAGTACACAAGAAATAATTTTTTATATTGTTAACAGTGGTTATGGGAATTAGGGAATGGTAGCTGCGTGGCTGCACACACTTTAAAAAATAGTTTTTAAAAGATTTCCCAATTAGGGCATCTTGTTTCATCTGCTATCAATAGAGAAAAATGAAGAAGGAGGGAGGGTGAATTACAAGGGGCAATGGGAGCTGAAGTCAGGAAGAGGAGGAGGCAGCAAGGAGAGGATGCGGGGAGAGCGCAAGAAGGAGACATAGTGGCAGCATAAAGATAGAAACAAAGATAATGGCCATAAGGCAGGATGCTGAGATCCGTATGGTCCCAGCTGCTGTCTTGTACAGCTACTACCTCTGGTTGTTTCTCTGAAACTCTAATCCAGAAGGTCACCGGAGCAGGTAAGAAAGAGAGCCTGAGTTTTGGAGGCCAACTATACTATAAAGGAAAGATGCTCATATCGGAATCTTCCTTGTCTTTGGTTTTATTTTCACAGGCATCTGATACATGGATTTGCAAGTATACATATGTCGGATAAACACAATGAGCATATAGGAATATGTTAAATGGTTTGGAAGTTAGTTTACAATCTCAACATGTTTCTATAAACATTCCTATAGTCATTCAAAAACAAATTATTTCTTGTACAATCAACCCTGCTAAACAAACTGAAACAGACTAGGAACTAGACAGAAAATTTGCCAAATATAATAGTGATTATTCTAATAATGATACTTTGAATTAATGGAATTCCAAGCTCATAAGGAATTTTGTTCATATAGATTAGCTCATGGATCATAAGCAGCATAGAAAAGAGTGGGCTGATATATCCTTGTCTCCTAGTGTTTAAACTTGGGCAGAAGGAATTTAAAGTCATACAACCAATTAGTGGCCCATTCTTTACTTAAAGCCAGATCTTCTTTCACTTGTGACATCATAATACAGAATAAAATTACAATCCAGAATTTACAGCTGAATGAACATCCCACGATGGAACTTACTTTTAAGAGACCTGAAGGCTTTCAAATAATTGTTAATAAAATTAAATTTGATATAATCTCATTGGCACTAAGTTAGTGCTGTGCTTGAGGTTGAAAGGAATAAATACTTTTAAATGTATCTCTCTAGACCATAAAAGTTTTTTTCAGTTGAATTCTATTATTGCAAATTAGCATTTCTGCAAGATTTTAGAGTATCAGGAAAAAAATGGGCAGTTCCAAAACGTTCTTCTCAAATTGTGTTATTGGTAATCTTATTGAATGATTGAATTGATCCAATCAATCCAATGTTTAATAGTAAATTATTATAAATCTATTTTATATTAAATGTCATAATGCTTAAGTATGTGTTAATGACTAGCACATGAAATGTGTTAAATAAATCTATATACTTTATCAATTACTTGAAAAGTTTAAGATATTCAGTTTGTTATATATCTGATATTCTCTGTATCAGAACTAACACCCCAATGTAATTTCACCATATTATTACACATAGATCTCCAGAAGGCTTCATAATGTATGGAAATTGAGATACACCTTAGCATTCACTAAATATCTGTTAAATGCTTATCACTAAGTTAAATACCACAGGTTCTTTTTTTAAGTTCAATAATTATTTATTTAAGTAATCCCTCTACCCAACATGCGGCTCGAACTCATGACCTCAAGATCAAGAGTAGCATGCTCTTCTGACTGAGCCAGCCAGGTACCCCTAGCTGAGTACTATAGCTTTTAAAGAAGCCATGAAAAATTTGTGAAAAATCTAATTACACATATATATACATACACACATATATATATACACATAAAACATACACACACACATATAAGAGACTACAATTCAAATTGTTTTGTATTAAGCCCTCTAAAGTAAATATGGTAAGAAAAGTTAGAACCAAAATAAATTTAAAAATGAGCAAAAAACGATGATGATAACTGAACAATAATTAAATTGTTAAGAAATATAAAAATGTCTACAAACACAGATATACAAATATAAATACATCTTTGGAGAAGAACAGAGTACAAACCACAATAGAAACTCCACAAAACAATTTTTCATTTAATGAGTCTCTTTGACACTGCTGAAGTAGTATTATGGAAAATGGAATGAACCTGAAAAAGTGTGCTTTTGAGCTCATGTTGTTTCCATTGCAAATATAAAAAGGAGACTCACACAGGCTAAGGAAATATAAGATATGCTAGGGAACACTGCTGGAAAATTCTCAAAGAGAATATCAGGAACTTTTAAGATCATAAACAAGTTATTTCCAACTTAACCCTTTTCAGGCATTGTTTCAAGCAAGTATTCCTAATATTTTCCTTCTCATTTCAAAAGTTAAGTGTTTCACTCCTCTATTTTAAGATATAATTGTTAAACATCTTTTATTTTAGTAATTGGAATCGCAATATATTGTCGCAGGTACAAGTTACACTTTAATATTTTATAAATATTCTTATCATCAAGTTACAGCTTTCACATCTTAAGGAATTTGGAAGGTTATTTTTGAGAAGTACAATTTCTAATATTATGACCATAATAAATGTAAACCAAGTCAGTGTCAGACAATACCAACATAAATTAATTTAAACTGACACGAGGAATTAAGAAAATATACACCTACTTTCCTCAGTAATGTTAATTTACTTTGTCACTAAACCATTTAAAAAGAACACATCCTCTAAAAAGAAAACAAAACAAAAAGCAAACTTCCAACCAATGTACATCTTGGGTTATTCACCAAATGCTTGATGAGCTGACAATGACCTATCATGTGTAGCTTAAAGGAGACTTAGAGTGACTAGGATCTTGTAATTGGACCTCTTTGGAAAAACACCTTAGACATCCAATAGTTCGTCTTCTTAAGAATATCTAAAATTTAAATTTCCCATAATACATGTTTGCCAGGAAATTGGCACATAAGAGCTTATAAATTCAAGGTTTTTGTACCCTTCTACGTACTGTATTGACGATTGGTTAGTTAGAATATGAATTTTCCTCAGATCACATTTTTAACCAACTTGTATTCTTTTATATTTTAGAAACTCTAGTCTCACACTTCTCTCAAGGATGATGCCGTTCCCAGTAACAGTCCCCACTGTTTGATATCTTACAGTATATCTCCTTTAAAATAATTGAGGTAACTTAAAAATCACCAATTTTACCTTTTGAGAACTTTCTACTGTAACTGTGATTCACATAAAATTAATTATCTCATTTAATAGTTAAAAAAAATCTACATGGGATATAGTATATGCACTATCCCAACTACAAATGAAAGAACCATGGCTAACAAATAAAAATTAATTAACTTGTCTGAGGTCCCAAAACTAATAGGAGCAGAGATGGAGGACCCCGAACTTATGACATCTTTCCTCTAAAGTTCTAAAAAGGCACCGAATGCTGATTTATCTCAATATAGCCTCTTAGCAACTAAATATAAGTGCACAGGGAAGTGCTCATATGTTTTAATGCTAAATCAGTGTCCAAACAGAACAAAGTTAGGTTGAGTAATGATGGCCTTATCCTCACAAATAAACTTGATATAAAAGATGATTCTTCATACAATTAAAAACAGTTATATAGTAGTACTCTTATCCCATTCATGGTGATAAAACATATCAGAATTACCACTAATCACATAACTTGGCTCGTTTAAATAAAATAAATTATAAACATTCTCTTTCTTAGTATGATTATAATTTTTGGAATCCTGGGGAAAATACAGGGACCTATTTTGCTGGTCCCCATGTAACTACTTTGCAATGGAATTTCTGTCTTACAGAAAGAATCATTTCGGGTAAAGAGCATCTATTTTGAAGATAAGAACAACTGAACTTAAACTTTCATTTTTTTACTCATTACACAGTCATCTCTCCTTGTGATAAGTGGTGATGTCTAATGGTTGTCAGTTCATGAGGATGAGAAGGGCATGAACCAATCACTCTGGTGGTAAAAATCATGACTTCTATTGAGTAAAAATAATCCGTACAACCCATGAGAATAGAAGTCATTCACATGGGACCATGCCTTAAAAGAGTGCTCTTGACCATCAAACTTCTGTATTATAATCTCTCAATCTGGAAAGAAATTCAGGGAATTTCTGAATTTCTGGCCTGGCATTTTACCTAGAGGCAGACACAAAGTGAGAAGTAGCACCATAATACTGCTACAATGCAGCTTGGGTTCTTACATAATAGATTATTTCTGCAAAATATTTTATTTTATTTTTTTTAATTTTATTTATTTATTTACGATAGTCACAGAGAGAGAGAGAGAGGCAGAGACACAGGCAGAGGGAGAAGCAGGCTCCATGCACCGGGAGCCCGACGTGGGATTCGATCCCGGGTCTCCAGGATCGCGCCCTGAGCCAAAGGCAGGCGCCAAACCACTGCGCCACCCAGGGATCCCTGCAAAATATTTTAGTACACATCTTTCAGGGAAGTTTTTTCACTGTAGATTTATGCATTTCTTGATATTAACTAATCAGAGTAGAAATAAGAGTCAAAACTGAGTAAAGTATGAAACATTTGAACATTTAGCTTCATTTTAACTATACTTGTCTATCATCTATAGTCTTCCTTTGATTGCATACTAAATAAATGATAAATATATCTTATTCATAGTAAATGAAAATGTTAGCCATCAATGATGTTCAGTCTACTTCCATGTAGAGCAGCCCAGGGGAAAGGATTATGGCAAAACTGCAAGTTAGGAGCTTGTGTTTTAAGACAGCCTCTAGTGCCTCCTTACTAGTACATGGTCTTATCTAAGTCTTCAGCTTCTCAGGGAAAATGATTTTTAAGGCCCTTCTCAACTTTCAAATTCTAATTCTAAATCTCTCCTTTGAAAAATCAATTTATAAATTTCAAAATAAAATTTCTTACACTTCTGTTTTATCTCAATTATATCCCTTTTAAAAAGTTTTGCAACGACTTCTTCTAGTTTATTTTAATCCTTTAAAGTATGTCATAACTCTACATTCACACAACAATGTAAGATGATCAGGAAAATAAATCTTTTATTAATGAAAGCTAATTCTGCTAAATTTGATGAAGTTGAAATCACCAGGAGAACTTAACTGGTCACAGAAAATGACCATATTTTCAAAAGAACTAATTTTATGACAAAATTCATCTTTATGTGATTCTGAAAATTTGTTGAACTTGAATTTTCAAGTCACAGCTTTCATTTTACCTGCTAAGTACAATTAAATTTATTAGCCTTACCTAATTCAGTGAGAGAATGAAAAGCAGTTTCTTACTATATTGAACATGTCATATTTGTGTGATGATGGTGACTGGCATGTATAGAGAAATAAGTATAAAAGATTCTACCTTTATCCAGAATTTTTAAACATCAAATGAGAATCTCAAAAATAAACTAAAAACTTGAAAAGTTAGAAATCCTAACAGTTAAATTGTGTTCAAGAAAACCTAGTTTTTAAAATGAAATCTGTGGTCACTCTATAGAACCCTTGCCAAATAGACGCTTCTTTTATTCATGTTATTGTTAACAAAAATGACTTACTGCCATAATTCAGAAAATAATTCAGTCAGATTATGCACAAGATAAAAATGCAAGAAAACAGGTATTACCAAAAGAATGTATTCATTTGGTTACTCAATAAGTATGCACAGAATCTTTAATTCATATTTATACTGTAAACCATCTATATATATTTGAAGATTTTATTGTTTATATTTCACACTTCATAATGGGGGAAAAAAGATAAGTTGATATTTGTAAACTTCCCTGAAGCTGAAGAAATTTTTTTTAAAGATTTTACTTATTTATTCATGAAAGACACACAGAGAGAAAGGCAGAGATGTGGGCAGAGATGTAGGCAGAGGGAGAAGCAGGATCCAGGCAAGGAGCTTGAAGTGGGACTCCATCCTGAGACCACAGATCACTCCCTGAGCCAGAGGCAGGTGCTCAACCGCTGAACTACCCAGGCGTCCCGAATTATTTAGGTATCAAATGGCATATTAGTATTTTAAAACACCTATTAATTAACTCTAAACGATCACAGGTCTGTAATCAAAAATATTTATTTTAAAATCTTGCTTAAAAGCAGAGCATAGATTAAAAGACTAGATAAGCATTTGTAACATATGCCAGAATCTTATGAACATCTTGAAAAAAATGTATATATATTAATATATATTTATAAAATGTCACACATGTCCTTCCTGGTTTGGGGACCAAACTTCAGATTTATTCAGTTTTTATGAGCTGACCATCATTCTTAATATTAAAGAGCAAGTCAGCTTAAATAAACACTGTTCTATTATTGAGTATGTACCCTGGATTTTATTAGACTAGAAAAAGGAAACAAATTTATATATATATATATATATATATTGCTTTTAATGAGCATCTTTTCTGGCCAGAGCACTCTAATAAAAAGTGAGGACACCAGGACAATTTTTTACCCCCAAGGAATTATGACCTGGTATAACATATGGACATTCTTTCCTGTTCCAAAGATAGATATATACTTATCTCAAGTTTTTACCGACTAGAAATCTACAATTCTAACACAGATTAATTCATTTAATTTTAAAAACAAATCTAGAATGTCTTAGTTATTTATATTAGTTCCATGTAACAGAAAAGGTAAATGAAGTATAGGAACAAAAATTAACTAGCTTCTGGGACACATGAACAATGTGTAGCTCAGTTGTTAAGTTCTGTCTCTTGATTTTGGCTCAGGTCATGATCTCAAGGTTGTGAGATCAAGCCCCCTGTCTGGCTTCAGTCTGGGCATGAAGCCTGCTTAAGGTTCTTTCTGCCCCTCCCCCACCTCTAAATTAAAAAACAAAATAACTAGCTTCTGAATACACAGCTTGTCAGACATAAAACCACATTCACAACACAAGTCTTCTAGCTACAAACCTAGTACCTATTACACTATACAAAAAAGCTACTTCCAAAAGTTATATGCAATCCAAAATAAAATGATGAAAGTATTAATTAGTGGAACAAATAAAATTCTCTGGGGAGTTTAAGCAACAAGTGATCTTAAAATATGATGACCATTTTCTGAACTTCAAGAATTCAGAATTAGTTTGTTGGAGTTAATAAAATATAGATCAGAGAATCAGTTGAAAACCCCAGAAGCACTATGAGAATTTAAAATTACAGTGGGAGAAAAAAGGAACACGTAGAAATCAATAGCTTTCATACACATGATAACACCCAGCTATTAAGAGATAATAAAGAGGAAAAAAGACTCCATTAAAATTAGTAACACAAAAGATAAAATAGCTAAGAAAAAAGTCATTCACATATAAGACTTATTTGAAAAAAATCTTTAACACACACTGAAAGACATACCATGTTCCTGGATAGGCAGTGGCATCAATATTACAGAAAATATAATTTATTTCTAAATTTATGTATGAACTTAGTGAGTCCAAGTTAAAATATCAGCATATATTCAAAGCACTAAACTCTTTCAAAAGCTGGTATGAAAACAAACACACAAACAAAACAAAGAGGACTAATTAGAGAAAGTCTTAGAAAGAATATGGGCTCAGATTATCAGAAATTAAAATATAATCTAGAGGTTTAATAATTTTTAAATAGATGTATATTGAATGGATTCAAAAACCAAAGGAATAAAAAGGAAAGTACTGAAAAAAGTTCACAAACACAAAGGAGGGGATTTAGCATATTCTATTTAGTAAATGATACAGGCAGCATTCAACAAATGCTCTATGATTGACTCATGACCAATGCAAACAGGAGCATAAATTACAAATGGATAAAGATTCAAATGTAAAGAATAAAAGAAAAAAAAACATAAATCTACCAGAAGGGAACATGAGCAATCTCCAATACAATTTTAAAGTAGGAAATATTACTAAAATGGATCAAAATTCAGAAGCCATAAAATAAAAAAAATTCAACCATATAAACACAAAAACTTCTGAATGATAAAATGCACCAAAGAAAACCAAAAGACATGAGACAAATTGGGGAAAAAAAATGTATGCAACCCATATTAAAGGAAAGAGGGCAGCCCGGGTGGCTAAATGGTTTAGCGCCGCTTTTGGCCCAGGGCATGATCCTGGAGTTCCAGGATCAAGTCCCACGTCTGGCTCCCTGCATGGAGCCTGCTTCTTCCTCTGCCTGTGTCTCTACCTCTCTCTCTCTCTCTCTCTCTCTCTCTCTCTCTCTCTCTGTGTTTCTCATGAACAAATAAACAAATAAAATCTTTTTAAAAAATGAATAAATAAATAAAGGAAAGAGCTAGTTTCCATAATGTGTGAAAAGGTCTTTTAAATCAGTAATAAAAAAGATCAATACTTAATAGTAAAACAGGCAAATGATGTAACTTGCTCAAAGAAAAGAAAACAGAAATGGTTCTTAAACAAAGATGTTCAGCATCCTTTAATACAAATATAATTTACAGCGACAATATGATAACCATTATTTTTAAACCTATCAGTATGGCAAATAATTAAAACTTTGTTGAATATTTCATGCTAATTGTATTATCCATTCATAAGCAATTTGTTCCCTCTCTTGCTATCCTCCGGGGTGAGTCTCATTCCTACCTCACTGACTTTGTCTTAGATATGTTAACTTGCGTTGGTCAAAGGAATATGGTGCTTTCTGTATGAAAGATTCATTTGGCTCTGCCACTTCATCTTTGTCTGCCTTCCACCATGAAAATAGCATGTCCCAGACTGAGGCTAGTCACATCAGCTGACATCTTACAATGAGAAGAGACATGGAGCCAAATGTACTCCAGCCCAGTCCAATCAAGCCAACATGCAGCTGACTCACAGCTAACCCAGAGTCCTCATGTAACACATATAAGAAAAAAAATAATTGTAATCCATGGACAGAGTGGGATTATTTGTTATAGCAAAAGCTTACGACCACTTGCAGTCTGTTTATTACTTATGGAAACAAGCTTTCTTGTATATTACCAGTAGAAATGTATATCAATATAAAACTTATGGGTGGCAATTTGGAAATATCTACCAAAATTACAAAGCAAATTCCACTTCTGGGAATTTACTAGAAATACACATTGACATGCACAGAATGTTATGTATTCAAAGCTAGACATTGTAGAACAGCCTGTAATAGAAGACTGGTAACAACCCAAAGGTCTATTGATTAGAGATATAACAACACAATGGTATACCATACAACTATTAAAAAAAAGACTGTAACTATGCACTGATACAAAAAAGAACTTCAATAAATTGACATATATTAAGTGAAAAAGGAAAATTCATAACTAACTGAGCACAGTATGCTGCAAAAATGTGTGACCATAAGACATCAAGTTTCTTTTTGCTTGTATGTGCATATGAAAACAATGGAAGGACACATAAGAAGATGAAACAAAAATAATTATAATGGTGGGGCACAGAGAAGTGGGAACTGAACAGATGGAACAAAGGTGAGTTAAAACTTTTTGCTCAAAAATTAAAAAATAAATAAAACCTTTCACTATATGATTTTCTAGCTTTGTATATTTTTCATTTTGAATGTGAATCCACTTCTTTTTCAAAAAACTTAAATGTACATAAATCAAATTATTTAAACACATCTAATTGATTTATACTTTTACAATTATTCACAATAATTGATTACATCATTTACACATCTAATTAAACTAAAAACTCTTCAAAGGTTGTCTATAACTATACATATTTCTCAGATTTAGAAAGACAGACCCTACACAAACATATTGTCAGAGGTCTGTAATAGTATATAAAATATTTGTTATTAAAAAGCATTTTACCTGCTAGAAAGACCAAAATTTTCATTTTTAATTATAATCCTCAAGTTAAAGATATTTTCATAGAGTACAATTTCAGTTTCTGGAATAAATATATCTTTAAAATTCAAAGATCCCAGTGTATCTATTCTTTCAAAGAAGCTATATATAACTCAAGTTTGAGAGATGATAGCCTTTAATAAGTCAAAAGTCCTTAATACACCATATTTGGCTCTGTCATGGTCTCCTTATCCAACCTTATCTCTCCCTACACAGCATGAACTTCATTCTCCAACTACATTGGACTGATATAGCTGTGGCAAAGAGCCTGCTGTTTCTTCTCTTCAATGCTTTTGTGTGAAATGTGCATTACTCCTGAAATATCTTCCACAATTCCTTACTCCAATTTATTAGGCTACTTCCTACTCATCCTTTAAGATTTGTTGAAGCATCAGACCTTAGTGGAATCCTATCTCGATCCCTAACTTGTTATTCTTCTTGGGACTTCCACAATACTCAGTAGAACATAAGCTCTCACCATTTCACTCTAAGCTCTATAAAGATAGATACTCTGTCATGTGTATCCTGCAGATCATTTCAACATACTGTAGTATTCATTGCATTCTCTATCTGAAGAAAAACTCAGGAGACTCCAAGACCCTAAATTTGTATGTACTGGTATCACTAGGCATTGCACAATCTATTTTCCAAGTTCAGGACATGCTTCCTCCTCCTCATCTTTACATCTGGGTTTAAATATTACTTCCTTCTTCTGCATGTGGATGTCCAATTTTCCCAACACCATTTATTGAAGAGACTGTCTTTCTTCCAATGGATAGTCTTTCCTCCTTTATCGAATATTAGTTGCCCATAAAGTTCAGGGTCCACTTCTGGATTCTCTATTCTGTTGCACTGATCTATGTGTCTGTTTTTGGGCCAGTACCACCCCGATGTTTATAGCAGCAATGGCCACGATAGCCAAACTGTGGAAGGAGCCTCGGTGTCCAACGAAAGATGAATGGATAAAGAAGATGTGGTTTATGTATACAATGGAATATTACTCAGCTATTAGAAATGACAAATACCCACCATTTGCTTCAACATGGATGGAACTGGAGGGTATTATGCTGAGTGAAGTAAGCCAGTCGGAGAAGGACAAACATTATATGTTCTCATTCATTTGGGGAATATAAATAATAGTGAAAGGGAATATAAGGGAAGGGGGAAGAAATGTGTGGGAAATATCAGAAAGGGAGACAGAACGTAAAGACTGCTAACTCTGGGAAACGAACTAGGGGTGTTGGAAGGGGAGGAGGGCGGGGGGTGGGAGTGAATGGGTGACGGGCACTGGGGGTTATTCTGTATGTTAGTAAATTGAACACCAATTAAAAAAATAAATAAATAAATAAATATTACTTCCTCAAAAAAGGCTTCCCTACACCAGGATTGAAGTATAAGGAAACAACATGTGGTGGGGTGTCAAAGTTCATGGGGTGGTATTAACAGAAGTTTGGAAGTTGGAATTTATTTTTAGGAAAAATGATGCTACCTTGAATTTGACAGAGAGATTTCCAACTTAGAGGTGGAAATATTACACTGAAGTGAAAATATAGAAAAGTAGACTTTATTCCATAAGGCTGTTTTCTAAGGTGAGCAAAACACTTAATTAGAAAGGATAAAGTTTTAAGAAAGGACAAGCAACATAAGGGTGATTTTTTTTTCTTTCTTCTTCTTTTTTTTTACAAAAAAGACACCTGTTTAAAAAGCCACTGATTTTGGCAATTAGGCAGTCATTGATGAGAGATACTCTTAAAATACCTGAAGAACCGAGTTTATCTCTGGTAAAACGAAACCATAAACTCTATAGCCTTTCTCCACCTCTCTGCAAACACACACACACACACACACACACACACACACAAACTTACAAACACATAACACACGCATGCATGCATGCATGCACGTACACACACAAGTATTTTATTCCCTTCCACAAATGAAACTCTACAAACAACATAGGGTCTCCATAGTAAGAATTGCTTCAGAAAGAAAAAAACTATGTTCTTCTCTAGGATTTTGATGGAATCTTGTCTCACATTTAGATCTTTCATCCATTTTGAGTTTATCTTTGTGTATGGTGCAAGAGAGTGGTCTAGTTTCATTCTTCTGCATGTGGATGTCCAATTTTCCCAGCACCATTTATTGAAGAGACTGTCTTTCTTCCAATGGATAGTCTTTCCTCCTTTATCGAGTATTAGTTGACCATAAAGTTCAGGGTCCACTTCTGGGTTCTCTATTCTGTTCCATTGATCTATGTGTCTGTTTTTGTGCCAGTACCACACTGTCTTGATGACCACAGCTTTGTAGTACAACCTGAAATCTGGCATTGTGATGCCCCCAGATATGGTTTTCTTTTTTAAAATTCCCCTGGCTATTCGGGGTCTTTTCTGATTCCACACAAATCTTAAAATTATTTGTTCTAACTCTCTGAAGAAAGTCCATGCTATTTTGATAGGGATTGCATTAAACGTGTATATTGCCCTGGGTAACATTGACATTTTCACAATATTAATTCTGCCAATCCATGAGCATGGAATATTTTTCCATCTCTTTGTGTCTTCCTCAATTTCTTTCAGAAGTGTTCTATAGTTTTGAGGGTATAGATCCTTTACATCTTTGGTTAGGTTTATTCCTAGGTATCTTATGCTTTTGGGTGCAATTGTAAATGGGATTGACTCCTTAATTTCTCTTTCTTCAGTCTCATTGTTAGTGTATAGAAATGCCACTGATTTCTGGGCATTGATTTTGTATCCTGCCACGCTACCGAATTGCTGTATGAGTTCTAGCACCCTTTTTGAACTCGGCCACAGTAACTTCTTGCAAGATACATCCACGAAGGCAAAAGAAACAAAAGCAAAAATGAACTATTGGGACTTCATCAAGATAAGAAGCTTTTGCACAGCAAAGGATACAGTCAAGAAAACTCAAAGAAAACCTACAGAATGGGAGAAGATATTTGCAAATGACATATCAGATAAAGGGCTAGTTTCCAAGATCTATAAAGAACTTATTAAACTCAACACCAAAGAAACCAACAATCCAATCATGAAATGGGCAAAAGACATGAACAGAAATCTCACAGAGGAAGACATAGACATGGTCAACATGCATATGAGAAAATGATCTGCATCACTTGCCATCAAGGAAATACAAATCAAAACCACAATGAGATACCACCTCACGTCAGTGAGAATGGGGCAAATTAACAAGGCAGGAAACAACAAATGTTGGAGAGGATGCGGAGAAAAGGGAACCCTCTTACACTGTTGGTGGGAATGTGAACTGGTGCAGCCACTCTGGAAAACTGTGTGGAGGTTCCTCAAAGAGTTAAAAATAGACCTGCCCTACGACCCAGCAATTGCACTGTTGGGGATTTACCCCAAAGAAACAGATGCAATGAAATACTGGGACACCTGCACCCCGATGTTTATAGCAGCAATGGCCACAATAGCCAAACTGTGGAAGGAGCCTCGGTGTCCATCGAAAGATGAGTGGATAAAGAAGATGTGGTTTATGTATACAATGGAATATTACTCAGCTATTAGAAATGACAAATACCCACCATTTGCTTCAACGTGGATGGAACTGGAGGGTATTATGCTGAGTGAAGTAAGTCAGTCGGAGAAGGACAAACATTATATGTTCTCATTCATGTGGGGAATATAAATAACAGTGAAAGAGAATATAAGGGAAGGGAGAAGAAATGTGTGGGAAATCAGAAAGGGAGACAGAATGTAAAGACTGCTAACTCTGGGAAACGAACTAGGGGTGGTAAAAGGGGAGGAGGGCGGGGGGTGGGAGTGAATGGGTGACGGGCACTGGGGGTTATTCTGTATGTTGGTAAATTGAACACCAATAAAAAATAAATTTAAAAAAAAAGAAAAAGAAAAAAACTATCACTGACTACTGACAACTATCACACATACTCTAGGAAATATAAACCAATGAGGAAAAAAAAATGTTGAGATTTAAAAGTGTCTACACACACACACACACACACACACACACACGTCTAAAGTTTTTGAGAAAAATTTTAAAAATAATGGACTAGTCACTGCTCTCATAACATAATGGACTTCTTTATTAATTTCATAATGGCAATAATCCCTGTCAAATATAACTGCCATTCCAGTTTTCCATGTGTCCAGATGCTATTTTGGCAATTAGGCAGTCACTGCCATTTTTATTGCATTTAAAGTGATCAAGTATGCAATTGCCCACTGTTGTCCTTTTCTTCCAGTACAAAGATTTGAATCTTATTTTTGATCTAAAAATATTCCATTTATATCTCTTTGTTGATAGATTTTCCTGTAGCTTTATTTCAAGGTCCTGTAGAAATCATTAGTGACATTATGCCAAGGGCTGAACCTCATAAGCAACCTGAACAGTTTGATTCACTGAAAAACCAACCCACAATTCACTAAAAGAAAATGTAATAATGATCTTGTCCAATTAAAACTGTTAAATTAAATGGAGAGAATCTAATGATTTTCCCTTATCATTCTGATATTCTGGAAGCATGGCAGGGGAATAATAAATATCAACACATGTTAAAGATGCCTACTCTGTTTTAGTTTAAGGAAAGCAAGCAAATTTTTTAAAAGGAAAATGCACTATTACATAAAGGGCATACTACTGGAAGCATCCAGGTACAAAAAGGGGCAAATATCCTCCTCTTAACTAAAACATACTTAAATAATTTCTTAAGAAAGATAAATAGAAAGCTATCCTATTAACATGTTGAAGAAGAACAAGAGAAAATAAGAATGCTGCCTGAGAATAAGACTAGTTATGGCAAATGCAAATAGACAAAAGTTCTATTCTATTAGTTCAAAATTAATAAATTTATCTCATTTCTCTCTTTCTGTAATTCCTGTAAAATACATATGACCATGACTTTCTGTTACATATGTGCAGTTCTGTCTGCATGCTAACAGTTTAAGAAATTATAAAAGCAGATGCAGAATTCAAGGAATTGTTTTTGATCTCTGAATCTGACATATCTATATAAGAGCAAAATTCAGTATGAAGGGGAAAAAGACTGGTTAATTTAATGACCTCACCTTAGAGAGCTTTCAGAGATATGCTCAACAGGATTACAACAACTGACTATATCTTGAGTTTGTCGTGCATGCATGCATGCACGAATGAAGTACAAAACATTGGGAGTAACTGTTCAGTGGACTGTTTTTGCATTTGAAATGTAGACTATTTAAATAAGCATTCTGCAAACAAAACCAGTTGATGATAAGCTAGTTATAACTAGTTAATAAAAATCTAAAGCAGTAATCCTCAAGCTTTTAGCCTTAAAATACTTTTTCAAAACCAAAAACAAAACAAAACTTAGGGGTAGCAGATAAATTAAAGAATGGTGGTGAATTTGTGAGAGTACTGGAGTAGAGTTGGAGTGGAAGAGCATTGCAGTAAACCTCTGTCTTCAAAGCATAATTAGAAAAGCCTCATGCCAAAAGAATTCTAAGTGTCTGCAGAAACAAATTAAGACATATCATGGGAGGTAAATATTAGAGTTATTAGAGTATTAAAAGAATATAAAATAGATACTTATATTTTATAACCTATACCATAAAATGCCTTATTTAATCACAAGTTTGCCTTTTCCTCTATATTATTTTTTCACTATCCCAATTTACCACATGATTGTAATTGTCATATTTCACACAATTCCACACAAACACTTGTCTGGACACAGAAAAGACACACCTAAGTTACTAAGTATTTTATGCTTCCCCAAAAGATAGTTATCCTGTTAGCATAGGGGTTCCAGTATAGGAAGTCCAGAAGAATATACATGTTCACATATCCTCATAGGCCAACCTTAAAAAGGAAGCCAACATGCTAACCTGATAGACTCCTGAAGAAGATTGTTAATTGTTTGGATGTGTTAAGTCCAGCATAACAGGGGTGCTTCCCTAAATTTATATTCCCTAAATACGTGTGTATATGCACATATATGTTATATAATCTACATGTGGTTTTTAAATTATTTTTTAATTTGAATTCAAATACATATGTGTTATATATCAAGTAACCCAGTACGATCATTTAACTCAGTGTTTTTCTAATACTTCAAGCACTTCAAATAGAGAAAAGAAAGGTTTTTTCGATTAATTATCTAAAATATAACTATGTTCATATAAATATACACATAGGGGCATCTATATGTCTATAAAATTAAGACTGTATTTATGTTTCTGCCAACTTTGGCCCACCTTGAGAAATGAAATCTTTGACAGCAACCCATAACATCAGAAAGCTGTCAGGCTGAGCTTGCAAAAAATTAGACTGATGAAGCACCCACCAGGGTCACAGACCTCAGCAAGACCAAACCCCAGCACCAGAGCAAAGGTAGCTAAGTGGCAGGTTCCTGGGCAGCCCCAGGACTGGCAGGCCATGCAGGGAATGTGCCTAGCATGCACATTCACGTCCATGGTGTGCTTTGCGCACAGTAGCATTGCCTCATTTGTGGCCCTGTTGGCCAACTACCCTTCCCATGAAGCCGGTGCAACTTACCACATCCAGTATCCAGATCGGGTAGATAGCATGCACGGTGGCCTGAACACCAAGAGCGGCCAGTATCAAATCAGTCTCAGGTGGCCTGCACTGTTATGTGCGAGGCAAAGGCCCACCTGCTTATCAACTTGTCCTTTGGTTTTATTGACCACTAACACTTCAACACCAGCCGTTAGATCATGTTGGGCCCCTGTCAGATCCTGCCTCGAAAACACCAGCAACCACAGCCACCATCAGGCATGAAGACCAGAGGTAAAGCACCCTGGCACTAGACAATTTCATGGGCACACTGTGAACTGACCCCCCGCATAGAGGATAATGGTTCCCTTGAGATACTTTCAGTGTAACAACCACAACCCCTGGGAAGATGTGCAGAAGTAAGCGACATGCCTGTGTAGCACCTTGAGACACATTGTCAGACCACAGTGATGCTCAGCCTTGTTTAAGTTTTGAGTTGTCCATTACTTGATGCAGATTATTTCATTATTTATTCAAGATTTCAAAGAAGCAGCAGAAATATCCTTCTGCATATTTAGTTTTCTGAGTAGAGGTATAGTTGGGGAAGAAGGGATAGGAATCCAACACTTTTTTTCCTTTCCTTCTCCCCACATTTCTTCTCCATTTCAGAGGAAACATATATATGTGTATATATGTGTATATATATGTGTATATATATATATATGTGTATATATATTTTTTCCTCTGAAAAAAAAATATATATACGCACACACACATATATATTATATATGCATGCAAGTGAATGCATTAAGAAATTTGCTTGAGTAAATGACCTATACTGGGCTGTTTTTTCTCTTTTCCCCTCTGCGTAAAGGAGAGGAACAAGTTCATTTCTACTTAGGCAGAAACTTAAAGGCAGGGAATTCTGTGCACCAATTTTCATAAACACCTAGGTAATAAGTTTTATCTTTCAATGTTTATTGTATATATTGAAAATAAACACATTAAGTTAAAATTAAGTTAATTTACCCAAAATAGTTTATTTGAGCAGAAGTGAAACTACAGAAATGGCAATGAATAAAAATATATTGAACTGCCCAGTAAAGTTAATTAAATCTTATTAATCTAATTAACAAATAGGCCTGTTTCTCGACATTGACATTTAATGTACATGATAGGATGAATTTTATGCAATATGAATACTGAGCACATATGTATTTATAATTCATATGCATTGACTGAACTATATACCAACATTGCAGAAGCAATATAGCGCAGAATCATAAACATTATGTGAAGTCAGAGAACCTAGGTTCAAGTCATAATTCTGCCTCGATGCCTCTGATCCTCAGTTGTTTCATTTGTAAAGTGGGGATGATACCAATATACCTATCTTTCAAAAGTGATATAAATATTTAATATTACAATATCCATAAAAATGCTTTGAAAACTATGACATGGAATGTGTTAGTAATTATTATAGCCAGTAAGTTATTGTTTATAAACTTAGAGAAGTAACTCCAGTGCATATAATAAATCACACAAATTCCTATGTAAAATGACCCCTTTCAATAATACCACTCTTCATACCAGTGATTATATTTTCCTCTTGAGTGAATGATACTGAAAAGAGCAATAAGATGCTTTCCGGCAGCTGCATATTTAACCCATAGTCAATTATTTTTAGATTGTTTATGTTGCATACAATGCATATTGTAAGAAAGGAAACAAAAACATTAAGACTCTGAAATGAGCTTGTAAATGTTAAGATTATTTAAGCATTTCATTTATTATACGATTTATATGATGTATAGCATAAGCATACACACACAGAAAGGAAATGAATTTGAAAAGTCAACACTAGGTGGGTCCATAGTAATGAACTGAACATTTTATATTGAAATGTGAGAAATGTCTCTGTTTAAAATAGATGCATTGCAGCTCAAAAAAAGCCAATTGAAATGGAGCAAAATCAAAAGCTCAGTTGGTATTTTTAAAAGGCATATAAAATACTTATAAATAGGAAATATTAAAAAGTAACTATGCAAAATATTCTAAATTATTTTTAATTTGGTGACTTAGTATCTGCCAAAACAGTTTCTTTTCTTTTCTTTTTAAGATTTTATTTATTTATTCATGAGCGACACAGAGAGAGAGAGGCAGAGACATAGGCAGAGAAAGAGAAGCAGGCTCCATGCAGGGAGCCCGATGTGGGACTCGATCCTGGGACCCCAGGATCATGCCCTAGGCCAAAGGCAGGTGCTAACTGCTGAGCCACCCAGGAGTCCCAACAGTTTCTTTTCATAAAATTATACAGACAATATGCAACATAGAAAAGGAATAGGAGGATAGTATATAGTATATAAGTTATCTAGAATAATAGTTCCCTAGAGAAATATCTTTCTTTTTAAAAACTACGTATTTTTTAAAATATCCTAATAATTTCATGATAATTTTAAGCCAATGGATGTGAGAAAAACTCTGCATTTTATTTCTGCAATAAAACAATGTAGGATAGTAACATATATGAAAAAATATTTTGGTATAAGAGAATGAAAAACTAGAAAGACTCTTTAAAATATTTACCTATTTATTTTACATATATGAGGGAGGGCAGAGGGAGAGAGAGAATCCTCAAGCAGACTCCCCATTGAGCACAAAGCCCAACACAGAGCTCCATCCCAATTGAATTCAAGAGTCAGCTGCTTAACTGACTGAAAAACCCAGGTACCTCAAGAAATTGGAAAGACTTTTTAACCAAGTTTTAGTAATAAGAAATTAAAATGATTATTAAGCATAAACAGAACTTAATTCTTCCTGTCTTTATCCTTTTATTGTCCTAAATTTGATGTTCCTAGCTGAAAAACTTTTGAAGAATATGAAGTTTAGTTTTGTGACTGAGAAGATCCCTATAATTTCAAGGATATGGTAAAATATAGATCAAGGATAAATAAATGTAGCCTTACATTTATTAAGAATTTACTCATGGCAAAAAACACTCTTCAACCAGCACTTTGAGGTAGATATTCTTGTTAGTACCAACCTGATTAGAGTACAAAATCAGAGACACTAAGTAATTTGTCAATGATCAAACAGTGGAAGGCAGAACATAGATTCTACATGACTCCCTAGTACTGGTTTTTTCAGCCAAACTTCCTCAAAACAGTGTCTCTGCTTATTGTTACCATTTAAGCATCTTATATTCACTTCCCAATAAAATATAGTATGGCTTTCATGAACAAAGAGGGCTACCAAAACTACTAAGATTAACAATGACCTCCATATTACCAAATCTGGTAGAAATTTCCATTTTTCTATAACTTGCCCTTGGCCAACCCTTCCTTTAAACAGTTTCTTCTATTTATTTCCATTACAGCAGGCTCCTATTTTTCATCACAATTCTCTGTCTGCACCTTTTTGGACTTTGAGTGTTCCTTCTATGCTCAACCTTTGAATGTTGGAGCTGCTTGGTGTGAGCATCAATTCTCAATATTCTCTATTTCATGGACAATTTCATTTAAGCTTTTTTATTTTAAAAATATGTATATGTCAAGACCCCAAAATAATATTTCTATCTCAGACCCCTCTTCTAATTTTATATCTCCACTTGGATGCCTTATTCATATCTCAAACTCAACATGTCTCCTAAATAAACTCATCCCCTCACTAATATCCACTCCAATTTTTCTGTCATGATAAATGGAGCCAACATCCATCCAACTGTTTGGGCCAAGACTAGGATTCAATTATTCTTGACACTTTTGTCTCCCTTGGGCCCCAAATCTACTTTGTCTTCAAGTGTGTCTAGCTCTATTTCTTAAAAATATGTCTTGAATCATTTGATTGTCTCTAGTGCCAATGTCACCAAAACAATCCAAAGCATTGTCATCTGCTAAAATACTATAATTTTCTCTTAGTCTGCCTCTACTTACTCCTTCTCTTCAATCCATATTTTTCCACAAATGCCCAGATTGGTGTTCTTCAGAAAAAAATCTTATCATGTTATCTCCTATGCATCAAATTCTTCAGTCTTCACATTTCATTTAGAATCAAGTCCATAACTTTTACTATAATCCATGCAAGGCCACTTTTTAAAATTAATTAAATATTTTTAAAAGATTTTATATATTAATGACAGAAATTTTTAAAATAATTAAGTATTTTTTAAATATTTTATTTATTTATTCATAACAGAGAAAGAGAGAGGCAGAAACACGGGCAGAGGGAGAAGCAGGCTCCACGCAAAGAGCCTGATGTAGGCTGAAGGCAGATGCTCAACCACTGAGCCACCCAGGCATCCCTCTCATGAATAAATTAATAAAATCTTTAAAAAATAATAATATGGTCTATATCATGGCCTATCACGAACAGAAAAGTAATGATTCTCTTCCTCTTAACAAAGGAGCACCTAATAGACTTTCAGCTTTTTAACAACTTTATAGAGATAGAACTCACATACTATGCAATTCACCCATTTAAAGTAGACAGTTTAGGGGGATCTGAGTGGCTCAGTCGGTTAAGCATCTGACTCTTGATTTCAGCTCAGGTCATTATATCAGGGTCCTGGGATTGATCCCTGCATGGGGCTCCACACTCAGTGGGGAGTCTGCTTGAAATTCTCTCTATATTATATATTCCACAAACTAGATAATAATAGGTAGTTTATTTTCTCATTTTATAGAAAGTGAGGCTCTAGAAGAACCATATTTACAAAAGGAACAGGATAACTCAATGCTTCTCAAAATTTTACTAAAGCAGTTATTCATCTCTATGTTCAATAACTATATATTAGGTATTTAATGAAATATCCAATACAGGGTAATACAGATTATAAAACTAAATGCTAAGACACTAAACAGATCCTGGAAAAATTCCTAATATTTTTCTTTCTTCTTTTTAGTTTATATGTTTTTGCTACAGTTGTTGACATTAACATTGTCTTAGTGACTTGAACAAAAATCTACAGCCTCCTTCCAAGTTAAAAGAAAAAATATCACCTAAATATGATCTAGTTTTAAAAGAGGAAGGGATTATGGGGAGGAATAATCATCACAGATTGATAAATTACAACCTGTCGATCTTCTTTCTTTTTAAACTCTATATTATGATCTTCCTCTAAATAAGTAGGTCCATGATTATTCTCTGAACACCACTAGGTTTCTGGGCAAGGATGATAGGAAGATAACATAGAAAGAGAATGAATGTTTTGCAAAAAATGAAGGAGAAAAGTAATTTGTGGAATCATCATTTTAAAATGAATGGATTGATTGCAGAAAAGGAACAACAAATGATTAGGATTAAGTTTCAGTGATATGAAAATAAAGGAAAACCCTAGTAGAGAAAAAATTAGAATTAGAATAAATTAATTAAAAAATTGAAATGTGTCATGAAAAATACAATATAAGGAAGAAAATTATCTAGGTATGTTTGGGAAAATATCTATAAAATCAGGTTAATAAAAAGAAGCTAAAATAGCAATATAAAAGTAAATCTCTTCTATTTGAAGATAAAGTAAAATAAATCCTATTTCACTACGCATCCACCTTGTATCAAAATTGTCAGTTACAAAAATAAAATAAATTTCCATTAGTCTTCTTATTTATATGTAGAAAGTCCATACCCCTAAGCACTAGAAAAATGCATCTAAAAATGGAAAATGTAAAATTGTAAATGTTACATAGATAACCAGAGTAAGAGTACCATCTAAAACTTTATTGGCTTTTCATCTTATGGACAATTCAGTACAATAACATTACAGCCAAACCAAAATGTAATTCTTTTTTTTTTATTTTAAATTTTTTTTTTTTTTACAAACTGTAATTCGTAAGGTGAATTTGATGGACTTATATTAAAAAAATACAAAACTAAGGCAGGATTAAGTATAAAACATGGAAGACCAAAATACTAAATTCATTCACTAAGGTCCTATTTATTCTCTGTATATTCAGATTTAACTTTTTTTAAATCATTTATATTGGTTGATAGGTTAGTTTTTCTGAAGTGTGGTTTGTTTTGTCTTTATTATAGTCATTAGTGCCTTGCTATGAATGATTTGTTTGTCTTACAGAAGCTTTGTAATATGATGCATCTCCTTCTATGGGACAGTGTGATGTCACAATAAAGACCATGGATTTTAGAGACAAACTGTCTAGGTTCATATCCTGTCTCTGCCACTCATTTACTACTCTCTGTGCCTCAGTTTCCCCATCTCTTAAGTAAGGCTGATAATAATATCTACTTGATAGGATTATGGTAAGGATAAAATTAATGAATATGCATAACGGAAGTACTTTACTCATGTTATGCACTATTTAACTTTTGCTATTAAGACTAGAAAGAACTTCAAACATTTTATACTCTGAGACTTGTGTTTATCCATGTTACTTAACCTAACAAAAGTGATCCTTCTCAGCTTACTAGTAAGAAAGTTACTATGAGTGAATTAGGTTAGCATATTCTTTCCAGTTATAGACAACAGCCTCAAATATAGTTAATATAATTAATTTTAACTATTAAGCATAGCAATGAATAAAAAGGCATATTTTTATATATGATGTAAATATATAAATATAAAGTACAAACCAATTTATTATTTAGCTGTTATTTATTGACTTGAAATAGCTGACTTTAAAATAAATATGAAAAAATTTAAATTCCTTCAGAGTATGGAACTTAGTGAAATCTTTAGTTCTAAAATACTGTGAACTGATTAAAGAAAAAAAAAGAGTTGTGTCTGAAATTAAATAAATCTAAAAACCATTTTGTCAGAATTCTTAAGGAACTGACACCAGACAGTTCAACTAAATCTTGGGAAAACAGTTGAACAGTCTCTCCAAAAGTTTTCAGTCTCATCTCATCACATGACCTATGGGATGAGCACTGGGTGTTATATGCAACTGAATAATTATTGGAAACTACCTCTGAATCTAATGATGTACTATATATTGCTAATTGAATTTAAATATAAAAAACCTTTCAGTCTCTTATAGACTATGTTTTTATTTCTATCAGGTGAACATCATATATGTATTTTTTTTTAATTTTAAAAAAGGAAGTGGAGGAAGGTAAGAAAGAAAGGGAGAGAAAGTTAGTAGAACCCAAGAAACAAATCTAGGCTTTGGTTTAATATTAATCATTTTATCGAAAACAGATGAATGCAAGATTTGTTAAGCCTAGAAACCATATGAGTCTAAGTAGATTTAAATAATGAAAGGGATATTCTTAGGAGGTGATATGGAAATCCATTAGACATTCATCTGAAGGCAGACATAGAGATGTCACCAAAGTGGGTAAACTCTGTCATTATAATATACATTGAGTCCCTTTTATATGGCTGGGGTGTACAACAAAGAACATTAAACCCACTGATAAGACCCTATATTCACTGTCAGCCCACCATTTGTTTAAAAAAAAACAAAATAAAATATCAACTTTTATAAAAAATCTTTTGGTTTAGAAGTAGAAGAATAAAGTTAGATGTCAAAAGAAATATAGGAGACAAAGATGGGAAAAGAGGAAGGAATTAGCAGAAACAGGATTCAGAATCCTAAGGCAGGTCCTTTTCCCAAATACACTTTTATGAAAGACTCTCACGATTGAATTTTGTTTTTAACCTAACTACCTTCTGTGAAATATCATTAAGTTCATACCTGGGTAAACATTATTTGGAGATGAGAAATAGGGACAATGGCAAGAGGATAAGATTTATAGTAAGAGACTATCATCTATAACTTAATGTGAATTAATTTAGTCAAGATTGATTTCTTCCAACTTTTCTTTGAGGTCCTGAGCACAATATGGAGAGGCTCAGAGGGGAGGTAGTAAGGGATAATTTTTGAATTTGGAGCAAGGTATAAAGTGATGCTATACTATTCTATCACTACCCAGTTCCCAACTCCCAAAAAAGTAAAATCAATTACACTGAAGCTTGAGTAAACAGAGATGTGGTCTAATAGAGGGGTGCCTGGGTGGCTCAGTGGGATGAGGGCCTGGCTCTTGATTTCACATCAGCTTATAACCTCAGGGTCATGGGATCAAGCCCCACATTGTGTTCTGCACTCAACGGGGAGTCTGCTTGAAATTCTCTCTCTCTCTCCCCCTCTGCCTCCATGACCCCACCACACTCTCCCTCTGTCTCTCTCTGTCTGTCTCTCTCTCTCTCCTGTCAAATAATACATAAATCTCTAAAAAAAGAAACAGAGAAGTGGTATAACAGAAAAAAGGTGAGAATGCAGAGGCTGAAAGTGTTGAGAACAAAATGATCTTGTTATTTTATCAATGCTACCCTTCTACCTAGGAAAAGGAAGAAAAACAAATACTTTTCTTTTCCCTCTTGAACTACAAGTACCCCTGACTACCAATTCTAAACTTGTGTGACCTATAGCCCAGATACTAATTTGTGGATTAAATAAGCTTTTGTGAGCTGGCCAGTTATCCAAAAAAATTACAACTTATTTCTGTAGGAAAATGTGTTGTGAATTCCAAATTCCAAACAAACTATTTGAAACAACCTGTTCACAAGTTTTGGGACAGCTTGCACACTGTGTGTTTTGGATTTACAAAGTTAAATGACACCTTACTGGGTAAAAACGTATTATGACATGTGATTCATATAACTATTATTAATCTTCAATAAATTCTGCTGGAGTAAGTACCCTAAGGTGTGCTAACTTAATTTAAACCTCTGTAAAATGTAGCTGGTAAATTTCCAAGAACAGATTGACTCACGATATTTTCAATGTCCAAAAATTTGTCTTTTAGTCATAAAGTAAAGAAAACCATGTTGCATATTTCAACACTTATGTCTTCAATCTAAAATAAAAATGAAGTCCAAATGTAGCCAATATCAAAAATGAACCAATCAAGAATATCAAAGTTTAAAACTGTTTCCTTTGATTTATTTTTAATATAGGAAACAAAACTTTGAAATTAGTAGTAGAAAGCACATACAGTTTTAATTATACACAGAAAATATAAGACTAGCTATTCCCAAAATACCATCACCTGTTTTTGCTATACATCATTTTTCTGTGCTATTCAATATCCTTTGCAATCATTATCCAATTCTTCTTCATAATACATGAAATGCTATAATTATAGAAATAAGGTCAAATATTTGCTTTCAATCTAAGTGATAAGGAATTTATTGCCTTTGTCATAAACCAATCTTGAGTTCAAAATCAATGAGAACACTATGATTTTTCTCACTCTGGGTTCCATACCTAGCTTATTTCAACCTATGTTGCTCAGAAATATAAGGCTTGTCAACATTAAAAGAAAGCTGCTTAATAACTGATTTTTGCATCTCTATAAAAGAATTAGATATAATTTTGCATGTAATCCACAAAATGGTTTATTACCTTTAGATCCTACATATAAGAAATTTAATTATTTAGGTAACTTACACCATCACACTTTTCCATCCTCTTTTAAGGTTTTAGATATCTGTTTTCCTTCATTTTTTTTTAGTCATTGCCTTTCTAAATTTAATTGATATAATGATAACTTTTAAAATATATCAATTAAGGCAATATTTACTTGATATATTTTAAAAATTATCATTTATACTGTCATATTTATGCTATAAAGATTCATCATTCATATTCTATTGCCACATTTTTAGGACCACTATAGATTCACTTTAAAAATTTTAAAAATAGTAATTAACACATGTTGTTTTTATCTGTATACTGAGAAGTATTATTGGCTTCATGAAAAAGAAGTATAGTTATTTATATATATATATATATATATATATATATATATATATATATGTATTTTAAGGGGAATCTTTTAAGGATCAGTATCTAACAAATTCTCTTTCATTTACTTTCTTATTTCCTTCCCTTCTTATGATCATACATAGCTGCTATTATTACCTGTATTTCATATATTCCTTTTCCTAAGATTAATTTTGTTTTATTGAATCCCCCTAAATAATCTTTTAGCATAGGGTGAGTGAATAGAGTAGTAAACTAGACTATCGCATGATTGAAAGTATCTCTTGCATAATATAAAAAAACAAGTAAATATCTTTTTTTCTCCTAAATTTAAAGACATTACATTACTCAATTTTCCTTGAATATTCACTGTTCTGATGAAATTTCAATGTCAGTAGTATTCTCATTCCTTCAAATGTAATATTTCTCCATATATATATATGCCTTCAATCTATATGATATGACATATATTTTATATACAACATATATGAAAAAAATAACATTTGTGTGTGTGTTTAATTTGGGAAAGTGGATGAGTTCCAAAATCTGAATAGAACATAAGATATGGAAATATTAATATGCCCTATTTATGAAATGACTACCATCAGTACTGGGGGATGACATCAACAAAGAATCCTAGCCCATTTGTGGGGAAAATGTTTAATAAAAAAAAAAAAAAACTTTAAAAAATTTCCATTTTTTAGGTTGTCTTATTCCTAACATAGCTAAAAAAAAATGTGCAAATATGTCAAAAGGGCAATGCTTCTGGTCTATTCCTATTTACTATTTCAGACATAAAGAGGATACTCTCCTTCTTTCCACCCCACCCCATGCCATGCTGTATCTGTTCTTTGTCCTCACCTCTTCCCAGGGAACCACATAACTCCTGAACTACCTCTTTGGACCAAGGGTGAGCACCCACGGTAACAAGGTCTTCCTTGGGAGGCTGGGCTACAAAAGACATAGGTAAGCCCTGGCAGTGGCTTGGGCTGTTTGGGAAGGATTCCTGGTTCTGTGTCCTTGAAGTATGGCATAGAAAGGCAGAAGATGGAGCCTTGAGTATCCATGTGGGCATATACCCTTGGCCCCTCATATCTTCTCCTTGTGAGAACTGTCATGGCCAGAATAGGACTGATGTGGGTCCCTCTAAATGCCCTGGTAGTTCACATCTGCAGCTAGTCTGAAGCTAGTACAGGCTACTTTATAATTTCATAACACTTTAAAATCATGTCTGTAAGGTAGGGGTCCTCAGCCAGTAGTCAGGATCTATGATTAGATATCCAAGTCTAATTCCATTACTGACATGTCTCCTTTAGAGATCTGCCAAAATTCTTAAGGGAGGACATGGATGTTGGTAACCCTCCCTTTAAGGACTTCATTAACAGCTCCTCCCTTCCCATATCTCTTATTTAGACAATTCATAATCTTTCCATTCTGCGAAGCTCATAATTTCAGTGAACTTAAAAAGAAAAAAATTAGATCTTTTCCTTTCACTGAAATTCAAGAATATTATGTTACTGTTGTAGTGATAATAGTGGTAGTAGTAGTAGTTATTAGAATTTAGATTATGTAATAATCATGATACTAATGTTAGCATCCAAGCTTTTTAAAAATGTGAATTGTGAACTCTCTAAGATGTGTTAAATAAATGATAATAGATTTGGGTTTTATTTATTGGATTGTGTTTTTTTCACTCGTGCTTCCTAACTTTTAATGGCCAACATTCTAGTCAATATGGGGCATTGGTACTAATCAGGAAGTTTCTTTTTTCTTTTCTTTTAAGGATTTTATTTATTTATTCATCAGAGACACAGAGAAAGATGCAGAAACATAGGCAGAGGGAGAAGTAGGCTCCCCATGGGGAGCTCGATGAGGGACTTGATCCCAGGACTCCAGGATCATGACCTGAGCCCGAAGGTAGATGCTTAATTAACCACTGAGCCACCCAGGTGCTCAGGAAGTTTCTTGACAGGAACTAACTACTCCTTGGTTATCACCACAATATATTACTTTGTGTACAGTTTACACACACACACACACACACATTTCTGAGCCACTTGGATTTAGTTCACTTTTTTTATCTTTTAAAAATTAACTGAATGTAGCCTTTAAAAAATTATTTGAGTGAAGAATCCTGAAAAATATAGAATGAGGTATGTTTGCCTGTTTTTGCTTTTTGTTTGTTTTTCAAGAAGAAAGTTCTTAGGTATATTTCTTCAAAAAGCTCAGAAATGTTACCTAATTGGTGTTCATTTTTCTAAATTCTCATTTAATATCCAATAGTTATTCTTGCCAATTTGTAAGTATAATCCCTGTTTTCTATTATTGTCTTCAACAATTACTAGGAAAATTAACCAGAGTTTCTTATATATTGATATGTGAAAATATTGCCAGTGTCACTAGAATATTTATGACCATTCTATTGTAATATATAATGTTGATTTAATAGTTTAAGAAGTCCTGTAGGGACCGTACTATTTCCTCTATGTGATCAGCATCCAGAATATTGAATGAAGCATGACTGATGGAGATTTGTACATAGAATGATCTCCCTGAGAAGGAAGTGAGTACTAAAGAACTTTGAGCTTGAACTCTAATTCTAAGACTTGGGAAATGAATTTGGAAAAAGTTTTTTGAATGAAGATAACTATAAACATCCTGCTTTCCATAAAAACTCATTTTTATGATTTACAGAACAATGTGTCTTCCTACCTCAAATTTTACCCTCAAGTTAGGAGAGATGCCAACTCTACGACTGAAGTAGGGAAAAACTGATATTCTGTAATATTCAAGTGGGTATAACTTTTCCACTTCCTTTATATGCACAGTACTTAAAAGTGGACAGTGTGGGTAGGGAATCATTGTTTTTATTTCATAAGCCTGTAATTCTCCCAAATTCAGAAACCTGTATAAATGCTTCTACAGCACCTCAATGGTCATCCATTCTGAATAAACCAAGAATGTTGTATGGTGTATAGTTGATGGTGATCATGGTTTGGTGACTGAGAGTCTTGATGCCTGAGCTTTTATATTACCTATTCTGCTCCTTAAAGGAACACTGTCCAGTGGAAATATATGTATGAATCACATTTATGATTTCAAATTTTCCAAGTAGCTACATTTAAAAAAGTAAAATATAAAGGTGAAATAATTTTAATAATTCATTTAACCCAATATATCCAAAATATAATCATCTCGACATATAATTTTTATTTAAAAGTAATCAATTTGAAATTTATATTTCCTTACTAAGCTTTTTGAACCTAGTGTATATTTGGCAGATCTCAATTTGGACTAGCCACACATCAAGTACTCAGGAGCCACAGCCCCTGTCTATCCTGTGGGACAGGGCAGCAAATGTATCATTTTGTGCCTTTGCCAGCCCTTTTCAGGTTCTTGCAAACCACCAAACACAGCATGATCAAGAGCCTGAGTTAATCTTGGAGAGCAAGCAATAGAAAATAGGTTTGCCTATCACTGGGATCTGGAGTCCACTGTGTTGAACTAAGCCCTGAAAGCCAAGGTCCTAAAGGGAAGCCTTAAGCATCTATGTTTAGAAATGGGCAGACTGCATCCTTCTCCCCACTCTATATCAGTGGTGGGGCCTTGGAATAGACTGTGTGGTGCTTCAGGGATTTGTAAACATCCCTGCTTCTCTCAGTGTCTGATCTCTATTCAGTAGCTCCAAAGCTCAAGTATCGCTTGGCAATTAGAAGTTGAGTTTCATCAAAGCACTGTGAAATGGTAGCACAATGCCATTCTAGTATAATGTGAATAATCATGGAATTGGAAGATTGGTCTTTGAAATTTATGTCTCTCATCTGAGGTCACTTGAGTAGTTACTACAGAAAAGAGAATCAGTTTTCCTCATCTGTAAAATTAGGAGTTGGGCTAGATAAGCTGAGAATTTCCTTCCTAAGCTGAAATTGTGTTACAATCGTAGACAATAAGTAAATATCATGAAAGAATAAATCTAAAATCATTTACTGAATATGCTCAAGCCTTATTAACATAGAATTATGTGCATTCTAAATCTATGAAAAGCTAATTTTATGCAATATTATTATAGAAAAGAGGTCTTCATTTTTTTTTTTTTTTTAGGTCTTCATTTTTTAAACAGAAAATGAGCCATCTATGGCACGGATGGTGACTGAACAGAACTTAACAAACTAGATTTTCCTTAAATTTTGTCCTAGTTTATTATTGTCACATTATTTCATGTGGAGCAAGAGAAGTTATTTTTAAAGATAAAAGTTTACAATAGTGTCCTTTAAACATATTTTAAGACAAAATGAATTAGAACAAAAATTAAATAAAATTAAAAGATAAAGCTCAGTGTGTAGCTTGGGAAATCAGAATCCTTGAGAATGATCTGAGGCAATGCCAGAAACAGCATAATTTCTAAGGTATTTTCAAGCCCCGAGACTATAGACTCCGAGAATTTTTTTTTTTTAAAGAACCTCGCATCCTTTGGTTTCTCTCAATAAGTCCTTTTCTCTATGTCTTTTAGATAGCTATTGGTTCAGTTTTTTAGCAACTATTTATTAGAAACCTATTATATGCCAGGACAATACTAAGCACCAGAGAGATTATAATGTACAAGACACAATCCCTGCCTTAAAGAAGCTTCCAGAAATTGAAGGAGAGAGACCGCAAGGAAGCAATTTCAACATGCTGTGGTAAGTGCTAAAATAGAAGTAAGTTTGTATTAGATGGGCCTATAAAGTGTACGACGTAGCATAGGAGAAACATTATGCTCAGTCTTAGATCAGTCTGGGAAGGTTTTTTTTTTTTTTTTTAACATTTTTTAATTTATTCATGAGAGACACAGAGAGAGAGAAAGAGAGGCAGAGGCACAGGCAGAGGAAGAAGCAGACTCCATGCAGGGAGCCCGACGTGGGACTCAATCCCGGGTCTCCAGGATCACGCCAGGGACTGAGGGTGCTGCTACAGTGCTAAGCCACCTGGGCTGCCCTGGGAAAGTTTTCTAAGGAATACTTCAAACCTGAAGCTGACTCAGAAACTCACCAAGGGGTGAGAGCAGGCGCTGTGTGAAAGAAGTTGGGTTTGTTTCCTGCAAAGGAACAGTGTTCCCAATACCAGAAGTAAGAGAAAATGCAGCCCATTTTGGGAAGAACAAGGTGCCCAGTATGACTGGATTACCAACTTTAGAAAAGTAATGGAGACAGGGTGGAGACATGTAATCTTGGATCTTATCATCAATGTGTGATACAGGAGAAAATCAGTAGAAATTATGTGAGTGAGAGAAAAATAAAAATGTCAGAATAAGGTGGAATTCCAAATTATACAGGTTTTCATTCTGCAAATTTATTGCTTCCACTAAACTGGCACTATATGCTTAAACTGGATTTTGCTGTAAATCTAGCAAATCAAAGTCTGAAATTACTGCTTAGCAAATATTGGGTAGGCATTTGATATAATGAGAAATAAGAATATGTATCTAACTAGTACTTGTAACTAGTACACCAATTGTTTCTTTGTAAGTAGGGTTTTTTTTAAAGTATTTTAAAATGCTTTAAAATCAGTCATTTTCTTAAGTATTTAAAGCACCCTCTCTGCAAGGTCAAATACAAACTTCATTTGCATCACCTTTATTTTGTTAAAGAGAGAAACTGCTGCCCAGCATTTAAAAGTAGCTATATAGTCTAAATTGGTGGAACCAAGATGATTACCTTTTTACTGTATTTTTATTATTATACATTTCCATCTTTAAACCAGTCAATTGACATGCATACTAAAAGCATAAGACTTAATCTTTGAAATTAAATTACATTGGCTAGTTTTGTCCATGCTTTGTCATAGACTGTGACCTAAGAAGTTTGTGCAATGAATAAACATAATTTGAAGAAATTAAAACACCATTGTTAAATGAAAATCCTCATAAATACACATAGAAACAATTTCACTCCCCTTCCTTGAAATGCTCTTTTATTTTTTGTTTCTGAGGAGAAAAGCAAAAGGAAAACTGTATTCATTTCCTGTGGCTGCTTTAACAAAGTACCACAAGCTTTGTGGCTTAAAACAACACAAACTTATTATTTTACAGTTTTGGAGGTCAGAAGTCCAAAAGGGATTTTCACTGGGATAAAATCAAGATTTGGCAAGGCCGTACCCCTTTCTGGAGGATCTTGGAGAAAAATCATTTTCTTGTCTTTTCTAACTTCTTGAGACTGTCTGTAATACTTGTCTCATGACCCGCCTTCCAAGTTCAAAGTCGGCAAAGAGGAGTCTCAGAATACTATCTCTCTGTCTCCTCCTTCTCCATCGAAGGGACCTTGTGATTACACTGGGCTCATCTGGATAATCCAGGATGATCTCCTTATTTTAACTGATTTGGAATCTCAATTTCATCTGCAACTTTAATTCCTCCTTGTTATGCAATAAAACATATTTACATGTTGCAGGTATTAGAATGTGGAAATCTTGGGGGCGGGGCTTTATTCTACCGTCCAAAGAAAATATCAGACTAAGAAAATAGATCCATTTTTAATCTATACTATATATTAACTATATTTTATTTTTGTCCAGTAAGATTTGATTGGAACATGATGCTAAGCTATCATGTAATCTCAAAGAAGACATAGGATAAAATTCTTGTCCTTGTGAAGTTTGCAGAAAAAAAAAACATAAATATACATGTACAAAGTAGAAATCTTGTAGGACAAGGATCTTTCATCACTTTAAGTACTCATTTAGAACAAAAATAATCACTGTTATTATATTAAACCAAATTAATGTGATAATGTAGCAATAATAAATTATTTTACATTACATGAATCATAATATACTGTTAGAAGAAGATCAAAATACGTCTTTCATCGATTGGATGATTCATCACTCCATAGAGAAATTGAAAAATTTGGTCAATCAACCAAATGAGCTACATGCTCATGCTAAACAGCTAATTTGAAGGATCTTTTACTTCATCAACATAATTTTTTCTCTACTCAAGTGACAGACTATTGTAATGTCAAGTAGAGGTGGTATCAAATTTTCAAAGTTACCTATAAATCCCTCCTTTTAATGTTCTAGGAAGGAAAAAAGTAATTTGGGGATCATAACCCCCATCTAATTTCCTTCAGAGGTATGTATTACAGACTTTATCAAGTTAGCTAATCTTTTTCTTCATATTCTATTTTCTTCCAGGAAAAAAAAAAGTTTAAAATTCTATTTAAGCTTCTCTTCTTAGTGTGCTAATCAAAGATTCATTTAAAAATTACTCTTAACTCTTCGTTAGAAAAAAAAGAATAATTTAATTTCTTCTCTCAACTACAAAATGTAGTAGAGTTTAGCAAACTAACAGATTTTACTTTCTATTACAGTTAGTAATGCTAACTTCTATTACAGTTGGTTTAACATGCTATTGAGTGCCTAGTGTTAGTACTATTCTAGAAGATGTGGATATACTAGAAAATAAGACAAACAAGGGGAGACCAAAAATTCATTAAATGAGCCAGAAAAAAAAAAAATCAACTGGTGATAGTTGCTATGAGAGAATTAAAATGAATGATGTGATCTGGAGTGACTGGGTGTTCAGACTGTGTGATCAGAGATGGCCTCTCTCAAAACATGACATTTAAGCTGCGATCTGAATAACAAGATGAAGTCAATCATGCAGAAATTAGTAGAAGTAGACTCCAGTGGTCCAGAGGGACCACTAATGGAAGTAAGCATGAATTCAAGCTTGATGTATTTCAGGTACAGAAGACCAGTAGAGTTGTAGCATAGTAGGTCAGCAGGCTAAAAGGAAAATAGTACAAAATAGTCTTAGAGAGACAGCCACAACCAAAATCATAGAGAATTCTGAAAGCCATGGTAAAATAAATAGTGGGAATTAACTGAAAGGCTTAAAGCAAGAAGTGGTTATTGTTTGGTATACATGTAAAAAGACCATTCTTCCTGCTATGGAAAGGATAATTGATTGTAAGGAGGGAAAAGTGGAAGTAGAAGAGCAAACAGGATTTTATTGTAGTAATCTAAGTGAGAGATGATGTGATTTGGCTAAAATAATATAACACAAATGAAGAAAAATGACTGGATTAGTGTTATCTTTGGGGGGGAAGTACAAAGAATTTGTTGACCGCTGGATGGGAAGAGATGAAGATAAAAATCAATAACTCACAGGTTTTTGAGTTGAGAAAGTGGCTGGAAGATTGTGCAATTTACAGTGATAGAGAAGACAAACGAGGAGAAGGTTGTGGAGAAAATGAAGAGTTTTGTTTTGCCCATGTTATATTTGAGACTATCACTAGACATCTGGGTAGAGATGCAGATTATATAAATCTGCAAATTTGAGGGAGGGAGCTGGATTAGTGATATAAATTTTAGAGTTATACTATTGATGTTTTTTGGTATACTAAGACTGTATAGTCTTCTAAGGAGAATAAATAGGCAAAGAAGAGAGCTTGAAAGTAGACAAGGAAACCCCAACATTTATAGTATAAGCAGAGTAGAAAGAGTAAGCAAAGACTTGAGTCCACTGGTGCTGGCAAAAGTTTATGAAATTATATTGTGGGGACTGGATGAAATTAATGTCTATTGCATTCAACATTTTAGGTTAGATTCTTTGGATCATAGGAGATGAATGTGTCTAAGGTCAAGCAAAAGGCTTTGAAGAATGATGTGGGAGGGAGAAAAAGGAAGAAAACCATAAATTAGCAAGTACTAATAACATATGATTTCCTTCAAAAGTGCTTAACAGGTTTAGAAGCAGAGAAGCTTGCCTAACCAGAGTGAATGTAGTTAAAGGCTTTACATTCTACTCTGAAGGCTCTCAAAAGGGTGGAAGAAGTGATATCCAAATGGGTCTGAAATCAAAAGAGAATTACATGGAGCTGGAGGAACTGATAGGGTAAGAGATAAGGAAAGACTCAAAGGATTGAAATTTTATAAGACTGAAGTACACATCTTATTGAAACAAGAAAGTTAAAGCTTCCTTTGCACTACTCCAGGGGAAATCATTCATATTAAATTCTTAGAACTGTGCTCACATAGAATAAAATGTGAACAGTGTTTCATAGAGTCACCATATGTGGCCTCGTTGGAGGAATAGAAGACTGCAGTTAGAGTCTTTTTTTTTTAATATTTTTTTTCTTTATTTATGATAGTCACACAGAGAGAGAGAGAGGCAGAGACACAGGCAGAGGGAGAAGCAGGCTCCATGCACCGGGAGCCCGACATGGGATTTGATCCTGGGACTCCAGGATCGCACCCTGGGCCAAAGGCAGGTGCCAAACCACTGCGCCACCCAGGGATCCCCTACAGTTAGAGTCTTGAAAAAGAAGTTATGATTTCAGATGTGAGACACTTCTGATGCTAATAAAGAACAGGGTTTGGTCATGTGAATAAGCGTCTGAAATTAAGTATAGGGTATTGAATGGACTGTTCATGAACACTAAAGTCATCCAAAAAGGGGGCATGAAAACTATCACCATACATGACATGAAAACAAAGACAGAAAGGCTTAAAGTTAGAAAGAGAAGATATTGAGATACAAAGAGAAAACTTATTTAAACAAACATTAGTGAGATTTGAAAGTATATGAAAAGACAGTCTCATTTTTAACCGTGATATACTTCAAGGGGGAAGAAAGGAAGAGAAGAAAAGAAGGAAGGAGAGAGAAATGGTGGGGGCAGAGGGAAGGGGAATAAAAAGAAAGGAAGATAGATTTTAACAAATCAGGACCAAAAGATTGCTACAGATTATAGCATCTGCCCCCGTTAATTGCATTATTCTCTTAAATGATCTGTCTTGTTCCCATCTGGTCCATCTTCACAAAGCTTCACTAGAGAGCCTTTTAAAATGCAAAATGGATCACAGCACTCACCTTCAATAGCTTCCCATTATCTACAGAATAATGTCCAAGCTCCTTAGTGTGGCAATCAGGGATCCTGATGATCTGATCACTGCCTATTCCTCTAGACACATTTCTTACCACATTCCCCATCATCCCCTTTCAATATAATCACTCTCCCTTCCATGAAAACACTATGTCACTTCTCACATTTGTGCTATGCTCAGTCTATTTCTTTTAACTGTGATTTACTTTGATAACTGCATCACATTCTTTGTGAAACCTTCTCTAATTCTCCACCTGTTCCATTCATCCATTTCCTGACATCTCTACACCAAGGAGGACCATCATACTATCACTTCCTGTTCTGCATTGCATTTCTGTGTCTTCTACATGTTTTTATTATTCCATATATTCGCTTGTATTTTGTTATAATAATAATAATGACAAACAATAATACAAAGGTTTCTAAGCTTCTTTAGGGCAGATATTGTTTCTTTAGAACTTATCAAAGTGCCTAGAACATAGTAAGTGCTTAGTGGCATTTGCTGAATAGATATTATCTAATATAAGGTGGAAGGCTTGACAAAGAACTAATGACAGATACTACATAAGGTAGAAAGTCTGAATAGTAATCAGATCAGATTAGAATATTTTTGATGGTTTTCTATGATTAATTTAACTTAATATAGGTGAACAGTCCTTATCCAAAATCTGAAGCTGAATCAGCTTCAAAATACCGAAAAAATGGATTATAGAAATATAATATGGCACATATACCATATACAAAGCACTATGAATGAGTTCTGAGGCAATATCCCATTATCAAATATGCTGATATGTTTGCCATGACATATATGAATACTCACACTAAATAAACACTCTCGTCAGATCCATTTAGATTTTTCACAAAGTGAATTACCAAAAATCTTATTACACATTTTTTTTTATTTTTTTTATTACACATTTTCAATTATAAATTGACTTACAAAAAGTTCCCAGAACTGCAAGTAATGAATTGTACATCTGTATGAAAATACGTTTTGTAGTTCCTAGGAAATTCATTGTCAGTACTGGCATAGGAATTCAACCTTCCTCATTTGGTAATAAAATAATGCATTGACACAATGGATCAAATGCAGTAGCCAAGTACATAGATGAATATAAAAGGTTTTTCTTTTTAACATTTTGTATAGTTATGCAGATTAAGTATTTAAGAAAATAAAACACAAATAATATAGAGCTAATCATTACATTCAAAGAAAAGGGTTGTTGGACTAATCCATAACTCTCCACTAAGTCTGGTTTCAAGACCTTTGTTAAGATACCTTCCAGGTATAAATGTTAGAATGGCTTTAGCTCTAAACCAAGAAACAGACTCATCTATAGAGAGCAAACTGAAGGTTACTGGAAGAGAAATGGGCAGAGGGATAGGTTAAACAGGTGATGAGTATTAAGGAGGCCACTTGTGATGACTACCGGGTGTTTGTATGTAAGTGATGAATCACTAAATTCTACATCTGAAACAAATATTGTACTGTATGTTAAGTAGCTGTAATTTAAATAAAGACTTGTAAAGAAAAAAAGGAGAATGTCTTTAGCTCTTTAAAGAGACAATATAAAACCCATTTCCGGGATCCCTGGGTGGTGCAGCGGTTTGGTGCCTGCCTTTGGCCCAGGGCGCGATCCTGGAGACCCGGGACCGAATCCCACATTGGGCTCCCAGTGCATGGAGCCTGCTTGTGTCTCTGCCTCTCTCTCTCTCTGTGACTATCATAAATAAATAAAAATTAAAAAAAAATAAAACCCATTTTCTACTATGCAGCTTTCTAAAAATTATATTTCTTGCACACATATAATGTTATTGGCCTCCATCATCATCAACAGCAAAACAAAATAACAAAAATAATAAGTTTACAGTCCCAGGAAACCCTGATCAATGTTGACTACTGTTCACTAAAAAAAAGCAAATGCCTTTCTCTCTTTTTAAAAATTTATTTATTTATTTATTCATGAGACACACACACACACAGAGAGAGAGAGAGAGAGGCAGAGACATAGGCAGAGGGAGAAACAGGCTCCATGCAGGGAGCCCAACGTGAGACTCAATCCCTGGTCTCCAGGGTCAGGCCTTGGGCTGAAGGCAGTGCTAAACCGCTGAGCCATCCGGGCCACCCCACTAATGCCTTTCTTAATAAGTTTCTTTACAATCTGTGTCTCAATAGCTTCTAAATATTTTCTGAGGAGCTTTGATGCTCGGTCCATCAGCACTTATAATAACATCTTTAGTTGACAATGAGACATTTTTTAAAAGCTAGATTTTTCTCTTTATTGTCCTCAGGTAAATATTCAGAAAATTTGCACAGAAGCTGTGCACAGATGTGCCACACACATACAAAAAAAAGATTCCTTCTCTAATTACTTTATTAATTTGGACATATTTATTGACATTGTTTCAAGTAAAATTATGTAAATAAACAAGCTATTAAAAATAAGATTTAATATATTATTTGCAAAACAACTATTAATGATTTCTTTTATAATAGGAGTTACTAACATAATAACTAAGTCACCCAGAAGTTTAGTAGCTTTTACCTATTCTATAAATGCATTTAATTTTCAGGAAAAAATTGTCCATGAGTTCATTCTCACTGTACAATAATAATTCTATACATTGTCAAGAAATGATTGTTCCAGAACCCTTAAGAATGTAGCTATGGATGACCATTCAAATTTATACATTTTTTACATAATTTCTTCTTTGAGGTCCATATTGTGTAACAGTAATTTTAGACTGAACAAAGAAAGGAAACTCTCCTTTCATTATATAACAAGTTTCTCAAAGCCAAAGTAAACTTTTAGTTCTACTGGAAAGTTAGATAGCTCTATGTCACAACCATAATAGCATGCATGACCAGAGACAACTCCATGCTGATAACACTTCTACTGAGCCACTTTGCACAGAGGATGTGGAGGAAAGAAAAGAGGTAATGAAACTGTTACAACATCTTACTTCTCATTTTGTTGTTCTCTGTCTCTTCTCTATTGATGGGCATACTGACAATTAAATCCATCCAGAGAATGGGAGATTTCAACAAAGTTACCCCATTCTTGTGCTGGACACTTAATCCTCAGAGTTTGTGATAATCTGCACTCAGTCCATTGGTTAGATATCTCAGCCAATTTGGAAATACACCACCATAAAGCACTTCACATTTATTTACAGTATTCAAAACAATAAATATATTATCAATGAAATACAGAACTTCAGTTTTAATAAGCTGACTTCACTGTGACACCACTGGGTATTTTAACTGCTTCCCTTTAAATACAAATAAGCCATATTAAAGAACAGAATGTTGGTAAATCAGAAGACTAGTACAAAGAAATTAAATTAAAAACAAAAAACAAAAAAACCCACATAGACATTTTAATATCTACCTTTTTGTTTTGTTATAAGCAGCCTCCACACTGGGCTTGAACTCACAACCCTGAGACCAAGATCTGAGCTGAGATCAGGTGTCAGACACTTAACCAACTAAGCCATCCAGAATCTACCTTTAAACTACCTTTAATCTAGTTCAAGAATACACAAGTATATTTAGTTCCCAGACACAATGATTATTTTTTTCAGCAGCAAAGCAAGTAAATGCTGTCAAATCAGACAAGAATCCAAATTGTCATGATGACAACTTCATCTCAGATTGTCAAGAGGCCACATATTTCTCTCAGATAGCTCTTTGGTCCAGGCTTAGTAACCTTTCCCCTTACAAACCTCCACCTACTCCTTCATTCTCTCAAAGCTATAAAGGATCCAAAATGAGAAAAAAAAAAAAAAAAAAGACTTTTTCAGAAATCCTTTGGTTAAGAGAATTCTTTTAGTTATTACTTGAAGTAAAGAATAATGAAAGAAAAATAAAAAACAGAAAAAGTACTTCTACAAAGATATATCATGAGGAGGGTATCTGAAATGATTGAGTAAAAATATGGGAATAATAAATGAGATGGTGAAGAGTGAAAATTTTAGAGCAAAATGAAGGAAGACTAGTAATAATAAAATAAAAGGAATTATTACTGAAATTTTCTCATATGAAAAAACTTTTAAAGTATCTCTTTCAAATTTTAGAGTAAGAAATTAGCCCTTTTGCTATGTAAATCTGACTGAAAAAAAAAAGAACTCCCCCCCTCCACCCAAAGGTGTATGAACATGTGATAGATATAGATATAATCTACAGCAGTATCTGTGTCAGTATTTATATCTAAATAAATGGATTTATTTTCTCCAAGTTGTTCCCATATTCAAGGAGTGTAATACTAGTTCCATGTTCTCTGCAATTTTGCTCTATCTTCTTATGGTCTATATTCATTCTTCCAGGAGAGAAAACTCACATGTTAGCATAGAGAGGCAAGGTAGTGGAAGGAAGGGGGATGGTAGGCAGGAGAGAGATCTCTAAATTTTAAAAAGGTAATGAGCCTATTTTCCCAGTAGGCTAATATATCTACATGTATCATCACTAGATGTGGTACAATAGCAAATTTTCCAAAACTTAATAGATATGAAAAAATTGGAATAAGCATTTTTGGTGTGAGTGGTCTAATATAAGTAAACAAGCTGTTATTGTATATATCTCTGTAGATGCTCATGATGTGATGGACAAAATGTCTAGAACAATTGGACAACAAAGTGACATAAATCCTGACAGTATAAAAATATATCTATTACCTACAGTATGTCCAGAATCAATCTTTGTGAAGGATGATTACAGTTTGACCTGAGATCTGTCAAGTATATTTTCTTCCAAGAAGTCCCTGGTGCTTCCAAGCACAGTCTCTGCTGGGGATACATTATAGGCTCCAAAATGAACAGAATGTTAAAAACTAACAAGATCTGTGAGAGTCTTTTCTTGGCAAATTTGACAACAATTAGTGTCTATTAAATTTTTATTAGCCACATAATAAATGAAACAGAGGACATGATATTTAAATGTATACATTTAATATTTAGCAAGAAATATTATGAATATAAATACTAATAAAAATGCTTGAGAGAGATAAATTAAAATTAACTTGTTATTACTCCTCATTTGCCCACCTGAACCAATTCAGGCACATATATTTTTTTTTTTCTAAGGAATCCAATGAGGGATGTTTTATTTCTTAAAAATCTCTATCTTCTTCCCCCATCTCTATGGGGAACACATTATCTCCTTCCCCCATCTTCAGTTACCATGATACTTGTTTGAAGCGTCTGTTATTTTTTTCTATTCTTATACTTTGATGCTCCATCTTCCCTGATTATTGATAGAGCAACCAGAACTATTCTCCTTAAGCCCTTAAGTGAAGTGGATTATGTCATCCAGGATCATATATACCATATTTTTGGACAGGAACCTACAAGGTGAAACACAGTCTTCCAACCTTTACCTCTCCAGTCTGATCTTGTACTACTTTGAAACAATCACATGACTCTTCATTGAGTCCTTTGAATTCACCATACCTCCTGCCATGGGATTTTTGCAAATAGTATCTCCTCTACCTAGAAAGACCTTGTTGACCTTTCATTGTTTAATTAACTCAAAGGTTTCAGTTCCTTGAAACTGCTTCATAGCAGTGCCATGGGTGCATTTTATTACATGATTATATGATATATATGTATGTGTTCCCCCATTAGAATGAAAATTCCATGAATGAAGGGAAGGTCACTCTTCTTTCTCACTATCGAGTTTCTATGCCAGTAGAGTACTTGGTACATATTAGGTACAAAAGAAATATTACTTGAATGACTGAATGAACAAAAAAATTGGATGAAATGAATGAGATGATGCACTCACTATCTTCCTCATCTTCACTGTTTAATAATATATGCTTTCAACATGAATAACCAAAGAGTAATCACATTCAAGACCTATTATCAGCCCTTTAGAAAATTATCTTTTCCTTGTGGCTTACAATGAACTAAAAGTACTGGAAGTTAAATGGAGATTATACTGCTTCACACTTACAAAGATGACTATAGTAATTTTTTAAAAAAAGGGAAATAAGCGTTAGTGAGAATGTGTAGAAATTGGAACACCTACCTATACATTGCTGGTGAGAATGAAAACTAGTAGAGCTGTCACTGAAAAGTTTGGCAGTTCCTCAAAAAAGTTAAACAGAATTACACAACAATCCTACTCCAGGGGGCATATCCCAAAAAATTGAAGATAAATTTTAAACAATTATTTGTATATGAATATACAGTAGCATTGTTCACATTAGCCACAAGATGGAAACAACCCAAATGTCCACTAATAGATAAATATATACACATAGCAGTCGCCCACCACCCACCTTGTCCATGGGTTAGCTTTCCATGGTTTCGGTTACTGTGGTCAACTGTGGTCCAGAAACAGATTTTCTTCCTTCTGATTTACCATCAAAAGGTCAGTAGTAGCCTAACACCACATCAAAATGCCCGGTCATTCACCTCACTTCATCTCATCATGTAGATATTTTATCTCACATCATCACAAGAAGAAAGGTGAGTATAGTAAATACAATAAGATATTTTGAGAAAAAGAGACCACATTCATATCTTTTTATTTAGTATATTGTTATAATTATTCTATTTTATTGTTATTGTTAATTTCTTACTATAGTTGAATTCTAAAGTTTACCATGATTATGTATGCATGAGAAAAAACATAATATATGTTTCAGTACTATCTACACTTTCAGGGATTCACTGGGGGTCTTGGAACATATTCCCTGCAGAAAAAAAAGGGGGACTAATATATACATATATATATATATATATATACACACAATATATACATGTAAATATACTATGTGTGTATATATTTAATGAAATATTACTCAGTCATAAACAGGAATTGCAGTACTAATACTAATGAAGTACTAATACTACCATGTACATGGGTCTTAAAAGCAATATGCTAAGTGGAAGAAGCCAGACACCAAAGGTTATATATTCTATGATTCCATTTATATAAAATAACCAGAATAAGTAAATCCATGAGACAGAAATCAGATTTGTGGTTACCAGGAGCTAATAGAATGAGGGAATAGGGAAGGCCTTCTTAATGGGTTCAGGGTTTTCTTTTGGAGTGATGAAAATGTCTGGAGCAACATAGGAATGTTGTCTGGAGCTACATAGGAGTGTTGGCTGCACAACATTGTGAATGGCTGTGCCTCTAAATTGTATACTTTAAGTGCCTAAATTTTTGATATGTGAATATTAATTTAAAAAATGAAGAATAGCTTTCCAACATGGCTAAGTAAAGGGTTCAGTAAATCTTCATAAAAAGTAAGAATAACACTGTGTAAAATTGTCAAAAAGAATAATTGCAGAGCTTTGAAAATTGACCAAAACTATACAAAATTGTAGTGAAATATTTACAAAAAAAAAAAAAAAACACACAGTAAGTATCAGAGAAACAGAGGAAGTCTGTGTATTATTTTATCCTAGAACTGCTTTCACCCTCTTCACCAGCTCCCAGATACTTTTACCAGGACATAGTAACTGTAAGGAACATCAGCTTTCCTAACAGATAGGGAAGAACTGATTTGGAACAGAACTTGAAAAAGCCCACACCCTGAGGAGCTGTCAAAAACAATAGCAATCTCTGTGGCAAACAGTCAAGGAAGGCTAACATCATAGCTTACATGAACATATCAAATTGGTTGGGGTAAAAAGCAGATCTGCAGACAGTCAAAAATTTTATAGGGAAATCCAGCAAAAAAGATAGCCATTATCGGCTTTGATAAACTCCCACATAACCCTGGGAGTCTTGAAGGCTGTAAACATGATTGCAAGATCATAGAGCTAGCCCTATTTTATTTGCTCATGCTTTGCCTGAATGTAAGGCCTTGCACATGCAGAAAGTAAAACCTGGGGCAGATTCATAAACTGCCTGAACTTTGTGTTCCTTATCTCATGCACAGATCCACTGGCAAAGCGTAGAAAGAAGTCTTACTAATTCAAGATATTTAAGGACAACTCCTGGTCAATCATTGTCTGACCACTAAATTGATCCAGGGGAAACCTAGAAAGCTATATTTTAAAAATAATAATAATTATTATTAATTAATTAAAAACACAAGGAAGAGACAATAATGTATACTGAGGCAAGATAAAAGCCACAAAATTAGTTCAGGCAAATCACTAAACAAATAAACAATAACATCAACAATGACTCCCAGAGGTTGGTGGGAAAGAGGTAAATCAGAACCCAGAGTTACTGTAATATATTACCAAATTGTCCAGTTTTCAACAACCAAATAGCCGGACATGCAAAGAAACAGGAAGCTGTGACCCATACACTGGGCAAACTGTAGTTCATAGGAAAGAAACAGGAAGCTGTGACCCATACACTGGGCAAACTGTAGTTCATAGGGGTCCCAGATATTGTACTTGGCACACAAAAGATTAAAAAAGACAGCTATAATTATGTTCAAAAATTAAAGAAAACATATTTAGAAGAAAAGAAAGTTTGACAACATTGATTCATCAAATATATATTATAAATCAAAAGATTAAATTATTATTTTTTCATGGAAAGTTCAGATTTGGAAAAATGTAGTTAAGTGAAATTAAAGTTTAGATTGGAAAAATGTAGTTTAGTGAAATGAAAAATCTACTGGTGAAACTCAACAATAGATTTCACTACCTAGAAGAAAGAAGTTTATTTGAAGTTAGATAAATAGGGATTACCTAATCTTTAGAAGAGGGGGTTTGAGGAAATTTGAACAAAGCTTCAAAACCCTGGGGGGAAACTTTAAGCGCACCAACATATGGGTAATTGGAGATCCAGAATAAAATAAGAAGAGAAAAAAGCTGAAAATATATTTTAAGAAATAATGGCCAACGAACTTCCCAAATTTGCAAAAACACAAATTTCATATCCAAGAAGTTCAACAAACAAGTAAGATAAAATGGTTCCACATCTAGAAACATAACAGTCAAGCTATTAAAATGGAAAGAACAAGAAAAAATTATGCAAGGAAGCAGGAGAAAATGACTCATTTACAAAGAAACCACAAAGTTTAACAACAGAGTTTTCAAAACAAACAATAGAAGTGGAAGGCAGAAGGATAAAATATTTATATAGGTAAATATAAAATAAACATAAGTGTGTGTGTGTGCACGCATGTATATGTGCACATGTACCTATGTATATCAGGCAATTTAAAAGACAACTGTATAAAGTATTAACTGTATTAATAAACTATAATCAAAATGGTAGGTTGGGTGGAGGAGAAAGCCCTATCACTGAGATTTTTATGTCCTGCAAAACTTTCCTTCAAAAATGAAGGTGAGGGATGCCTGGGTGGCTTAGCAGTTGAGTCCCTGCCTTCACCTCAGGGCATGATCCTAGCATCCTGGGATCCAGTCCCGCATCGGGTTCCCTGAGGGAAGCCTGCTTCTCCCTCTGCCTGTGTCTCCCCTGCCTCTCTGTATCTCTTGTGAATAAATAAATACAATCTTTTCTAAAAATTAAGGTGAAATAAAAATATTTCCAGATAAGCTAGGAATGAGAGAACTAATTATTAATACACCTTTCATATAGGAAAAACTAAAGAAATTTCTTTGGGCCAAAAGCAAATAACATCAAACCTGATTCCATTTGAAGAAATAAAGAGCCCTATAAAAACAGTATAAACATAAGTGTTTTTTCTTATTGTTCTTTAATTGGTTTTCATAAAAGACAATTACATAAAACAATAACTATAAAATAATTGTAAAACTGTATTGTTAGGCTCAGAGCACATGAAGATTATGTAAATATACATATAAGGGCAAGTATGTGTACATATAAAGAAGGTGGAGGAATCACGCTGCAATATAGTAAGAAATTTAGAGCAGATAAGTAAATGGTAACTTTAATTCACAGAAAGAAATGAAGAGTACTAGGAAAGGTAAATATATGAGTTGATATGGAAAATTTAAATATATTTTTCCTTTTTTCCTCTAAACTTTTATAGAAGGCATAAAATTACATAAATCAATAGTGTATTATTAACTGCATAATATATATACATAATACATATTATAATAAGAGCACGAGGGAGAGGAAGAAATAGAACTATGTTGGAGCAGAGTATCCGTATTTTATAAGAATTAGGTTAGTATTGGGATGCCTGGGTGGCTCAGTAGTTGAGCGTCTGCCTTTGGCTCAGGGCATGATCCCAGGTTCAGGGATCAAGTCCCATATCAGGCTCCCTGCAAGGAGCCTGCTTCTCTCTGCGTATGTCTCTGCCTCTCTCTCTCTCTCTCTCTCTCTCTCTCATGAATAAATAAATAAATCTTTAAAAAAAGAATTAGGTATTACTCTGAACGAGGTTGTGATCATATAAAATGCATAACGTAATCTCCACAATTATTAATAAATATACAAAAAGAATTTAGAGGCACTAGAAAATATCACACAAAAGGAAATAAAGGAGGAAATAAACATTAGATAAAAAAACAAATAGCAAAGAGACAGACTTTAGATTCAAAGACATAAATAGGTTGAAAGCAAACTGATGAAAAAGATATACCATGTAAACAGAAATCATAAGATAGCCAGGCAGGAATCAGCAAAGGTACAGAAGAGTTGAACAGTACTATCAAAAAACTAACCTGACATCTATAGAGCACTTCTCCCAGCACAGTACACATTCTTGTCAAGTGCACATGGAACATTTTCCTTAATATACCTTATGGTAAGCCATTAAAAAAGTCTTAATGATTTTTAAAGATCTGAAATCAAAGTAGGTGCTCTCAACAAAATGAACTTAACAACAGAAAGAAATTTAGGAAATTAACAAATATTTGGAAATTAGAAACATGTTTTCTAAATGACTCAAAAATCGGGAAGCCTGGTTGGCTCAGTGGTTGAGCTCTTGCCTTCGGCCCAGGGCATGATCCTGGAGTCACGGGATCAAGTCCCACATCGGGCTTCCTGCATGGAGCCTGCTTCTCCCTCTGCCAGTGTCTCTGTCTCTGTCTCTGTGTGTGTGTGGGTTTCTAATGAATAAATAAATAAAATCTTTAAAAAATATAAAATAAATGATTCAAAAATCAAAGAAGAAATCACAGGGAAAATTAGATAAAGTGTGAACTAAATGAAAGCAAAAATAAATAAAATAAAATAAAATAAAATAAATACATAGGATACTACTAAAATAGTGCTTAGAGGGACACCTAATTGGCTCAGTCAGTTAAGCACCCAAATTTTGATTTTGGCTCAGTTCATGATCTCCACAATAAGTGTGGAGTCTGCTTAAGATTGCTGTCTCTCTTCCCCACCACGCCCACTTTCTCTCCTTAAAATATAAATAAATAAATAACAAATTAGTGCTTAGAGAATTTAATAGCTGCAGTTTCCACCTTTAGAAAGTAGAAAAAGAACAAACATATAGGAAGCAGAAGGCAAGAAATAATAAAGAGTGGAACTCAGCAAAATAGAGAATAGAAAAACAAGAGAGAAAAATCAATGAAATCTGATTCTTTAAAAAGTCCAATAAACTTGACAAACCTGTAGCGAGACTGGCCAAGATAAAAAGTGAGAAAATACATGTTACGAAAATCAGGAATTAAAGTGGAAATAATACTAACATTTCTCTAAGAGCAGAGAAATTCAAAGTAAATCAAAACTTAATGCCAACAAATCAGACCACTTAGAATAGACCTATAGTTATTAAAATTTTGAATTAGTAATTAAAAATCTTCCCACAAAGAAAAACTCAGCTCAAGTGGCTCCACTAGTGAATTCTATCATTTAGAGAAGAACAATAAGCCTTTCCAAACTCTTTCCAAACTCTTCCAAAAAACAAGAGGGAGGAGAATCAAAACATTACAAGAAAAGAAAATAACAGATCATATTTATCATCTATAGAGACACAAAAATTCACAACAGTATATTAGCAAACTGACCCAGCAACATATAGAAAGAATTATACATCCTAAGCAAAATTTATCCCAGGTATACAAGGTTGGTTTAATAATTAAACACCAGTTATTATAATACACCATATTAATAGAATAAATGATAAAAAAAATGCACGGCCATCTCAATGGCTACCGCCCAAATATTTGGCTAAATCCAGCAACTGCTCAGGATAAAAAGTCTCAATCAACAAGAAATAGAAGGAAAGTTTCTCAACACTAAAAAGGGTATTTAGAAAAAAGAGGAAAGAAAACTATAGTTAATATATTATACTTAATAGCAAATGATTGAATACTTTCTCCTAAGACCAAGAACAATTTGAGGATGTCTGTGCTACTGATTTCCAATTAAACATCATTAAGCTAATTAAGATAAACAAAAGTCAACCATAGTGGAAAGTAAGAAGTAAAACAGTCTTTATCTGCAGGTTATTTGATCATATGTATAGAAAACCTGAGGAGGTTGATATAAACTGCAAAACTAATGACTAAGTTCAGGAAGATTACTGAATACAAGATCAATATACAAAAATCAATTATATTTCTATATAGCCGCAATAAATAACCTGAAGATGATTTCATCCATGATGGCATCAAAAATAAAATATTAAAGAATAACTTTGGCAAAGGAAGTGCAAGACCTGTATACTGAAAACTATCAAATACTGCTGAGAGAAGTTAGAGAACAAATAAATAGAAAAGACATTCCATGTTCACAGATTGGGAGAGTCAATATATTAAAATGGAAATTCTCCTTAAATTTATCTACACATTACACACAATTCCTATAAAAATGACAGCAGGCTTTTTTTTTTGTAGGAATTTACAAGCTGATTATACAATTTATATGGTAATGCAAAGGACACAGAATAACAAAAACAAGTTTGAAAAAAGAACAAAGTGGGAGGACTTAGACTTTTTTTATTTCAAGGCACAATATAAAGTTACAGTGATCTAGACATGTGGTGGCAGTGGTATAAAGTTAGACATAGATCATCACAACAAAATTGAGAATCTAGCAATCAACCTGTATATTTATAGTCAATTGATTTTTGACAAACATGCCAAGGCAATTCAAAGGAGAAAGCAGTCTTTTCAACCCACAGTGCTAATACAATTAGATTTCAATGTGCTATAAGATGAATTTAGGCCCTTATCTCACATCAAAAGCAAAAAATGTTCACAACTGATTATAATACTAAATGTAAAAACTAAAGTTACAAAATATTTAGAAGAAAACAGGGAAAAAATCTTTCTGATCTTAAAGCATGATATATATATTTTTAAAAAAAAGTTAGATTGAACTTTATCAAAATTAAAACCTTTCATTCCTCAAAAAACTACCATGAGGAACATGAAAATATAATTCACATATTGGGGACAAAAGCATTTCTTTCTTTCTTTTTTTTTTTTTTAAGATTTTATTTATTTATTCATGAGAGACAGAGAGAGAGAGAGAGAGGCAGAGACACAGGCAGAGGGAGAAGCAGGCTCCATGCTGGGAGACCAAGGTGGGACTCGGTCCCAGGTCTCCAGGACCACGCCCTGGGCCAAATGGCGGCGCTAAACCACTGAGCCACCCAGGCTGCCCAACAAAAGCATTTCTAACTCATATTTAAGATAAAAGTCTTGTGTCTAGAATGTATAAATGATTCATAAAACTTAATAAAACAAATAGTCCTATTAAAAATTCACTAAACATCTGAATATACATTTCACCAAAGAAGATAATGCTAAATATACCTATGTATAAAGGTGTTCAAAAACATTGATCATTAAAGAAATGCAATTATAACCTCACTGAGATTCTACTTGATACCCACAATAATGGTCATATTCTAAGAGACAGACAATAAAAAATGTCTAGAATGGAGACAAACTGGAACATGCATACAGTGCTTATAGGTGTGTAAAATAGTATAGCCAACTTTGGAAACTGTTGGCAACTTTGTTAATAAACATAAATTTACAATGAAATCCAATAATTCCACTTCTAGATACCCAACCAAAGAGATGAAAACACGTCCTCTCAAAGATTTGAAGTTATAGTAGCATTATTTGTGATAGTCAAAAAGAAAAAGTCTAGAGTTTTCTCAACAGGTAAAAATTTAAACCAAATGTCTATTCATTCAATAGAATATTATTCAGCAATAAAAAGTAACAAATAGCTGATGCATGCTCATATACACATAGAGTAACCTCAAAAATATACTAAGTGAAAGAAGCCAAATCCAGAAAACAACATAATATATAATATTATGTGATAATATATATTATATATATATATATATATATATATAATATACATTACAGTGATATAAAATGTCCAAAAAACAAATCCATCAGGATGGAAATAGATGATTACATGCCTGGACCTAAAGTTAGGAAGAGAAACTGACTATAAAGGGGCATGAGGGATCTTTTGAGGACGATTGAAATGTTCTAAGACTGGACTGAGATGATGATCATACAGCTCTACAAATCTGCTTTAAAAAAAAGATCACTGGGCAGCCCAGGGGGCTCAGTGGTTTAGCACTGCCTTCAGCTCAGGGTGTGATCCTGGAGACCCGGGACTGAGTCCCACATGGGGCTCCCTGCATGGAGCCTGCTTCTTCCTCTGCCTGTGTGTCTCTGCCTTTCTCTCTCTCTGTCGCTCATGAATGAATAAATAAATATTTAAAAAAATAAAAATTAAAAAAAGATCACTGAATAATATGCTTAAAATAGGTGAATTATAAAGTATGTAAATGACATCTCAATGAATTTGTTACAAATTATCAAAGAAGAGAAACTTGAATGATCTTTAATCAGATGATTGTTGAAGAGGCATCTGTAATATAGAACACATTTTTTTTCAGTTAAATGTTCTGATTCTTTTCCTCACTACGAAACATCAAACTTATGTTAAACATATAACCCTTTTTGTCACATCTGATCACATTGTCATGTGAGTTATCTGTTAACCATGTTTCTGCCTCAGAGCCTTTGCATCCACAGTTCCCTCTGTCTGGCATGCAATTCCAGAATTAGTATGACATCTTCATGGCTCATTCCTTCATTTCATTAAATACTTTGAATTCCAATCACCTCTTTGAAGAGGACTTGTCTATCTAAAATAGGCCTTCTAACAAACATTATATGGTCTCATTCATTTGGGGAATATAAATAATAGTGAAAGGGAATAGAGGGGAAGGGAGAAGAAATGGGTAGGAAATAACAGAAAGGGAGACAGAACATGAAGACTCCTAACTCTGGGAAACGAACTAGGGGTGGTGGAAGGGGAGAAGGGCGGGGGGTGGGGGTGACTGGGTGGCGGGCACTGAGGGGGGCACTTGACGGGATGAGCACTGGGTGTTATTCTGTATGTTGGCAAATTGAACACCAATAAAAAATAAATTTATTATTAAAAAAATAAAAGATAAAATAAAATAAAATAAAATAGGACTTCTATATTCTCTTCTTTAGTTTATATGGTTTTTTTCCTCATTAGGTTTCTTTAAAACCCAGTATTAATAACAGAAGTCTCCTGGAATAGTATCTGGCACATACTAGGATCTGAACAAATATTCGTGGCATGAATAAATCATGTCACAGATACAACTATCACCATGAACAATAGAACTTGAAACTATCTTTTAGAGAAGTTTTATAAAATACACAGAGGATAATTAAACAGAAGCAAAAATATACATCTTCCAGGAGCTATAACGTAAATTATCAAAGCTTGGAATGATTTACTAGATACTCACTTTCGGAAATTTTCCAGTGGAACAAAATAGAGAGGGAAAGCATCCCCTAAAGGGTGCTTGAACCCTCTATTTGCATCTGGAATAGTTTTGCATTGATATCCATTCTGGATTCATTCCTTTGGCTAGGTTTATTACTGGTTGATTTAAATTGGCTATTGATGCCAAGGCCTTTGTAGTAATCATCAAGAAAAGAATTATTATCCTGACCCAGTCAGTGAATAGGAAAGCTTTTGTCAGAGCATCCCATGGTCACTCTTAGGACATAAAGAGAATTCCCATCTTTTCATCAGGATGGTAGTACAGAAGAATATTAAAATAAGATCATCTCTAAAAAGAAGGTAAGAGAACTCTTTTCACATACTCTCTTGTTAATGATTTAATGATCAAGCTCAAGATACTAAGAGAACAAAAAAACTGAGAAAATTGGTGGCAAAATGCTTTTCCTGTTGTCCTTACTTGCACAGTCAATTCCATTATGTGCCAAACAATTCCTGGTTTCTCACTATCTTTTCTATTACTGCTTTTTAAGGAAGGAGAAGCAACGTGTGCGTGTGTGCTTGTGCGCATGCGTGGGTGCCTGAGTGCATGTGGTTGGGAGATTTAGTGGGAGAAACTGAACATAGTTACCCCAGCTCCTTTCTCTTCTTTCTCATGGGAGGTGGATGCTTGCAGAGATCACAAGTTCTGCTTGGTTCTGTCACTGTGGAAGGAGACCTGTCCCCTGTCCACTCCTTCCACAACTGTGTGGACAAATCTGCCTAATTCTGGCACTTAGTGTTAATTCCCTGCCCATATTCTCTGGTATCACCTTTATCAGTAATAACCATAGTCTTTTAGTCTTCATCTATCTTTTGTCTAATGGCCAGCTTACAAAAAACTTAGGCAGGGAAGATCTTTTTATTAGTCCTCTCAAAAACCCCCAATAGGTCTTAACTTACCAGGGCTAACACCTTAACTGATAAAATTGACACAGTGAGGGAATACCTAAGTCTTTATACTTAGGACTTAATACCTATTTTTTTAAATTATTTTATAATGCGTCTGTTGTCTTAATTACTAAATGGTTTTGCAAAGTCTTTCTAATTAAGTTTAAGGAATTGCCTAAGAGGGAAAAAAGGATATCTTCTTTGGTATAAGCTTCTTAGATATTTTTAAGTATAGCTGCCACTCAGTAAGCTGTGAATGATTACAGAGAAGAATGACTACAGAGACCAGAAAATATCTGAAATAAGAAACTAAGATTGTGTTTTTTCCAGTCTACTAATTTAGGGACAGTTTGATCCAAACCATTTGAGATGACAGGAGTGAAAAATGGATGAAAAATTGATGAAGCTACTTTTACCAAAACATTTTTAAGGATTTTTGGTGCACATTTTCTAGGATATTATGCCAAATAAACAACTATCCTAATATAAACGACCCATAGTATCAATTATTATCACTGTCAATCAGAGAATGAAAGCATTCTACAATGGGTCCTGACAGAACCGACTATTATGATTGTTTCTGCAATGTTTGAAATATGTAAATGAAGACACTTCAAGAAGATTTTGACACAACAGGTTTAACAGATAGGGCCTAATTATGTCAGTCAGTGGAATTCAATTACCAGGAAGAATGGATGGACATCCTAGATGCAAAACTTGGTTTATATCTGCACATATATTTTTAAGATCTAGTTACAAATAGAAAAAAAATCTAAACTCTCAATTCTCCAATATTCTGTTTTTAAGGGATTATGACCCTCTATCTTAATATTCACTAGAAAACTAAGCACTCTATATATTCAAAAAATATGCCATTTTCAAGAGGATAATTTAAATATTCAAATTTTGACTTACTTATAAGTAAATTTCTATGTTATTAAATAAATTCCTCCCTAAAAGTCAAATATACCTAATATTTAAAAGGGATGTTGTTAGCTAGTCTCAATAGAAGACCCCAATGAACGATGATGCTTTCTGGTATTCATACCCATTGTGAACTCACCTGCCCTTAATCTGGGTTGGCTCTGTGATTTACTTTTTGACCAACAGGATGAAACCAAAGTGATGTTGCATGACTTCTAAGGTTAAGTCATAATAAATTGTGCATCTTCCTCCTGGGTCTCCTGAAATGCTCACCTGCAGGAAGCTTGAAATTTCCATTATCTTATGAAAGCCAAAAAGAAAATGGAAGCTTAAAGACAGCCCATGGCAGTTAATAATTTTTTTAATGTTCAAATTTTTATAAGCCAGAGCTATCACGTCACATTTTATTGAAGAATGTTTTAAAATATATGTTTTGATCAAAATGGTATTGTAATCCACCCATCCCTAATACCCTCCCCAAAATATTTCACAAGAAATAAGACTCAAGTTTTCTAATTTAAGACATAATTTTTTAAGAGTTAAACAAGGAAAGTAGAAATTTCTCTCTGGAATTATTTTGTGGATCTCATGTTCTTCCAAAGAAGTTATCTTCCAATCTCTAGCATGGTTCTCACCATCTACTATTTCTTTTTTCTTTTCTTCTCTTTTCCTTTCTTTTCTTTTCTTTTAATATTTACTTATTTGAGAGAGAAAAAAAGCAGGGGTGGATGGAGGGAGAGAGACGATCTTAAGTAGGCTGTACACTCAGCACAGAACCTGACGCAGGGCTCGATCTCATGACACTAAGATCATGACCTGAGCCTAATCAAGAGTCACATGCCTAACCAACTGAGCCACCCAGGTGCATCCCAACTAGTATTTCTCTATCTCATTCAATCATCCAAATCTAGTCTAAGATTTGGATTCAGTTTATCACTGTAGAAATAGAACTATTTTCCATAAATTTCTTCATAATAAAACTACTTCTCAATCTAAACCACGAAATTTATTGAGTCACTACTATATGACAGGAACTACTCTACTTCTTTTATTCAATACATTGCTGAAATTTTCAGTCAAGATAAACTAATAATTTTGACTTCCCTCCCTACTAGAATGTAGTTCCACAGGGCAGTGGTTTTTGTCAGTTTTGTTTACTGATGTACATCCCAAGATGCATCCTTGAAACAATGTGTGGCACATATGTACTCAATAAATATGTGTAAAGAAAAGTAATGATTATGTGTGTATATTTGAAGAGAAAAACAAAAAAGGAAGTAAGTAATCAGCAGTGATACCCTGCATTGCATCCTGAGAGGCATAATTCCAATAAGAAAAAGATGATATTAATAATGGTAGAAATAGGGTGTAGCAGTACCTTTGACTAAATAGAACATACAAGAGGTTAAGACAAAGGACTAACAATCAGCCCCGGAACAAGGGGAAAAGAGAGCTTCTGTCTTAAATAAAAATTGCCATTGCTCCCAGTTGCTGTGCATTTCTTAGAGAATCTTTCTTGAGCAGTTAGAATAATGTTCTAAAATATTAATAGCATTTTGATGCCAAAGATGTCAGTAGACTAAATTCCAAATGACATATAATGGCTAGCCACTTTTCTCTTGTTTTAAAAAGTAAATATTAAATATATCAGAAGGGAAATCACAACAATGATATAATGATAAAAAAAATATTCTATTTAGAAAATAAAATATTTTCTATGATAAAAAATATTCTATTTAGAAATTTATAATATAGTAGGGTTACTTATACATAAGCAGAATTGGTTATTCACAGAATGTCTACAGAAGTCACTCAAAACTTAAAAAGAGAAAACAAGATTCCTTATAATGTATACATGTGTACATACATGTGCAAGCTCATGCATACACATATGCACACACACACACTCAGATTCATCTCACTTAAATATAGAACAACCACCATAGTGACTCATATCAATGACATGATCGATCTTGGTCTCCTACTTTCTAAGGATGTTTTATTTTACTAACTTTATAAATGAACACTTTCTGACTAAATTTTCTCAGTTTTACTCTTTCCATCTATTCTTGCTTTCTTTTTTTTATTTCTCCAAAAAAAAAAGAGGATTCCTTTTGTTGTTGTTGTTAACATTTATTTTGTGGAGTAGGAGGAAATATTGACAGCTCTGTCCCATTTTTAGAGTTGTTCCTTTGTGGTAACAACTCCTTTGTTGCTCATTCTCCTTGCTGTGCCTGCAACCTTATTCATGCATGAGTTGACTGGAGATAAAATCACCTTACCACTGGAGGCACAGGTTAACAGCAACTGTTCTAAAGTAACAATTAAGGATAAATAAACTGCAATAGGTGATGAGTTTCAATTTGGATAAGCATGCATCAGCCCACCCATTATCTTAGTCAACTTTTAAAATTATACTTAAATTGGGAGCCTTTTTTTTTAAAGAATGATATTAACATGGACCACTTCCCTGTAATTTGACTAAAAAAAAAAAACCAGTGTTTTCTCTTAGTAACTGAAGTTATATGTGTCGCAAAAAAAAAAAAAAAAAAAAAAAAAAAAGTGATATATTGGACATCAGAATCACATTAAGTTAAAAATTTCCTGGAGCATACTTTTATTTTTCTTCATCAGATATAAGTTCATTTCTTTACTTCTCCTAACTTCCCAATATGTAATGAGCAGTTATATACTAATAGTTGTTTAAAAACTCATAAAATTTCTCTAGATTGTAAATTCTAGCAAGAAAAAGAGAATTGATAAATTTCTACAATCTTAATTTGCAAATGGGCCATTTAGGAAACCAGCTTATACTTACTTTTATTTTAAGCCATTTTCTTCTATAGAGACATAGGCAACTAGAAAGACGTATGTTCCCTTGCAAGACAGAATGGAGAAAAGGCATGTTCATGAGAGCAGTTCCAAGCCACCATCACAAAGTGGCTTTCATTAGACATGTTTTTCCACACTGAGAAGAGTCCAGAAGAAATTCAGAACAAGGTAATTTCACATGGCAAGGAAGTCATTTTTGTATTGCCCACAATTTACTCTGAAAACTAGTCCAAAGAAAAATGTAAACAATTGATGAAATGATAGATTTGAATTTTTTAAAAACCACTGTATGAAGGGAAGAATTTTGAATCAAATGAAAACATTTGTAATTGAACCTTGAATCCTTCTGAATCAATCTTAAAGCTCTGTGATCATAAAACTGCAGCCCCACAAATCTAGGCTTTGTGCTCATCATTTATGACTTAATCAATAGTACCACACATTGCTAGTTCTCATCTGAGAAACCTCCAAGGAAATCAGAATTGCTTTAGGATGAGAAATCAGCAGGTGGCACTCTTTCCTCTGCATCCATTTCGAATGACTTTTTCAGGGCAGAATATTAGAAGTTACTTCCTAAGGGGGGGAAACTAAGATCTTGAGTGAACAGTAATAAGTCAGTACTGAAGACAAGAGACACTTATGTATCAGAGAACTACCAAATGTTTCTTAAATCCATCAAGTTGATGCACCTTCTTCACTCTCTTAACTCCGGTCATGTTGGGAAGCAGCTACTCCCATCTCATCTAAGGGATGCCTGCATTCCCATCCTAGATGAACACATTTTGTGGTTAAAGAATCCTGTCTTATCTAACATGAACAAAAATATGTTTCTGCACATACTAAAGAGTTTTCTCATTTTCATTTCTCTACCTTCTCAGCATATAATCAATCAAAGCCTTTTATAAAGAGATTAGGTTCCATATGTGACTCTAGTAAGCCGAGAACAGGAATTGGATGGACTGACTGCAGACAGATGAGGAAAGAGACACTGCCGTCCTTCTAGTGAGTGCTCGTTAGAGCTCTGATACTTTCTGTAAAGAAAGCTATTTTGAGCTGTGTTGTCTTCTTTGCTACAACTACTTTTCTGCATAACTATGGAACTTACTAAAGTTTTTCATTAAAAAAGAAAACAACGTATAGAGAGCATGTAGCCAAACAGCTTACTGATTTTTAATGGAAACCATTAATTTTCAGAGAAGAGACTACTTCATTTGTGTGTTTAAAAGTGGATTTCTAAAAGCATCTGCACATGTAGCCCCTGCCCTAACCAAGAGTAACCTTGGTTTCACAAACTTCAGAAGGATGCCCTAGTTGTTAATAACAATGTGGTCTTAGGTAATTTGGTTTCAGACAGTAAAAGTTACCTGGAGAAGACTCTTGTTGAGGGCTTGCCATAGTAAACTAATTTGTATCTTGTCTTATTTGAAGTCCTCATGGGTAAATTGGAAAGCTTATCTGGTTTTCCTACAAAGGCTCAAAAAATAGAGTACCATTTTGGAGGCTTAAGTTTGGGATAAGAAGCAAGATTTTGTTTTTGTTTTTATCCATAAAAATCTAATAAATGTGAGGATAAATTAGAATTGCAGGAGTTTGATTTTTTCATAGTTTTCTAAGACTGCTTATCAATCTATTTCATACTTTTCTAAGACTGCATACAAATCTTATGAGACAGATCGTTTGGAGCTGCCCAAATATTATAATTGGAATAAGAAAGGAAGACAGATGCTCCAGGGGGCTAGGTGAATGATAAGCATAGAATCAATTTGGGTAGGTATCTTTTTCACATTTGCAAATAAGACAAGAAAGATGGGTAATACCCCTTGAAAAGAAGTGCCTATTCGCGTCTATAACATACTGAGAACTGAGAATTAGTAACTTGAAGCTGTTATGGAAAGATTGATGCTCCCTTTATAAGGGCTGCATTGGGGAAAGAGGACTGATGAGGAGACATTCATAGGTGTGAAGCATGGATTCCACAGGGCATTTTAAAGAAAGCTAGTTGCTCTGATCTAATCGATGCATTTTATGACTGGAAATCTCAGATAAGCCAACATTTCTCTCTTAGAACCTCCTTTAACAGAGTGTCATCACACATAACCTTCCTGGATGACGACTCATTATGCATGATGGCATACCAACCAGTGCGAACATGATACCAAAAGCATTATGCTCATCAGAGGCCATTGGTGTAGCCAATTCTCCTGAAGAAGCCCTGAGATTTCTGAGCCTTTTAGCCCGACTCTTTCAGCTTCTGTGCCATACTCAGTCCTTCCCCCTGGTGATTATTTAAGAGGCAGAAACAGTCTGGCAACACCCTCACTGAGCAAAGTAAATGGCCACCCTATTCGAAAGACTTAAAAGTTCGATATTCAGCAAAAGCAACTGGAAGCAAGTAATTAGTAAGCCTCAATCTTGGGTTGATTCAATAGGTTTGTATTATTCACTGAAAAGTAAAATCATATCTTACACATCATGTGTCACCACAAGAATATGGTAGATTATCGGAGAGCCACTTGGGAAAAAAGCAGCAAAGTCAAAGTTAACTTGTCTAGACAAAAACTGGAACTATAAGTAGCTTCTCAGAGTCACTGATATTTAAGTATGAAATTAAAAATGAAACCCTAAATCCACAATTTGGGGGCCTTGTTCCTTAATACAGACTTCGGGGTGTTGAGAAGCACAGCATATTATTTTATTAAGTGTTTTTTGGGGGGAAGAAGGGGATTTGGAGGTAAAACTGCTGGCTTTGTAGGCAAGGTCATGACCTTTGACAACTTTGGAGCTTATCTCTTTCATCTTCTCACTCCCTTGAGACCTCTAACTTGCAGAGGAATCAAGCCTGTAAGCTTGGGCGAGACAGAATTCAGCATTGTTGTGGAGCTAGGCTCTCTCTCTCCCTCTCTTTTTCTCTCTCGTTCTCTCTCTCTCTCTTTCTCTCTCTCTCTCTTTTTTTCCCCTCTAAACAAAACAGATCTGAACTGAGCCAAGGAAACAAAAATGTATTGTTCCTCGCAGATGGAAGCGAGTGTCGCCTAGGTAACCAGATTAATCTCCTTTTTCTCTCCCTTCCTCTCTTGTAGTGCGGTAATCGGTGGGCTCTTTTCACAAAAAAGCCAGCCTCAAAGCTGGGGCTCTAACTAGGTTCCTAATTAGCTGCAATTTACAATGAAGACAACATGATGAGATAATAGAAATTTGCAAAATAATGACATACCTCAGCAAAATATTCCTCCTCCTAAGAACCATTTTTATACAAAAACAATAAAGAGGGCCCTTCTAAAGCAAAGCTGGAAAATGGTGGTGTATTATGTGACACAGAACATTATTGTTCGCCTCTTGTTCCCCCAATCAACAGCTTATTGTTTGGCATCTTAAATAAAAATGACTCAAATACAGGCCACATAATGATCTCCATTGCGCTAATACACTGTATATACTGAGTAGTCAAAAATGTACGGGAGCCAATGCCAGTGGGGCTGATAAAGTAGCAGGGCCCAGGAAGGTAATTTACAATACAATGCAATAAGCATTATTACTGTTCTTAATCACACATATCTTTCTGATTCCTGTCAGGATGCTTTCTGACATCAAAAAAGGGCACCCAAAAGGAGGACAGCTAGTTAATGAAATATGATGGATCACATTTGTTTTCATGTGGTGGTTAGCTCAAATGAAGCAGCCTCCAGACTGTTAGCCAACAGTATTCTCTTGTGTGACATCAAAGACTACCATTCAATGAGGGCAGAAAAAAAAAAAAATCACAGTAAGACAGCACAGAGGGAGGAGCTTTAGGAACTGAAAGAAACATTAATAGTAATCTCTACCTTATGCCCAAAAGAACAGAGCATGAGCAAAAAATGCCAAGGCCAACTAGTCACTGATTTCACAATGAGGATCATCAGCACCTATGCCGATTTATGGAGAATGGAACAGCTAACGTGCAGTGGGTGAGATTTGACATTTTGCTTCAGAGGAGCAATTTGTCACTAGTGACAGGAGGTGCATACCCTCATGCCTTGTCTGGATCAAGATTACAGCATCCTATGAAACATGGAATCCAAATAATAAAATAGAATTCAATGCCATGTTTTGCATCAACAAGAATCATTCATAAATGGCAACAGATTGTCTAACCAATCAGGGAAAAAAACAACCGTACACAAAAAGTAAGTCCACATTTGCTTATGGACTAGTAATTTTGAAGAGTACAGCTGCACATACTTGAAAACTAATGGCCCCTGGACTTCCCCATAAATAACTATTGACTAAAAACCAATTGGCTAGGGACAGAAAAAGCATTAACCCCTTGGTCATTTGGCCCTCCATAACAAGAAGACAACTAGTCCCCTCACAAAGTAATTAAAAGGTAACAAGTAGGACAGATTAGAGAAGATGCCAAATGGGCTCTAATGACTTTGGAGGAAAAATTGTCGTATTTGGTAATAACATTTGCAGAAATGCAAAAAAGGAAGACCATCTGGGTGTATCACAACCCCAAAGAGTTTGGCATCCGTATTTTGGAAATGTGGCAATAATATCTTGACTTGCATAGGGCTATCAACCTTTCCAAAGATTATTTTTTTCTTTTTTTTTGAATCTCAGCCAAGAGAGAAAGAGAGCAAAAGGCTGTGACACAGTGCTGAAAGCCAAGGATTGGTGGTCATAAATATCTGCATTTTTGCTTCTAGATTTTCCATGGATTTAACATTTACTATAAAATGAGATCTACTCACCAAACAAGGTTTACTTTTGAGTTTTATACAATCCTTACAAGAAATGTTTTCGTCCATATAATCCATTCAATGACTCAATATAGTCATTTTGATGGAAATGACAAAGAGGAATGTGTTATACTACTAAATGACAGTATAAGGTATAAGGACAAGAATGCTTGGCTTCAAGGAGTTATCTAACTTCCTGTAACCTCTATTTCTATCTCTTTAAACTGTCAATAATTGTGTTCATCTTTAAGATTGTTTGAAGAATTAATAATAACCAGTGCACCAAGGAATATCAACTCTGCTTTATTCCTGCACACCCCTACCAGTTCTACTCTTAACTTGCTGTATGACCTTAAGTGCTTAGTCTCATTTCCAACCTCTGCAAAATTAGGGAGCATATACCAAAGATTTCTTCCAAATCTAACTTTCTATAATTCTGATAGTTCAGTCATATTTAGGACTTTGAGACTTACACATCAAATGTGTTGAATATTGTGTTTTTCCTTCTAGGATATGTTCAGCTCTTTAGTGATGGATATATCAAAAATATAGGGCAACATTTCTAAGCAAATGATAAAGAGAGCAACAAACTTAAGGGAAAATGTTTTGTTATCTGCATTTTAAAATCTGGTTTTTGCTTTTAGAATAACAGACTGGGAAAGTTGCCCATGAGGTTGGGCTGAAAAGAAGTATCTATGAAAAAGGTGATAAGGTGGTGGTTAAAGGGAAATGGGGTGTGAACGAAGGGTTTAATAAGATGAGAGTGATTTGAGCATGTTTATAGGTTAAGGAGAACAAGTCAATAGAGGATAGACAAAGGATTAAGAAAATTGATGTAGCAAAGTCTCGAGGTGATGTGAGCAGAGTAGATCCCAACCACTAGTGGGGAGTGAACTTCAAACAGAGGAGGGGATGCTTCATCCTCTGACCCTGCAGAGAATCTGATTTGGTGGGTTACAGAAAGTGGTATGTATGTAGATGGGACAGGTGGTGCACACTTATGGGAAATGGGGTCATCTGAAAGTGATTGGGGTGGTGTTTTAAAGAGAGAGGTGAAGGTTTGGGATAATTGCTTAGAAGAGTGAAAGGAGATGAGAAAGGTGTGGGTGGGTAGTAGCAAGGATCTGTTCTGTTGCCTGATTTTCTCCAGAGATGATCCACTGCCACAGGGAGATGAGCTTCAGAAAAGGCAGATTGTAGAGTTCAGCAGCATGATAACTATCAGAATTATAGAAAGTTAGATTTGGAAGAAATCTTTGGTATATGCTCCCTAATTTTGCAGAGGTTGGAAATGAGACTAAGCACTTAAGGTCATACAGCAAGTTAAGAGTAGAACTGTAACCTGACTGAAGTTTCCCAGACTCCTGGTTCAGGACTGTTTCCTCTACAAATTGAAATTCTGTTCCCTAAAATATTTCTCTTTGCATATAACTCTTATCAAATATTAGCAAACACAGTATAACATTAAGTACAACCATAAGAGGAGGTCAATTTGAAATACAATACTGCATTTAAATTAAAATGTTTTCCAGCCTTTAATCCTATGAAAATTATGTGTACATCTCTACCCAATGGAAACTTACTACTTCTTATAGATACAGACAAAAACAGAGATTAGAGAAATAAATGTCCAAATATGAGATTTGAAATGGAATATTTAAAATCTAGAATTATAGTTTCAAAGATGAAAGGAACCATATAGATTGTCTGAGCCAATTTCCTGTTGTGTTTATTCTAAAACCTGAGTCTCAAAAAAAAAAAAAAAAAAAAAAAAAGAACACACAGCAATGAGACATTGTTTATTCCGTTCTACACCTTTGTCCAGGCTGGAAATATGTTAATAAAGAGTCCATTTCTTCTAGGCTGATCAGACACTTAGAGGGAGGAAAAAGCTACCTGTGGAGTTGTACAAAGATCCTACCAAGTTCATTGCAATGGTGGTTAATTAAATGTTCTCAGTGTCTCAGAGCTGATTTTCCACTATAAGGAATCATTCTCTTCCAGGAAGAGGTGTAGTAATTCAGTAAATTGGAGTTCAATTTTACTTAACATCATCTCATCTATATCTGTATATTTTCCTTCTAAAATACGAAACCAGTTAAAGTTATTAAAAGTTAAAACCTTTTCCCCCTTTGGTATAACTTCCCATATGATCCATCCCGGGTTCCACAGTGTGGCAGCCTCTTTGGTGAAGCTAAACTATAATTAGGCCCTTCTAGTAATTAAATCCCTGGACAAAGAGGAAGACAGAAGCATGTGCTACGGAATTCTAGAAGAACATAAGTCACATTAGAGTAATTTTCCCATTTATTTACTTTTACAAAGTTTTGACTAAGTATGGTTGAGTAGTCCTTAAAGTCTCAAAGGAGCCAAACCCCATACAATATTTAGGTAATGAAAGGTCAAAGTTCTTTGAAGTGGGAGGCCCCACCAACCTCCCATTCTTCATGAAGATATGTGGTGCAGTTTACATCAATAACTAAAATTTTGACTTGGGTGATCACGTTGGTCATGATACCTGAGGGTACTAACAAAAATGTGGATTTCTCTCCACCCTATCCCAAAGTCAAGACAAGCAACACACGTAAAAAAGGGCTCTCCCAGCAGAATTAACAATGTTCAGTCAGTGCTCTTTACTTAAAGGAAGAAAACAATTAAGTGAAACCTTGAAGTAATCTCATTCTGCCTGTTTAGCCTCTTCATCCCTCAATGTGTGGTTAGCAAGTGTGGCAATCAGGCTAAGGCCTGCTATCATTCGGCCTTAATTAAAAAAGACACAAGCAGTGGAGCTGTGAATTAGAAATGTAGCTACGCACTACCCCTGATTAATTCGAGGCTCATGTTGGATTAATAACTCCAAACAAAGAACAAAAGGAAATTGTTATGCGAATTGCAGCCCTCCCAGGCCAGACAAAGGTCAAATCACAGGATTTCAATTTCATCCGGAGTCGCTTAATCAAATCCCTCGGAAGGAAGACCATATGTAGTTCTGAAAGCTACCCATTGTAGTCCTCCTGTCGCTGGACCTGAGGGACAGCACAGTCATCCTCTCAAACTATTCTCAATCGCTTCTCTTCTTTCCCCTTTAATATGACAAAAACTTCATTATTATCAGTGATTAAAGAAGACGAGGTCTGCCCTGCAGAAAACATCTCAACAACTGCTGGCTTATGGAGGAAGCTGGACACTTGGCACTGAGCCTACAGACCCTGTTCCCTTTCCTGAGAAAGGTCTTCTCCAGCAGCAATGGAGTCATAACCATCATGGTGGTGACATCATTGGCACAGCATTGGGAGGGGAGCAGTGGTAATACCATATATTTATCAAGAGGTGATAAGGCAATATTAAATAAAAGGCAAAGGAAGGAAAGGTATGGTCCATGAGATTTCAGAGGGCATCAGGAGACAGAGCACTCTCCCATGGCTACTAGCTCAGGAGCTCTGCATGAGATGAGGACAGGGGTTTAAGTGCCTCTCAGGAGGCCTGAGAGACACAGCCAGGCACCCCCAGCCCTTCCCCAGCAGCTCTAGAGTTCATCCACATTTGAGGTTTCCTTTTCTTAGAGAGTACAGGAAGAACTGATGTAGGCTGAGAATAATAGACTCATTAGCAAGACGGTTTAAGTGGCTTGAAGACGTGATGACTACATTGCAGCATTAACACTTTGCACCCTGTCAACACCAAAGAGCTACTAATGGTAACCTCTCAGGGCCATTACAACACTGTCCTGTATAAACAAGGCCCAGTGCTCCTCAAATGAAATTCTAGCAAATTAGGTAGTTTCTCTCAATGACAGAAGTATTACCTTTGGGAGATTTTAATAAGAATCCCAAGGTAGCCCTTTGGCCCAACAAAATAAGCACCAGTATCTGATGGCAATGATGGCAAATATAATTCATATGTGAGTGATTCACTGGAGTGCTTAATAAAGTGTCCCGTGCATGACATGTGCTCAGCAATTCTGTACTCTTGGGATTTGTATCATTCAATCTGATACGGCAAGATTTTCAGCCTCTACTTTCTTCAATAGAATGCAATAATAGTTGGCACCTTCACATGTTCTAAATTTAGTCATTTAAGAAATTCACTTATTCCCCTGACCTCCCATAGCCTTTTGTCAGGGCTTCTTTAACTGAACGCAGCAGCTAATCATACACATTCTTGTGTATCTTGTATCATTCATTTATTCATCCATCTCTTTGTCCATTGAGTAAATATTTTTTGAGTACTTAGTAAATGTCAGACATTGTGCTAGGTAATGGTGATAAAAAGATGACTAAAAGCAGATAAAATCCTTGTTCTCATGGTTTTTACAATTGAGTCAATGGGACTGATAATAAACAAATGCAAACATAAATGCAAATTAAAATGCCATGTGCATCAGAAAGGAGAGATACATAAAGTTCTAACCTATCAAGGGAGGCTGTGGGAGCTTTCTCTGAAGTACTGACTTTTCTCAAGTGTGAACTTGGTAGAAAGAGTGAAGACAGAGGCAGAGTCTCTACTGTCTGAAACAGTGTGACAAGGGGATTGGTGTGAAAGGGGCATGTGCCTACAACTCAGGTGGCAAGACAGAAGGCAGTGTGAGCTGATTCTGGGGAGGCAGGTAGACCTGGACCATAAAAAGCAGCCTTGTAGGCCATGTTAAGGATTCTGGTGTCATCCTAAAAACATTAGGAAACCTCTAAAATTCTATAAGAGGAAGAAGTGGTCAAGATTCAATTAGAGTTATGCAACCATTGTAATTTGCCTACCATTCTACAAGATCTCTAGTGGTTGAAAACCATTCACTGGTGTCCCTTCCCAGTACCTAGCACAAAAGTTGACACAACTGAGTGGCATCTCCCACTAAAAGATTGGCAAGGCTAATTCTGTTGATATCATTGCTCCTTCACTTATATCACTCATACTCCCACCCCCTCCCCTCTGGTAATCATCAATTTTCTATAGTTAAAGTCTTTTTTTTTTTTGGTGTGTCTCTTTTTTCCTCTGTTCATTTGTTTTGTTTCTTAAATTCCACAAATGAGTGAAATCATATGGTATCTTTTTTTTTTGGTGTGTCTCTTTTTTCCTCTGTTCATTTGTTTTGTTTCTTAAATTCCACAAATGAGTGAAATCATATGGTATCTGTCTTACTCCGATTTATTTCACTTAGTATTACACTCTCTAGCTTCATCCATGGTGCTACAAATAGCAAGATCTCATTCCTTTTTATGGTTGAGTAATATTCCATTTTATATATTATATAGAATATTATATATTATATATTTATAATATATATTATATATATTTATATGATATATATATCTCCCCCAAATCTTTTTTATCCATTCATCTATCAATGGACACTTGGGTTGCTTCTATAATTTGGTTATTGTAAATAATACTGCAACAAACATAGGGGTGCATTTACCTTTTTGAATTCATGTTTTCAAAGCACTTTAATATGCTGTTTGTTCAATACCATTGAATGAATGAAAGGCTTTTCTTTTAGCTGAACCATTGGAAGATAGCAGTGACCCCAATAAAACTGATCATGAGTAAAGAAACGGCATGCATTCCTCCCTAAAATTTATTGCTATTGTTTGGGTTGGGTTGGTTGACTACTCAAAGGAAAATTATGATTTCTGACTTCTGAGATATTCAAAGGTGTAATGTTGTTGCTTTGGGCAGATAAACCCCCATATCTGAAACCTAAAGTTTTGTATGTCAATTTAATGGATATCAAAAAAGTCATAAATGTATCCAGAAGTTTTAATTCCCAGGGAGCACTCATGCAAGCTATGTGCCTTAGTGACATGCGACTATCATATAATAAGCACATTCAGGAAGCATATTCAGATGTTTGTTACACATGATAGAACAGCTACATCAAGAATTTTTAAGGATTATTCAAGTTTCTCTTAAAGCCACTTCATTTCCTTCCCAAAAAGCACTGTTACTTGATCTGCATAGTTAAGACAAACCTCAGAAATGGGATGAATGTTAAATTTTTCATATTAGTCTGAAACTCAGACAAGCTGTCCAAATCCCAGATATAAAATGTACCATATCTTGTGGACATTTTAAGTCTATGGTGTCTGATTTGGAGAAATAAATTTTATCTCACTACAAAACTCGATTCTTTTAGATGGTTTGTAAACATTACTTCAAATTATACTCACCAAAATAAGCATCCAAATTAATTGCTAAACCTGAAATTTCCTTTTACTAGATTTTGACACTGGCATACACAGTCTAAATTTAGGGTCCTTTTAAATATTTATCCTTAGAGTAGACATGGAGAATCATAAAACTGCCTCCCATTAGTTGAGCAAGTAAATGTGTCATTTACTCAGCCATTCATTCATTCATTCATTCATTCATATTTCTTTTAACTGAGTCTTTATAACAGCCATGAGGCACAGGTATCCATTTGCTAACTCCTTCAATATTTATTGAGTGCTAGCTAAGTGTAAAGTACTGGGAATAAAGCATCAACTAAAGCAGACAAAATCGGGGCAGACTGGGTGGCTCAGTGGTTTAGTGCTGCCTTCAGCCCAGGGCCTGATCCTGGAGACCTGGGATTGAGTCCCACGTCAGGCTTCCTGCATGGAGCCTGCTTCTCCCTCTGCCTGTGTCTCTGCCTCTTTTGCTCTTTGTCTCTCATGAATAAATAAATAAAATCTATAAAAATAAATAAATAAATAAATCAGACAAAATCCGAACCTTTAGGGTACTTTCATTATCTTTATCATGTGTAAGGAAAATATGACTTCATGGTAGACCTCTACTTCTGAAATTCACAGTGTTAGGTTTTTACCACTTTGGTATGCTTTTCTTAAGACATTGTGACCTTAGTAAGCATTTAGTCATAGTCTCTCATGTCAGAAGCTAATTTAGACTAGGATAAATACCTCGAGCAGATTCTTCAATTTTAATAATTTATTAGAATACAAAGAGATGCATTATTGCTTCAGTATTTTGAAATATAATGGAAATGGAGTATAATGGTTAGAAGAATTAATTATGCTTCCTAGGTGTCTACTGTGTTTTAACTAGAAAATAATTTCTTTTGAATTCTTTTAAAGTGTATCTCTACTCACCCAACCAAAATATCAAGTTGATTTTATAACAAGACAAGGAGATCATATAGTCTGCATTGCACTGTCACATTAACTGAAACTAAACCAAATTTTATAGCAATATAAATCAATTTAGATTTAACCTCCTAAATAACTGTTTTATGACAGCTATAAAAGTAAGTAACATAGCTTAAAAATAACTATCAAAATTCAGAAAATAATGAGAATTCATCAGCATTTGCTCAAGATGAATATTTTGCTTCAAAACAAGTTGATTGGACTAAATTGGTCTACATTTTAGACATTTCTAAATATGTGTAATAATTTTCAAGCATTAATTCCAAATTATCATACTCACAGATGCTGCCACAGTAACAAGTAGAAGGGGTCGAGAATATGTTAGGGTTGGACAGAATATATAAAAAAGAACTACAACCCTTAATATCCAGTTACTCTGTAACTGAGTATTCAGAATTTTATTTGACCTAATTATGAAAAGATTATAAAACCTCAGTTTGGGGATTCCTGGGTGGCTCAGAGTTTTAGCACCTGCCTTTGGACCACGGTGTGAACCCCAGGATCGAGTCCCACATCCGACTCCCTGCATGGAGCCTGCTTCTCCCTCTGCGTGTGTCTCTGCCTCTCCCCCAACCCCTCTCTGTGTCTCTCATGAATAAATAAATAAAATCTTTAAAAAATTAAATTATATCAAATTAAAACCTGAGTTTAAGTACTTAGATTTTCACTGAGCAAAATAGAGTAAGATTGGTAATCCACACTAAATTTATCCCATAGGAAATTCCAGAAATGGTTTCTATTAACAAGATAACCTCAATGTATATAAAAACTATGATTACTAAAAAAAAAAAAAAAATGAAGTATAACCTGCATTCTCTAATTAAATATTTATCCAAACCTTTCCATTTACATGTTCTGGGGCACCTGGGTGGCTCAGCTGGTTAAGCATCCGCCTTCAGCTCAGGTCATGATCCTGGGGTCCTGAGATCAAGTCCTGCATGGGGTTCCCTGCTCAGCGGGGAGCCTGCCTCTCCCTCTCTCGCTCCCCCTGCCTGTGCTCTCATGCTCTCTCTCTCTTTCTCTGTCAAACCAATTAATATTTTTAAAAAAATAAATAACATTAAAATGTTCAGTTACCTAAAAAAATTCTCTGTAAATTATAATCATTCCTCTTACTAAATTTTAAATGTGCAGTTACTTTAAAAAAAATCTCTAATAAAATTATGTAAAAAATCTGTGGAAAATACTTTTAAAACATTAACTATCCTCTTTTTTAGGGTATAAAATAGAAAAGAGGAAGAAAGCAAAAAAAATTAAAAGTAACAAAACAGCTCTTGAATAAAGGGAATCTGAGCAAAGTTGGAGAGCACAGGCATTGATACTTAAAGGATAACAGTAGAGTAAGAAATGGGAAGATAAGAACATACAGGTTGCGATCCAAAGACTGTGGCAGACAGGAATCTGAGATCAGGGTAATCCTAGTGTGTGTCTAAAGGAAAGAAACATTTTTCTAAACTCATACAAAAGGTCTGAAGGTTACATAAACAAGGAAAAGAATCTAATCTAGAGAAAAAGAATAGTTACCAGTTCAACTCTAGTTCTCTTGCCTAAACACCTCCATTTCTACTTTTTAACATAATAAATTTGCTAGCAGTTTTCCCAAAGAAAATATTATGTTAGATATAAAGAACAGTGACTCTCTGTCTTATCTTCCAATACTCGTAAGAAGATGAGCACTTCTTAGTAAGGAGAGACTCTCTGCCCCTACCTAGTGGTATCTAATGCATGATACAGGGAAAACCAAAATATTCCTCCCAAATCTTCAAACCAGCTGAAAGCTGATAAACAAATGGTCAATGATAAAACACCAATATAACTTTCAAAGCTATTCACAAAATAAACTACCACACTTAAAATAAATCAATGACAACGATGACTGAATAAAAGTATTCCATGGAATAAATAACAATACTCATTTGTAGCCACCACATTTTCTTCTCAAAGAATCAGAAAAGTGTGCTGGCTCTGATTAATATGAAGAAGAATATTAAGATTAGCAAAAACATAATAATAAACCTAGGAACTCTATATACGTAACAGTTAGCTCCTGAAGACCAGATTTACTTTCTAATCCACATTTCTATAATAGACTGAATTAGTGTATTTAAATAAAATCTTAGGGGCAGCCCTGGTGGCGCAGCGGTTTGGCGCCGCCTGCAGCCTGGGGCGTGATCCTGGAGACCCGGGATCGAGTCCCACGTCAGGCTCCCTGCATGGAGCCTGCTTCTCCCTCTGCCTGTGTCTCTGCCTTTCTCTCTCTGTGTCTATGAATAAATAAATAAAATCTTTAAAAAAAAATAAAATAAAAAAAAATAAATAAAATCTTAGATTTTGAACATACACAACATGGCTTAACCTCTTTTTAAATGGCCAGATTCAACATAGCAACACTCTTAAAAAGTAGTCAGAATAAAGCAAACTATCTCATGGTATTTAGTGTAAACATAGTAAAAAAGGAAGCAAAGAAAAACTAAATTTGGCATTGGCAGTTTGGCTCTTTTGCTTCCTAAAGGAAATGATTTTGACAGGGTAACCATGGAAGTAAAGATTTCAGTGATACTTGCTTCCTGGACTGCAAAAGATAACATAATCTTGACATGTAAAGAGCTTCTCCACTTTGCATTAGATGCTCTTAGTATAAAAGATTTCTTATCTCAAAAGAGAAATCTATGATATAACGAATAGAGAAGTTGAATCACTATGTTGTATACCTGAAACGAATGTAACATTGAATGTCAACTACATTAAAATTAAAGTGAAAAAATGATTATTTTTTAAAGTATTTATTTATTTATTTGTTCATTTATTTATTTATTTATGAAAGAGCAAGAGCAGTGGTGGGAAGCAGGGGGTAAGGCAGGTGAAGAAGGAGAGGCAGACTCCCTTCTGAGCCGGGAGCCCAATATGGGGGGTCAATCCCAGGACTCCAGGATCACAACCCAAGCCGAAGGCAGATGCTTAACTGACTGAGCAACCCAGGCACCCTTAGAAAAAAAAAATTAAAGAGAGAAATCTGGAAAAACTTTTTTTCTTTTTTTTTTTTTTTTTGATCATTGATTGTAATTAGTGGCTGGAAAAAAACCCATTAGTACATGGATAGAACTGATAAGGCTGATACAGAGGAGCTGTTAATTCTGGTTATGGGATGTTAAATTGCGTGCAAAGATTTCTTTAAAGTTCTCCACTGCACATCTGCAACACAGTTAATGTAATCTCATCCCTCAGTCACTGAGGGAATAATGTATCACCATCACAAATTCACACCAGACTCCAAGGACTTTGCAGTGATTGTGAATGTAAAACCTCAGGCCACAGCAGCAGTAAACCATTTAAGAAAGGTCTATATATAGATAAACTTTTAAAAGTTAATTTGAAAGCCAAGTGAACCCACAAAACTTCATATCACATTGGTATAGTTGTAGTGTGATTGCTTAACAGGAATTCTTCATAGCAAAACATGTGAAGATTGCCTCTGATTCACTACTCAGCTACTAAATCCCTTTATTAACATTGATAAAACTAGCAAACATTGGTTCATGTATCCTTTCTCTTGCTTCATTCCATGGCATGTCTGTCACTACTATATACTCCCATTTCCTCAAAACACCTCTTCCCTTAGATACTGAGATTCCAACCTAATCCAACAGACTCTTAAAACTTGAAATTCCTTAAGACTTGTCCTACACATTTTTCGTTATTTGTTTTATGTGTTATTTACTCCCATGACTCCAAGCACCATCTATATAAGAACACTCAAATCTGCTCTCGACTTCAGACTACCATATTCTTTCCACATCTCCATTTGAATATCTTGCAGTTACCTAAAATTCAGCATGTTCAAAATTAAATCATCATCTCCCCCTGCTCCTCCTCAAATTTTTCTAAATGGCACAGTTATTCACTGAAACCAAAGGTTAAAAATTAGGCATGATCCCTAAAATCCAGTAAATGATTAGGTGCCATTAATCTATCCTCTTAAATATCTCTCCTCTTTGACATCATGGTCACATCACTCTACTTCAGGCAGAGGCATAGCATGATAAGATGTTGATCAGTGGATGGAAAGTTTTCCCAGCATGATTTACAAAAGCAGTATCCTTTCTGTTAGTTATTCAAATTGTTATTTGAAGGTAATATCTCAAAGTATTTTTAAAGAGCAGAATGAAAAGTCATAAGGATGGCAGTGTGAAAATCAGTCTGGGACATGTACAGAGGCCCTCCTAAGGCAGCCCCTTGTTCATGTGCCCACTCTTTCACCAAAATCATCTTCCTGCCCTTAAGTCCCCCAATACTAGAACTTGGCTCTGCCTTTAATTGTAGGTTACTGTGACCTCTCCCTGGACCACTAGTGCAGGCTACTCATATTATCTCCCTACTTCCAGCTTAACAATAACCCACAACCCTCGGACCAACTATCTCCCTACTTCCAATCTTGTTTCCCCACTACATCCTTCACCTCACATCTAAACACCAAAAAATGCAAATTCAATCACATCATACTTTTCCATTGTCACCACAATTCTAAGAAAAGTCCAACATTTTTAACAAGCTTCCAGATCCCTTCCCAATCTAGTTCCTGTTTAACTTGTTCACTATTCTGTGTTATCCCGAAGTTCTCACCTGGTAGTTCCCTGATTTCATCATGCCTTCACTTCTGGGCCTTAAAAGTTGCTATCCCATGGCTTCCAGGTTTTGAGGGTAGGATCGATTTCTCTGGCTGCCTAGATTATGACCTTTTCCTCTTCTGCACCTTATGCAGTCAAAACTTTTGCAGCAATCAACACTTTTACACTAAGGGTACTTTTTAAATGACTATATTCTCTTCTAGTCTGCATGATCCCTAGGGGCAGGTGATCAGAACTGTCCTATTCAGTGCAAAACTCCTAGCACTTAGCACAGTGCCTATCACACAGCAGGGACTTACTAAAGATTGTTGGATAAATGGAGTTGGCAGTTTCTTTATAATTCAGATTAATAGGAGCCATGGATAAGAGTTTTAAAGTGGTAATATATTAAATAGCTGAAAGGAAGATTCATTTAAAGTTAAACTAAAATTTGGACAGTAGGAAAATATATGCTGATTGTCTCGCAACGATATGTGGCATCTTCCTCTAACCTCTTGAATTTATATGCTGCTATGCCAGTACGATACACAGACTAATTTAAAAATCAAATAACAGACTCTAAGAAGTTGTAACAATCCCTGGATTAGTATAGGATGATAACTAAAGGATCTGCTATATTAAATCATGACAATAAAAGTAAAATCCCTCCATCTTTTCCTGGATTACATCCAGAGCTCAAATCAGAGAGCACTAAATGAATAATAATGAATGTATGCCTCTGTGAATGATTGAAGATTGAATCACATTTTAACTAGATTGTATTTATAAGTCCCTTTGGATGACATAATTACAATTCAAACCATACACTAATTAGCAGCAAACATCTATTTAATATTATTTAGTTGGTTTAAAATATATTTTTTTATGTTTCTGAAAACAAGTAAGAGGAAGGACACTTTACCTAAACACAAGAATCTTAAGGATCTAAGTCAACAAATAAGTTGATGCTACCCTAGAAGCAAAACTAATCATATTTCAAAAATAAATAGTTGTATTTTATTTTTATGATAAATATAATGACTAAATATACTCATCTATAGGAGACACAGCAAGAAAATATAAAATACAGTTTTTATTATAGAATAACATTTTTAATAGCAAATTTATATTGTTTTCTATTTCCTATGTTGCTTAGCAATTGTTTACAATTACTTTAAAATTCAGATAATTCTTCATCCGTTATATACCACAGTTAAATGTACCATAATGGAATAGTTACCAAGAACCAAAACTTTCCCAACATTTTTTATTTTTAGATAGAATTCTATTTTGTCCCCACTTTGCCTGCCCGGTAAATACTCCTTTCATTGCGCTGAGCGGCTAATTTCATTTATGTTTTTTTTTTTTTTAATGTTGACCACTGTCTTTCAACATTATTTTCCTTTAAGTTCTTATGATTTTTAAAGTTCCTGAGTGATGAAGAAATTAGGAAGAAAGCCCTAAAAATTCAGAATATAGTGGTTCGAAGATAAAATTATTACTATTATTATTAAAAATGTTGTTTATTTATTCATGAGAGACACAGAGAGAGAGGCAGAGACATAGGCAGAGGGAGAAGCAGGCTCCCCCTGGGGAGCCCAATGAGGGACTCGATCCCAGAACTTCAGGATCACGATCAGGATCCTGAACTTTGTCTGAGCCAAAGGCAGACACTCCACCAATGAGCCATTCAGGCATCCCAAAATTATTATTTTTTAAATAGGAGAATAATCGTGCTTGCCTCGACAGCACATATACTAATAAATTGGAGGATAATCAACTTTTAATATTGTATTTTCGGATAGTTCTAGTTAATTGAAGAATTCAGAAATAGCTCATATTTGTCATATCTATGCAGCACTTCATATGTGCTAGAGTTGGTTCCAACTGCTATATATATATATATATATATATATATATATATATATACATATATATATATTAGTATGTATATATATGTATATAAATACATTTAATTCTCATAACAACCCTGGGAATTAGGTTTATGTCTACCTTTGTTTTACTGATGGGATGAAGTTACATGCTGGGTCAGAGAGTGAGGAACAGAAGGAGTTTGGGTTTGAACTCAGTCAGTCTGTTTCTAGAGTCCATGCTCTATGTGGCTATGTGGTGCCAATTCTGCAAACGCCAGTAGTAGTAATTTTTGCATAGTTCACTAACAAAAATAGTCTTTTTAGGTTCTGATGTTCTTATGTATTCTAGTTTCTAACTTACAAATTACTAGTTTTCTTAAAAGTCATTTATAACATATTACTTTAGCACTCTGACCATATTAACCCATAAAATATTATGTAATATACCATTTTTCCATATCTTGAAAAATGAGAACTGCTGGCACAAAGCATGAAGAAAAATTTAAAAATCAGAGTTAACTCAGTACGGCTGCAGATTATGGTATCAGAGAGCAGTAAGGGGTAAGGCATGGGACACATTATAAAGAACTATGAGGCCAGCTGTGACTTCCCAACTTCATCCATAGGTAATGATACCAAAAGTGATTCTCAGCATTGGCATGACAAAGTCAAATCCATGTTTTAGAAGGATCATAACTGAGGAAATATTGAATGTAAACTGGAGACAAGCAAGTTATTGGCAATGCTGTTATTGTTAGTCAGCAATGATATGGTCTAAGTTAAAGTATTTAGAATGAGGATGGGGGAGAGACTGCACAAAATCAACATACAGATAGTAGATGGATTTGATTTAGCAAATGGTAATACTGGGGTGAAGTAATAAATCATGGGGGAAATTATAGTAATAGCTAATATTACATAAATACCAATGTCCTGACATTGTTTTGATTTTCTACAAATAATTAGAGCCAATACAAGAATGATAATATAAGCCGTGGAAGGGGAAAAAAAAAGGATGTATCATTATAAGCATTAGTTTTGGTTGTATACTATTCTAACATTAAACATCGTTTAAATCTGCATTTTTAAATACCATCTGAAAACATTTAGTTCTTGAAAATACCAATAAATATTTGTAATTTTACCTATAATAAAATCAGCCAGCATTGACCAGTAATATATTGTCCCAGGAAGGCTTTGATATAACACGCTAAAAATTTAAGATTGAATATATTTTTCTTGTTCGATTATAAAAACCACAATCATAGCAAATGATTCTATGAAAATGATATTTTTATAGCAAATTTTCTATGAAGAATTAGTTCAGTATGGTAGTATTTCCTGCTGTTTAACTATAGCAGCTACCAACAAACCACATTTAAAAATTAACCCATTAAAAAAAAAATTAACCCATTCATTAATTCATGTATTCATTCAAGGAGATTGTGCCAGCAGTGTACTGGGTGTGAAAAGCTGTAGTAAGATCTTTGGGAAGCAACATGAGAGAGAAGGCATGATTGATTTCTGAAAGAAACTTAAAACCTAACTAAAGAGGGACGCCTGGGTGGCTCAGCAGTTGAGCATCTGTCTGTGACTCAGGGCCTGAGATCGAATCCCACATTGGGCTCCCTGCGTGGCGCCTGCTTCTCCTACTGCTTGTGTCTTTGCCTCTCTCTCTCTGTGTCTCTCATGAATAAATAAATAAAATCTTTAAAAAAAGGAATAAAACCCAAAAACCTAACTAAAAAAACTACATACAGGTGAATCTCTAACAGTAGCAGCTAAATATGTCAATGAAAAACATTTTATTTTCACTGAAATTTCCTTTAGGCTATTCTCTCTTCTACCAGTTAGGACACAATATAGGTCAGTACTTTACACTTTGTAACATTTGAACATTGTGGGTATTTTGTTTTGGAAGGGGTGTATTAGAAGGTTCTAAAATGGTACCTTCAAACTGGATGCTTGATTTGGGGGGGGGGGAGGAATCCTAAATTACATTAAAATTTGTGAATAAGTGCATTTGTGAAAAGAAGGTCCATAGATTTCACCGAAATTTCAACGAGTTTCATGACCCTCAATAGGTTAAAAACCACTAGGTCTTTTATCTAAATAGGAAATTAATCTAAACCATGTTTTTCCAAAATGAGTGGAAGTAACTTTTCTTGTCTACTTTGTTATAATTTTTTCCAAATGTCTTCATGATTCTATTGCAGGATCAGGAGTGGAAGTGATAAAGCATCATCCAAAAAAGGCACCTTCCTAAAACTGCTAGTAAAATAGCTAGCCAGCCTTGAAATTTTTATTTGTAGAACTCAAGATTTTTATAAATCATTTATTCAAGGTTTTTGATGTCTAACTTAAAAAAATAGTTTGAAACTCCAGGATCACTGCAAAATGTAATTTATTAAAAAAATTCAATCCAGGCACTAAATAAATAACAAAGTCTCTTTGCTTTTTAGGAGAACCTAAATTATATTTTTATATGTCACAATTTTCTGCAGCATCATAAAGTTCCATTTTGAAACCAGAGGTTCCATGTAGAATAGTTCTCATTGGCCTTCTGAAATAATCTGTGCGAATAGATAGAGGTATCCAGTTAAGTGAGAAGATGATAAACGACATCTTCAGAAACAATAGAAATTCTGTGACTTCATTACTCTCTTGTGGAACATAGTAAGTAAAAATGACTGCATATTTCCAGGGAACTTACCTGTAAGTGATGCAAATAAAATATTTAAGCTCCAGGGTCTGTAATCAGTACACTGTATTGCTGAAAGTATTCTAGTTGTACCAAAGAAGATGTAATGCCACCCCACGCTACGCCTGACTCCAATCAGGATTAGGGATAGATGAGAACCTTATCCTCTTGCACTCAGTGATGATTAGCTGGAATTTGTCATCTGAAGACAACAGTTTTTACAGATCACTTACATATTTCAGACCCCAAATTCAGGACTGTCAATCTTGACCATTAGAAAACATAACTGTTTTAATAATCCAGGTAATTTTCATTTACTCTGACATAGAAAGTGAAACATTTCCAACACAATGATAGTCACAAACATCTTGACATTTTGAAGAAAACAAAGAGTTCCATTCAGCTTCCAAAGAATGAGTGAATAAGAGGGCATTTCATCTTCCCAAACTCCTTTTTTTTTTTTTCTTATTTCTCTAACACAATACACTTAGAAACAAAAGGCAGATTATTAAGTTTTCAAATGAAGCTACTTGTTCCTTTCCCCTCTCTGGACGCCTCACCCCTCCTCTCTGGTGCCCTTCAGCACATCTGGTAACCATGTGTGGTAGTGCTAATGAAGACTTTCCTGAGCGAGTTACAATTAGTTCCGACTGCCGTGGAGCTTTCCTGGGCAGTACCAAAGTCAAAGACAGGAATGGGGGTGCGGGAGAACCAATAACCCTGTCACTTCACAACACCCAATTCTCCCCTGCCCCGGGGACTCTCATCACCGTCACTCCAGAGGAATTTGTGAAAAGAGGTGTAAGCATATACTTTCAGAGCTCCCTCCCTCTTCTTATCCAAGAGCAGCATTTCACCCAACTTGATTGAATGAGACAGGCAGGCAACAGGACTTCTATGATCCTTGGAACAATAGAGAATTGTTAAATAGATGCCCTTTCCCCTTTTGGTCGGTGTAGTAGACTTATCTAACAATTTTATCTCCTTTAATAGAATAAATTTGTGCGATTTACTATTTGATGGATTAGAAGGCACTGCGGAAGCAAATGTACTGTATACAATTAGGCTGTCTTGAAAACGCACACTTTTGTTTACTGTAGGCCTCTTCCCCCCTTCTCAATCAAGCTACTAATAGAGCTGTTTTAAGTTTCAACAAGGACCATATTAACTGCGGGTCTCCACATGAAACAGAATGCAAAACCCCAGCGTCTCCTGACGATGTAAGCTCAAAGTATCCAAAATCCTGTTTTATATTTCTGTCTCAAATCACCGTTATTTCTTTTCAATGCTTTTTTTCCCTGTACCTAGCAAATTCTGAGTCCTCAACATATGCTATCTGATGGCATGGATAGCCATTGTGAGGGATTCTAAGTGACTCTAGGGGTAGAAAACTTAATATAATTATTTTTGGCAACTTGCACCCACATCTTACCCTAACGCAATATACTTTTTAATTTCACTCACCCTGGTCTTAGTACATGCACCTACTCTGTAAATGTTACCAGTGATAACAACCACACTTTACATTTCAGCCTGCCCTACACTCACATACACACAGTTGGAAGGTGAACCCCATAACTATTCACAGTTACAAATAAACATTTAAAAATAAAATTCAAAATCAGAAATAAAAACTGGCTTTCCTAATAGATTATTTGAAGGTATTACAATGTATAAAGTAAACAAAGTAGCATCCTTAAAACAAAGAAATACAGTAATATAGAAATAACATAAAGGGAAGATACAGGGACATTTCTATTTCTCCTTTCCTCAAAGCCAAACACAAATGATATCACGTCCAGGAACAGTGACCATAAATAAAATTAAGTGTATTAGACTTTTAAAAAATTAATCAATTAATCACAGTCCTTCAACATATCTGGCCCTTACATGTAAATAATTCCTTAATAAAAGAAAAAAAGCATCTCTCCCACTATATATAATTGAAAATACTTTACACAACTAAAATTTCTACAACTACCCACCTTCCTGCTTTCCCCTCATTCATTACAAAATATGAATGGTTTAACTGGACAGTGCCAAATCCTCAGACTAGAGAAAGTTTTGCCCTGACCTGGCCAGCTGTTTTGCTTCCATCCCTAGGTAGTTATCCTTCAGAATCGATCTCTGTGTCTTTCAGAAGTGATCAACTAGAACAAAGCAAAACTATCTGCACATCGTTTGTAAGGTTTTTTATTTTTTATTTTTTAATTTTTATTTTATTTTATTTTTTGTCCATACTAGGAGAACTCTAGCAGAAGGAAAAAAAATCACACACACACACACACACACACACACACACACAGATGGAGAAATTGTTTAAACCGTACTGATGAAAATACTGAGATTTATCTATGTTTCAAAATAACAGAATTCTAAAACTCAGAATAAGTTAGCAACACCAAAACTGTATTATAGAATGACGTGTTTTTCACCATTAATTTTTGCTTTATTTTTATGAATAGGAAGTTGACTTTACTCACAATAATGACAGTTAATGACAACTCAGTGAGTCACTGCCTCCTGGGCCTTAAGGAGGAGTAGGTTCATTTATAAGTGATAATTAATGCCATTAAACATTCCAACACTACACTTAGTTAACAGCTTTTGGCATTCAAACTCTAAAATGCTTCTACTGTACCTTACCAAATAATTAAATACTGTGAAGTTACAAAGGGTTAATCTACAAAGGTAACTGACTGGGACAACTCTGCTATGTGTCTTGAGAACAGCATCAGTCCATAATTTTTTATGTTGACCAGTCACCTTTAAATGTGAGCATTATGTTTTAATCTAGCTGCATAATAAGCCGCCTACAAACTCAATACACATTAAGCTGGGCCCCTATTTTAGTTGACATCAACACTCAGTCCTTGGGTTGATAACGTTTGCTCAACAATCTGAGGCTGCCGTGGCAAGTCAGACTTCTAGATGTGATTTGAATGCATTTTTATAAACTGTAGATTCAGTGATTTATATCATGATCATAGGCCTTCTCTCAATATTTCAGGAAGGCGCTTAGAGGTAAACCAGAGTAATATTGGATAACAATCTTAAAAGTTACTTAATATTGGTAAACATGTAAAAGGATCTGATTTCCAGATAATAAAGGATTATTGTAGTGTATGTACAGATGTTTAAATTAACATACACATTCCATTCTTATCTTTCTTAAATTCAGCAGAATAACTGTAAGTCTTCACAAGGCATGTTATCAATGTAAAAGCAATAAAAAAGTCACCCTCTTGTGAATTACTATTTACAGTATTTCACAAGAATGGCATTCACACCCTACAAATGAACAAGGTTGTCTCTTTAAATTGAAGGACACTGCCTGCACTCTTCATCAGTTAGCATTAGCAACGTGGGGGAGGGGAAGGGAGAAAATAACAAACCATTTTTCTATCATTTGAACTCTCTTTGACCCTTGCAAGCTATTCAAGTATGCACTTAAGACAATTCAAATAAATAACACATATACACATAGAGGGAGCAGATATATAGATAGCAAAAGAGTGAATCCTGATAAAGTAGATAGGTTGATACCCAGAAATTAACCATCTTAAAGCCTGTTTCTTGGCATTATCATTGATAGCACAAGAGGAATTCCCATATAAAAATGATAATAACATTTTATGACTTTAATCAATAATTATGGGAACCAGGGTATAAATTCGCTGTGAATCAACGAGAGCTAAAAGAGCCAAGTGATTTAAGAAAAGGAGAGAGCCGCCTTGTCCCCACATTGACTGAAAAAATTTTTGTTCCTCTACTGGGGGAGTGTCAAAGAGACTGGCAAATATAAAATGCAGTGAGAAGTATATGATGAAATATATCATTTAAGTGATATTTAGCTTAAAAAGTTCAAAATATTCCAGTCAAACTTATTTCTATTCCAAAAGTTAAATATAATTTTTGAAGAAAATGTTATATTCCACAAATTGCACTTGTACATATCTATGTTTACAAGAATTATTTCTTCATTTTTACTAAAATATTTCCTCAAAAAAAAAAAAAAAAAAAAAAAAAAAAAAATAAAATATTTCCTCAAACAGAGACTAATTGATGCCTGCTTAGCAATTGCCAGCATTCCTTCTCTATTTAGTGACACTGTGTACTATAGTTTTAAACATACACTTAATGATACTTACTCCTAGGTCTACTTCATTTTTAAACACAAAATACTAATAAAAGCAGTAATCTAAACTTGGCAGGTAAATGCATCAGGAATCATGCATGATGCTCCTAAACATTTTTATTAGGAAGCTTTCTAAAGTCACTCATTCCCTTTTCCCCAAAAAGAGATACAAAAGGAGAAAAAGGTAAAAATGGACATTTAAACATAACAAAACTGTCCTGTATATTTTCTTAATGTTTAGCGAATTTTAGTTATACAGTTTCTAGAAGCAAAAACAAAACCCTACCAAAATTAACAGAGGAAGATAGAGATAAATGAGTCATCAAATAAACCTTTCTTTCAGCCAGAACCCATGTGGATGTGGAGGTTTCTTCAGAGCAAAACATGTGCCTTGAGTTCCCAGGAATCTGTATTATAGTAGGGAGGAGGAATTCAGTGGTCCTGAATATTTATCCCACCCAGGCTTTCCTGTTACCTTGTGGAACAGTGACAATACCAACTCTAGAAACCCGGGGGGTCAAGAGGGAATTGCTCTGTTGTGATTCCCAGTGACCCATAGAGCATGATTTCACCACAATCCCGTGACATGTGACTGGGTTTGGGGAGTTCCAATGTCAGCTCCAAAAACCCTAAGGAGGGCTCTTCCTTTTGTGAAACAAATTAATTGCACAACCAAATATTGCCACATTCTTGAGGCCTATTGACATAATGGAAACTTCAACCCCCACTTTGCTTTGTGTTTTTCCCAAAGAGTAAAAGGAGACCCAGGTAGAGCCCCATATAATTCAAATAAAAGAAGAGAAAAAAGAAATTGTTGGGTTTTTTTCATTATTCATAGTGGGAAATTACAAACTTTAGATTTAAAGTCCAACAGAGAATATTTCCACTCTGTACTATTCACTCTTAAGTGGTATGTGAGAGAGAAAGAATGGAAATCAGTTTGTCCGCTACTTCTAAGTCTTCTAAGCTGTAATACTTTCATCAATATTTACAGTGCCTCAGCTCTGTTTACAGATGTGTAATCACATTGGGCTCAACCAAGTTGCAGAACTCCCTGTGATCTTCATGTGGACATCTCAATTAAAAATTACAAATTAATATTCTCACAATTTTCACTGCTTTTGAAAACTAGTTTATTTACTATAATTCAGTCTGATTCCTAGCATCAAAATCAGAAAAACTTACCTGTATTTATTGCATAGGCTATCCAATCATGGTTTTACTGGGAAAGAGACTTCAGGAGCTCTTCCTCTTTCCCATACCCATAGCAGGATAAAATATAATTTCTAATGGTAAATAGTAAAGTCAAAAAATATGAGCAATCATGGAAACTGTGAGTTTTCCCAACACATATGAGTCACTTACATCCCCAGAAGTAATAAAGCCTCCTGAAAAAAAAATAGAGATTCAAAAGAGATGATGATTTGATGGTTTTTCCTGTGTTTAAGTCAGATTGACTATGACTAAATAATTTCTCAATTGCTAGACTAAAACAAGCCAAAGCAAATAGCTTTTAAAACTTTAAAGTATATTGTGTAGTGGTGACTGTTCAAGGTCTCACTAAAGTCAACACTGGAGAGATAATACACAGATGAGTTAGATGCAGAGGGCTATTCTTAATTCATTGATTATAGAAACAAACAAAAAACCCTCTGCAGCATTGTTGCAACCAGAAAAGTAAATGTAAAATAACATATTCTCACTTGTACATTAACAAATCTGACATGGTACAATTTAATAATAAAAGGGAAAACATATATACTTAAGATAGTTAAAGCCCAAATGATTGCAAAAATGGTAAAATATTTCTCCAGGTACAAGGACCATTGAATAATTTCAGCATTTTCAGGACACTTGGGTGGCTCAGTGGTTGAGCAACTGCCTTTGGCTCAGATTGTGATCCTGGAGTCCTGGAATTGAGTTCCACATCAGGCTTCCAGAGGGACCCTGCTTCTCACTCTGCCTATGTCTCTGCCTCTCTCTCTGTGTCTTTCATGAATAAAGAAAATCTTTAAAAAAAAAGAAAAAAGAAAAAAAATGCAGTATTTTCAGATCAATAAATATTTTATCCAAATCCCACAATATAAACATATTAATTTCCCCTACTCATTTGAAATCTTTCATAATTTTTCTAATGGCATAAATACAAGAGGGATAATATATTAAATATATTAAATTAAAAACTTCACCAAGGAAAAGCCATTCATTTAATCAAGAAAGTCTTATCAATTGCCTATTGTGTCTAATCAGAAGTGGCTCAGTCCTGCAGGAAGCTAAACTACACAGATACAATAGAAGCAAACACTTGTTTCCTAAACTTGCTGATATTAATCTTATGAAAACTTAGGTATGCACATCATCTTTTTTTTTTTAAGATTTTATTTATTCATTCATGAGAGACACAGAGAGAGAGAGAGAGGCAGAGACACAGGCAGAGGGAGAAGCAGGCTCCATGCAGGGAGCCTGACAAGGGACTGGATCTGGGGACTCCAGGACCACACCCTGGGCGGAAAGCAGGCACCAAACCGCTGAGCCACCCAGGGATTCCCTCATTTTTTTTTTTCAATTAAAAAATTAAATCCTGCCAATGTGATCAGATAGGCTAATCTAGTGCATTGTCCTAGTTCATGTTAGCACTATTTTCCAAGGAAGATGGGACATAATTTTGTATCATGTATATATAAAACCTAGCTCTGTGATGAATATATAATGTGTGCTTAATATACAATTATGGATATATTTTGAAATAAATGTGAAAGACCAGCCTGTAGGAAAAAAATCTAAATATTCTAAATATTATTTCTTCAGCAGTTAGACAAATGAAGAGAAATTAGAGTTGAAAATATCCTGGTCCTAACTTCCTCAGGGAATAATAGAGGAGCATTCCCATCCTCTGAGTGCTATAAAAGAGTTTTGCATATCATAAGACTCACCAAATACTTGTTAATTGAGTGAGACCTATCTAAGGTATGTGTACGCTTTCAGTCTCTCCATCTTAAAAACATCTGTCAAGAAGAAAATATTGAAATTACAAGCTCCAGAGTACTGCTTACTAGTGGTATCATGTGCAAGAAAAGAGACAAATTACTGGATTCAGAAGGCAGAGAGAGGAATCAGTTTGGGGCTTAAGTAATACTGTCAATTATAAGAATTTTATGAGGACATTAAAGTATTTGGAGTTCCTTTGATTAGAGAACATATCTATAGTGCCATAACTACATATGTTAAAGTCCTTAAACCATTCATGTGCTCTATTTGTCAAAACTGGCTTCCTCTTGTGAATTATAAAAGAAAAAAAAAAAAAAAACTTTCCAAACTGTTCCCATGACAGGAGCCTACTGATGAGTAAAATATTGAAAGATATTTATAAAACTATAAAAATTAAAACACAAGTAAAACAAAAAATTGCTACTCATGCTCAGAAAACATCCAGACACCTCAGTGAAAGTTAGAAAAGACCATTACACAGTTTTTTGTATGTGGCTATAAAGAAATAATCAGTAACTCCTAAAAAAATATAACCTCTAGGGGATCCCTGGGTGGCGCAGCGGTTTGGTGCCTGCCTTTGGCCCAGGGCGCGATCTTGGAGACCCGGGATCGAATCCCACATCGGGCTCCCGGTGCATGGAGCCTGCTTCTCCCTCTGCCTGTGTCTCTGCCTCTCTCTCTCTCTCTCTCTCTCTCTGTGACTATCATAAATAAAAAAATAAATAAAAACACATATAACCTCTAAATCTTGAATGTTCTTGTGATATATGAAAAACTAATACATTTAGGTAAGACTTATTTTATTTAATATATTGGTTAATAATAAGTTATAACTGTTGATTTAAACTGCATTTTAAAATGAAGATTAAGCACATGTTAAATAATACTAGGTCCTCTCATAAAAGCCCCAAATCAATTATTAAAGCTGTTTGTTTGCTTAATGTCCAGCATGCACAAGACACAGCACCATTTTAACTGTATCCTAAAGTGATTAACCAACACTGCATTTAACTATTTTTATTATGTACTCAAATATCATGGAAATAATTAATGTACAGCTGGATAAACATAGTATTTTCATTATAAAAATGAAAACTAAGGACACATATAAGGTATATAAACAAAGAACACAAGTTGTAGGAAGCCTTGGTATTATTGTTGGTTCTAATGATTATGCATTAACTTTAGCATAATAATATCAGTATGTATCTTTAATGTATTTTGTATGCAAGGTAGTAATAGAGCATCAAAAATTGATAAAACAGATTTTCTAATATTTTTCCTAATCTGGAATCTGTCTTGAATATTGCCTGATATTCTTGGTAGAATCTAGAGGCTCAAAAATATATCAAGTGTGCTATGCTAACAAAATGTGGAAATGTTTCTTCTTGACCAAGCTATTGATCTAAAGTGTGACTGACTGGAATCTCTTAGAGTTTCTATAAATAATGTAATTACAATGTTCTCCATATTCATAAAAATGTTTCACCCTTAAAAAAAAAAAAAAACTATACTAGCCATGCCATTTGTGTCAATGATAGCCAGCAGCAATGAATTCTATAGTTAAGCTGTTTGTTGCAATAAAAAATTACCTCCTTCTAGCTTTCAATCATATTTGATTTCATTGGGTATTTCCTCATGAAGAAAAGTAAAGAAATCCACCAATAGATATGTATTTTTCATTCATTATAATCTTTGATCCATGAAGAGAATATTTTTTTATTTGAGCTTTATCTTTTACTCATGATTATAATACAAGGCTGCTGTTTGAAATTCTTTATTTTTCAAAGATTTCATTTTGTGTATTTGTGAAGCACATAGAACCTTCAGCAAACCAGTTTCTTATTTAATGCATTATCTAATATTTATCACAGTTTAATTGTCATATCCTAAATATAAGTATTAGTAGAGGAGAGATAGCATAGATAACACCAAGTTGAGGCATATAAAAATAATTGGTACTGCTCCCTACCAGTGCCAAAACGGTCTTAGGTTCACACCCTGTTGCAAACTACCTAAAGAAGAGATGAATTGTTTCCACAGACTTTCTGGTTCATAAATTTCCTCTGGAAAGGAAGCAATTGTTTTTGTTTAAAGGAAACATCCTGGGTTAGATTAAGCAAAAGTCCCATTTTCTGTCAACAGAAGACAAAGCAGAGAGGTAAAAAGGTCAATAAATATTGGAAAGCAAAAATCTAGCCAGTATTTATCAGGTACCTGTTTGTGCAACTATTAAGGACATCAGGAAACAAAGTATCTGATGTCTGAGTTAATTTTCTCATTGTGTTCAAATATTTTGTATTCTGCATAGGCATCATATGCTAACCGATTACTAAACATATAATAAATACAAAAGCCCGCCTTTTAAAATAAAGTTCAAAGTCCATAAAAGGCATATTTCTAATTCAAATTAAACCACAACAGAACTGGAACAATCTTTTGCTCCACCCACAGATGCTAAACAGCCTAACAGATTTTTCTCACTGAATTTCTACAAGGGGTTAAGGCAAGGGTCCCCCAAGTCCACTATTTCTGTGTTTTTTACATTCTTTTTGTTTGTTTGTTTTGTTTTTTACATTCTAACAATGCACAAGTTTCCTCACACAATCTTATATTGCCCAACCAAAACCGTTCCTCATCTATGTTTTCTTCTTTGTGGATATGGAAATTTTACCGAATTCCTCACAAAAACATAAATGTGAGCAATAGTTACCTCCTGAACTTAGACTAGTATTTCTTAGATGTGGAGGAGAAGAATATATATTTCCTATTTTCCTAATATTTCCATTAGTAATAGTGACAGGATAAATTGAATTATATAATATTTAAAGTGAAAAGGTCCTTCACGTCATTTTTAATTTGACCTTAAAACAAAGCATATACGTGTTTCATAGGATTAGGATAAAGATTTGGGCACCTGGGTGGTGCAGTCAGTTAAGCATCTACCTTCAGTTCAGGTCATAACCTGAGCTCGGGGTCCTAGGATCAAGCCCTGCATAGAGCTCCCTGCTCAGTGGGGAGTCTGCTTCTCCTTCTGCCTGCTGCTCCCTCTCCTTGTACCCTCTTTCACTCTCTCTCTCAAATAACTAAAATCTTTAAAAAGAATTAGGATAAAGAGTAAATGAGTTATTTCATGCTAAATACATAGAAACAAGTGTTACTAGGCCTTCTATAGTAGGCATTCAAATAAATTATCTATTATATCATTATTGTCGATATTTTATTAAAAGAATAATCATTGCCTTCAATAGTATAATTTGCCTTGGACCCTCCGTGATTTGCATATTACACATATAAAACGTATGTGCGTGCCTGTGATTGATATGTATGTGCACACTATATTCATCCATTCATTTGATAGTAACATATTAAGTAATTTCCATTGGCCAGGAACAATGACAAGTATTAGAACACAGAGAGGGAGAATACAGCTCTCTACTCAGAAAACTTAGTGTAGCAGCTAAGTATGATACTATTGCATCTCCTAGGTAAGTATAATGTTGTATGTTATGTACAACAATTGAATTATACACGGTGTATACTGAGACAAAATACTGCTTAATCTAGAAGATGTAAAAGGATCACAGAAGAGTACATATTAAGACTTTTCTTAGAAGCATTTGCACAATGAGGCATGCTCTCTTTCTTAAGTATGTATGTTCATTGTCATTACAGCACTAAGTGTTCACAGTCTTTGGGTGCACAATCTTAAAGAACGTTTGCATCTCCACATGATAACTTCTAAATGTTTGATTCCGAAGGTATTTATCTTATTGAGTTAAAAAAAGTCCTATCTCCAAATACAGACTAATATTCGTCTTTGAGAACTTTTCTGTCCTCCTCAGAATTTCTACACAGTATATGCTGTTACAAATTGGACCTAAAATCCTTGATTGTGTGTCAGCTAGGAGACTATCCTGTCACTCACTGGAGTGCTTAACATGTGGTAGCACTCAATAATGAGCATTTATTGAAGGAACAAATGAATGAATGAACTCTGAGTCCCTTACTATCTTGGAAGAGCTTTGGACAAAAGTGAAATAGTCAGCATTGTTAATGAATGTAGCATGTTCTCACTATTTTTTTTCCTATATTTTTTCTGGGTCTGACATGAGCATTCAGAAGTCTCATTGTGCTTCTGAAACAAATAATGATTTCAAAAGAATCTGAGCAGGACTTGCAAACAACTAAGATTAGTAAAATGTCATGCTAGTGGAGTATGGGTGTGTATTCAGGGAAGCATAGTAATTAAGGGAGTAGACTCTGGACCCCCCACTGTTTGGGTTCAGATCAAGGATCTATCACTCACTAGCCATGTGACTTCAAGTAAGTTACTTCACCTCTCAAGCTTCTCAATTATAAAATAAGAGTATAACAATGCCTCCTCTTAGAGTTGTTTTAAGGATTAAAAGGATTAAATATTTGAAATAACTTTAAACAGCACGAGCAGGCACTCTATTGGTGTTTGTTTAATAAATCAGCTGTCATTCAAAAAGCAACTTTCTTAAAGATGGGCACAGTGATAACCACTATTTAAGTCTGTTGAATTGAATATGGCAATTCCTTCCCATGGCTATTTGCAAATTTCAATGTGCAGTTACTCACAAGTAGTCGCTCACAAATCAATACATACGGTTTTCATTCTAAAGCTGACTTGGTCAAAAGTGGCAGCCACACAGGTGTGTTTCCAAGTTTATGGAACTCCCAGTCTGTGCAAGGAAACCCCTCCCATGTTTCAGCGTTGTCATCAAGATTCCCACTCAAGCAATTCAAATATGTCTTTTCTGTGGCCAGGGAATTGCACAGAACCCCCTCCGCTTTATGTTTTGGTTTATCCCATAGCTATTATGTGTTTTCTGTCACTCTGACTGGTTTTGGTTTTGTTGTCTATATTCAAAGGAGGCCTGTGGTTGTGTCTATCCCAAGCGTCTGTGTTTCGAGTTGTGGTGGTTTGGCCCCCTCTCTCTCATCATTGCTTTTGGCTTGGTCCCTTGACAGGAAATGAGAGATTTATTTTATCTGGCTTGAACTACATTGTTCCTTCCTGACTACTGGTGTTACTTCACTCTAAATAACATGACTTTGTGCTCACAGCCTGCCCAAGGTCAAAGCCTGAGGGTAATAGACACATTTAAGAGCAGAGGAGGAAAATATAACCAGAGGGGAGGAGTGGGCAAGAAGAGAATTAAAAAAAAAAAAAAAATAGTAGTGATGCAAAAGTTACTCTTGCAGTGGGTTTAAGTTTTCTGGCAGATTTGAAATGAAATATGTTCTGAAGAGCTGAAAGGGGAACTAGTACACCCCTTCCAGATGTTATCAATTTAAAATGACACTATGAAGTAATCTAGGCTTAAAATTCAAATTTAGTTTTAAAAGAAAGCATGAGTTGTCTGGGAGAAGGGTTTACAAAGCTTATTAATACTTGTGATATCATAATGGTAGTGTGTTTTTAATAATTTAATTCGGAATAATTACCGGAATTCAAATATTCCTCTTTGGCTTAACACAAAAATATAGAAGAATGGTGATAGTGCATACAATTAGTAAAATCAAATTCATTATTAATAAAAGAAACTTAATGATACCTAAATTTGAAGCCAGAAAAAGGTTTAAAATTTTCTCTTAAAAAAAGGCTTAAAATTTTGTCTTAATTTAAATATAAACAAGAATATATCTGAATGATGTCTCCTAACTCATTTACATCCACCCACCCTGCCACCCTCCCACACCCCTCACCCTCCATCCTTCCCCACCCCCACCTTTGGAAGTGTGAATAAAACTTTCTTGGTTTTTTCAAATACCTCTCGAGTTTCAAAGGGTCAGCAGGATGGCCACCCAAAGACATGGTAAAAGAAAACATCTTGGTTTTACTGTGGTCACACCATTTATGCTGAGCTACATCTTTCTAGGTTAGTTAAAGATTGGGGAACAGGGAGAAACTGGCTAAACTAGATATATATTTTTTTCTGTTCTTTTAACCGATTATCACGCTCTTTAATAATATTTTTGACTCAGGAAAATAAATTTAATGGAAATGGACTTTAAATGAGGCAAAAAGCATTTAGGTTACATGTAAGGCTGGATTTTGTGCACACAGAAAATTATTTCACATGGGTATTCCATTTTGGGGAAGATGATGTAATTCACTTTGCTAATGATTTTTCAACACTCATATCATTCTGTGTGCTGTAATCATGGCTTATGCTCAAGTAAGAGGACATCCCTAATGACATCTTAAAGATTTCAGATGTTTGTGACTTATAACACCTCCTTTAGGAAGCCCTACTCATCTCTATGGAACTAACCAGACATCACTACACTGGGTTGGCCAAGGGCCCAGTACTGAAAATCATAAATGATTTGCTTTTTTATACAAATGCTTCACTTTGGAACTCTGACTAAAAATTATCCTCAGTACATCTTAAACTTACACAATATTATATGTCAACTATACCTCAGTTAAAACAAAACAACAACAAAAACAAATTATTCCTTAGAATCATACTTCCTTCTCATCTCAATTCCTTATGAGATGGTCTACATGTGAAATAAGCACCTAAATATTAAAACAGGTAAACACAACTACCTAAATATTTCAACACAAGTCTCATTTTTTTTCAAAGATTTTACTTATTTGAGAAAGAGAGGGAGAGAGAGAGAACAAAAGAGCACAAGCATCAGGGAGGGTCAGAGGGAGAGGGAGACACAGACTCCTCATCCCAGAATTCCTAGCATTAAGGCAGATGCTTAACCAATTGAGCCACCCAGGTACCCCAAAGTCTCATTTTTTAACACCAAGTTCTTAAAAAGTTACAGCAATGTTTTGTACATATTGTTTTTAATGTTTTCTGATTATTAAATCATAAATATAATCCTAAAAAATAAACATAAAATGTGATTCCTTTGTCCACCATGCCTTTAAATCAGCCAAGAAGGGCCTCATCTGAACACCTAAATCATCCCCAAAAGTTTTTTTCTTAAGCCTCTCCCTATACCTCAGGTACACATAAGGAAAAATAACAAAGTATTAATAGAAATAACATTTATTAGAAATTTACTATTTTCAACATTGTGCTAGCTGCTTTCTGATACACCATCACATTCCATGAATGCAAACTCCAGGTAAAATTAATATTATCCTCATTTCATAGATGATAGAATAACATTTAATATATGTTGAGAAATATGCCGAAGTTCATAGAGTTTATAAGTGGTGAAATTAGGATTAAAATTTAGGTGTGTCTAATCCAAAAATCCGTGTCCTTTCATTATTCTAAAGTATGAACTAAAATCTGGATTACAGGTATTTACTGTATCTAGAGTCCAGCTGTGTATCTCACCTATACAAATAAGCAGTTAGAAACAAAAACTGTTTTTGCATTCTTCAAAAGGATAAATATAGAGTTACCATCTAAGTTAGCAATTCCACTCGTAGGTATATACCCAGAAGAAATAAAACATATATACTCACACAAAAATTTGTACCCAAATGCTCATAGCCACATTATGGCTACAAAAAGTAAAAACAACCTAATGTCCATTAACTGATAAAGGAATAAATACACTGTGGTATATCCATATAATGAAATATTATTTGGCAACAAAAAGACATAAAATATTGAAACATGACATGGATAAACCTTGAAAACATTATGCTCAATAAAAGAAGCCAGACACAAAAGATCACACATTACATGATTTAAATTCCATTTGGATGGAACTTAAATGTCCAGCTACTCTATAGAGACAAAGTAGATTAGCGGTTAGCTATGACAAGTGGGCTTGGGTGGGGGGCGGGGGGGGGGGAAGATAGGAGAAATAACCGCTAATCAGTATGAGATTTCTCTCTTGGGCAATGAAAATGTTCAAAATTGGTGGTGGTGATGTTTATATAACTCTGAATGTACTAAAAATAACTGAATTATATACTTTAAATGGATAAATTATTATGTAAATGTATTTTAAAACTCCTACTTAAAAAAAAAAAAGAGTTATGTAAGAGTTTGCATCCATATCATCAGATGAAATAGGCAGCACATTTCGTAATAAGCAGAGAAAGAACTGAACAAATCAAGGTACTGGAACAGACAAGAGTTGGTTATCATCTATCATTTTCCCTACATATCAGCAAAGCTTGGGTCTGCTAGATCCAGGCCAACCTCTGAATCACTGAGTTGGAAAGACCTCCCTCTTTGGCCAAGTATACTTTCTGACCAAAGCTTGCTGGAAGAAGTTAGAACCACACTCTGGTAGTTTATTTACCCAATGCTAAACCGCTTGTTTGACATTTTTCTCAAAACTGACCAGTGATTTGAGTATTGTGTAGACAACCACAAAGAACAACCGAAACAGTGGGAAAGTATTGTTTAAAAGTATTTACTGTTTTATTAACACTTCAAGAGTAGAATTTCCTGCCTCCACCCAGATTTAGTTCTTCACATTCCAATGTGAGGTTGCCCAATTGTCAAATTTGTCAATATAATTTTTAGTCCTACAGCCCATCATTAGATGACAGAAAAACATCATGTTGTGGCAAAGAATCAGTAGGTAGTAATCAAGTGTCCTGTGCTGTTGACATTTCCTGACCCTCCATAGATTTTTTTTGGGGGGGTGGGGGTGAATCCTAGAAATACCAGTGCATAGACTACCAGGCTTGCTAAGGTCAAGCTTTCTGGAGAAAATGCAACATTTTATCCTAATAACCTTTAGATATTTATACCTTAAAAGTTACTCAGTTGAAGTTGCATTCAAATTAAACACCATTGCTACAGTGTTTCTGTTGTGATTGTCGGAGGGAAGTGGAGCCAGTGCAATTTGTCCATGTTTTACAAATCACCATCTGGCAGGGATATGGCAACATGTGAAATCTTCACAGGACTCTTGTTTTTCTACTATCTGCTGGATAACTAAGGAGATCACCAGACTGCTGGGATGCCTGCCAGATGGTAAGCAGGTATGTTTATGAGTTTAAGATTCTTATTTTCTTTCAATGCTTTCACATGCTGTGGGCGCAGAGGCATAAAAGTGAAAGGGAGAAAGAAAACGGGAATGGATAAGTAAGTGACTGTATATGATCATTACAAATGTCTTTGAAGTTTCTTGAAACGTGAATTTTCCCAAGTCTACGTTGAATTATTTTCTGCCAAGTAGAAAAATCACCAGTCATATGGTCACAGGATTTTTAAAAAATGCTACGTTTTTCATTTTTGTACAAATAAGCAGGTGTAGAGTTTCTTCAATCCTGTTGAGTAGGCATGCATTACCCAAAGGATCATGAGCATCATCAACAAACACTTGAGAAGTGTATACCCTATACATGGTACTGAGCCGGCCTGAAATTTCAGCAAAATAAAAGTGAAGGTCTGCTTTATTTTATTTTGATTACCGAAATGGACTACTGCAGACAAAGAATACCTACCTAGCAGAGTCATAACAAAACATCTTCTAAGAATAGAAGATTTACAGTGTTAAATCTGAGAAGTAAGTGGTAATCATTAGAGTGAAAAGAAAAGCACATCTTAAAAAACTTGACAGATAAGTGAATATCACAAAAGAGGTAATGTTTGATGTATAGAGAAGTACAGTTCTTTAACTTAGATTTGAATGCCTGCTCAGGAATATACCAACATGACCCAAGGCAAGTTTCTGAAATTTTCCAAGATTCAATAAGCTCATATATAAAAAATGATGATAACAGTTCTACCTTTTATGATTATAGAAAGATTAGAAACATAAAAATTGTAAACTGTCAGCAAGTATATAGTTGCTCAATAAATGAAGCTATTATCATTATTACTGATATTATCATCACCTAGTGAGGGCTTCTTCTTTATCAAATCCCAAGATTATTTGCTTACATGAATTACAAAAATATATACCTAATCCTATACATTTGTATATTTAGATACACATAAGGTCTATGTGCCATCGTGCACTTGTATGCAAATATGTACAAATACAGGTATATATGCTTAATAGTAGATATATTGTCCAAAAAATAGATATATTGTCCAATCACAGAAAACAGAAATTAAGATTTTGTCTTAAACCTCTGTAATCATACTAAGTAAGTACTAATACAAATTTCACTGTTTCCAGAACTGATACTTTGGGCAATTTACTAAACCCATCTATGGCCATAGCCATGGAATGGAGAGAATAAAACCTGACCCATAGGGTTATATGAAGATTAAGTATGAGCATTTCTGTGTAGCACATTGCACAATGCCTGCCAGAGAATAAATGGATAAATCTTTTTTTTTTCCTTTTTGCTTCCTTCTGGTTCCCCTTTAATTACCATTTTTCCACCTCTAAATTAGTCTATATTTGCCCAACTTTTTCTCCATCTCTCAAGTTGAAGGAAACCTGTCTCTGCTTCTTTCTGATCCTTCCAATTATATTCTTAATCCCATCATTCTTTCCACCAGAATAATTTTTCTCCTTAATTATACAATTCCTGTGTCTATGTTTATCAGAAATTCTTACTCATTCACTACTTAGCCTAAAATATACTCATTTCCCCCATCCTAATAATAATTGTCTTAAAGAAATACTACCAAATGACAGAAGATATAGAAAGCATAAGTAGGCAATGATCACAGAAGAAACTGTAAAGACTGTTAAAGACACATCTCTAAAAAATTTTAGTCTAGAGTAGATTTTTTTTTCTGACCCAAGTAATTTTATATTGGTTCTAATAAAACTGAGCTGAGCAGATTTTTTTTTTATTTAAGTAGTCCCAAATCATTAAAAATATTAAAAGACTCACAATTCTTTTTGCAAGGTTAGCATAACTTTGGTACCAAGTCACAACCAAGACAGTATAGTGTACACACACATACACACAACACACAAAATTATAGGCCAAGCTCACTTAAAAATAAAGATGCGAAATTCTAGCAAGTAGATCTCAGGAGCAAATTGAAGAATAATGCACCATAACCATATGGTGTTCATTGCAAGGATAGCAGGTTGGTTCAATACAAAAGTATCTCTTTAAGTAATTTTTTTACATTTAAAATAGTAGACAAAAAGTGAAAAGCCACAAGCAAATTGTTAAAAAGTCTCTGGAGAAAGTGCCAACTGTTCCAGATTCATTTAATGTAAGTTAGGAAAAGAGGAAGGAAAAAAAAATCCATCCACCTTCTAAGGGAGTTTATTTGTCACAAATAGAAATAAAACATGTAGTTAGTGGTAAAATAGTCATACTATCTTTGGTTGACCCAACTACTCTTCTCACTTCCTTTTCTTTGTTACCAACAACCACTCTGTCTGCAAGCCAGGCCATGTTTACTGCCTCTTCTTACTCGTCTTTTCAATCCACTGCAAATGCTCTCCTTCTGCTCTCCTACCTTTTTACAGAAGCTATTTACTCAAACATTATCAATATCCACTTAATTTCCAATGTCCACTGGCCTGTTCTCTGGCCTCCTCCTCTTCAATCACTCTAGCATTTAAGACTGTTGCACATGACCTCCTCAACTCTTTGCCACCCTAGGCTTTGGGAATGCTTTTTGCTTGACTCTCTCCACCTCTAGCTTGGCCTCTCTCAGCCTCTTTTTGCCCTTCTTCTTCAACATGTCCTTCATTATGGGGGGATCCCTAGAAGTCTATCATTTGCAGCTTTTTCTTTAGGCCCAAAACAGGGAATGTAGATTGAATTTAAAAAGTAATGATACAAACTATTAAGAAAACAAAGTAATCATTAAGACCGCATTAAACAAAAATTTTACATATGACTTTCAACTGTTTAGTATTTAAATAAAACAATTTAAAAAATTGCAACATGAACACCCTCTGCCTCTGTTCCCTTCAATATGTTTAATATTACCTAGCTAATAAAAAATTAGTTTTTAGGGGCACCTGGGTGGCTCAGTTCATTAAGCATGACTTCAGCTCAGGTCATAATCCCAGGGGCCTGGGATGGAGCTCCGCACTGGGCTTCTTGCTCAGTAGGAGGTCTGCTTCTCTTTCTGCCCCTCCCCTTCCTTGTTCTCTCTCTCTCTCTCTCTCTCTCTCAAATGAATAAATAAAATATTTAAAAATAAATTCAAAAATTAAAAATTAAAAAATAGGTTTTAATTTTAACTTGAATAATGTATTTTCTGTTATTATTATTATTTGGTTTTTCTTAAATATGTTATTGATGTCTTTAATTACTCACTAAACACAAAATAAGAGTTTTCTGATTTTGTATTATCTTAATATTCAACCATTTCTAAACCTATTTAATTTTAAGGCAGCTAGTGCTGTTAGAATTATTAGGATAGAGCTGAGCGTAATTTAGGAGGACGCAGAGATCATTTATTCAATGCCAAGGACATGTGAAACATTGTTTATATAGTCATCCTTTAATATATAAACTCCAACCAGATGCTACATAAATGAACTGGACTGACTTCCAAATATAAAGCAACAACTTTAATGTTCTAATCACTATAGTTCTAAGATACCTTACCTTCCCTAATTTTTAAGCAAATACTAAAGTCAAACAAAAATATTGTGAAGAAACATATATGGGTACTTTCAAATTCCTCCTTACCTAGTCATCAGTCGGTAAAAACTCTTCAATAAACTAGATTATCTTTCCCCATTCTCTCATCTTCAAATTATTGCCAGTTCATTTTTTTTTAGCAGCTGTATTTCCTTCCCTGCCTAAGTAAAATTCAGAAACCACTTTTTCACATTATTTGTAAATAAAACTCTTTCCAATCCTTTGTAGCTTCTTTTCTTTCCTCTGATATTTGTATCCCTTAATATTACACCTTTCAAATATTTAAGAAGTCAATGCTACTGTACTCTCTTGATACAGAGTCTTTCCCTAAAGAAAATATAAATAAAATGTTCAAGCTTAGACAACAGAACACAGGGTATTATTCATTCATAAAGTAAACCATTACCAAAAAAAATTGCTCACAGAAACCCTCTAAACCACGATTTTCTCTCTAGTGCATGAAAAGTATAAGTCAATTAAATAACATACATTTACATTCAACTTTTCCAAAATCATACCAGTTTCACAAAGTGGGCTGCAACTTGTTCTCATCAGATTGCTGCACCCCATGCAACATGGAATCGAAAATGAGTCACAGCCAGACTAAAGAACATGATTTCCTAACTCCAGCTAAGGCATTTACTCTTCTACAACAGTAGGTTTCAAACTTTTTTTTTAAGCTGTTGAAATATTTCTTCAATAGAAATCTTCCAAAGATAAGACTTAGAAAAGGGATAAAAGTAGTAGAGTTATGTTCTTTTCCCCTCCCTTTACTAACTGGCTTTAGGATCACCTACAAAAAGCATACTGTCTTCCTCAGAGGACAGTTTGAAAACAATAGTATGAGACTATTTGCTACTTATTGATAAAGATCTGGCTACAAAAATCATAATCTTACTATAGACAGAGCCCCAATATGCCCAGTTGAGAGTACCTTGCCTAGGAACAGGCTTTGTTCTTTGTTTAAAATGGTACCTCAAGACATGGGTCTCATACAATGAATGGTCAATGTTGGTAATAATAAAATAATAATAATTTTTAAAATAATGAATAGATAAATCTCCTTGACACAGGAATGGTTTCCTTTCCCTGTGCCAGTTGTTCTGTCTGTGCCAACTCTAACGCACACCCCTTCCAGGAATGGCATTCAGCCATCCTGGCAACCAGAATTAGAGCAAAGAAAATATGAAATTTCTCTTCAAAACATAAGTGGAAAGATGAATGCAAAGCCAAGCAAAAAGTACCCAGATTCAACATGCACATTGTTAAATGTCACTTCATAGTAAGACACTTTATGAACGTCAAGTGAACATGGACATGTATAAATTAGGAGAATGAGGATAGGTATGACCTATTAAAAAAAGCATCAGCAAGTAAGGAAAGTCCAGGAGAACATATAAGTTTCCAATTATAACTGTTACTTTTGAGGAACAAGGGGAGTGGAAACTGGGCAAAAGAGAATGGGAATGGGAAAAATATTTTTTGTTGTTATACACATTTTTATACATTTTGAATTCTGAGGCATATAATGATATTCAATAAAGCAATTCAATACATTGAATTTAATACATTGAATTTTTTTAAGAGGGTAAAAAGGAAATTCCAGAAGACCATTCTGAAAGGTCATGCTAACATGGCAATGAACTATATTGGTTTTGGAGGGAAAAAATCGGCAAGAGAAAGTTTCATCCTAAGAATCTAGATTTAGGCCATGGAGGCCCAACAGGAAACTGCTTCTTCTACCTCAGATAACACTTCAAGAAAGAGGCACCTATTGATTGAAACTAATGATTCATTCCTGATTATCAAAGATAGATATAGTGTGGCAAGTGTTCCCAACAGTCCAGCTGAGAGGCATCTTTAAGATACAGACCAACAGTTCACAGGACATGAAATAGAAAAGTCAATGTCTTGCCTCAAATTATAAACCAAAGAGGGAATTTCACAGCTCTATCTTCATAACAAAGGAATTGCAAAAATCAAAGAGAAATCTTAACCATCCTGAATGTCATACACCTTCTTTTCAAGGCATAGTATTTTCCCCTGTGAACTAGGAACAAGATGTTTGTTAACTGACAGATCTTGGTTTGAGCATTTAATCACCAAAATGATTCTTAGAAGAGAATCATTAAAACCTGATAAAAATGAAAAATGTAAGATTTTTTTTTCAAAATAGACATTCTAGCCAAATTTCAATATCCCTAAAACACCTTATCCAACTATTACCTGCAAAAAATATTACAAATGAAGAAACAAGAACAAAATATAACAACACCTAAGAGATGCCATGGCTTATTGAACTGAGTAAAAAGAAAATCTTACTGGTAAATACCATGTTTCTGTTTGCTATTTGAAGGTAGCTGGTACTCTGCGAAGTCTGAATTCCTTACCAATTAACTAAGCAGGTCACGTTTGCCCCTGGGACCAAGAGCCTACAGCACTATGATTTGGGACAGGAAGATAGCATTGAATGTTCTTGATCCTTAATCAGGTCTAGGGTCATATGTGCTGCAACTGTTTTGAAACTGTTCTTGGCCACACCTTCCTGTACATAGAGTTTCAACTAAATACAAGTATTAGCATTTAAGTGCCCATTAAAACCATTTGTCATTAAAAAAGCATACTAATTAGGTGCCTAATTTTGCATAATGCTGAAATAAGTGCTTTACAAAATGGTCAGTGCAGAAATACTTGTCCCCACCTTTAAGGAGCACAGGATTCAAGAGGGATGGACCCACTGATAGAGATCCACCCTCTCATGTGCACAGAAAGCAGCAGAGATGATTGATATTTTGAAATAAAATTCTAACTCTTCACTCATATAAAAGTAACAGATGAATTATGGAATACAATGTAAAATACTTTCCAGTCCCTTTAATTCTATAGATGGAGCTTGACACTATTTTTTTAAGTCCAACAATAGTTTTCAAATATATTAATACTTAAATTTAAAAATTAAGGCTGAATTTTTTAAAGCAGATACATATCATGGTTGCTCTAATTCTCTTTTATGCTCCATTATCTATCCAAAGTAATATTCAGAATAATTCAACCCAATTCAATCCCATGTTTTTTGGAAGGTTAGGTGTGGATTAAAATGGTTCATCATTCAGCTGCTTGCACAAGCATCCGCAGGCCCGTAAGACCCAAAGGACCAAAGGAATGAGGTCATACAAAAAGTTACCCGCCCCCCCGCAAAAAAAAAAAAAAAAAAAAAAAAAGAAGAGAGAAGGGAAATGTCTACTCTTTTCATTTTATAATTTTTTTTAGTTAAGTAATCTAAAGTCCTATTTAGAAGAAGTTGTCAAAAGAGGAATGCAAGGTAATCTGTGCATCCCACTTTCAAAAAGATAAAGTAAAAGCCAGCCACACTGATGATAGGATGGTGTGAAGACTAAGAATTAAGGAAAAAAGACACAAAGATCACATTAAGAAGGGATTAATAAAATATCATAATGAAGGCAAATGTGTAAATAACATATTAAGAGAAAAAGGAGCAAAATCATTGTAAGGGCAATTATATCATGAAAAACATAGCAAAAGCACTAGAAGCATTGTTTGTTACTCCGTTTTTTCCTGTAGAGATATCTAGGCATTTTCCTCCTCTCTCTTTACTTACTAGCAAATTCATATTATTATTACTTTTGTTCACTTATATAAATTAAAAAAAAAACTATTTTCAAATGCAGTTTATTGCATGACTTGTAGTCTTCTTAAATTGTTTTAAATTTCATTGCAAATGCAAGCCAACTAACTCATATGTTTCTGTTATTAGTAACTGATAATTTAAAGAAATATAAATAAATGGCATCCAAATGACTGTTAAACTTTCATAAATTGAATTATCTTCAATAAATGTTCAGTTAACAGAATTAACTTTTTTATTACCACTGCACAAAATAGGCAAAGATATATTATCATGTGCAGCTATGGTTACCATATTTTTTTCCTAACTTTGTCTCTATTTTTTTTCTAATTTTATTTCTACTTTCTGTTTCTAATTTTGTTTCTAATTCAGAAAATAGTATGTAAATACATCATTTGCGATTTGAGGTATTAATAAGATGACACTCTTGGCATAATGTAGCCATCAGCAGGGAATTAAGTCTGCTGGTGTAAAAATCTAAAAGTGAGTAACAGCCTTAATTGTTCCATAGTTTTTAAGTTTTTTTGTGAGGAGAAAAATACACAAAATGAGCCTTATTTTTTTCTCCCAAATTCTAAAATGCAGCATTCTTTACAGTAAATCTTCTGAGCAGAATTTGTACATTATGATTGCCATCCTTTTGCAGCTCTGCAAAGCAAGGTAAGATAGCTTAGCATAGCTTTTATCTGCAAGGATTCCCTGAGGCAGTTTCTGTAAAAGGGTTAATGACAGATGTTTCCATTAAATCTGACCTACCTCTTAATTTTGCCATTGCCTGATAATATCCTGGCTTTGTGCTTATTTGCATGGGCAAATGGAGTCACTCTATAACAAGTAACACACGGCCCTCATTGAAACAAAAGGTCAATTCATTTTAAACTGATGTGTGCAATATTTTTTTGTAGTTGCAGTTAAAACAACAACAAAATACCTTTCATACAATTCCACTAGTTACAAAGAATTAAAAGCTCTGTTTTCTGAACCCCTGAACGCAATATACATCTGTAGGCAGAAACCTGTACTACCAATAGAAATCAATATATCTCCTTGTAGGTAACCAACTAGAAAAATCACTTCTGTCTCTAGGAAGTTCCTCTTATTTTTATACTAAATACAACGAGGACACAGTAAATTGTCTTTGCTGAGGAATTAGTTGAAAACTCCAAAAATGCTAGCAGCACTTTCTTGTTTACTGAGTGTTATTACTTTTGCAAAGAAAAAAAAAATCTGTAAATATAGAGGGAATAGTTACTGTTTTAGGTTTGTTGAAAGATATAGCCTTTTTAGCCTTTAGGCTGCAGTCCAAAAGCTACAGATTATGAGTGACCAAATTATATTTCACCAGAAGAAAAGAATAAGTGATCTTGAACCTTGACCAGGTTGCTGTAATAAGCCCCCTTAAAAAATAAAATAATTAAGGCAGTTCACATAGCTATATACAAGCTACTTTTTCTGACAGGAGAATCAAATAATGTCAAGGGGCCTTCCATGATTCTCATGAGGAGATGAATTTCAACTATGTGCTTCCTTTTGAATAGTCTATACCCAGGACTCAAAAAACACTATATTAATCTAACTGTGCTGTTTCATTTTGTTGTAACATTTAAGGAGTTTAATATAATCACTTGCTAGATAAGTTCTCTCTCTGTAATTATCTATACAGTACTATACACACATCCATTCTATCCATATCGTAAGTCATCTTTATCATTGTAGTCTAATTGCTAAGACATTTAAATACTGTAATTCTGGCATTAAATTTTACCTTGCTTGGAAAACAGCTCTTCTGTGTTTTACTGATAGTAAATCCATACACAAAACACTCCTATTATACCAAAATCTGTAATTATCTGAAAAGGAAATAAGTCAGATTTGTGGGTAGAACTGTGATACTTGCTAAAATAGCTAATTTTCTTCACCTCAGATAAATAAAGCCCACGTTTGGCACTTGGACATTACAAATCACTGAAACAATTTTGGGGCACCTAGGTGGTTCAGTCGGTTAAGCATCTGCCTTCAGCTCAGGTCATGATCCTGGAGTCCCAGGATGAAGATTCATGTTGGGCTCCCTGCTCAGCAGGGAGTCCGCTTCTCCTTCTGCTCCTCCTCCTGGCTCCTTTTCTCTCTCTCTCTCCCTCTCTCTCCCTTTCTCTCTCTCTCACTGGCTCTCTCTCTCAAAGAAATAAATAAAATCTTAACAATAACAACAACAACAACAACAACAACAACAAAAAACCCACAAATCACTGAAACAATTTAGAAAATTCTACTTGGCCAGTCCTAAGTTTGTTTTTTTAATGGATTTGTCAAAGAAAATGCTATTCTCACCATGCTGCCTCAACTTTATCAGTAAATGAAGTAAACAGGAAGGAAAGATGAATGATTTCTAGGGGCCCAGGAAGAAGTTTTCTTTGATGGTGTGTGTACCTATTGCAGCCAGGAGCAGATGATCCTCTCTCACAGACTGCCAGATCTGACCCCCAGCCCCAACCTCAACCCTTTATAGGTTCACCTACAAAACCCTAGCCCCAAACTCAACCCTCTATAGGTTCACCTACAAAACTCAAGAAAAAAGAAATCACGTCTCCTCTGCTAATTCTCTATGGATGGTCTTCTACGATGCAACCCATAATCAAAAGTATAAAAAGCAAATGAAATCAACAAATATTTACAGGGTACATAGTTTATACAATGTTCTAAGTACTATGAAGGATATAGTGGGGGGGGGTAAGGGGGAGGTAGTGTGGTGGTTATATTCCGCTTCCTGTAAAAGCTAACCACTTCATTAAGTAATGATAAAAGAGTTAAATAGTAATATCAATATGAAAAAAATATTTTTAAAATGTAAAAATAATAAATGAAGTGGACATGCAAAAATGTTAGAAACTAGCGGGCAGCCCAGGTGGCTCAGCAGTTTAGCGCCACCTTCAGCCCAGAGCCTGATCCTGAAGACCTGGGATGGAGTCACATGTTGGGCTCCTGGCATGGAGCCTGCATCTCCCTCTGCCTGTGTCTCTGTCTCTCTTTCTCTGTGTCTCTCATGAATAAATAAATAAATAAAATCTTAAAAAAATAAATAAAAATAAAAATAAAATGTTAGAAACTAGGGATTTTAATCAAGCTATGGTTTGAATTTACAAAAGTAAAGTCAGAAATACTGGTGATTTGAGTCATAGGTTTGTAGTTAAGTAAGAACAAACAAACAAACACAAAAACAAAACTTCCAAGGAAGATGGCAGAGCAGGAATATCCTAAGCTTACCTCATCCCAGGGCTATAACAAGATAGCACTCACATCAGTGTAAATAACCCAGAAAATGACCCAAAGATTGCCAGAACAAATTCCACAATTAAATGCAGAGAAAAGGGGATCCCTAGGTGGCTCAGCAGTTTAGCTCCTGCCTTTGGCCCAGGGCATGAACCTGGAGTCCCAGGATCGAGTCTCACATCAAACTCCCTGCATGGAGCCTGCTTCTCCCTTTGCCTGTGTCTTCACTTCTCTCTCTCTCTCTCTCTCTCTCTCTCTATATATATATATATATATATACACATATATATATATATATATACACATATATATATATGTCTTGAATGGATAAATAAAATCTTTAAACATAAATAAATGCAGAGAAAAGGCTACATGGAAGAGAACAGGAAGATCAGAGACATGGTCAGGAGCTAAATGGACCCATAGGACTGTCCTCAGGAGAGAGGGACACTGGGAAATGAAGAGGAGAGAAAAAACAGACTCACACTAGGGAGTCCACACAGGGAAGATGAACCCCCATACCATTTGGCTTTGGAAATCAGAGGCTTAAAACTTGAAATTTTAGATATCAGGAGGTTCATGGAACAGCCAGGACGGGGAGAGGAAACTGAGTCCCAGCCTTAAAGAGACAGCACAAGAAACAGCCCCAGGGAGATACAGCACAGAAATAGCAGTTTGAAAAATAATGTGGGGCATATGGGAGGGGGATTTAATTGCTAATCTTAGAACACATGCTGGAGGGACAGGATCCTTAGGAGACTTCTCCAGGAACAAAGTTGCTGATGGATGCCACATCCTTCCCCAACCCTCCAGCAAAAACACAGCCACTTGCAGGAATCAGCACTGTCAACCCTCACTACCTAACTTGCTAACAGTATGCCCTGCTCCTATGTTCTTCTGTGGACACATCCCTTCCATCCAGGCTTCAGTCCCATGTCTCCTACCACAGCAGGCACATAAAAACCTTGCTAACATTGTGTCTCCCAGCACCACTCACTTTTGTGGACTGTACTCTCTAAATGGCCTGCCTCAGTTCCCAGAGCTACAGGTTCTCCCTACCAGTGTACACATTGCTGACACTGCATACCCCATCCCCAAGTTTTCCTGCAGTTCAGTGCCATTGCATCTCTGGCAAATAAGTAGTCTGACTCAACTTAAGCCCAAGGCAGGCCCAGACTGGCCCACTAACAACACAGGGACCAAAGTCTGCCCACAACAGGCAAAAAGAGCCATTGCAGACAACTGGACTGGAGGCAAAAGTGGCCCAGTCACTATTCCAGGGTGCATGCAACACACATAGGTAACACCACTGAAGCACCAGACTCTGATGAACAGGGGACACTACAGCGTAGGGCACTACAGGGTGTCCTCTTCATAAGGCTACTACTTTCAGAAGCAGAAGACACAGCTGACATCCCTAACACATAGAAACAGACATGGAGAGTTAGACAAAGTGAAGAGACAGAAGAATATGTCCCAAATCAAAGGACAAGACAAAATCACAGCAAGAGAGCTAAATGAAATAGAGAAAGCAATATGCCTGATATACAATTTGAAGCAATGATCATAAAAAGATACTCATGGAAAGAATAGAGGACCACAGTGACACCTTTAACAAGAAAACATAAAAAGAACCAATCAGAGATGACAAACTCAATAATTGAAATTAAAAATACACTGGATGAAATAAATAGCAGACTGACTAAAGGAAGCAGAAGAATGGATCAGTGACATGGAGAACAGAGTAATGGAAAGCAATTTAGCTGAACAGGAGTGAGAAAAAATAATGGTATTTTATATATTTGCAAATGACATATCTAATAAAGGGTTAGTTTCCAAAATATATATAGAGAACTTATACGACTGAACACAAAACCCCACAAATAATCCAATTAAAAATGGGCAGAAGACATTTCTCCAAAGAAGACATACAGATAGCCAATACACACCAAAAGATGTTCAATGTCATTAACTATCAGGAAAATGCAAATCAAAACCACCATGAGATACAACCTCATACCTATCAGAATGGCTATAATCAAAAACACAAGAAACAACAAGTGTTGGCAAGGATGTGGAATAAGAGGAATCCTAGTGCACTGTTGGTGGGAATGCAAACTGGTGCAGCCACTGTGGAAAACACTATGGAGATTCCTCAAAAAATTAAAAATAGAATTACCCTATAATCTAGTAATTCCTACTGCATATTTTCTCAAAGAATATGAAAATACTAATTGAAAAGAATGTAGGTACTCATATGTTTATTGTAGCATTTATTTACAACAGCCAAATTATTGAAGCAGTCCAAGTGTCCATCAATACATGATAAAGAAAAAAAAAAAACATGATAAAGAAGAGATGTTATGCATGTATATGCATGTGCAATGGAATATTACTCAGCCATAGAAAAGAATGAACTCTTTCAATTTGCAACAACATGGATGGATGTAGAGAATATAATGATAAGTGAAATAAGTCAGTCAGAGAGAGACAAATACCATATGATCTGACTCATATGTGGAATTTATGAAACAAAACAAAAAATAAAAAAGACTCTTAACTATAGAGAATAAACTAGTGGTTACCAGAGGGGAGGTGAATAGGGGCATGCATGAAATAGATGAATAGGATTAAGAGTACACTTATCATGATGAGCACTGAGCAATGTATAGATAGAATTGTTGAACACTATTGTACACCTGAAACTAATACAATACCATATGTTATTTACTGGAATTAAAAAAAAAACCACTGTAATAACTATATATGCTAGAAACCATACAAAGAAAGAAGTCTACACATTTATGTCATTCAATCTTCCCAATTTCCCTGTGAAGTAGATATAGTTATTACTCTCATTTTATGGATAATGAAACAAAAACTTAAAAAGATGACATACTTCTTCAAGTCAACAGAATTAGGCCTTGAGTTGTACAGTCAGGAATCACACCTAGACATTCTGACTCAAGTCTTATACTCTCAACCTTGATACTACTTTTGTGGGCAATAGGATTTGTATTCAGTCAGATGGGGTTCCAGTCCACATTTGCAATGTGAGCTTAGGCAAAGACCTTATTTGCAAAATAGAAAAAAATACAATCTGTTTTATTGACATGGGTATCAGTTGTTTTGGCCTGCATGGCATCTTCTCTTCTTTAACTCAACTTTTTTTTTTTTTTTTTAACGAGAAGCAGAAAAATTCTCAAACAAGACTCACGCATATGACTATGCCCTGGCTAGATCAGTCACAGGATGAGTTGTAATAACCAAATATACAAAGCAAACCAACAGCTGGCCTATAAGGGACTTGTGATAGAACTATGAAGAAAGAAGCCATAACATTAAAAATTTAGGATAAGGAGCATGTGGATGGCTTAGTTGGTTAAGCATCTGCCTTCAGCTCAGGTCATGATTCCAGATCCTGGGATCAAGCCCCACATAAGCTGTGTGCTCAGGAGGGAGTCTGCTTTTCCCTCTTCCTCTCCCTCTGTGTGCACTAGCACTCTCTCTCTCTATCTCTCACACTCTCTCAAATAAATAATAAAATAAAATTAAAATAAAATAAAATAAAATAAAATAAAATAAATAAAATAAATAAAATAAAATAAAATAAAATAAAATAAAATAAAATAAAATAGGGGATCCCTGGGTGGCGCAGCAGTTTGGCGCCTGCCTTTGGCTCAGGGCACGATCCTGGAGACCCGGGATCGAGTCCCACATCAGGCTCCCGGTGCGTGGAGTCTGCTTCTCCCTCTGCCTGTGTCTCTGCCTCTCTCTCTCTCTCTCTCTCTCTCTCTGTGACTATCATAAATAAATAAATAAAAATTAAAAAAAAATAAATAAAATAAAATAAAATGAAATAAATTTTTAGGATAAAATATTGGGGCTCTTGGACAAAGACCATAAGGACAAAAACTTCCTAAAAATGAAGCCAACACAGAGAAAGGCAAGGAAAATAAGAGAAGGAGAAACCAAGCCCTGGGATGGTCATGCTTAAAGCTAAGGAGCTGCTGGAAATTTTATTTATATGAAACAACACTGTCTCCCCTCTTTGTTCAAACATATTGTAATTAGATTTCTGTCAATAATACCAAAAGGGTTCAATCTAATAAATCACTTTACAGAGACAATGCATCTAAAGAACTCAATTTAATATCTAGAATTAGTACGTGCTCAGTGAGTGCTGAGTACTTCTCTTATTATTTTAGTTACTGCTGTTGTCAGGTTTCCCCAGAATTATGGGTCTTGAGTGAAAACCAAGTTTTAAAGAAAAGAAATCACCAGGGTTTAGTTTCTCTCTATCAGGCATAGTCAAAGAACAGACGGACAAATTTTAAGGAGTCCAAAGTATTAAGAAACACCAAAAGTCAGCTTTTCTTGCTGCCTAGCAATGTTCCCATTTCCAGTTGACCTCACTGTGTCTCCAGAGAAGACAGAAACAATTATTGCCATGTGCCCACTTTATACTCAAAATATGTTCAATCATATATCCAAGGACACCTGGGTGGCTTAGTCATTGAGCCTCTGCCTTTGGCCCAGGGCGTGATCCCAGGGTCTGGGATCAAGTCCCGCATTGGGGTCCTTGTGAGGACCCTGCTTCTCCCTCTGCCTATGTCTCTGCCTCTCTCTCTCCCTGTGTCTCTCATGAATAAATAAATAAATACAATTTAAAAATCATATATCCAGATAGAAATAATATTTTATAAAAAACTAAGGCCCATTTTATTTTGCGACTACATAGTGTCAGTGATATTTTTTGTACAAAGCTCTAAACATAAGGCCTTACAAAAAGCTAAATGATCTGATTCTGAAAACTTTCATTCATGTCACCCAAAAGTCTAAGGTCAGTAATTAGGTCTCTGGAAATAACTGAGTCACTTAAGGTTTAGATGGTTGCCATATACCCTTTGCATCAAGTTGACAGAAAAGGAAGTCTCTTCTGCTTCCCTCTTTGAACAGACCTTATAATGTGAGAAGCAAGAATGGTTCCACAGGAACCGTTGTGAACTACTGCGTCAATCACACAAACATTAAAACACAGTTTTGCTAGTCATTACTACAGAAACTATTCTCTTGCTCTGTTGAAAATGGTTTCAAATAATCATGCTCGAACGGGAGTTCTGTTCTTTTTTAATATAGCAATTTGGGAGAGGAAAAAAGCCTAGAAAATAAGATATATTCAAAAAACAAAGCAAGATTAAAATAGTTGAATCAGAGACACCTGAGTGGCTTAGTGGTTGAGCATCTGCCTTTGGCTCAAGTTGTGATCCTGGGGTTCTGGGACGGAATTCCACATCAGGCTTCCTGCAGGGAGCCTGCTTCTCCCTCTGCCTATGTCTCTGCCTCTCTCGATCTGTGTCTCTCCTGAATAAATAAATAAAATCTTTAAAAATAAATAAATGAAATAAAATAGTTGAATCAACTAATTGTCATCAATCATCATATTAGCATGAGAATCATAAACTGTAGGTTCCTAAGCCCAAGAGCCCGACTCACATCCTGACAGAGCAGCTGGCAAGTGGATGCACAATAATACTAAGAAAGAGACAAGAATCTGACCTGATCTGCCCAAGCAAAGAAAATTCTCATCCAACTTTAAACATCTTTCTTTCTTCTATGCCCTCTATTGCAGAGCTAAAAAGCATTGACTGGAATCAAGTCTGAAAAGATTGTCACCTTACATCTGACTTTCTGGTTTCAGTTAAGGTGATCTTTAACATGGTTAGTTTGTGGGGGTTTGTGTTAGAGAATGGTATGTAAGAATAATGCAGACATTTGTCAGAAAGAAACTAAGTGGCCTACTGGTCAAGTATCAGTACCTCCAAATGTTCCTGTGTGACAGAGACTGATGAAGGAATGTATTACAGTGTCTTAAACTCAAGCCAACAAAGACTCATACCATTATTATAGACCAGAACTCTTCAACTATGGTTTCTCTGTAGGAAAAAGTAGTAGGCAGTAGAAGGGTGGGGCCTTCTGACAGCTTTCTAAAGACATGGCCCTGAAAAGTTAGAGCTTGCCAGTGGGCCACCCATGGAAAATTCTGTGCATATATGAAGTATCACACTAAGTTATAAAAAAAATGAACAAAATATTCAGGCTAGCAATTCCTTCAAAGGCTTAGAAATTGAACAGACAATTATGAGATGGGATGCTGCCAATCTTTTGTGGAGTATCCCTGGGCAAGTTTTTTTGTGTCTCATTTTCTTCAATGATAGACTATTCTTACCACTGCTATTATTGATAATAAAAACAACCTAACAATAACTTCTAGGAACAATATTGTGAGAATTAATGTGTGTAAAGGAACTTGAGAATGAGGGAAGAAAGACACAATGCTATACTATTACAAAGTGCTTTATCAACCAGTGTATTACATAATGTGTTATAATGTACCATGTGCCCATGGAAACATGAAATCATTCATAATTCTTAAGTACTGCCAGATGCGTAGCTATAACAAATTTCAACCCTTTCTGAAGAATTCACCCACACACTCACTTCTCCAACCAATGTTTCCACTGGTAACTGTCAGAGTTGAGAAATCATAGAATAGACCCTTATTCACATCTCTGTGGTAATTACATATAGTTTGCTTCATATTTGGGTAGGGAACATGTATTATTCATAATTTTATAACTAGCGACTTGCCCTGTTCTGGTATACAGGAGTACTCAGTAAATGTTTATTGAGTGAACGAATGAATGAACAAATGAATGAACAGAGAACAGTCAGATACGGTAAATTAAATAATAAGCTCTAGTAATGACACCACCTCCACTAAGAAGAGTTTCTAATGCAAGAAGTATTTAGAGTGGAGGTGGTCAAAGATTGGCTCCTTCCCAGCAAGTCTATATGTTATTTCCTAGTATTAGTTCATTTGTCATTTGTCATAACTTTCTGGAATGTACAAGTAATCCTATTACAAGAGATCCCTGCCATTCTCAATGGAGGCATCTGGTTTTACTTAAGGATGCTGAATGATTTCATTTTTCAATGGCTGGGAACATGGTACATTACAACTTTTACACAGATTGAAGAATTTCTGATATTATAATATACCTGTGGTAGGTGAAAAAAAATCCTATAACTTTTGAATTAAGAGTAATAAGGCATATAAATGTGATGAAATGGAAATAACTCTGGATTTGGAATTGGATGATCTAGCTCTGCCACACACTGGCCCTATGAATTTGGCCCACATAACAGTTTTCTCTGAGCCCGTGTTTTCATCTGTAATAACAACTATGTGTGGGCACGTGGGTGGCTCAGTTAGTTGGGTGTCTGCCTTCCATTTCATGATCCTGGAGTTCTGTCTGGGATCGAGCCTAGCATTGGGCTCCTGTTCCATAGGGGTCTGCTTCTCCCTCTCATTCTGTCCCTCCCCTCCATTCATGCTCTCTGAGTCTCAAATAAATAAATAAATAAATAAATAAATAAATAAATAAAATCATCTTACAAATTTTAAAATTAACAATTATGTGTAATAATAATTTTAAAACCCCTCATATACACGGGGTCAATGAGACAAATTACTAAGTTAAATAATGTCTACAAAGTAGTGTATAAATGGAAAATGCCACACAATACAGCATGACAGCTAGATATAAAATAACAGACAGGTCTACAGTATAAATAAACTGTAGAAACTTAAGCTCAAGATCCATAATATATTCATCTTACAGTTCTTATACATAGTATGTGGCTTAAAAAAACAAATCAATCAAACCATCAATGTCAGTTGTTGAATTGGAGGCATCTATAAGATATGTGTGTTTACTTCTCAGAATGGACTTCCAAGGTCCCTTCTGATAAAGTCTCTAATACATTTGGTATTCTTCAAAGTGTGTTCCTCCCATAACCAGCATTAGATTTGGCTAGTTTGCTTGTTAAAAATGCAAGCCCCCAAAACTCATCCAAGGAGACTGTAATGTAATGTATCAAGCACCCAAGATAACTCTTATGAACACTGTTATAGTAGGTTTTAAATTTCCTTTTGAACATTCAGTATCTATGGCACAAGATCCATTCACTCAGAAAAGGTATATGCTCTCAACTCATATATTCTATACACCCAGCTTTTTACAGTTTATAAACTGCTTTCAAATACATGAAATACAATATTAAAAAGGATAAATTATTTAAAAATGTATAGTACTATAGGAATGTAAGACAATATAATTTAAAAATAAAGTTGTGTCCAGAATACATTTCAATGTGTTTTAAAACAACAATAACAACAACACTTAACTTGGTTGTTGTCTGTCTATGGGATTGTCCTCTATATGGTGCTGAAACCTCACTCTGTTTCCTGCTATATCCTGGCACTAAAAAGGGCCTGGCACATAGTAGATGCTCAATAAATATTTACCCAACAGAACAATAAATATGTACAAGTGAAATGCATATCTCAGAAGAGTTGTTGGCTTAAAATCTGCCCAGTAGTACATAAGGATGGGTTTATACAACAGAGTTTATGGCCCAGGTTCTCTTTATCAGAAGAAAGGAGGAACACAGGGCACAAAATATAGGCTATCAGCTAAAGAGATTTCACATATATCCCTCAAGATACTAATTTTTTAACTGAGGTTAAAAACATAAACTGGAAAGCAATTATCCTCAATTTCCTGATGCTTTTATTCCAAAATTAAACCCAGTTGCATAGCACATAAAAGCTTCCCTGAGGAAGAATGACACTTTACTCTGCATTGAGGGGCACAAGGGTAAAATAGTTTTGGGATCTGAGGGTATGTAATAGTCAGGTTCTCCTGCAGTTATGAAAAGAATGACTATTGTGATATTGTGATTTATAATACAAAATTGGTCTTCATCCCCATTTCTGGCACAGAGCCCTTGAAACTCTTGGAATTTCCTAAGTGATGAGAGTGATAAAGGTTGTCTTTTGTTATGTTAATGAGATGACTTTTGGACCTAACCTAAGGTAGGGGCTGGTTGCTAAGGACCAAACATGTGATTAGAGTGAAACTTTTAGCCTTACCCCTTGACCTCCAGGGAGCAGAGAGGGGTCGAATCAATCGCCAATGGCCAGTGACATAGTTAATCATGACTATGTAATGAAGCTTCAATAAAAGGAGGATAGTTTTTTGGTCTCTTCTTCTTCTTCTTCTTCTTTTTTTTTTTTTTTCTTCAGAGCTTCTATACTTACGGAATCAGAACTCCATGTGCTACCAAGCCACCATGCCAGAATCCCAAGCTCCAGGAAAACAAAAAGTCCTTTCCTGAAGACCTTGTCCTATGTACTCCTTCATGTGGCTGTTGGTTTGTATCCTTTATCATATTTTTCAATAAACTGGTAAATGTTAAGTAAATATTTCCCTGAATTCTGTGAGCCACTCTACTAAATTAATATAAGCTAAGGAGGAGGTCATTGACACCTCCAATCTGAGGCCTAATGGTCAAAAGCAGGGATAACAGTCTGGGTCTTACGACTGTCATCTGAAGTCAGGGGTGGGGGCAGTCTTGTAAAGCTGACCCTTTAACTTATGGAATCTGATACTAACCCCTAGGAGCGTCATGATTGATTTGAATTCCTGGACACCCTGTAGGTGTCTGAAAATTGTTTGGTGTTGTGTGTGGGTAACCCTCCCATACCCCCAAATTGGAATTTGGTCCAGAAATCTTAAAAGAACCATAGGCTGCCAGAGATATTAAGTTCAAGAGCCTGATCTTAACTAGCTGCTGTCCCCAGGACTCCAGGTCTTATCTAATCACTCTATGCCCTTAAAGATGAGGGAAGGAAAACTACTAGTTGTAGGCATCAGGAATGGTGTTAAGCAGATGGGAAGAGAATCATCTGAATGTCACTTGGCAGGGATGTCCTTGCTAATCAAGAATAGAAGTCAGTTTCCAAAGTGATGCTATTCAGTTCTGATCACCCTTAGGGGTACATGGGTATGCTTCGAGAATATGTAAGTATACAAGGTTGAGTTTGGGGCTTAGATATCTCCAAAACGAATAGTCATTAAGTAGGTTCAATGCTAAAGTCCATGATTTTAATTGCCAATACCCCACAATGACCACTGTCAAGCTTCCCATCTCCTCACATCATACCCAGGCTCTTGGCTTCTACAAAACATTAAATCTTGACCTTATCTGGCTCTGCTCTGCAAAAGAAATAAAGAAAGGCTCAGCATCTACAATTACAAAACTAGTTGAATGCTGTATTAATTCCAAGTAAGATTAGGACATAAGCAACTTCACAGCAATGAGCTTTATTCTTGAGACGGAACCATGCTTACCAATTCATATATTCTTTATTCTTTCATTCAAAAAAATATTTTAGTGCCTCAAGGAACTCACAGTCTAATGATAAATAGTATGATTCAGTAATTGTGCATTAAATGAATAAATACAGAATGAGTAAAAGCTCCTGTGATGAAAATGGTTGTAAATCTTCAATGAATAAGCCATATAAATTTGACAAAGAAAATATAATTCTTTTTCCTGATTATTAGTTGATATTGGGGGAGATAAATGCACTAAAGGCTTAAAATTTGCTCTTGATGTTGAACTAACAAGTGTCAATACCAAAACACAAAACCTGACCCAGATATTTGTAAGATTTAATAAAATAAAATCCTGAACTTTCAGAAGCATGAAATAGACATCTATCAATAATGGAAATGAAAATACTCTAAAAGAGCTTCTAATAAAGGCAGAGTGAAAAAAGGTAAAATAGATCTTCAATAAGTGTTTGCTGAAAGAATAAATCCTTGGAAAAAACTTTTTTAGAAGCATATAAATAGAAATACTAAGAACAAACAAAAAACTGTGAAACTAGAATTGATGTTTGTACATAAATAGAATAAGCAGCAAATTCCAGGGGGTAAAAATCTAGAGAGACATCTCCCAATGTTTATCAGGAGAGCAGAGAAGAAAAAATGTGGTACTTTTTGCGGAAATTAGTTAACGCATTACCAAAATAAAGCCACCTCTGGTATAAAATGTATCAGTGGTTAAAAGTTCACAGTCACTCTTAAAAATCTTTCAGGAGACACAGAAGGAAAATATTACTCCTATTTGCAAGTAAGCAATGGGGAAAAAGGTGAAGAGTAAGTAATTATCCAAACTGGCATGGTGTTGAACCAACAACGAGACAAACACAGATGGTCAGAGATTCCATTTAACCTTTCACCTAAAAGTTGCCATCTTCCTAAGAGAACTAATTCTACCAGTGGTTCAATTCTGATTCAGAAGGAAAAGAGTCACTTTCTGAGTCATAACATCACCCTGGTTTTCCTTTTGGTCCTCTGTTCCAAGCCTACCAAATCCCAACCCATTTTAATTCATCTAAAGGTGGCTGGGCCAGAACCAGAATTTAATGCTTCCATAAATGAACTCTGATTGACATGAAAGATGATTCACTCACAGAAAAACTTGTATTGCTGCCATTTGGTCAGTTTGGGGTTTGTTTTTAAAATGAACGCCAGTTGAGGCTGAGCAGAAGCCAGGGTGTGTTTTTATTTTATGTCTCAAATAAAAATAAAGAGCTGGGTATGAATAATCAAAGTGGTAGGCGCCTCCCTGGATACTTCTAAACCTTCCAAAAGCAATCCTGGGCTCAGCAAAATGTAATATAGTCAAAACAACCATGAACAGCATTAGTACCAAGGGTTTGCCCCAGAAAAATAAAATAATTGCCATACAGATTCCCTTGTAAACCCACACCTCAGTGCCCGTTAATAGTATATTAGGTTAAAATATCTTTTTTTGGAGGGTGATACTCCTAAAAAAGACTATTCCTAGAAGCTAGAAGTCTAACACATAAAAGGAAGATAGATATTACTATCTACCATAATTCTTAAAAGAAGCAGAGATTCCTCTAATTAGCCTTATACATTTTGTCACTCCCTATTAAATAGTAGAAGACATATGGTCAGCTCCTTGTTATTCTGAGTTTGACAATCAGTTTTATGGATTATACATATTCTTCATCTTCCTCTCTACATTTTCTTTGGATAGTTGACAATAGTTCCATGATCAGGAAGAGAGAAAGAGAGAAGCGTGGAGGAGAGCAGGTATTTGAAAAACAAGAAAGTGAAACTAAAAGCAAAAATGAATAAGCACTAGATCAACTCATGAAAAAAAATTTTATAGCGATTGGGAAACTATCAAATTAAATGGGGCTTCTGAAAATAAATAAATAAATAAATAAATAAATAAATAAATAAATAAATAAATAAATAAATAAAAAGGCTTCTGTTAAACTTGTGGATTTTAATCAACTGTATATCCTAGAAAAAGAATTAGAGATGAGAGGCAAGTATGCAACAGAATAGTGGGAAACGCTTAGGATATTATTCCAAGAATTTGGAACATTGAGTCAAAAGAAATCTAAAACCTTTTATTCTAATACAAAATAAAAACAGGATAAAGTAGTAAAGCAGAATAAAAGTATACTCCTACATCATGATGCATTGCAAAGTAATTAACCCTATAGTATGTATCATGATAATAAATAAAAAGATATTTCAGAACATGTGTGAAGGGAAAGAACCTTCAGTGGTATATGGTCTGAATCAAGTTAAATGGCCACTGCCCAGCTGCAGAGGAAACAAATAAGTTTTTAAGATCTGCTTGTGGTGATTTTTCTCATGCTCTCAAAAAAACAGCTCTTACAGTGTTGTTATTTCAAGAAAGGCCAAACCTTTTTATATACATTAGCACATTTGCCCCTAGTTTATTTCTGAGAAGGACAGGTATTGTTACCATAACTATAAAGACAGGGCAAAAAGATGCAAGAAGGCTGGCTGAAAGAGCCCTGGGAATGCCCTAAAATAGTCTAATGAGGGACACCTCGTCCTCCCACTCAGAATTGGAGCCTCATGAACAGGAACACACTTTAATACAGCCCAAAGCAGTTAGGACAGTCCTAGAAGTTTAGAGGAGTTGAAGGAAAGAAAAAGGAAAGAAAGGAAAGAAAGGAAAGAAAGAAGGAAGGAAGGAAGGAAGGAAGGAAGGAAGGAAGGAAGGAAGGAAGGAAGGAAGGAAGAAAAGAAGAAAGAAAGAAGAAAGAAAGAAAGAAAGAAAGAAAGAAAGAAAGAAAGAAAGAAAGAAAGAAAGAAAGAGAGAGAGAGAGAAAGAAGAAAGAAAGAAAGAAAGAAAGAAAGAGAGAAAGAAAGAAAGAGAGAAAGGAAGGAGGGAGGGAAGGAGGGAAGAAAGAAAGAAAAGAAAGGAGGGAAGGAAAAAAGAAAGGGAAGGAAGAAAAGGAAAAAAAGCTGAACATTCAGCTCAGCAATTGAGAAAGAAAGATCTTGGGCCCTAGGCTGCTCCTATAATCAGAAAATAGTTAGCAGACTCAAATGCTACTCCAGACTTAGGCTCTTAAAAAAAAATTGAGGCAACTCTTCCTGGATAAGAGAACCAACTAAAAATTTACTTATGAAGTGTTTTTAATCTGATTGTTTTAAATCAGAGTATGAAGACTGAAGTTACCCTTTCTACTCAGGAGATCTGCTATAGAAATAGATGTAGTTGTTCATTCTATACCTCAAGTTCATGTCCTTACACACCACAGTCAAGTTTCACCATCACCCTGGCTCTGTCAGTAGAGTAGAAGAAACAGCTCTTTTTCTTGTATGTAAAGTTAAAAGTTTAATAATTTCATAGCACTTTTTAAAACATTGTTTTATGTAGTTTTAAAGCTATAACATTATTAAAATGATTGTGAGCAGAACAGACTTCCAGCAAGTGGAGATCCAGTATCGGAAAGAATCTCCTGAGCTGAGATAGCAGTGATTATGCTGGGACAGATTAGAGTATCTACACAGGGAAAATCCTCTAGTTGGGGACCACAGCAGGATCCCATCCATCATATCACATGTTAGTTCAGAGAACTAAAACTCCTGAAGCATTTTGGCAGCAGGGAGAACTTTTAGCATCCTAATGCTTTTACAAGGCTGGATTTTTCTTTTCTCCCCAATGTGCTTCAAGATTTCATAACATGAGAAACATAGGAGCAAAAGTTAAAATGCTTTAATGGTCCCCATAGGCTATTTAAATAAACACTGTGATTGCAATTTAGACAATCTGGAGTCCATTCAATATTAAATCCCCACCCTAAACTACAGCTACTACACAAATAGGGAATTTATGGTATACTCCACATGGCCATTTACTACTGCAAGGATTGCCTCTTGACAATCATGGGGAGGAGCTAGCCAGGCCTAAGATTACACCAGTTAAATCTGTCAACAACTGGAGAGAAAGCTCCACTGAGCAAACACACTGATCCTCTCACACAGCCCGTCTTTGTCCTGACTTTGCTACAACTCCACTAATCTCATACTATCTTCAGCAGTGCAAGTAGAAACTTCTCTTGCAAGGAGCCGTAACAAAAGATGCCTTTATTTATTTTCACACACTGTATGTATATATTTATGCTGTCCCTTCCACTCCCTCCCCCGCCGCTTCCACTCCTTCCTACAGACCCAAGCTTGATTGGAGTAAATCATAAGCTATTCTTTATCTCAGAAAAATACATGAAGAAAGTGGCGATAGAACTGATCAGGTTCCTTTTGACCAGGCCCTCGTCAAAATAATACTCCATAATGTATGGTTTTGCACGCAGCAGGGAAAAGAGTAGATTCAAGAATGAAACAGGCAATAAATATCCTAAAATATGGAGTGCCAAATTGAAACAATTGGGTGGTGAAATATGTAGAACCACTGAGTGTTCCTCCAACTGCTTTCAGACATCAGGTGGTTCATGGGATCATGGTGCCCTTTTTCATTTTTATGTACTGTTGAAAAAAATATTGTATTGGAGTAATATTTTAGCTATGGCATTAGAAAGTTATGATTATTATTATTAATTGATATTTCTTCTGGTTATAAAATATAATATAGTATTTATGTTTAGGGAAGAAAGACATTTTTTAGACAAAATTTATTCACTAAAATGAAAAATCTTAATTCTACAACTCAAAGAATTTATTGACCAATGTATCCAGATATGTAATCAGACTCAGATTTAGATAGAGTGTATTTCTGTCACCCCAAATCATTTATTCATGCCCTTTTACAGATAATTCTGCACCAGAGTTGACCTCCGTAGATGGATTTTTCCCTAGAACAAAACTAGGTTACTTTTGCCTAGTCACTGTAGGTTAGTTTTGCCTGAAACAAATAAGTTTAAGTCTTAGAGGGCAAACATGAGGCTGCAGTTTTCTTTCTTTCTTTTTTTTTTTTTTTTTAGGTTTTCTATATATTATCTTACTTTGAACCTTTTTTTAATCCTGAGTACAAGAAGAGACAAGTGTTTCTGTCCCAAGTTTCCAAGAGAAAGGATAACTTATTCAATGTAAAATTGCATCTGAAAATCTGAATTTATTACACTCAAATAATAAGTTAGGCTATATTTAAGCTATATAGACCATTAAATACAATCCCCAATTAATTATTTAAAAATTAAATGCATAATATGGGGCACCTGGGTGACTCAGTGGTTGAGCATCTGCCTTTGGCTCAGGTGGTGATCCTGGGGTCCTGGGATGGAACCCTTTATTGGGCTCCCCACAGGCAGCCTACTTCTCCCTCTGCCTATGTCTCTGCCTCTCTCTGTGTCTCTCATGAGTAAATAAATAAAAATCTTAAAAAAAAAATAAAAATTAAATGCATCACATAATAAGAGTGTTAATAACAATACTAACCACTTCCTGTCTAGTAGGTACTGAGCTGAAGGCTTGATCACACTGCCTCATTTTATTTATTTATTTATTTATTAAAGATTTTATTTATTTATTCATGATAGACACAGAGGAGGGGGGCAGAGACACAGGCAGAGGGAGAAGCAGGCTCCATGCAGGGAGCCCAAAGTGGGACTCGATCCAGGGACTCCAGGATCACACCCTGGGTGCTTAAACCACTGGGCCACCCAGGCTGCCCACACTGCCTCATTTTAAATCTCATAGAAACCCTGTAGGGCAGATGTTGCTATCTCCATTTTGCACATGTAGCAAAAAGATGAAAATATTTGCCCACTTTTAAGTAATAAGTGGATTCAAATGTTGTACTTACTGACTCATCATTGTTGGTTCATAATAAGTGCTCAATAAATATGTGTTGAATCACTGGGTAAAAAGAATAAAAATGTTTGAAGAAAAGTAGGCTGTTTTGAAAATGCACTTTGTGATGGCATTTACAGGAAAAAAACAATTATAGAAATTGAAGGTTAGAGAATCTTGGACATTACTTGATCTCTTTCCCTCATTTTGGAGACGAATAAACTGGTACAAAATGATCTGTTCAACAGCATATAGTCAGATGATGTCGACTTGGGCTGAAAATCAGGTTTCCTGAGCCCCATTCCAGTATTTGTTCTCCTTCTATGGTTCTAAATCAACCATACTGCATGGGTTCTAAATAAGTTTACAATTGAATTTGTCAAGTTTATCAACACTTCAAATAGCTGTGACAATTATTCTGTAATGTGTTACAAGGAGAACTAGAAATTCGAAGCAATATAGAACAAGGTTACTTTCCTTGAGATGCTAAGATATTTCATTGTCAAGAGAAGTATTAATCTTATGAGACTGTGAATATTATTAAATATGTGTTCCTGAAAAAACACACACACACACACACACACACATCAAATAGCATTATAAAATATTGCACGATAAAGTATATCATTAAATATAATCAACCAGCACAATTTATGGAACAGATAATATCTACAGTGAAAATCAAGAAGGGATGAGATCAGCATTGGCAGCAAATATCAAGGAATTTAAAGCTGATGTAGAAGTTATCATAGGCTCACAGATTTAAGAAGAGAAATCATCCAATGCAAATCCCTCATTTTATACAAGAGGAAATGCATACAGGGAGATGATAGTCTTTGCTTATGGCCACAGATCTCCTTGTTAGAGGCAGTATGGCCATAGCCACTCACTTCCAGTCCAGGATTCTGTCCATGAACGCTATTTTACCAATTTCTCCATGAGGCACTGACAGAGAAAACTTACTCCTCACCCAAAAGAGTAAAATAAGTTAACCATTAATGAAGTGGCTCATGCCTTAAAAGATACATTTAAAAATATTACTTAGCAGAATAACAACCCAGTTGCTTCAATTTTGAATGTATTGCAACTGGACTTTGGTACTTAGTACACATTAATTTCTTAAAAATAAAGAAATAAGTCACAGAGAATACATCTTCAAACTCATTCACTATCCTAAAATGCTTAGCCCCAAGAAGATTAAAAATGGAAAATAAATTTTTACAAAACTACTTGTTTTCTGACGTCTTATGATGGAATATATTTCTGTTCTCCATTTAAAATTGTCACTGGTGCACAAGTGATTTCATCCTGTGAACCCATGAGGAATGCAACCACATGCAAGCCTTCCAGCTGTTGTTCATCAAGAATTGTAATATTTATTCTGGAAGAAGCAAACAACAGATGCACTTGGAGAATGTGAGTTCACCTGGTTCCTATAGCATATGAGCTCAACTTCAATTTGCTAGTCAATAAACATCTTGTAAAAGAGCAACAACCACCCAAAAATTAAAAATAAATAAAAATTTTAAAAACACCAGGTTCTGCAAATTTAAATTTTTGCCTCCATGTACAATCTTGATTTTAATCCATATCTTCAATACCACTCCCATTTAAACTGTAATTAATCAGTAACTGTTGGTGATATTTTTCTGGGAACATGATTTTTCTTTCCATTTCAATATCCTATGATGCTACTTTTTTTTTTTTTTTTTAATGGCATCTTCATTTTCTGGGACAATAACTTACACTTGGTTTAAAGATGACATGAAATGTATTTTCAGCTCTCTTTCTGATTTACAGCCATTTTCAATAAAACTGCCAACCAGGCATGAGAATCCATGAAAACACTTCAGGGTCCCTGGAGGACCATCTATCATTTTCAAATGAACATTTGTATTAGAAACCAGAATTTTTCAACAGCAATTCAAATTTAGACTTTTTACCTAGCAAGTACTCCAATTACACACTTCTGATATCATCTAAAAGGAAAATAAATAAAAAATAATATACAATGAATTTAAGCAATTGTACAAAACCAGGTAGAAAGAATAGACAATTTTTACTTATCTATTGCTTCCCTACTCTTGTTCTCAGCTCTTGGCTATTTTATGGGTAATATACAAAAGAATAAACAAGCATAGGAAAAAAGTGAAACTTCTATCAGATGATTTCTTGATAAATTTCTGATAAAACTGTAGTGGCCTAAAAAGTTATCTTTTTTGGATAATTTATAAATTGCATTTTTTAAAACTAATCAGTCCCTTTTGCCATATCTTTTAAAGAATGAGCCTATTAAAATGACCTTAGCATGGAAAATTAAAAGCAACCTTAAGTCTTAAATCTGTGATACTTAAAATAAAATTAGTTGATTGAAAATTAAACTCTACTGAATATCTGATTCTGAATAACGAATAATTCAGTCAAAATATGTTTATCTTTGTTTCTATCAATGTTCAATGTATAGATTATTCAAATAGAATCTATTCCATCAATATTTATAGAATGCAGCGTCTAGAATCCAGGGTCTCAGACAATGGGTCCGTGGGCAAGGAAGTACTCGTAGCAGTGTTGGATGGAGCAATAAGAATCCAATCTGGGATACTCTAGTACTTTATACTGCCATATTCTATACTGAGAATTTGTATAGTATTCTTCAAAAAAAAAAAAACAAACAACTTTGAAAAAAATCCCTAGGCAGAGCAAAACAGAGGGTGAGAGCCTGAACTTGGAGAGCCAGATAACCTGGCTCCAAGCTTGGATCTGCTGCTCAACAATAGGAAAATAACACAACTTTTTTGTAACTTTGTTTCCTCATCCAGTAGCATAAACTTGTTCAGTATAAAGTAAGTTAACATACATAAAACACTTAATACTGTGCCTCACACAGAGTAAGTGCTATATATATCTTTGCTATTATCTTTTTTTAAAACATAGTTGACACAATATTACATTAATTTCAGGTGTACAACATAGAGTGATTTGATAATGATATACATTCTATACAATTCTATATGTTCACCACAAGTGTGGTTACCATCTGTCACCATACAATGCTATTAACAATACCATTAACTGTAATTCTCTATGCTGTATCTTTCATCCATATGACTTATTCTTTCCATTACTGGAAGTCTGTACCTCACACTCTTCACCCATTTTGCCCATTCCCCACCCTCCTCCACTCTAGCAATCTATTTGAATAGTCTGTTTTTGTTTAACTGTATTATGGACCTAGTTTCTCTTCCTATTTAGACTACAGCACTTGGAGGCTAGAGACTATGTCTTATATTTTTATGCTGTCACCAATCTCTACTGCAGTCCTATTGTCTAGGAGCTATTTATATAGTATATTGGTATATAAACAGCAGTAGTAATGGAAGAACAAGTATTGAAAAATTGTTCGAACACAGGAGAGAAGAGTTTAGACTAAAGGAAGTATGGATGGAAAAAGAAAAAGAAATTACCAACTTCCAAGTGGCAGCCTTTTAGACCAGGAAAACAGTAGGATAAGTTAATTTGGTGGAGTTCTTTCTAATTGAGGGACAGACAAAGCTGGACTTGGATTTTCCTCTGTGATCATATTTTCTCTTATGTATATGTTCTTCCTACATATTTACTCATTCTTACAAGAGTTTTTTTCTATACTCCGGAAGACCAGCTTGACAGTACTTTGCTGTCTAAAGATGCACTACAAAGTTGAATGAAAGGATCTAAAAGAGGATGGTCACATTCTAAGGTCAAAATCATAAGGGAAATCCATAGCTCTTGAAAATAGCAGCCAGGGATCCCTGGGTGGCACAGCGGTTTGGCGCCTGCCTTTGGCCCAGGGCGCGATCCTGGAGACCCGGGATCGAATCCCACATCGGGCTCCCGGTGCATGGAGCCTGCTTCTCCCTCTGCCTGTGTCTCTGCCTCTCTCTCTCTCTGTGTGTGTGACTATCATAAAAAAAAAAAAAAAAAAAAAAAAAAAAATTGGCAGCCAAATTAAGCAATTTGCTGGGCTATACCATCTACCTATTTGTTCCAAGAGAATTTCCCCACAGAACTTGAAGTTCTTAACAAACAGTAGAACTCATTACCTTATATTGATATTTTTATCATTATAGCAGATTAGATAAAGTGGATGCTTGTTTTAATTAGAAAGATGAAAAATTTGAAAACACTTAAATGGTTCAAGTCAAGCTCAGAGTAATGATGAAAACATTTGGTCAAACATAAAATCATGAGATTTTACAGAGATTTTTATGAGACTTTACTTGATGCACATTTTTGTGTCATTAATTTTAATAGAACATTTTAAACAAACCTAATTGAATGGGAAACAAAGTTCTATGTAGATAAATTATAGAGTAAGTTCAATGCAACCACAGTAATTCCTCTTTTTTTTTTCAAATTCACTTTTTGCTTCCAAATTCACTGATATTTCCAAATGCGGATATAGATGTTTTTGACTAACACTAGGCCACACACAGGAATCAAATAAATTTATTTCTACCTCTTCTAAGATTTCAGCGATGTCCACGATTTTTAAATCCTGCATTGCCACTAGATTGCAAATGATACCAAATTTAACAGATCAAATCAATCCTGTATACTCGATGCCAATTCTATAGAAAGACAGTAAATGATCTCACAATCTTAAATCAGAAAAAAAAAAAAAAAAGCTACCACCTGCACCTGGATAGCTACTAGCAGTGATTATAAAAACTACATTAAATACGGTTAAGCATTGCTGTACATTTTAGTACCTATTTGATTAATGACAAAAGTAGTGACAGTTGCAATATGCAATCTAATGTTTATACCCAAACAGTACATCAGTCAATTAGCCTGAATTTACCTTACTCCCACACAAGCCTGGTTTCAGCCTCAGTGTTTATTTCTATAACAAACAAACAAACAGGGACGCCTGGGTGGCTCAGCAGTTAGGCGCCTGCCTTTGGCTTAAGGCCTGTTCCTGGAGTCCCGCAATCGAATCCCGCATCGGGCTCCCTGCATGGAGCCTGCTTCTCCCTCTGCCTGTGTCTCTATCTCTGTCTCTCTCTCTCTCTGTGTCACTCATGAATAAATAAATAAAAACTTAAACAAACAACAAAAACAAAAACAAAAAAACCCAAACCCTCAATATTCAATTTGAGGAGTCCAATTTTTTCACATGAACAAAACTTGTATGTGTAAAAGAAAATCCCAAAACCGTTCAAACCACACTTTTGAATTTGCTTTAAACATTTATCTGAAGCATTTATCACACCTCTCTCAAAAGTTTGATGCCCAACTTAGAAATCTTAACTAAGACTACTGCATAATATGAAGAATTTGGTGTCTGCTCTTTAAATTGTTTTGCTTTTTTTAATTTTCCAAATGCAAATGTGCGACCTTTGTGTTGATAGATCATTTACTTCATTAACAGTCATTAGCATTTAGAAACAGGGACCACAGGTTTTCCTTCTCCTACCATGTAAGACTTAAATGGAAAATAAAAGATATATTTGTTGAACTTTTCTTTCAATAGACAAGAGTCCCAGTTAAAAAATCCCACCCTTTCTCATCAGAGGGCTATGGTCTGAGTGAACTGTGCTACAGAGGAATGGAAAAAAAAAAAAAAGATCTAATTTGAAAAGTGGTCACTTTAAACTGCAGACAGATACATAGGAGATAGAGCCATAATCCAAAGCAGCCCACCTGAATTTGAGAAACTTTTTTATTATTTTAATTAAGATAATTATACTTTCAAAGGTATGGTTGAAACCACAACTAAAAACGAAAAAAGAAAAAAGGCTGAAATAAGCAAACCCAAAGTTTGAATGTTCCTCAGCTGGATTCAAACTGAAAGAAATCACAGACTCGCATGGCTGGAGTTTTATTTGTTTGTTTGTTTGACTTTTGCTAAACTGTTTTATTCATGAATATTTTTCAAAGGAGCCTAGGAGGCCAAAGTAAAATTACACTAATGTACAATGTGGTACAAAGGAAACACTCAGAATGCACAAATGCCTGTACATAAAGGCAAGCTGCTGCTTCCTCCTACATATATATCAGATTTACATATATATATATATATATATATATATATATATATATATATTAGCAAATCAAAAGAAATGAAGTCAGCAAGTGGAGAGGAAGATAGATAGCCGATAATTAGATGTGGATTAAGGGAATAAGAAAAGTGTGGAGAAAGTTTGCTGGAATTGGAAAAACGGAAATGGTCCTTTCCCCCCATTGGTTTCATTTAAATCCTGCTTCTAGAATGTGGGAGTATTTAGGAGTTTGGGGGCTTTTTTTTTTTTTTTGCCTTTTTTTTATAGGCCTTGTCCAACATGTGTGGCATCTAGCATCTGGGTTTGGGTGGCTTATTATTATCTTTCTAAACATATAGTTTGATATTCCTTTAATTAAAATGGTGACCATCACCCAAAACAACTTTTCTGGAGAAGGACCTTTTAAACCCACAAAACCCAGGCATGGGTTTGTTGAACCTGCAGGCAGTTGTGTTTAAGTGAGCATTAAAGACTTGGCAAGCCCTCTGCGCTCTCATTTTCTTATTCTCTATTATCTATCCACTTAATAATTTCAGAAACCCTAATCAGACTCTAACCAAAAAAATCCACACAGTGCTTGGGATAGAATGATAATACCATCTGTTTTCATTCTTATGTGGGTTCTTTCCAGCCATACAATCCAGCATTCTGGCTGCTTACTTTATAATGATCCTAACATTATAGGTGATTTAAAGGAAAGTCTCCTATGTCACTGTCTCTTGCAAGCATGCAGAATCTTTTCAATTCACAAAAGTCTGAAGTATTTTCATATTAGTGTTGGTTGCATTTGAATTCTATAGATAAATAGAACGAATCCCAATAATTTAAAATAAAAAAAAAGAAACGAAAAACAAAGCTACTTCTTGCTGTTTTTGGTAATGGTTGGTAAGACAGAAAGCTCTTCTAAAAGAGTTTATTGGGCATGTGACTCCTAATTCTCGTGAAGTCTTGATGGCAATGTTAAAAATAAGATAGCTAAGCCATCCCTAAAAATAGAACTGATTTGCTGAGAACCTTCATACAATGACTTTTCAAATGCACAGCTTTTACCATATTCATTAAGAATTAGATTATAGTATCATTACTTGTGGATAATAAATGAAGAAATGCTGGTATCATTTCCTTCTAGTCATGGTAACAAGTACGAATTCAGAGCAAAGGTCAAATGCTTTTAAACTCTTTGATACAGGAAAAATTAGCCAATGATATGGAAAAATACACTCCAAATAATTCATTTTTGCAGATTTTAACAATCAATATGGAGCACCATATGATAGATATGGCTCCAACAGTCTGTATCAATCATGAAGATTGGCAGTGGCAAACTACACAGACCAATTTTTGTCATGCTACCACAGTCGATTTTACAGACTATGTGTAACCAAGACTTACTCTGGTGCTTTCCCTGACACACCACACAGCCCCTTCCAAGATCTGCTTCCAACACATTCAAGGGCTTTTCTGAACCAAACCTAACTGAAAACCTTTGGAGACTGGCACACAATTCTTATGATACTCCATGTTTTCCTTCCAAAGGCTGCATCTTTAATACATTATATTGGGTTTTTCCCATCACACATTTAATGTGTGAAATTTCTAAACTCTTCCCCTTCACTTATCTAAATTGAACTTTGGCAGCCAACAGTTAGCTGTTGGAGAGTTGCTTAAAAATGATCAGACCCTTTCTAGATCTGATTGCAAGAGGTATCAGTGCCAAGATAGAAATTTCGGTCTTCATCATACACAAAATCAATATGTATGCTTTGCTCTGGAAAGAAAGCCACCTTGAAAATAATTAATAAAACATCAAAGCTGCATACAACTTCAAAAATCCACATAAGCCTGAAACATTCAAGGCAATTAAAAGAAATTACTAATTTATATAAGGTGGTACTTCTCTTTGAAAGGTGTATATATATATATATATATATATAGAGAGAGAGAGAGAGAGAGAGAGCGAGAGAGAGAGAGAAGGAAGGGAGACCAAAATCTCAGTTTTGGCTTCAAAATGGCAATTTAAAATCTTAACATATCCATAGCAATTATGAATGTTATATTAAATACATAAGCTTTGAAAAACTATAAAAATAACTTGAAAATATTTAAATAATATCAGAAGTTATAGAGAACTACAACTATCATTTTTTTCTGAAACACAATGCATAGGCATATTATCAAAATTGGAAAAAGGCATAAAATTGATATTATAGTATGTACATAGGTGAAATGAGACCTCCATAAAACACATGACAACAAAATAAATCTATCATGTGTCAGTTGCATTTTACCATCCTACAGAGTCAACTTTCATTTATTTATTCTTATATACACCTTGCTTAGTGGTGGATTTTTTTAAAACAGGTTAAAAAAAGGTGACTAAGAAGCACAGTAGATATGGAAGGTGGGGAGGGATGGGGTGGTAGGAGAGAAGGGAAGGGGGGAGGGAAGGAGGAAACAGAGAGGGTGGGAGGCAGAGGGAGAGGAATAGAGAATGCATCACATATTAGGGAGGCACCTGAGAAAAGCAAAGCTTAACAGAAGAGATGATGTTTCTTTTGGCTTTTGAAGAAGAGCCAGTCTTTGGAAGCTGTGATTGGAAGGGTGCACATCCTTGACAAGAGTAAGCAACTGCATAGAGAGGAAGATGGAATGTCTGTTTGGGTAAGAAGATAAAGGTCTTGTTTACCTGACTTAGGTGTTTAGACTTTATCCAGTAGGCAACTGGAAGTCCTTAGAAGTTTTCAATCAGGAAGATGACATAGTCAGATCTGCATTTTTAAAAGAGATTTGTCATTATCAATGAGATAAATGGATCTGTAACATGATACGGGAGGTCAGGAGTCTACTCAGGAGAAATTCGTGATATACTATGACAGATGGCAAGAACCTCTAGTAAGGTGGAAGCATTGATGCTTGACAGCAATTCTCTTGTGCTCTCTGTAAGGCCCTAACCCTATATCCAATCCAATGTATTGATTTGAAGGACCCACATGGCTTTTTAAGACTTTATTTAGCATTTCCAGAATATACAACGTTGCAGAGCACCTTGTAAGACATTTCTTAATCAAACCTCTAGACGTCCTTAGAAATAAAAGGATAACAAGTTTTATTCAGTATAGAAAAACATTTTAATAGAAATAATGTTACTATGACTTGGTGCCTCTGCATCAACTGACATACTTCTCTGTCATTAATCTTTTACATCTGATGATACAGCAAAAACTACAACTGTGTCTAGTTGCAAACTGTATCTCTCTTCCCCATGAGTTTTGCTCTGCTCAATGTCACGAATGATGATCTGCCAAAATGATGAAAAGACGTAACATTTGTCTGAAATGAGAGGGAAAAAGTAGAAAGGAAAGGAATACACTAATCATGGAATTAGAAACCAAGAAGCTGCTTTAGAACTTATTTAGTAAATATTTTCACTTTAAAGATAAAGAAATCTTGACCCAGTGAGAATAAGTGATTTGCCCGAGATAAAATCAACTCCTAAGAAGACCATAAGAAATCATGTAATGGTTAACCCAGATTTCTAAAGCTATTTATTCTCTAAATTACAACAAATATATTAATAAAATAATGAGGAAAATGTTTTTTTCTCAAGGATCTAAAAATGATAACTATTATATATTTTTATATTTCCCAAATTAAGGAAGAAGTTTGTTTTATGTGTATTTTTATTAAAATGAGAGGAAAGTTATTTAGTATTTATCCACAAAGTTGCATTAATAACATCCTAGTCATGCAATGGCATTAAAACATATAAATAATTTGAAACCATTGATTAAAATGATAATTTCTCCAGGTCCAATATATAAAATAAGGAGGTAAGTCAGTCCTTTGGTATATCTTAATGATAACTGAGATTTTATAGCATGATTGAGTTGGTCAATTCCTCTTTTTGAGATATCTGCTATTTAATCTTTTTTTCTGGTTATAGTCTACAGCTTGTTTGTCTTTTGATACGTGATTAAACCACTATAATGCATTAGTATTTAAGTCCACCTCTGGGTTTTAAAACAGCATAATTATTCCAAAGCAGAACTAAAAGGGGCTGCCAGATAGAATTTGTGTGTTGTCCACATTTCCATCACTTCATTTATTCAGAGTACAAGCAATGGAAGGCTTACAGAGCAAACCTCAAAATAATAATACATTGTTCAAATTCAGGAATGAGAGTATACTAGTTTACTTCCTGTTATTCTAAAAAAATAGCAAAATGTTGATAAAGTTAGTTGGGAGCAAATTCATGTACATAAAATAAAAATATTCTTCTGAAAGGACAAAATATCTAAGGAAAACTTGAAGAAGTGGAAAAATGCCTTTGCATATAATAACTGCCTGTACCAAAACACATAGATATTTGGGGAAAATATTCAGTAAAGATTAACCATCTCTATGTTTGTAAGGCTAAGAATATAGAGGAGATCAGGAAATAAATGTATAATGTCCAATCCCAATTTGATATTAACTAATAAGCACAGCAACATAATCTCCCACCTCATTTCTTACATTCTTCCTCATTAATAGAAAGTAACATCCCACTACTTTAAAAGATCAAAATAAAAGTTGGTTTAATTGACTTTAATTTTTGCATGCATTGGGAAAGTATATATGATTTTTATACCAAGAGGAAAGAAGCTGTCATTGCTAATACTAGTGTCTATTGTCTGTATACTCCACCCAGGACTATGGACTGTGTTGAAACTTCCAATGTTTGAAGATCTGCTTCTTTGCCCTTTGAACTGTAAGTCACTTTTGTCCCAAAATATTGTTTGCTGCATTCTGATTGATCTGTGTGCTTTTGCATCTTCCCCAGGATCCCACAGCTATGCCACATTGCTTAAACCATGCGGAGGGAGCACAAATATTTGATAAGCAAAGGTGATTTTTCCAAGTCTCTGTACGGGAAGAAATGGCATTGTTGCTAGTGTATGATTTTAATATGTTTTATTGTGATGGTTAAATTAAAACAAAACAAACAAATCAAGCTTGGCAAGGAAGCCAGGAAAAAAAAAATTAAGAACAATTCTATTTACCGGTATGTATATAAATTAGGATTACCTTAGCTGGGTCTCTGTAATCATTAGCAGTAATATGCTTATTAACTTGTTAGTTTAATACATATGGCATCAAAGTAAAATCTAATGATGGAACCAAGCAAAATCACAAAATGATCGTTTTCTCTCTTTACCCTAAGCTGAGCAAGGAACCTTTCCAAGCAGTGTGAACTCATTGGCTTCCCCATAACGCTACAGAGCTCACGCTGCCATATAACTGGGAATCAGAGAGGTGAGGTCATTTCATCACTCCTTGCAAAAAAATGCAAAACGTCTGCTAAAATCTGACTTCATTTGATTTACTCTCCAAGACTGTTTTTTATTAAATATGTTTGACTGCTATCTCTAATTAAATGTAGAATTAATTTTGGCAAACTAACCACAGATGCAGTTTATGTTCAATTTTATCAGACAGATTTATTTATAAGCTGTCAACTTCTTGAAAGACTTCATTTTGGAGCAGTTTTAAATTGCTAACAGTAGCTGTAAATGGAGCTACTGTTCTCTGGAACACTAAAGGAAAAGTATGCTATAAATGTCCGTTCCATCTGTGAGGAATCATAAAACAATCACATTCCTTTATTTTTTTTTTCCTCCGTAGGACCTTTATTAAATTAGTTCAACTCAATTAAAAATAACTTCAAAAACATTTCAGAGCCTTTTGTTTCATGGAATACTTGGAACTCTCTGCACGGAACGTCACCCTTTTAACTAATCCCTTTTAGTAAATGGAGGAGAATAGTGGTATTGTGACTTCAGACAGTGCTTTCAAGGGTCTCTACTGTACCGAATTGAGGTCACTGCAAGACAATGCCCAACACCCAATAGCCATTCAAACATTCTTCACAACTCTATCAAACGTGTCTTTCTTTCTCTCACCCGCTTTCTCTCATGGCAAACTCAGGGGACAATGGAAAAGCCTCCAGCACCATTTATGGTCACCATATTTGCACATGACAAAGTCTATTCTTCCTGGTTTGCCAACTCCCTGTAAAAAGAATGGACCCTGGGATAGATTTTCCCACCATTACTGTTATTCAAACTTATTTTGTATTTAATGATTTCTGTTGTTGTTGTTAGAGGGCTGCTACGTGGCATTGGAGAAGCTGACTTGCTATTTTCGTGCCTGTGTAACAAAGCAGAGACTAAATGCAGAATTAAATATGTCACATTATAGCCAGCATATGCATGATGGAGTGTACAATCTAGTACAAAACGGAGACAAATGATGAAATTGGAATTATTATACCTTGTCTTATTGTCTAGCATTAACAGTATTATAAAACTTACTGTTTACCCATGAACCACCACGCCTGTGCCCCACAAGCACTATTTAGTTTTGCTTGGGAGTTTTTATGGCTGCAGCCACAAACAAACAAAATCAATTGCTGTAAATTTTTCTCACCAGGGCTGCTCCTTTTTGAACGAAGGAAAAAAAAAAAAAAAAGATGTATCCAGAGCATCGTCCTCCAAACAAACAAGAAGAGCACATATTTGCAAGCTATATAGTAAAGTTGTTATGATGAAGATTTTGATTTTAATTAAGAATGGGATTTGTAGGACAATTAGTGAGATGTAATATTCTTTGCAAGAAACAGTACCCTTATTGGAAATACCATCTAAAATGGAGTGGGGGCAGTTGGAGCTGCACAGAGACTTATTTCTATGGGTTTCCACAGTTAATGAGAAAGAAAAAATAAGAAGAAAATGTAGGTACCTCACCTGAAATGCTGGAATACAAGTACTGTTTGCCTTTGTTTTTCCTCCTTAATTTTCCTTTTTAATTTAAACCACAGATATCTGTGCTGTTGAGATTTCTACCAGGTAATCCTCTTATCACTAATAATGTTTATAAGTTATTTCTTCACATTTATTTTAAACCACTGATTATTAGGAGTATACCTCATCTATCTGATGATTTTATAAAGCTGTAATAATATATTTAATGATAACAAAGGCAACAAGTTCTCCAGTTATTTTGGATATGCTCAGGTGCCTGACATTAAAAAGAGGGCTTTTTAATTGTGGAGAAGGAATTTAATATTCCGTCTTTGGAATCAGACATATCTAGTATATGAAATAAACATAATGAAACTTTAATAATAAAATTAATAAGTTCAATTTAATAGGTGTATATAGGATTTTTGTACCTTATGTTTTCAAGAATATATGTGTGCTTAATCACAAAAAAACTTTAACAAATATTAAAGTATAAATTTTTACAGGTGACACTATCTGATCATAAGTTAATAGAAGTATAAGTAAATAATAAAAAGATTATTTTTTAAAAAGAGGGCTTTTTCTTATTTTATAGAAAATAATTTGTATAATTGCTTAAATGTTGATATGACTATTTCCTTTACAGTATATAAATTTTCAAGTGTTATGCAAACTAAACATGCATTTATTAATCAAGTGCCTGATAATTTTCCAAGTTTATTCAACTAATTTTGTAACAAAATTTTCAGTTTTTCTTTCTATAAACAATAAGATTAAACATTCCGAAGTGAATTAAGGGATCTCCTTCTTATAGCAGATGGAAAAAAATATTAATAGTATGACACCAGATATTATGCTGTGAATAATAAAGGCCAAATATATATAATCACATGTATGTAGTTGAAAACATGTCTTGAGCCCAAAATTCTCCAATATTTATTCTACAGGATTAAGCATATGCTATCTGCCAGGCATTGTACCAAACAATGGTAAAGTATGATACACACTGAAAATATCTTAATGCAGTTTATAATATGCTGGAATGACATACAACTAAACTGGTATAATCATTCACACTGTATGAAGGGCTCAGACACACAAATACGTTTAAGATTTCTTTCACTTTACAAATTGAAAGTGCAAATTCCCACTATGGCAGGCAGGCTGGATATAATTTATGGTGGCTATTGAGTTCCCATCTGAAAGGCATCATGGGAAGTGTAGTAGGGCTGAGATTGAGAACCTTGGGGAACACAGAAGGCAACAGAAACATGTGGATCATAACAAGGAATATTCAGTGGCCCATTATCTAATAATGCTATTTATATGGGATTAAGGCAAGACAGGTCTGGAAATTTAGATTGGGGCCATAGTGTATTTAGTGGGCCTTAAGTGTTACCCTCAATATGATCAATTGGTATAGGACAAGATGGGTATATACCTGGTTGGCTGTAACTACAAATGCTTGAACCATGTGAAATTGTCAACCTTTATATCCAAGTGATATGTGAATAGAGGCAGTAGAGAGGGAAGAGAGACCCAAAAAGAATAATGCTATTTGTGTCTAGATTCAGGGGCAGAAGGGTGAAGGTAGATCAATAAAATGGTTACATGAGATCTCCTGGAAAGCTAGAATTCACACTTAATTTCCTCAGTATAACTGAAAACATGGGGCAGCTCCTGCATTTTTTCTCCAGTGTTAGCTTCAAAATACAACAGATTTCATATTTTGTGTATCTTTCTAAGACCTAAGATCCCCCATTCTTTATTTTGCTCTTTTATTTTCCTTTGATTAAAATTAAAATGTGTGACATTTTTAAAACGAAATTTCAGTTTAAAAATATTTCTTTATACATTTACCTCAGAATCCAAGAAAACATAAATATGGTACTTCACCACTTCGAACATCCAACCATCCTACCAAGTACTGTGTAGTTATTACCAATTATCATCTTTAATTTCAAAGAATGGTCCTCCTCATATAATTTCTAGTCATGCTCTACCTCCTATTTTATTCTACAACCCCAGTGGAAATTCAAAAGGTGTGTACTATCCTTTAATAGCTGTCCTATTATAGTCTTATCCCATGGCTTACCTTATTATAAATGTGAAATCTTTTTTTTTTTTTATTTTTATTTTATTTTTTTTATAATTTTTTTTTTTTTTTTTTTATTTATGATAGTCACACGGAGAGAGAGAGAGAGGCAGAGACACAGGCAGAGGGAGAAGCAGGCTCCATGCACCGGGAGCCTGACGTGGGATTCGATCCCGGGTCTCCAGGATCGCGCCCTGGGCCAAAGGCAGGCGCTAAACCGCTGCGCCACCCAGGGATCCCCTAAATGTGAAATCTTAACTATGATAGCTACCTTTCTACTGATTCATAAGCTTTATAGAACATCAATGATGCTAAATGGATCTTAAATACAATCACTTAGATATCTGCTTTATTCAATTTCTAGCTACTGATTTTGGGAAGACAGGCTGACTTCAAAATCACTCGGGACCACCTGCAAAAGGAGGGTATGTGTTCTTATCTAAGACAGTAATAAAGACAGCTGACCTGCTGAGGCACCACATTCTTAATCGGTAACTTTGGTCAAAATACGAGGACATCTCCTTCTGATAGACCTTGTCCAGCAAGCAAGAGCATGGCTAGCAAGAGGTGCAAGGGGTGAATGTCAGCTCTGTTCAACTCTATTTATGTCCTCAACTGGCCACCTTCAGGCATGTGAAAGCTATATTGTTGAGTCTGGGGCTCAGGCTAAACATTCTACGCATTCCATATACATTATCTCCATCAAGTCTCACAATAGCTCTGAGTTAGGTGCAATGACTGTGCCCATTTTTGAGGTAAATGAACTTGCCTAAGGTCTCAGCCAGTGTAAGTATCAAAGTTGTTAGATAAGCATTCTGACCTCAAAGCCCTCCTTCTTACTCACAAAGAATTATTGGAAGTATCATTATGTTAAACTAAGATTTAATTTCATACTTTTTAATATAACTATGTTTTGTTAATTATTTTACTATAATAATATTCATGTATATCAGTGGTCATGGGCTGATTAAATCTCACAAACACAACATAATCCATGCTCCTTTGGGCAACAACTTCTGAATAAATGGGAGAGAGGTGTATCTAGAAAGATATTCCAGCAATGATTTCAAATGTGTCATATTTGAAAGAAGAAAAAGATTCTTCTATTTTGAAAAAAAAAAAAAACCTTGTCATTAACAGAGAATAAAAACTACTATTAATTTTTGGCAAAGAAAATACAAGGAACTATTATTAATGAACAAAGAAATTAATTCTGAAAACATCCCTCCCTCTGATGCCCTCCTCAAAATAAAAGTTACTCAGCACATTTAAACTAGTAAAAAAATTACCAAAGGAAAGATAAACAATGTAAGTTATCCACACAGACAAGCAAGCCTGTGCTCAAAAACAAAAGAAATAGACAAAATGTTTAAATTACACTAATAATATTTTACTTGGTAGTAAAACACTTCTTAAAACATTTCTCAACTCAAACTAGTTTTGCCAAATCAAAAATTTTCTTTTGGGTAGTTAAGAAAGCCAAGAGTATTCAAAATGATTTTAAAACCGTTTTACCTATTACGGTCTTTGCTTCCAAAGGCAGCATTGGCAAACATAATTTGGCTGTTAAGGGAGAGAAAACACTGTACATTTTTTTCATTGTCAAAATAAACCTTAGTTAAGAAAGTCCTGGTTGGAAATAATTTAAAACCTCTGAAGTATTGGGTAAAAATCAGTATACACTGCAGGCTGTATGGCCTTAGAATGTTTTTCCCTTAAGATATGATTCAAGAAACAGTGAAGAGCACAGTGCTAAACTCACCCAGTACTTGTAGAAATGTCCCAAGAATAGAAAACCTATTTGCTTGTTTTTAAAATAATCTTAAACTCACAGACTTTGGATTATAGAATTTCGAAAACAAGAAGTGGAAGAGGTGTAGGGGAAAGAGTAAACTGCCTTAGGAAAAATTAGTTTCAAAATATATTAATGGAGCTAGAGAGTAGGAGAAAACTTGAGAAATTATTTCCCAGGTATTGATGCTTCATCCACAAAACCAAAACTTAAAAATCATGTTATTATTTCATTTCTAGGAACTATAGTTCTCTCTATGGAGTCTGTGTGGTCCAGAGTAAAAACATTCAGGAAAACAGTTCTGCTTTATTTTTTTTTCTCTCTTTAAATTAGTCATTATATACAAATTCACTAAGGTTGGTGAGTATTTTCAAACTCAGTGAACATGTGACTGTAGAATACAAAAAAATCATAATCAAATATTCAAGGTTTAGAATGTTATATTCATTCATTCAATGAATCATTATTTTTGTCACAGCAATATTCCAAGAATCCTTCTGAAAGTACCAAATACAGGGTTCCAAGATCTTTAAACAAAAATGACATATAAATATCATGTTTTCACAAAATTTAGAATGATCTGTTTTTTTTAAAATGATTTAAATATGCATTTAAGTACCTAGTACCAACGGCTTCTGCATATGTTTCTACATGTTGGACACTGCCCAGGCAGCTACACTATAACCACATGTTTAAAGAACTACCAAGTCTATTCTCTCTCTTTCTCTCTCAGTATTTCTCTCTCTCTCTCTCTCTCTCTCTCTCTCTCTATATATATATATATATATATATATACATACATACACACACACACACTTTTAGGTTGTTTTCATTATATAATCATTAGCAATAATAATAGTTATTGTTCCACAAATTACTAAAATTTTAATCATAAGTATGAGTGAAATGTGTTGATAAGAAAAAGGTTGTATTGACAAATATTCAAAGACAGATGTTGTGGTTTAATTGCAACACCCACCCTGTGCATATATTTAAACAGTAATATGAAGCAATAAATATTCTTTATCTTTATTACTTATCTTCTCATTTCTATTTTTACCTATATGTTTATTAAAGTATATGGAATAAAACCAATCAGGTGCTTTGCTTACAAGTGTCAGGCTGATTTACTTGGTTACTAGGGTGTAAAGGTTTACCTGGGCAAGATGAATTTATTTTATCTCTGATAAAATGATTAAAATGGCAGATTATATGCTTTTTATTCCACCTGAAAGCAAATACTCTGAGAAGTGATTATGAATGTGATATATTGGGGGAGCAACTAACTTCAAGTTAAGGTGTAACTCCTAGTTATAAATTCTGAAATCATTTAATTTTCTATTGTAGAGAGTGCATTTAGAATGTATGGAAACAATCACATGCCACTTTTCTTAAGTATTTTTTCCCCTTTGGAAATCTTCCTTTTAAAATATGGAAGGGAGTTAGTACGTGAAAAATAGATTGGTCTAAATATTTACAGCCTCCATTTATTCAAACAGGCAAAAATCAAAGTATCTCTTGTTTCCCTCCACTACAAATGGAGCCAACAGGGTCTCCGTGTAATGAAGAGAGACACAGAGCTCTTTACTCCTCACACTTCCTCCGGCTGATATCTCAGAAATGGGCCAAAATTCAGGAGGAGGAATTTCCCCCAGGAGAGGTGTGAACAATGGATGAGGATCTCTGACCTTGTATTTTAGAAATCCTAAGAGAAAGTATAGATTCCCCCTACCATAAATCTCAGCTTTTCTTCCTGCTAAGTCAAGGTTGTATCAACATAGAGCTAATGAACCAAAAATATATTGATCCTACATATTTTCAATATCGATCTAATGGTGGAAGTAGATTTTAATGGAAAAGGTTCATTTTGAATAGACTGAACTTCCCCCTGTTCCCTGTAATTATGAGCTCTGGAGAAGCTGTTTTAGCAATTGTTTATTGTTATCATTTATATAATAGGATAAGTTCTTTCATTAATATAAGAACAGTATAGTATCACAGTTTCTGCTACTAAAAGCTTTCTTGGTGAGGTTTGCATAGACACTGAGCTATCAAACATTTCCCTGCATATGCCGAATCTGGAAGAGACAATAAAATACTATTTGGTGAACAGGGGAACCACCGAGAGGAGGCAGAGGCACGCACATATGGATTTGATTACTTGAATGTAAGTGATTAATCTGGCAATCTAATATTAATTAAGATATTTTGAATGATGTATTAAACACTACAGGCTAATTTTAGTCTTCCCTCTATCTATCCACCTTCTAATCACTCACTACCAGTTCAGATGATTTGCTGTTTTCACTTGAAGATGGCTATAGATTCTTACATTGGTAAAACATCATTTTATTCCCTATATCAGTGAATCATGTGCAAACTTTTCATCTCAACACATTTGAGAAATATTACACAATCCTATCAACAACTGTAGTCCATTATAGCAGTAATCTTAATAAGGGACACAAAAGAGAAGTATTTTAAAAATGCCTTGTTCACTCGGCCTTCTGAATCGCACCCCATAGATAGGTATCCTATAGTTGAGAATCATTTCCAATTTACTTAAGAATGTAACAAAATTATGCCTGAGATATTTATAATAAATTTGCTGATGACTCAACTCAGTAATATACTGGTTGCAAATGAAAATGACTGGTGCCCATCCAAAAGTCAGTAATATATCTGTGTAAAAATATCTATATATTTTCAGAGAATAAAAATATTAGTGAAGAGGTAAGATAAAAGAAATGTAATTGCAAGCTGATCAATAATTCCTTATTTTAGCTCTTGCTTCTAACAAATTCCTCCATATATAAGAGAGAGCAGATTTTTCTGCTTCATCCTAAAAAACAAAGAACGATTGCTACTCCCTTCCCCCCAGTTTCTATATACAGTCACTAAAACCCATCTGCATTCCAGTCATCATTACAAATGATAGCTTTGCCAGATCTAGTCCCATAAATTGATATATTGGAAAAACTGGCATGAATATTTTAATGCCCTGCCATTCTAAAGAATGAGCTTTAGGTTTTATATTTATATATGAATATTAGGAACTTATATATGATCATAAGAAAATTTAACCAAATAGAAATTTAATTTTTGTTAATTTTTTAAATGTATATCTTACAGAGCTATATTGTCATCTTTGATAAATGTGGGAAATTGAGGCACAGAAGTACCCTCTAGGTGATAACCAAACAGCATATGACAAAGAGCAGAAAGACTGGTAAAATGCCCATGCCTTATGTGCTTTCCTCTCTGGTCTAAACACCAGATTGCCATAGAGATTCCTATAAGAAATTCTTTAAGATGAGACCTGAATAGTTAAAGTAAATGGAAGATGTATTCTGAATGTGGGGATTCTCAGCTACTATATTTCCTCCTTCATTTCTGTAAAGTTAGTTGGCTCTCTACAAGTGTTTGGTATAATAAAAGAGTTTATATAAAGTAGTTATAATGGCTTTTTAGTTATACCACCTCTATTACATAGGAAACGGAAAGCATATAGGTATTTTTTCCTTCAGTGAAAGAAATTGATACATAAAAGCAAGTAGAACAATTTAAGGATAGACAATCAGCATGCCCAAAATTGACATTTAAAGACTAAATATTTTACATGATTAACAGAATCATATGTGATTTAAAAATCACCATAAATTGGAGAAATTACCATAAAATGGAGATTGCCTATTATTTTAAAAATGTGTTATTAAAAGTCTTATTTTCATGTACTTTTTATTTACTTACATCTTGATTTTGAAGGAAACAGCGAATCTGTCATTTGCTAGTGTCTTTTCCAAAACCCTAATTTGAAATTTAGTAGAAGTAATTATTTACCTCACTTGGGTATGATAACTGGTTAACAGAAAGAAAGCATGAACTCATGTTCATTGACATTTCTATATGACAATCAAGAGCACTTCTGGAATTTAAAGTGTTCTTTCTTACTGTTTGGTCAAATAACACTGATTAAAACACCCCAAGAGCAGAAGAAACAAATACAATGCCAATAAGTGAGACAATAAAATTATATATCAATATGATTATCTCTAACAAAGGTACAGAAATAAGACAGTAACTATATGGTCAAGGAGCTCCCTCAGTGAAAAAAAATCAAAATATTGGACAAATATACGGATAAATGGGAATATTTGATTAAAATATATCCAAAATGCCTGCATCTTTTACTATAAAAGTTAGTGAAAAAGTTATTTTTGTTAACAGCTTAATTTTACCAATATACTCTCAATGTCAGACACAGCAAGATATGTGCCTTAAACACTTCAGGGTAATTGGCGGTAAGCTGTAGGCATCCAATCTGAAAGCAAATCATGAGATAGTAGGGAATGACATTTAGAGACACACTAAATTACATAACACTGAAATATCTGAACTAGAGTTCTGTGCACTTGAGAGGATTTGGGGAGGGATGCTGCTGAACACCTGACAAAAACGACTGCTTTTTGTTTTTCAAGCCTACGAGTTGACAGAGAACTGTCGACACCTTATGGAAAAACCTGAAAAACATTCCAGTGAGCAAGAGTTCTGCTGCTATATTTTCTTTACTTTCTTTCTTTTAATTGTCATTCAGAACAACTTTTGAAGAACAAAGCCCAAGAGCATTCTTAAGTTTGGCTCTTTGTTCACCAATTCAAAAAATAAACTGGCTTTGTGACATTGCCTGACAAGAAATCACAATATTTCAGACATGCTCGACTTCTCAAAGGAATACACAGTAGGTATTGATGTTTCTTAAATATCACAGGTCTTGTATTTAAGCTCACACACAATAAAAGGAATATAGAATATGAATGTAATATAATTCTATATCATAACAAAATTATGAATGACATATTGTCATACATCGTATCAGTGGTGTCTTTCTACATAAAACCAACGGCAAAATTTGACATTTGAGAAGTTTCTAAAAGTAGAAAATATAAATTAAATATTCATAAAAAAGAAGAGGTACAAAGTGAATAGGGGATACTATCATATAATAAATTTATTAAAAACAGTCCAATAATGCGATGATAGAGGCAAATGGCAGAAACGATTTGCTAGCATAAAGGAAATCCATGCTAAGATCGAAACTACAGAATTTTTATTTAAAAGAATACAATCTTTCAAGCTGTGATATATGGAAATCTTAGGTGGGGGCTTTTGGAGTCATCTAGTCATTTTTTAAAAACTATTCTTTCATTTCCACCAACCCCCTCCTTTTATACCTACTGAAATTCTACTCATCTATTTAATGCAAGCTCCCCCATGATGCCTTACCTGAAATCTGCAATCAGACTATTAACTCTTTCCAAGGTATTGCTTGTTTAATCCAGCCTCTGTCTGGGTGCTTTCCGGGATGGCATTTACTGCTTGACAGAGCACTGCATTTTTGAACTACTTTACATCCTAGAAAATTCTTTCTCAGACTGAGCCAAACTGAACTCCCTATAATTTTAACATGCATTCAATAAACATTTAGAGTGGCACCTATATAGGATTAAAATGGGTATGAGGTATAAATGCGAATAATGTACAGTATCTGGCCCAAATTAAATCCTGTCTCTGAGAAAGTTTCTTTTCCCTATGATTTTTAATATGATATATGCTCATTATAGCTATTGAAAACTTCATAAAACATAAAGAAGAAAACATTGATGACTCGTAGCTCAGCTACCAAATGGATGGTAACTATTAAGGTTTTGGCATATCCTTTCCTTGTCTGCTCCCTCCCTGGGGGCCCCTATCCCTCTTCAATTCCCCTCCCCTCCCCCAACTCCCAATATCTTTTATTAGTTAGAAGCTAAGGTGGTTCTGCTTAGCTGGATACAGCTGCATACTTTCAACCAAAGTCCACCCAGAACATTGGTGCCATAGAAGAAGCAAAGTCCATTTGACCTCAAGGGCATAGGTTTTCATCCCATCCCTATTCCAGAGGAAAGTTCTCAAGGTTACAGGAAAGTGGGTGTGGCAAAATTTCTCCTATTCATTCTCTTCCCTCTCTGCTATTTCAGGGTAAGAATGCTTCTCTAATGAAAAACAATTTATTTTCAAGGCCTAGGCTAATGCTACTGATTTTATTTCATTGGATTTACTTTAATGACTCCACCAAGGAGGACTCTCTCCCCAACAGGGTCTATACATTATTTGACACGCAGAATATCATACTTCTTATCCAGTCTTGGGAAGTGATATCTGTTCTAACTTTTACAGGCTGAACCATGTGGCATCCCTTGAGGTAGTCTGCCTCCCCAGTAAATCATACCACTTTAGAGATGGTCAGGCCCAGAAAACCTAAAGATTCTTCTGGCAGAAACTGGTTAGATCTAATGGTCCTTGTACTAAAATTGGGGGTAAAACCATTCTACTAAAAGTGGCATCTTGAGCTAACCCTAAGTTAAGGACCATTATCCAAGGAACTGATATAAAAGTTTCATAGACCAAGGCAAGATACCTGTGTAAAGACACCTGTAATTGACTGTAAAAATGTCCACAATTTTTTCCCATATCTATATGAATACCCTTTCACAATGTTACTTTACAGCCCCTCCTATTAAGTGATAATGTTTATTTCCCCAACCCTTAATCGAACATTAGCAGTGGTCCAAGAAAGTACTTGTGCTTTGGGATGTGTCCACTCTTGCTGGTTTTTGAAACCCAGATATTGGCACATGCAGCCTAGGCTAATCTACTAGAAGATGTAAGACTACATGGTGAGAGGCCTCAACTGGCCAAGTAGTCTCAGTAATTCTAGACAACCCGCAAAATCATGAGCTAAATAAAATGGTGGCTGCTTAAAGCCACTGAGTTTTGAGGTGGTTTGTTAATTATCAAGAAAGTTAATGGATGCACCTTCCTTAACCAATCCATTAATCAATACTTCATGGTTATGGCCAACCAATCAGTTAAAATTTCACCAAACTGTGTGATCCATGATCAACACATTCAAAGTAGCCTTTTTCCATTTTATTCAAAAAGGACTCATTATATCAAAAGAATATAACATTTTCATATTTATCAGTATTGTTACTTGTCATTCTAGTTCATCCATTTTAACTCTTATATGAATAAATCTTATATTTTTTGTCTGTTGGAAATATTTCAGTTGTTCATTTTCTTCCAATCAAATATTGCCAAATTGCTCTCTAAAATGACTGTACCAATTTCCACTGCCACTAAAATTGTAGGAGAGCTCTCACTGTTCTTCGCCCTTCAATACCGATATTGTCATTCATTTTCCTCAATCTGATGGGTTTGAAAAGCTATGTTACTTTACTTTGAATTTCTATCATAACTAGTGAAGTTGTAGATAATTTTATTGGGCACTTACATTTCTTCTTCTGTAAAATGCCTGTTTGTTCTTGTTGCCCATTTTTTTTTATTAGTTTGTTTGTCTTTTTTTCTACTGCTAAAGTTCTAAATGCTTACTGTTTGGTGGCTATAGGTTTTCCAATATCTCCTGTTAGTGGTTTATTCTTTTGTTTTGTTTCTTAATGATCCCTGTTGATGTATTGAAAATGCACTTTCAATAAGGCAAAATTTACTAGTCTTTTCCTTTATGGAATCCTTCCCTGACTTGAGGTCATAAAAATACTCCAGTTTTTAACTGTAGAATTTTTGAAATTTTGCTTTGCACTTCCAGATTTTTAAGCCACCTGGAATTTATTCTGTCACCAGGATCTAATTTTACTTTTTTCCATATGGATAACCAATTGTCCTTGTACCATGTACTGAAGAGCCATACTTTCCCTACAAATTTTTAATGCCACCATGGTCAAGTATGATGCTTCCATATATGAATTTAACTATTTCTAGACTCTCAAGTCTCCCCCTCTCTGTTCTATATGATGGACTTAAAGCAAATTTCATACTATTTTTTTGGCTTTATAATAAATAATGAAGTTTTAGAGAAAGTCATCCCCAAATCTGTGCCTCTTGAAAATTGTCTTAGCTACTTCCTCCTTTCTTTTGTTTCCCCAAGTAAATCATTTACAAGTACCTCTTCCCTTTGGGAATGGTTGGTGATAGTCTGGATGAAAAGGCATTACAAATCCTCTTCATCACTCACCATCTCATCTTTCACTCACAAAAACACATGTGCACATGCATGCACACATATACATACATACACACAGAGATTGTGTGTGAGAGAGACATGAGACAGAGAGAAAGAGAGAGACTTCTTGATTATTCCAGGAAAAATAGGCTTCCAAAAAGCAGAAGAAAGGAAAAAAAAAAAAAAGACAACTATAAATTACTGGATTTTACAGTTAAATAAAATAGAATTTGTATAGTGTGTTTTCTTTCTTAACTCTGTCAATATAATATTATCTTTCTCAAGTAATTAAACTCCTCCTTTCTCACCCAATATAATGTTGGGGAACTTTCTCCACTGGCTTGCCCTCTCCTTAGTTTTTTTGTTTTGTTTTGTTTTTTTCAAATTTGAACCAAGTCTAGATTTCAGCTTCCCTGACAAAGGACTTCTGATACTTCTTCCTTTTCTTCTGCACTAGGGTCTCTGTGTACTGTCAAAAATAGCTTTTTTATTTTTTTTTAATTTTATTTACTTATTCATGAGAGACACAGAGAGAAGGCAGAGACACAGGCAGAGGAAGAAGCAGGCTCCTTGCAGGGAGCCTGATGTGGGACTCGATCCTGGGACTCCAGGATCATGCCCTGAGCCAAAGGCAGATGCTCAACCGCTGAGCCGCACAGGCATTCCCAAAATAACTTTTTAAATAGAACTCATTCCTTTAGACTCCTCCTTCTTAAAATCTAACACTGAATTCTAAGATTACCTTAATCAACCTCTTAGCCAAAACAGTTCGTTCTTGCTGATTAGAATCAAGCTCAAGGATCAATTCTTTTCATTGTTAGCTGTTATCATTGGGTGTATGTGGTAAAATACATATAATGTAAAATTCACCATTTTAACCATTTCAAAGTGTGTAGTTCAATGGCTTTTAATACAGTTGAGCCTTGGACAATACAAGGGTTAGGGATTCCATCTCCTCTCACAGTAGAAAATCCACATATAACTTTGAACTCCCCCAAAACTTTACTAATAATAGCCTACTGTTGACCAGAAGTCTTAACAATAACACCAAAAGTTGATTCACATGTGTCTAGTACATTGTATGTATTGTATACTGTATTCTTATAATAAAGAAAGTTAGAAAAAAGAAAATGTGGTCTAGAGCCATACCACCCAGAATGCTCCCAATCTCCCATCCAATCTTGGAAGCTAGAATAATTTGACCCAAGGATTTCAAACCTGTATTGTTCAAGAATCAACTGTACATTCACAATGTTATGCACCACAGTCTCTATCAGTTCCCCAAAAGTTCCATCATCCCAAAATGAAATCCTGCACCCATCAAGCAGACACTCCTCCTTTGCCCTCCCCCTGGGCTCCCTCACCATTCTATCTTTTGTCTCTACAAATGTAACTACTCTAGGCACTTCATATATGTGGGATCATACAATGTTTGTCTTTTTATGAATGGCTTATTTCACTTAACATAATGTCTTTAAAGTTCATCCATCTTGTAGCAGGTGTGAAAATTCCCTACTTTTTCATGGCTAAATAATATTTCATTGTGTATACATAATACATTTTATTTTTCCATTCATCTAATGATGGACATTTGGTTTGTTTCCATCTTTTAGCTATTATGAATAATGCTGCTGTATACATTTACACATTTGTGTAAAAGTTTCTGTGGGGACATATGCTTTCATTTCTGTTGGATATATATCTATGAATTAAATTGCTAGGTCATGCAGTAACTTTAACTTTTTGAGAATATGCCAAACTACTATCCATAGTGGCTACACCATTTCACATTCCAATCAGCAATGTATGAGTGTTCCAATTTCTCCATATCCTTACTAACACTTCTTATTTTTTAAAATTATTATTATTACAACCATCCTGGTAGATATAAAGTTGTATCTCATTGTGGTTTTGATTTGTATTTCCCTAATGACATGACATTGAGCATCTTTTCATGTACTTATTTGACATTTGTATATATTATTTGCAAAAATGTTTACACAAGTCTTTTGCTTACTTTTTAATTGAGTTGTCTGTACTTTTTCTGTTGAGTTATGAGTTCTTTATATAGTCTAGATACTAGACTCTTACCCTACACAATTTGCAAATGTTTTCTCCCATTCTGTTGGCTATGGCCTTGCTCTCTTGATAATGTCCTTTAATGCACAAAAGTTTTTAATTTTGATGAAGCCCGCTTTATCTATTTTTTATTTTGTTGCTTGTGCTTTTTGGTGTCACGTCTAAGAAACCACTGCCCAAATCATTTTCATAAAGTTTTAACCATATATTTTCTTCTAATATTTTTATAGTTTTTTAGCCCTTATATTTAGATATTTGATTCATTGGGAGTTAATATTTGCATACAGTGTCAGTTAAAGATCAATTCTGCAAAAAGGATTTTGCCTTATTTTGTATGTAAATATCCAGTCATGCAGCACTAATATTAGCTTTTCAGAAGCTAAATCAGCAAGTAAGCAATGAGGAATGTGAACAGTCTCTTTATATGATTGGTACCCAAATGTTTTATCTTCATGATATATACACTACTATCACACTCTCACTTGATGTACATCCCGGAATAAACTGGCGACTTTCATTATTGCATTATTTTTAATATTTTTTAAATTTATTTATGATAGTCATATAGAGGGAGAGAGAGAGGCAGAGACATAGGCAGAGGGAGAAGCAGGCTCCATGCACCTGGAGCCTGACGTGGGATTCGATCCCGGGTCTCCAGGATCACGCCCTGGGCCAAAGGCAGGCGCCAAACCGCTGCGCCACCCAGGGATCCCCATTATTGCATTATTTTTAATGCAACACGACAGAAGTCTCATTTCACTGCATCTTTTTTTAAATTTAAAGTCCACTCTGTAATCCATTTCATATTATTGCTATTTAAACTTTTAAGCATATTTGTATTTCAATCAGTTCTTGCTCTACTTTTAGAGGAGTTCTGAGTATTTACAGAGAACTGAGTTCTGAGAATCTATAATATTCTGTCACACCTATGATAATTTACTTCATTATTTTCCTTTCCATCAATTTTAGTCACTTAAGTGGTATGATAATTAATGGAAATAAGTAGGGGTCAACAACTTTTGCAAGTCATTACAAACCCTTTGTTACTAACAATTGGTTACAGGTAGAGCTTAACTAAAAAAATGTTAGTGCTTGCCTCCTCATTTAACCACTCAGGTCTATTAATATCTACTTTAGTACTTTTCAGCATGAATCCTCTATTATAAATTTCCTGCTCCTAGAGTTTCCAATGCCAATCTTCTATTTTTAGTCTTATCCTAATTTGCAGAGGTAAGACTGCTTTGGAAATATTTACTTTAGGATACTACTTAACAAAACCATTCACGCACACAAACACAGTCACAAAAACATACACAAGTTTCACTGCTTGAGACATTGGTATTAGTTTGATCCCTTTACTGAGTCCATTCACCCCCTGATGGGCTGGCTCTATCCATAAATTACAGGACTTATTAACAAGGAAAGTTTTGAGAAATGGTCACAGTGCTTAAATGGATTTGAATGCTTCAACTGCTTTGATAAGCTACATGTTCTTTTTGGACATCAAAAGGAATCTAAAAGTGTGAGAACAAAAGCAAAATTACCTTTAGTAAAGTAACTTTTCTTCCCAGAAATTATATAGTTTGTCTTAAACTCTTAGGTCTTACCTTCTCCAGCCTCTCCCTATACAGCCCTTTGTCCCCGGAGAGAAAGAATTGCCCAGCTTCTGAACTCATATTGACCAAGGGTAGTAGTAACCAGGAGCCATGTTCCTATGAGAAGGAAAGGTCTGGCTCTTGCCCACCTCTCCAATTTTATCTTCTAAAAGTATGCTCCACACCAGTTGTGATGCTCCAACCACACCAGCTTTCTTCCTGCTCCTTGAACTTGGCACATCGCACTCATCCTTAAGATAGCTCACTTGCTGTCCCAAATGTGGAAAACTGTCCTCTGCGATTCTTATGACCCGTTCTCATCCTTCAGCTCAAATCTCAAAGAAAACCTTCCTCTAGAAGCTCTAAGTGTGTGCTCACTCTTTATTTTTCTTAATCACTAACACTCATTTCAGTTTATAATTACTTAACAATTTTTTAACTTAACAATTGTCTACTGCCACCAGTAGAACACAGTTGCCAGACCAAGATCTCATTTGACTTACGTTTTGTTCTGTCCAGAGTTTTTAACATATAATAAATGCTACTGTAATAATTAGTAATTATTGGAAAACAAAATGATCAGAAAAATAGATACTGACTTATCAGTAGGAGAGATAAAACAAATATGTACATCATTCAAAATCTCTATCTTCTCTGCAGACTATGAATGTCAAAATGTTATTTCCAGCTTTCTCCTCACTTTAGCATAAATTGATATGATGTACTCAGGGAATGCAAGCTACTTTTAACATTAAGCTAAAAGAAGTAGGCGTATGGGGTAGATCCATGCCAAAATAATCACATAGTTCTTTTTAAAAATATATAGAAAAAGATTTGGATTACTCAATAGTTTAAATCATCTGTGGTGCCATTACCTTCCATTGGATTGGATTCTTATGAATTTGTACACAGCTCTGTAGCAGAGTATTTCCTCTAGCCGATGTCTCTCACTTGGTTCTGTTTTTCAAGTATAACCCTGACATTACAAACAACGAGGCTCCAGATATCCATTAAATTATCTGTTCTTCTTTACTGAATACAGAATTGTTGTTTTGGCTAGAATTAGTCAGGCACAGTTAGTACAATAACACTCAGTGCCTTCCTGTGTAGCACCTGCTACATGTTATTTATTTCTTGTTAGCTACATAGTACAACAAATTGTGTCTTTTAACAGCTCATTGAGTAGAAGAAGAGAAAGTGATGGCAGTGGGATTGTTGAAAATGTTCAATGGTGTCAATATATTTCTTCTCAAATAATCTAGCTAGTAAATTTGCACTAATAATATTTATTTCTTTGGAAAATTTCTCTGCTATATAATTTCCAGATGACCTTGAACAGACAGCAGCATGAGTAGAATAAGAAAAGACAATGACCCATGGCTTTAATCTGTTAGCAAAGGTTACTTTAATTGAATAAATGCAGTATATGGAAATGAACCAATATTTCTTTGCAAAAAGCTTAAAAATGTTAAGGTACTGTTCAGATGTTAAATATCCATGCATTATTTAGAGTTTTGGGTTTAACAATACAATTAAATGCCACATCAGTAAGAGAACAAAATCTATATTAAGAACTTTTCCAGAGTATTACAAAGTCATTGGAACATCTTCTAGAACAGCACAGTTGCTTTGAGGTCACCCAAATCCATGTGAATGCACACATTTTACATTTCCCATCAAATCCACTAATTCAGTTTCACTAATGGGCAAAATTCAACAAACAGCAGTTAAATCAAGTACAGGGAAGAGCAGTGGCTACTGATTTTTTCATCTGTGCATTTTGTTTTATTATGTTAGAGACTCTAATTGAACTTTGTTCCAAGCTATTAACCTATGACAGAAGACTGTGGAGATAAGATTTCACTGACATATAGAACAAAGAAAAAGAAAGAGTGTGAAAATTACGATGACAAGGTTGCCTTAGCAGTTTTGAGGTGGTAAAATGAAATCCCTGACTAATAGGCCTTGCTAACATAGGAAGGGTGAGGATGTGAAGAAGGACAAACTCAGGTCGAACCCAAGAGTCTTCCTGAGGACCCATAATAGAAACACACTGTTATTGCAAAGTTCAAATTGCAAAGCAAATTAAAGTGTGCCTCTAATTGTTATAAGTTGTACAAGAAGTTCATATACAAGAATAAATTAGGAAGCATTAGGAGTAAATTGTTGATGTTATCTATGCAGCCGTTTTTTTTTCTTTGAGAAAACACTAATCTTTGTGTTACATTTTGTAAATTATCAGTCTTCTTGGTTTTCAGGAACTCAAATACCTTCAAGGGATACTTCCCCCTTGATATCACTACCTTAATTCTCAATTGAACTGAAAAGAATAAAGTATAAAAGCATTATAAAATAGTCTAACCTATGAAAGAATTGTTCATGGATCTTTATATAACATACAAACAAGTCAATATTCTGTATCTAAGTTAGGCTCTGACTGAGATTTGGGTAGTATTTCTTAAATATGGGATAAAAGATTATGTGCAAGATGTAGTGGAGATATGAGCTTATTGTAGCTCATTAACAACACAATCTTCTCCCTGAAAAACAATGCCAATGTTTTCCTTCCTGGCCAGCGTATGTGTCTTCTGATGAGAGAAAATCATTAAGGAAAGTCTTGGAGACTTAAAGCTGAAAGGAATGAAACTATTCTAAACCATTTAAACCTTCCAATATACCTTGTGGGTAAATATACTAAATGGGAAAGGGCATTTTTTCTATGTTTTTCTAGAATAAGCTCGGAGAGTACAAGGAAGTTTCAAATCTCTATTTTGTAAACAAATTTTGAATCTATTTTTAAAATATTATAATTTCACATGTATTGTGATACATACACGGGAAAAAATTTTACCTATGCTATTGGTTGCTCATCGTGACTATACACAGGAAAATTTATTTGAATGAAAGAATGTTTCAGTGGAAGTGAAAATCTAATGTGTTGGGAAATACAGAAATTAGAAAAGATTATCACAATAAAATAATTTCACAAATTTTATACTGAAATGACTACTGTTGCTTCAATTGCTTATTTACTTTAAGCAGTAAGTAACATCATCTATAGATTTTATTGATCCAAAGGCAAAAAAGAAAAAAAACCACAATTTTCTCACTTGCAAGGATACTTTCATAACCCAGAGATCACTTCTGGGAAACCAAAGGTACTTCTTTAAGAGAACATGTAATCCAGAGAGTTCATAGATTTATTTTAAACAACCTCTGAAAATTTTCCATTAAAATAATTATTTTTTAGAGAAATTAAATAACTTATAGTATCTAAGACACATAGAGAATGATTACTGACATCATAAATATCATTCTTGATACGATGTCACTACAAATAACTATTAACTCACAGCTCATGATGATGCAATGTGTGCCGTCTGATATCCCATCAACATAGACCAATGAGCAGCACTAGGAAGAGTAACCCATTCACAAATGACTCCACTGAAGGTGATCTTTGCAGATGAGCTCAGGATAAGTCACAGCACTGGCCTGTCTTGAATGCAATATTATGTCCCAACACAACATTTGTGTTTCATGTTCAATTGCACTATTCTAGGACAGCCACATAACCAAGGGCTTTGCTCATCAGTAAATAGTCTCAGGCAGCTCTTGTTTCACTCATTCCATGTATAGACCTGGCAGAGGTGACTGATTATTACTGGCAGAGTAGTTCAGATCACCACTTCAAATAATTTATAAGTCTCTGGAAGGAAATAATACTACTAAGAAAAAGAAACACAATATATTATTCACTGAAGAATGAGGACAGCCATTATTTTGGTCCTTCTGATAATGTCAGTTATATTGTTAGCTGATAAATTTCAGTGGTTCTATCTTCTCTTATTTGTCATGTCAAAGATGAATTTGTCCCTAAAACACATTTATTTAAACTTTATATTATCAATTTTTTCTTCCAAGTACTCTTGTTGGGAAAAATAAATAAATGAATTAAACCCATTTTCCTTTTTAAAATATTTAGATGGAACCATAACAAATTCGTAACCAATAAACTAAAGATTTGGTGAAATATAATACAACTATATAAAATATATATTTGATATAATTCAATTTGCATGTAAAGATTATAAAATATTTCCTCAATTCTAGCAATAAATTCTTCTTGCCAATGAGTTAATCACTTAATGTAACTATATTCAGAGTATGTTAAAGAGCATTTTCTGATAGGGAAAGCATTCAGGACAAATTTTCTCACAGACAATACAGACAGAAAGCAGCTTTAGTATAATCATAACCAATTCAACAATTACCTCCCTTTTTCACAATTTAGGAAATCATTTCTCATTATTTTCCCTAATACTTGAGAAAATCTTCCCTCAGTAAGAAGAGATTAGTCTAACATACTACTACTTACTTCTTAATCTTAAAAGTGTTTTAAAAAAAGAAGCAAACCTTTGCCCTTGGGAAAGGCAAAGATTTCTCAAATTAGGCATAAAAAGTACAAAGTATAAAAGAAAAAATATGTTTGATTTTGTAAAAATCACAAATATTTGCACTTCCAGTCAAAAAGGTTAAAAATGAAAGGCAAGCAAAAGAATGGGGTAGTATATTTGTAATATATCTATCTGACAAACAACTTATATGCAGAAAAAGGAAAACACCTCTTATAATTCAATAGTTAAACAATTTGATTATAAGGGGCAAAACATTGAACAGATTTTTTCATACAAAAAAGATCATTTTTTTCATTTAATAAAAGGGATGGCCAGCTAGCACACAAAAAGACAATTTCATTATCATCAGAGGAATACAAATTTAAAGCACAATGAGATACTACTTCATATCTATTGAAATGACTAAAATTGTTAAAAGACTAACAATGCTGAGTGTTGGTGAGGATATGAACCAACTGCTGGTGGGGATATAAAAATATGGCATCTACTTTAGAATACTGTTTGCCAGGTCTTTTACTAAGCTATACACACACTGACCATATGACTCAGCATCCTCTTCCTAGATAATTGCCCAAGAAGAATGAAATATGTGACTAGATGAAGACTTAGACACAAACGGTCAGACATCTTTATTCAGAATAGTCAAAAAATGAAAATGATTCAATGTTCATCATCAGAGGAATGGACAAAAAAAAGTGATATATCTATCCAATAAAATTCATAATACAAAGGAATGAACAATTGATAAGTACCATAGTGTGATAAATCTCAAAAGCATGCTGGATCAAAAAAGGCAGACACAAAGGAGGACATGCTTGGATGATTACATTTGTTTGAGATCCCATAAAAAAGCAAACTGATCTAGAGAAATCAGATCAGAGGAAGTAGTAGAGGAAATGGCTGACTACCAAGAAGGTGTCAGCAAATTTGGGGGGTTTGGAAATGCTCTGTAACTTGACTAATAGTGATGCCGTGATATATATGTCAAAACTTAATGAATCATATACTATAAACAAATGCAGTTAATTGTATGTAAGCTAAACTTCAATAAAGTTTATTTTAAAAAAGAAGTATCTCCTCATTCATTGTTTGAAACTGTGTATATAAATATAACTGTGCATACTTATAGAGTATTCTATTGGGAAAATATTCAAAAGTACATTTGGCCTCTAGGTAAACAAGGCAATGTAAAATATGAAATAATTCATGCAAAATGTATTGGCTAAAGATTATAAAGACAAGTAAAGTCAAAAAGGTTTAAAATCACAAGAAAAAGTGGAATTCTTGTTAATTAACATGCATAAAATAAATCAGAAATACTCTAAAAGAGATGATAGATTTGGTTAGTCTCCATTACCGATGAAATCTAATACAGAAACCAAATAAGATAAAATTGCCAAAAAAGTTGAGGTGAGATGAAGAAAAACCCTAAAAGTATTGAATTAATACTAACATTCCTAAGTAGAAGAAATGAAAATCAGAGCAAGTATTTCATTTTTATCTGCTATCCCTCTGGTACTCTGACTGTATTTCTGACTACTGAGTACCTCTTATTCCTCTTTTCTATTTCCTCTAGGCAAATTTTGTTTCTTGCACCCAAAACAGGTTATGCCTAAGTTAAAAAAAAACTCATTAGTGTCTGCTTCATATATGACAGAACTGTTAACATCTTTGGGGCACCAACTCTTCTTATTTGGAAAAACACCTAAAGCAGTGCCATGCATGTAAATTACTCAATAAATACTTCTCACGGTATCCGTGCAGTTTAGGAGATTACAGCCCAAGGAAGAACGAATGTATTGATAACACCATTTAAACCTTCCAAATATACCTTGTGGGTAAATATACTAAATGGGAAAGGGCATTTTGTCTTCCTTGAAAAAGTTGTGTGAGTGGAAATATTTATGGTCTTTATAGGTTATAAAAAAATTTAGTAAACTACCACTCACACATTACGGAATTTTAAAGTGGAAAAAGCCAGGGATTCTTGTTGGAGGGAAAAAAAAATGCATTAGTGTTTCACTGGTGTTTAGTGGAAGTGTGTTTTACTCCTTTTAAGATAAAGCTCCCAAAGGAAGGGTTTAAAAGGAGTTCCTGCATCTTTAACCTAAGAGGATGAAGACCTTGATATGAAGAAAGGACAAAGCTAAGATTGCAGGAGAGAGAAAAGAATTGAAAACAATCAATGTGTTGATGCCAGCTTAAAGAGGGTCACTGAAAGATCAGCTTCACCTGCATCTGTTCCTTAATTAAAAAGAGAAAGATGACAGTGTCCACTACTCATCGCTATGGTAACATTTAAATACCAGGCAATTTAGACCAGCAGTCCACTCAAAAGCAAAGCCAAATGAATGTTTAAGTAAATCCATAGAATACATAGGCTTATTCAAAAAAGTGCTGCGGCAGCACTACAAATAAAGTTTTAAAATCAAGTCGAGTATTTCTTTTCCTCAGGCATCCCCTAAGTTAGAAATATGAAAGAAAACATGCTAATGAAGGGATAGAATAGAATACGATATGTGTGAAGGAGAGGCCTTTTAAAAGAGCTTTTGAACAGATTTCCATTGTTTCTCTGTACAAGTTGTATTACATTATCTTTTGCCTTTCACCATTTCTATGATCCAAGCTACATGCACCCTAATTGTCTATGATTTTCATTGTTCACTTTGTTCCATTTTTATTCTGCAGAAATATATTTCACTTACACTAATTATTGTTTGTGTATGTTTTTTTGTTAATTATAGATTTTCTCTCCTTTTATCTTCTTGTTTCCTATTTCCTCATCCAATTCATGCATTATTATTACTGTCATCAAATTATGTTTACTGCTGAAAAAAATGGGGTTTACTTTTTAATAAATCAAGCAAAACTTGTAAAACTTCTCATTACCTGAATGATGTTATATGTTATTTATTGTGTGATGTCACACACATTGTATCATTGACTTCTGTTAACAAGTCACCTTTTAGTTATTTGTTCTATATGTATCTTTACAAAGTAAAAAAAAAAAATGTAAAAAGTTTAAAATCACATTAATTATAGCCATATAAATAACACAGTTGTATTTACACAAATAGCATGTGGATATATTTTATATTTTATACAGATTTTCATAATATCAGAAAATATTATCAAACATGACTTTCTAATGTACTGCATGTGTAAAATGCATTTTATTTAACAAAACACTATCCTCTACCAGTGTTTAAGCCCTTTATAAGGAAATAGGCTATTTTTCCTACTTACATGTTACTTTCCTCATAGCAGTAGCAGTTTCATGGGCCAGCAAGGTATTTTTCAAAAAAAAGGAAGTAATAACACTGTTCGCTTAGGCAATATAGTGTTCTATTAATATTAAGTTCATTACATGGTCATCATTAATTTTATTTTTACTCAAACCAAGCAAAGCTCTTTGATCCAGCAATATTTTCAGTTTTCTCCACTTAACAGGGCATTTATCTGTATTCTCCTGGTCCTGTTTAAAATATTCTGAATAGTAGCATATTTGAAAACCATAGGCTTAATATTATAATAACATTTTACTCAATCAAAAGGAACCTTTATTTTGAATTTTTTATTTTATATCTACTACAAATAGTTGTCTTAAACATCTTATTTTTATGGTATAGCTTCAAGCAGCATTTTTGTCATAAGTAATCAATTTCCATATCATCAATGTTCCTTATTCTTACTTTAAAAATATAACTAACTCCTGGCCACATATATAGTAACACCAGGTTGCATTATGACTACTTTAAAATAGCTAGCCAATTTAAATGAAAGAACACAAAATAATTGGTAAAATTCTTTTCTTAGTGTTTTGAAAAACTACAAAAGCATCACTCCAACTTTTGTTTAAGATATTCATCTTTTTCTAATTTTAAAGAATTATGCACCTTTACTGCTTTCTGCCTCATTAAGGATTTCTAAAAAGACAATTTAATCACTGGGAGTTCCTTTATTTAAAATAGTAAAGACTGTCCTGATCTTGTGAAACACTTCTGAAAGTGAGAAACAAGTAAAGAAGTCTCACCCACAATTACCTGCTTCCTTATGCAAATCCTACAGCTAGCTGCTTCTCATATCCACTAGGGGGATCATTACACAGTAAAAATAGATTGGTCTCTTTATAGGTGTTTTCTTACTTTCTCACTTAATAGCACAAGGAAGGAAAATAGTTTTAAACAACAATAACAACAAAAACACACTTCAACAGAATGATAAAATATTCTAATAATATTGGATGTTGAAAAACATTTGATATTTTTAAAGCTATTATTTTAAAATACACATTTGGAAATTAAGCCTACATACAGTCCATGCCCTAGCATCCAAAAAATTAAAGGTAAAAGCGGAACCCATGGAGAACATATATCAACAAATTCAAATATGGAGTAGCACAAATTTGCTTTAGTGCTAACCTACCTGAAATTTTTGTCTGACGATACGTTATTGGAATAATGATGTTCATAGTTTTGAAAAAAACTTAGAAAAGTCATTGAGTGCATCCATCTGCCCAGAAGAGGTTTCATTCACCAGTGGTCCCTCAATATTTTGGCCTACGGATTACTTAAACAAAAACATAAAACTGAATATTTTGTAAGTCAACTACCTTGCCCCATCCTTTTGCCAATACAAATAAAGCTTTCAAAAATTCATGACACGCCTATGCTTGCTTTTTATGAAGCCCAAGGAGCTGCTATCATTTAACAAGACATTACAAAAGTCATAGAGAACTACAACAACATGCCTTTATAGCCCAGCAGTAATCTAGATTAAGACCTTCTCTTACTCAGTTTTGTATAGTCAGCCTACGTCCCATATCAACTGTTCATTAATTGTTTCATGAACAAATGGATGACTGACCTGGGAAGAAATACTGACAACCACTGACTTCCCTATGATTCCAATATAATTATACATCGTTCAGATAATCAGGGAAAGGCTACATTCTCAAATATCTCCATAAAGAAGACATCAGAAGTATCTCATTAATAAGGATTAAGGTGGTATAGATTTAAGGAATCCTGAGGGCTGTTTCTAAAATTTTATACTATGTCAGACGATCTCAGCATTATTGAAGGTTTGGGTTGGATAAATATTGTGGGAGACTGCATCCTATACCTCTACTTCTTAGATGCCAATAGAATTCTCCAGTTGTGAAGGCAAAAATGTCTGTAGACATTGCCAAATATCCCCTGGGGAGTAAAATCGCACCCGGTTGAGAACACTGTACCAAGCAAATCACGTTTCTGAATGGGAAATTACCAAGAGAGATCTGGAAAAGGTTTCATGGAATATTTTAAACATTAGATAACATCTATCAAAGGGCAAAGTTGACAGTTATCATCTATACTTGTGCTGCAGGGAATAAAGAGTGTGTATAATCCAGCCTGTGAGTGATGTATTAGGCTAGTCAACCCTGTTAGGTTTGGAGCTTAACCAACTCTAACTAAATTACCAGAAATAAAAGTCATATTCTAGTATCATTAATAATAGCACTGAAAGATTAATATATCAGTTGCTTTAAAACCTTCCAGATCTGTGCATATCATTGAGATACAAATCTGTTATCTCTTTGGTTTTGCTAAAAAAAATCAGTGTTTATAAAATCCACATATTTTAAAGTTGGAAATTCTAGTAATTCAGACTTACAGACTGATTCTCATAACCATGATGCTCCTTATATGTAAACCTCTAATCAAGTGATTTAAAAAAAAAAAAAAAGCTTTTCTTTTTAAAATCTCAAAGCTAAAAAAATAAACAAAACAAAACAAAAAAAAACCAAAAAATTAAACCTGGTTTAATTCTTCTTCATGCTAATTCTTCAAATATGTGATGACTCATAGGAAGCCCTCAAAAGCTTTCCCTTTTCTTTAGTAATCACAACTTCAATCATTACTCACAAATTATTTTCCTTGACCTCTATTTTAGGTTAGCCCACTAAAGATATTTTCCATTCTCTCTATATTTCTTCTTAATGGAACAATCTCTACTTGGCTCAGCTTTTGTAAAGTCTTCCCATCATGAAGAATGGTGAGATATTAACAGTAGTGTATTTCTTTCTTTGTATAAAGTAGCCTAGCTTATCAATCATAATAACCAACTACCAAATAGGAACAGGAACCTTTAGCAAAATTTTTAAAAATCCATGTTTAAAAAAAAAATCCATGTTTACCATGGCTCAACTACTAAAATGTGGGCAAATATTTCAAGATGTTTAAATGCTTTTGCTATTAGACTGAAAAATAACATCATCACTAATGACAATTCACTGAAACTGAAAGATCTGATAATCATGAAGATCAAGGGTTTGGCAAACTAGGTCTGTATGTCAAATTCAGCTTGTCATTTACTTTTGTAAATAAAATTTTATTGGAACACAGCACACTCATTCACTTGTGAATTATCTATGGCTGTTTTTGTGCTACACTGGCAGAGTTAAGTAGTTGCAAAAGAGACAATCTCACTCTTGAAGCCTAAAATGTCTACTCCCCTGACCCTTTGCAGAAAAAGGTTTGCTGGCCTCTGTTGTAGAATATCTCAAGTAAGACTTCATCAAGTAGAGAACAAGTAGATGGAATGTGCTAGATTTATAATCATATGTAAGGATACAGAATACTTCATAGTACTTATTTCCGAATCACTGCTTTAAAAAGCATCAATGGAAAGAATTTAGTTCATAATTCCTTTGTTTTAATTTCAATATTTGGAAGTTTATTCACATGTTCCTTATAAAGACTGAAAAGTAAAGAAAGAAATGTAGTCCTATGATTTAGATCACTGTTTCTCAACCTTATCAGACCTAAGATATACTCTCATATAAAGATTTGTATTACCCCCTTACTATTCTGAAATTAAAGTAACAAATATGTAAATTACACTGATTTCAAGAAAATCAATATAATGTCCTAGATGTAATATAAAAAAGAAAGTGAAAAGCACACTATAATTAAATAATATGTATTCAAAGATGTAAATGTTCGATGTATCTGTACTGGAAAATTGATCAAGTTAGAAACTTGGAACTGTCTTAGTAAAGCTCCAAAAAAATAATAATCTTTCTTTGCTTTATATTTTTTAGTTCCATATCTAAAACATTAATGTACATTTAACTATACAAAAACACTTTGTTTTGGCATATAATACAAAGTCTGGCCTTTGGTTCAAATAATTATAAACAATATAAATTTTTAACTATTACACTGCAATATTCAAGGCTTCTGGTTTAAGATTGTGGACATTCTTCTCCAATCTCACAGAGATACATGGTGCAATGTGTAATGCACAGGTGCAATGATGAATTATAAAGAGATTAAAACACACACACACAGACAAATCAATGAAGAATATGGAATGGAATGATCAGTGGATAAGAATTTTTGACATATTTCTGGACACTGAGAAGGTACAAGATAAAGAATGATTGACGAAACAGAACAGAAAATTCCAACCTGTAAAGAGTCATGGAGGCACTATAAATGAAAATGTAACTGTGCCCTGTTGTTCTTCAGGGAAGTTCAGGACTTGGAAACTCTTGTCACCATGAAGGGCTAGGAGGAAATGTGAATGGAAAACCTGACAATTAAGGGAATCAAATCCCCACTCATCCACTTCATGTCTGTGCATATCACCTGCATTCAGCAATATACAAAATTCCTATGGGAAAAGAAGAGAGGAAAGAAGGAAAGATGGAGGGAGGGTGGGAAGGAGGGGTGAAAGAAAAATGAAAGGTTTTTACTAATGAGGTTGAAAATCCTCTGAGAAAAGACCTCTCTACTTTGAAAGATTGAGGAAATTTTAGATTTGTGGCCAGCTGTCTGACCCTCCCCCTAAGTGAGGTTTGTCTATGAACAAGTTGTGACCAAATGTACATAACTGAGTCAATTTCTCCTCTTTACAATTTTAATAAGCAATCAAGAATCAATAAATATTTGAGGAAAGTTTGCAACTCAAAAAGGAGTGCCCAAATTTAAAAAAGGCAAAAAAGGTTTTAGGAGAAATAGATAAATCAGGAAAGGGAATTTTAAAAAATAAATCTCAAATTAAAATCTTCAGAGAGATTTGAAAATATATTATATTTATAAAATGATATTCTATGAACAATAAAGTATCAAGGGAGAAAGTGTACTTAAAAATTAAAAATAGGTTGAATAAATAAATAAATAAAGGTTGAGTCTTTTTTTTTTTTTTTTAATTCCAAGACAGGCTTAGACATTGAACTGAACAAAAATAAAAGTGAAATGTGTAAGAGAAAAGCTATAAAGGATCAATACAAAGAGTTTAATATACAGAAAGAGAGAAAAGAGAAAATAAAGTGACAGAAATTAATAGATTAATCCAATCTATAAAACATTAGTATTCTTTTTGTTTGTTTGTTTAAGATTCACCTATTTATTTATGATAGATGGGGAGAGAGAGAGAGAGAGAGAGAGAGAGAGAGAGAGAGAGATAGGCAGAGACACAGGCAGAGGGAGAAGCAGGCTCCATGCCGGGAGCCCGACGCGGGACTCGATCCCGGGACGCCAGGATCACGCCCTGGGCCAAAGGCAGGCGCTAAACCACTGAGCCACCCAGGGATCCCCAAACATTAGTATTCTTAATAAAAGGACTCAGTGTCCTGGCATTATAATTTTAAAATAAACTAACTTAAAAAATAAAGTAAAATATCAATTAAATTATTAGTCTTTATATATCTTTATGAAATTTGGAAAAACGGAAATGGTTACCAACTTGGAATTTGATATCTCACTAAATTATTAAAATTGAGTGTTCAAACAGAATAAAATCACTTTTAGACATAAGTCCAGAAAGTTTTGTTCCTAGGCAAAGTTTTTTAGTAAGTTACTTTAGGAGATACCCTGATAAGCTTTGCAGCAAGTCTAAAGTCTAAAGTAAAAAAAAATGAGAATACAGCAGTTAGAAGGAAAGTTCAGAAATTGGAGTATCCAGGGAAAAACAAAAATAAAACAAAATCTTAAATGGGAGGAGAGTATTTACTAGAATAACTTATATGCCAGAGAGTTTGAAAAAATGAGGATATTTCTTTTCAAAAAAAGAAATAAGAAGAAAGGAAGGCAATTAGAAACTTCAACACAAAAAACAAAGAGCCATTCAAAAAGGACATGTAATTTGCCCATTAGATTGCATAGTTCTTTTTTTTTTTTTTAGATTGCATAGTTCTCACAAGTACTGTTTGCTGATCTTGAACTTTTAGAATCAACATATAGATAAATAATTGGACATTTAATTATGTCTTCAGAATATTGTTACATTTTTAGAACAGAATACAAATGTTATTATACTGACATTGTTAATCTATAAGTTTAGATGACAGGAACTGTGAAGAAGGAGGGTGGAAATGGAAACCAAAGACAGGGATTGGAATGCTATTATTAAAATGGAACATCAAGAGATATAAGTCAATAGCAATATTAATTAAAGGTATAAGTAGATCCCCATTTTTAAAAGATAACCAACAGAGAAGTAAAGTAAGATAACCAAATCAAAGTACAGGAGAAAGAAAGGTGATAGAATGTTATAAATGAGCTAAATACTGCGCATAGGCTGCCTCAATGCCAAATTTGATAAATTAAGAACAATGATATATGCATAATATTCACAACAGACATTGTTAACATACATTTGGCATGGAATTCACTGGCAGTCTGGTGAAGCCTATGGAAATATTCTCAAAATATTATTTTAAATGCATATGATAAAATATATAGAATTTGGAAAGCAAATAAATTATATTAAAATATAAAAATACTAAGATGTGTAATATAGCAATAGATATGCTTCTTTATTAATGTATTAAATTAGAAGGTCTAATTTGGAAGTAGATGAGTGCAAACAATATTTCAAGGTTAATTTTACAGCTTAATATTATATAAAAATATTTCCAAATTCTATCACTGATAATGTTACAGTACTGATGATACTACTGTGTATTGTTGCTTATGCTAAATTTCAATTTAGATGTAATTCTTTTTTCCCCTATCCAAGCAAACAGACTTCTGAAATCCTATTCATCTACTTTAGATTGAAAATTCCTGATTAGGGGGCACCTGGGTAGCTTAGTTGGTTACACACCTGACTCTTGATCTCAGTTCAGATCTTGATCTCACGGTTGATCCCACAGCCATAAGTTCAAGCCCTACACTGGACTCCACACCCAATGTGGAGCCTACAAAAATCCTGATTTAGAAATTCAGAGACAAAAATCAAACTAAAATAAAAATGTTTGACTCTGGAAAATATCACAGGGCATATGGGTACAGCATCACTGCTCTGTATTGTACGATTTTTAAAAAAAATCATATATATATAAAACTCTGATAACATTTAAAACACTTAAAATTTAAAATGTACATTATATATTAATATATAATAATTATAACATGTAATCCATGTTAATATGTAGTACGATATATTTTTATGCAAGTGCATACAAAGATGAATATAATATAATATAATATAATATAATATAATATAATATAATATAATTTAAAATATATTTCTGGGTCCTATATACTACAAAGCTGATTCACTTATCTAAAAATGAAAAATTCCTAGACCCTGACTTAGTTTGAAATCATTGGCACAAACAGTTCTCAGTGCCTTAGTAAAAGACAAAAAAAAAAAAAAAAAAAACTATCAAAGGTCATTAAACATCCTAATAATATCAATACAATTAGATGAGATTAGTTGACATGATCACAGATTTTTCTTTTAAATCCTGGGAAATCCCTATTCATCAGTAATTGTATTTATTCAATTGTAGGCAGGAAAAGTCATCTGCAAATGAAAGTAGACATTATAGTCTTGGTCAAACCTGAAAAGACTTCTAGTGAAATGCAATCTAATTGACCTAACATTATTCCTTAATCAAGGCATCTACAACAGCAAGGCATATAACATAATAGGAAAACATACCATACCAATATAAGATTATTGTAAATAGGAATTTGGCAGATAATATGAGAAGGACTTTAAATCACACAAATGTGCTCCTATTAATACTAGCAGTAACTGAGATTATGCATGTGAATGTTCTCTGTAGACTAAAAAGACAGACACTGGGAGATATTGGAGAATTTTGGTCTCAATAATGAGAATAGTAATGATGTATTTTTAGATATATCCCTTAAACTTTCTGGGTCTGTTTCCTCATGTGAAAAAAAAAAAATCTGAGGAATTATTTTATAATGATATTTGGTCAGGTATGATTCTAAAAATCCTGAGTTCAAGCTATGATTTAAACTTAAATTGTAGTTTTCTTATTAGCATTAGACACTAAATGAGAAATTGGTTGTTTGAAAAGAATATTCCTTCAGAACTAAGAAAGTACAGGGATGCCTGGGTGGCTCAGCAGTTAAGCATCTGCCCTCTGCTCAGAGCGTGATCCTGGAGTCCCAGGATTGAGTCCCACCTCGGGCTCTTTGCATGGAGCCTGCTTTTCCCTCTGCCTGTGTCTCTGCCTCTCTCTCTCTGTCTGTCATGAATAAATAAATAAAATCATAAAAAAAAAAAAGAAAGTAAGTACAATTTGGGGAAACTTCCACTGGGTGTAATGCTTTATGTAACAAATCTAAAATTCCTTAACCTTCATTTTGAACAAAAAATTAAATAGAGGTTTCCCATTTTATATAAAAAATGCAATCATTAGAACTATTCACCATCAAACATTGTGAAAATCCATGAAAAAATGAGAGGCAATATATTTAGTATATTGTACACACGACTAACTGATTTATACCTGAGGTGACATTTACTTTACAAATTTTGTAAAATCCATACAGAGTTTTAAAGTATCTCTGAATTTGGCAAAAATTCCACCTTATATATACTTATGTAAAACCATAATTTATAGAATATCTTCATTTAACAGTCTACTCTACTCAGGTTATCCTACTTTTACTTAAATAAGATATTGGACAATATTAAAAATAAATGTATTTCCTTTTATTACAAACGATTATTTCATTGAACTTAAATACCTATTACCTGTTCCATTTTAATGTATTATTAAAGAATAATAAACACAGAAAAAAGCAAACAAGTTATAGCATCCAGCTCATTATCTATAACAATTAAATGCATCTGTGAAATCCTGCACCCAGATCAAGAAATAAAATATAACTAGCACCCAGAAGGGCCTTTCCCTTCTTATTACTAATATCCCCTGGGTAACAACCATTCTTGCATTAAAAAAACAGCACAGTGCATATTGTCAATTATTGTACTTAATACCACTGAAATTATATAGTATATATATTATTTTGGGTTTGACTCAAATGATCAGCATTATGCTTATAGAAATTTATATATAGTCACATGCAGAGGTAGAGCATACATTTTCATTACTGTATAGTTTTTCATTTTAAGGATAAATATTACTTTATGCATTTGGTATTTGTTGGGCATTTGGGTAGCTTCTTGATTTGTGCTATTATGAACAGTGCTACTCTAAGTATTCCAGTACATATCTTTTGGTGAATATATGTATGCATATTTGCTGGATATACACTTGAAAGTGAAATTGGAGTTACAGGTATTCATTTATATGTTCAACTTTAGTAGATACTGCTCAACAGTTTCTTAAGTGGTTATGCCAATTTGCATTCTCAGCAGCAGTATGTCAGTATCTAGTTTCTCCATATTCTCACCAACACTTTTCTTTTCCTGTTCAAAGAGGCTATTGCTCTTTTTTTTTTTTTTTAAGTTTTTGAAATTTTTTTATTCATGAGCGACATAGAGAGGGAGAGGGAGGCAGAAGCACAGGCAGAGGGAGAAGCAGCTCCATGCAGGGAGCCCGACGTGGGACTCGATCCCGGGTCTCCAGGATTTCGCCCTGGGCTGAAGGCAGGCGTCAAACCACTGAGCTACCGGGGCTGCCCGAGCCTATTGCTCTTAATCAATAATTATTGAGTACTTAGTAAATGTTAGCCACTTTAAATTGGCTACTTTTCTAAATATCGTAAGTGATAAAGATCCAGAGAACAAAAATTATTTTATTATCCAAAATCCATGGTTAAACTATTATTTCAGAACTGTCTAACTCTCCATCATCTAAAAAACAAAAACAAAAACAACAACAACAACAAACAAAAAACAAAACAAAATTAATTTTATTTGGAGCAAGGCCTTCAAAAATAGAGGGTTCAATATCTCTTATCTTAGGTAATATCATAAAGTCTACCTACCTATTAGTCACCCTAAGACTAAATAAAACGATACTAAGGCCATATATTTCATTGAGAGCAACAGAAATGCAATATATCTGTAAGTTCCCCTTATAGCAGAACACTTACATGGATGATCCAAGAATCTGATCCTACCTGAGAGTCCTGTTTTGTTAAACCTTCAGTGTCATTTTCTCTCCCTTTTTTTGAGACAGACACATTGAAAAATCAGGATATTTTACATAAACATCTAGACTCCCGACTTTTCTTAAAATAAATAAGAAAGTGGGTAACATTAAACCCCACACATGAAAAAATAAATAAAAATAAATAAATAAATAAATAAAAAAATAAACCCCACACATGAGAAAAATTAACAGCCCCTTTTAGTTGAGGCAAGTGCTGATCATTTTCGTGGGGTCTCCGTTGTCACCAATTATCCCTAACATGAGATTTGATCCCAGAAGAAAATGAGCACCAACTTGGCAAATTTAGGGATAGCTGAATCCTTACCTTGGTCCCAATTCACTTATTGCTTTATCTTCCTCTGGGTTTAAGTGCTTACAAAACAGACAACTTTGTGGCATCAGCATTTCATAACAAGCTATCAGGGGCTTAGAAAATTTTAGAAAATGGCTCCAGGTAATATAATTTTTTATGACTACTGAAAATAACCACAGATGCATGGATATATCAGAACACGGGGAAGGGCTAAGCCACGCAGGACACTGGAGCTGGGGTTCTGGGAATCTTCCCTCAGAAAGAATATTCTTCTTCACTTTCAAGAGTCATAAAATTCTAAATTGCTCAACAGTGGGTCAGAAGTACCTGTACAAGATCAAAGTCTAGTTCATTAAGAAGAGGAAGGTTGTGATTCATTTCAAACTGTCATCACAAATTAAAGCATAATATCACTCCAAGTGCAGCAGTCCCTTCATAGAAAGTTATATGTTCTTTTAATATTTTGTTCATAGGACAAAAGTGAACAACAAGATCAGAATATTTAAAGGTAATCTATATCCTAAAAATACACCAGAATAGGAGAAATAAGATATTAGGCTATTCTGTAAAATGAATGTAGCTCTACTGGATATTTAGTTTACATTACAAGGCACAACCCCTGAAATAGCTCCATGACCTAAACTATCATATCTTTGTTTTGTTAGCATTTTTTCCTAAAAAATATGAAGCAGAAAGTTTCTTAGAAGCAATTTCTGTAAGTGAATGAGAGGTCAGCAGAACATAACTCTACACAAAAAGCATTTGAAGGACACAATGTGATGTTAACTTGAACTAATGTGATGCTTACTTAAGGAGCTGAGAAACTGCTGTTGGGCTGTGAAGCCATTAGAGGCAAGTTCAATGTCAACCAAGGTGAGAGGTTAAGCGGAAAGCTCACCAACAAAAGCCAAGATTTGACCAGTAAGCTTTCATTAAGATCATTACAGAAAGAGAGCAGAGCAGTCCTAGCTGGCTCTTTCCTTGACTGCACACCTCATCTGGCCTCACTTAGGTGTATGGACAACTACATATACCTCCACGCATCATCTTCAGAACAACTTCCTCAATGACCATTTCTTCTGGTCCCCGAGCATCCTGATGGACGTTTCCTTGGTTTCTTTGTTGAAAAGAAGTACTTGGCAGAGAAAAAATTCTAACTACCATTACTAATTAAAGTAAATAAATGATTTAAAAGAACAGATAATACCATGAAATGGGTCATGATATCTCAGAAATAGATATAATTAGAAAAAAAACATTTTATTTCCTTTTTAAATTCTCTGAATTATGCTGACTATACATACTAACCAGCAGCATAAAAAGTACTTCTCTAAGTTATTTCCAGGCATATTTTCATAGAAAAGCCACTTCAACTTAGGCCTTCCCATCATTAAAGCTTACCTACAGGCCATTTTTTATCACCCAACCATTTAATAATTGGATAATTTATCCAAGAACATTATAAGGAAATTGCATATGCCGTAGTAAATTATGGAGTATATCTCAAAAGCAATATACATTACAATAAAATATACACCTTTCTTCTTATTCCTTGTACCAACCTTCAGATTCAATCAAAAGTTGACTATAAATCATTTTGGCATAAATATCAGGTGCATTCCAAACACAGAGAAATAGTTATAATAGCATGTACCAAAGTAAACAGCGTATCATTAACTGACATGTAGAATACATAGATGTTCTTTCTAAAATATCCTCAACTGGGCAGCCCGGGTGGCCCAGCGGTTTAACGCCGCCTTCAGCAAAGGGCCTGATCCTGGAGACCTGGGATCGAGTCCCACGTCGGGCTCCCTGCATGGAGCCTGCTTTTCCCTCTGCCTGTGTCTCTGCCTCTCTCTCTCCCTCTCTCTCTCTCTCTCTCTCTCACTCTGTGTCTCTCATGAATAAATAAATAAAACCTTAAAAAAAAAATATCCTCAACTGAGGATCAGGGTTGAGCAGCTGGTCCTCCCAACTGGGTAAACAACTCCGTCCCCTCTCATTCTTACAATGTCTCTCCAGAAGCTGCATGTTAAGTTCAAGAGTCCCACCTTTCCCCAGAAGAACAGTACCATCCTTCCTGTGATAAAAAAAAATTGATACACAGTTACACTGGTTTTAAATATGTAATCAAATGGCTGGTTAAATACTTGTGTGAAGCTTCATTTTTAAAAGAAATCTATAAGGGATGCCTGGGTGGCTCAGTGGTTGAGCATCTGCCTTCGGCCCAAGGCATGATCCCAGAGTCCTGGAAATCTTTAAAAAAATAAATAGAATAAATCTAGAAAATAATAGACTCATGCTGAATACTGTATGCTATTTTTTAATTTAATTTTTTTTTAAAAGTATCTCTATCCTCCCCTAATCTCCACTGCTGTCCTGATCTACTTTGTACCTGTGCTTCTCCTCCCACGTAATAATCTTTCATAATGTGTCCAAACGGCAGCAAACCATTCTTATTGGCTAATGGAGATTTTAAAGTAACTAGAAAAAAAAATAAAGTAAGTAGAAAAATGTTGCTTTGTACCTACTGCACCTAAATTACTTGGAAACCAGAATCACATAATGCATACAACAGGTCTATTCTAACAACAGCCGTAGGATACCTGGAGTATGGCTTTTCCTGACAAAACCATCCACTGATTCATTCACTACAGAAGTGAACTCCTGAGACACTCCTGACAACTCAAAACTCCTGAGACACTTCAGTAATTCCACCAGCAAAAAGAACAAGTTGAGAGTGCAGGCCTCATCAAAAATAGCATCTATTTAAATCTTTTTGTTATGCAAATATTCTTATAATAAATATAATAAATAAATATTATGGGGGAAAAAGATAAAAAGAAATGGATTTTGGATGGTTCCCCAAGACTGCAGCATAACACGAATTTGGTCTTACTTAGAGAAGAATTAGGGTCCAGTGAGCTACATTCACCAATGGTCTCCATTGGAGACTAATGGACTAATTAGAATAAAATATTTCTCAAAGATAGCCACTATCCTTTCTAAATCTAAAAGGGGTTATTCAGCCTTTATTATAATTTAGTCATTCAGCATATAAGAAATGAAGAATAACCATAAATACATGATGGTAGTATTTGTGACACATATTCAGATGTACTCGTATGTGTAAAACAGGGTTTTGTTTTCCTCCAGATTCCATTCTGAATAATGCAATGATATCATAGATTTCCTCAAACTCTAAGCACAAAGAGAATCTCTGTGAAAGTAAGATGAGAGACATTTTCTGATGATTATAAATATAGCTAATTTTCTAAAAGAGATAATAATGAATTACATTAAAATTAGATTGACTTTTAATCCTGGGTCAAAAATATATAAAAATGCTTATTTTTAATGGAAATACAATTCCCCATTGTAAAATTTATTTCTATGAATTTATTATACAGGTCAAACTTTCCTAAAGGAGGAATCTCAGAGAAGTTCCACAAGGGACATAAAGGGTTTGGAGACATCAACACATGCCCCATGAGGAAATACCAGTGATGTGCTTAATCCTCACTACCTTTCTTCTCCTCTATTTCCTTTTCCCTGAATCCCAATCACTCCTACTTTGAAATGCTTTTTTCCCTTTCCCTCAGGAATAGCATGGAGTACAAAACATTTATTCAGTCATTCAGCAAACAGTTATTGAGCACCTACAAAATCTGTAACTACATAACTATTTCACACGTGATTTAATGTCAGGCCTCCCAATCACTGCAGGCGATTCCCTGTCCTTCTGGCATCCTAACTCTCTTTGACCATGATTCCTAAGAAGTAATTAAAAAACAAACAAACAAACAAACTCAGGGAACATTTTTAAGTTGTCTGAAACAGAATTGTTGAGGTTGAAATAATATTAATTTTCAATACACATTCTTTAACTTTCCCCTGCCATTCCTTCAGCATTTAAACAAACTAAAGTCTCTTTTCTCTTAAAAACATAAAATAAAAAAGAAAATATAAACTTTCAGTAGACATTGTTTTACTTCCAAAAAGAGATAGGTCTAGAACTTTCTTTTTTTTTTAAGACATTCTTTCACTTTTTACTCTCTTCTCTACTCATACCATTTTAGTTTCTACACTGCCATTCTTCCAAGACTGCTAGAACTAGACCTCCTGTGACCAACACACCACTGAATTCAAGGGCTGCTTTGAAATCCACACATTGCTTGACATCTCAGGAGCACTTAACCACGATGGTCACTTCCCTCCTTGTACACTCCCTAGGCTTTCAGGACACTCTACTAGATAGGTGTTCTTCCTGTCTTTCAAACTTAATTCTAAACCCCTTTTCCTCCTCAGCCCTAATCTCAAATGTTGGAGTTCCCCAGAGCTGTGTTCTAGGTCCTCTTTGGATTCACTATATAATCACACCCATCCCCATATTTTAAATCCCTGACTACATACCAAAGCCTTCAAAAGCTGTATCTCCTTCCTGAATCTTTATAACACACTCCAAAGCCCACTTATCCAAATATCTATTCAATATCTTTAATGGAGGCATTTCAGAAGATATAAAATCAATATGCTCAAAACTGCATTCATTCATCTGGGTGCCCCTTCCAGCATTCCTTATTTTCCTTAAGGGTGCACAAAGCACCCTGCTGCTCAAGGGAGGAGAAACCCCCCCAAAACAGGCAGTCATCCTTATTTCTCTTCTCACTTCACCTCTCCCCCACCTAACTCACAAATTACTATATCCTGCAAACACAAGACTATAACTTGGACTTTTGCTCTGGCACTTCTCTGCATGTCCACACCACCATCCCATGTAACTCAGTAGAAACTTTTGTTTGGACTGATGAAAGAGGTTACAGAAATACTATTTTTTTTTTAAGATTTTACTTGAGAGAGAAAGAGGAGAAAGAGAGAGAGAGAGAGAGAGAGAGAGAGATAGAATGAGTGGGGGGAGGGGCAGAGGGACAGGTTGACATAGGCTCCATGTTGAGCAGGAAGCCCAGTATGGGGCTCTATCCCAGGCCACCAGGATCATGACCTGAGTCATGAGGCACCCAGGCACCTCTACAGAAATACCTTTATAATACAAACCTAACCCTCTCATTCTCTAGCTGAAATAAGTTCCTTGGGTTCCCTCTGCCAAAATCCTACACCTGTGTCCAGGAGCCTTCATAATCTAATTGTGTGAAGTCCTCCACCTTGTCATTCAGCGCCCCTCTGTCCCCCTTCTCTCTGCTCTCTGGGGTCATTGCCCGTGATCGGTTGACTTACCTCACCATTCACCTTCACACAAACTGCTCCCTATGTGTTCCTACCTTTCCTCACACTCTTTACTTAACTGTATCCTGCTTCCAGTCTAATTGGGTTTCTCAGCTCTTCTTGAAGCTTTGTTTTTGTGTGCTTTTATTAAGTATGATATGATTGGTACATATTACAAATAGTTTTAACATGAGATTGTACATTATAAATAAATATAATATTTTCATATGAAGGCCAAATATAATAAAGAAGTTGGTTACCTAGTTTAGCTCATCATTTCATTAGGGCCTTTAGGTCACTGCCATGGCACTTGTAAATTTCTGTATTCTTAGATTCATTCATAAGCAACCTGGAAGCAGAGGCTGAGAAAGTTCCTAAGCTTCTCCTCCATACTTCTACAATCCTTCCTGCTACTAAAGTACAGGAATGAAAGTGGAGACTCCATCCTTACATTACAGCCTTGGCAGGGTGTTCACATTCCTGAGTCTCCTCACTGTTCTCCCCCAATAAGACAACAAATCCCCCATGAGCATGACGCATGCCCCCACCCTGACTCCCACATCATCAGACTTTAACTTGGGCAGCTTGGGCGCCAAGTGAGCACGTTGCAGGACATTACTGTCTAGTTTCGTCTAATTTTTATATCAGTTGCTTCCTGTTGCCTTCAGATTAGCCCACAGTCCCCATGGCAGCATACCATTTTCCTTAGGGAAGTGAGATCCATTCTGACAGACACCTAGCACATCCTGCAGTGATTTGATGAAATGCTTTATGATGGATAATTTTTATCCTTTGAAGCACATTTTTTTTTCTTCTGTAAACATCCAGCCACCCTTGGTTAACTTTTCTAGGGGTTTTGTTTTGTTTTGTTTTTTGTTCCTCCTTCTGATGAACTTCCTTTTTCTTTTTCTTTTTTTAAGATTTTATTTATTTATTCATGAGAGGCACAGAGAGGCAGAGACATAGGCAGAGGGAGAAGCAGGTTCCATGCAGAAAACCCAATGTGGGACTCAATCCTAGGACCCCAGGATCATGCCTTGAGCCAAAGGCAGATGCTCAACTGCTGAGCCACCGAGGCATCCCTTCTTTTCTCTTTTTAGAAGTGCTTGCTACTGCTGTTGTTGGTGTTTTGTGCTATTATCATAAAAGAATATTTTTAATTATCACATAGATGAGTTTTTTAATAAGATTACTATATTCATTCTGTAAGTCATTTGATAAGTATTTCCTGAGCAAATATTTTTGTGCCAACCACTGTGCTAAATATTAACAGTACGTTGTGAAGAAAGGCATTGACCTTTACTCTTCTCTCATGAAGCTGACAATCTAACAGTGAAGATAGCCAATAAGTCAACACAATGACAAAAAATTTACTTAATTGTTGTAAATGTATAAAGAAACATGGTGAAAGGCTAGAGGAAAAAGGGCAGGATAATATTGAGATAGGGTAGCAAGGAAGAACTCTCTAAACTTGACATTTTAGCAGAGGCCTAAAGGATGAGAAGAAACCAGACATGGGGTGGGGGTGGGGAAAGGGAGAGTTCTATACAGCAGGAACAGTGTCTGCAAGGGCCCTGAGATACGGGCAACTTTTGGACATATTCCCAAAACTAAATGGTTGTGTGATGTAAACTTCATAAATGAGAGGTTAGTGGCTCAAGTTGAAGTTAAAAGAGGCAAGCCAAAGCCTTATTGGCCAAGGCAAATAATTTCTATTTAATTCCAGTTATAATGAGAAGCCACTGGAGAGCTTCAACCAGGGAAGTATTATAATTATAATATGATCCGATTTATATTTTAAAGGAAACCCTTGGTCTGCTGTTGAGGAACAGATTTGTGAAAGAGGAATGAGACAGTAAGCAGAGTGACCAGTTGGGAAACAATATATCGTTAGAATCCAGAAGAAAAATCATGAAATGGGAAAGTAGCAATGGAGAAAAAAGAGAATGGAGAGCTTCCATATTTCTTTCAGATACAATCTGCAAAGAGAAACATTGGGATTTGTAGATAGATTGAAACGCAATTATGCATATTTACAAGAACATCTGACTATTATTAATCTATACAAATATTCAGTCATGACTTAACTTCACATTGTGATTATAATGGTTATAATCAGTTGGATGGATTATACTAATTTAAGGCAAAGAATAATTTAGAGAAAATATTGAAAATACATCCATAATAATGAAGGTTCTTTTGAAGGAATGTTAAACACCTTTTCAGTTGAATAACCGCTTTTAGTCATTAGCAACATATTAAGAGCTTTAGTCTATATCTGTTAAAAACAAGTTCAGTACAACAGAAATATCATTTTTGTCATGACTAATGTACTTTTTACTAATTTTTTTTTAATGGAATGCTGTAGACTGTGTTAGCTAAACATTTCATTGGCCCAGCATGCTATCCAATTCCTCATCTGAGGAAAATACTCCTTCTTCTTTGAGGGTAATCCTCTCCTATACTTGTGGTTTGAGTGTGCACGGGGCCCATATCTGGTTCTTATCTGATCTTACTGTCCACAGAAAAATTGTTCAGGCATGGGTACATATCCAAATCAAGCATTCTTTGGATTTTTTTGATTGCAAATAGAGGATGGCTCTGCCTTCCCGACGAAGAACTACAACTGTCACTATGGGAGAAGCCTGAGTTCAGCCTGAGTCATAGTAATAAATTAAAGCAGAATAAGCTAGAATATAATAGAAAAGAAGTAGAGCAAAACAGAAATTCTAAAATCAGACTAAGTCTGAGATGAATTTATTTTAGGACAACTGAACAAATTTTATATAAAAGGAGATAAATTTAATAAAAGAATCCAAAAGATATTGGGTAAAAAGTTTAAAAAGGTTGAAAAGCCATGATCAGAGTTTTAGTTGTTTTTTTTTTTTTTAAGGATTTCATTTATTTATTCATTAGAGACACAGAGAGAGAGAGAGAGACAGAGACAGAGACATAGGCAGAGGGAGAAGCAGGCTCCATGCAGGGAGCCCAGTGTGGGACTTGATCCCAGGACTCCAGGATCCCGCCCCAGGCTGAAGGCAGCGCTAAACCTCTGAGCCACCTGGGCTGCCTAGAGTTTTAGGTTTTTGTTTGTTTGTTTTGTTTGTTTGTTTTATTTTGTCTTAGAGTAGAATTCTATATATTTATATATCTATATATTTATATATAAATATCTATATATTTATTTTTACATCATTCTAAAATGTCCATGGTAAAAGTTCCAAAAAATGGCTATGTGTGTTTATGTGCATGCATGTCTGTGTGAATGTGTGTGTGTGTGTGTGTGAGTGTGTTTAAGACTGCATATGTACAGTATATATCTGGAAGGCTTCTCAAGGAACTGTGACTAGTGCTTGCCTCTGGGAGAGGCAGGAAAATAAAGGGATAGGAGTGGGAAAGAAAACCATAAGATATGTTAGGAATATAACCAAGGAGCAAATAAGTCTGATCTGAAATAGCATATTTGAGAGCAGTGGTAAGAAAAAATATATAACTGATACATTCAGATGCTTCAATAAAATGACTACATAGATTATTACTGTCAGTCTAGGGTAAATAACATGCATGACACTACATCTTCTGAAAGCTTTAGCTTTAGTGAGTAAGATATACATTGAGAGAGAGTATATGAAAAGCTAAGACTAACCTGCTTATCTAAATAAAAAAGAGGGCAGATGGTAAAAATCATGTTCTAATAAATCTAAATCCACTCCAATCTGCTGGACTTCAGAATTCAAAAATGTTAACTTACTCATATGTGGATATTTCATTTCAGTTGATGAAGCTTAATTAAGGATGGTCTGTTGGGAGGGGTAGTAAAAAAAAAAAAAAAAAGTATGTATTTTAGGAGTGACAGAAAAGTTAAAAAGAGAAAGTGAGCTCAGCACAAGCCCTAGGTCCTCAAGAAGAGAAAGGAGCCAGGGGCTGCATTTGTCTTAGGAATCCACAACACTGATCAGTGCTGTCTCCTCCTCACTTTGGTTTGCCCCTTTCTGGTGGACATTCCTCTTCATCCTCTACACACTTTGCATGGGCAATGTGCTCAACTCCTGGCTCTCTTCAACTAGCACCTATACCTTAAAGACAACCAAATGTGTGTGCTGTATATACATATATTCAACTCTCATTTCTATCCCAAATGCCAGCTCCATAATTTAACCTCTCTTCCTAGGTGTTCCAAACCACTAACATCTAACATATCCACAAGTGACTCATTATTTTCCATTCCTCAGACCTATACCTCCTTCTGATTCCCAGTTAAATTATCACCATTCACCTAATTATCTAAACTAGGAATCTCCAAATTGCCTTAGAAAATTCATCATTCAAGATTGAACTCCAATGATACTGCCTCTGAAAACTTTTATCAACCTCTTCAGAGTTATTAACCTTTCTGGGTACATCTGTAGTATTTTTTAAATGTCTTTATTACAGCATTTATAACACTGTGTTGCATGGTTTTATTTGTGTGACATTCTTTGACATTACACTGGGAGTTTCTAGAGGGCAAGAGATCTAGCTGATGCATTTCCCAAGACCCAGAATCAAGTGCTATATTTACCATATAAGTAAAAGCTCAGTTATTGTTCATTGAATTTATTTATTTATACCACTTAATTCCATTTCACAAAGTAAGAGTAATCCATTTTATATTGAAATGCATTACTAAACCAACATTTTAAATACGCAGCATTAACTTTACATATATTTATAATCTCACTGTAAGAATATGCAGAAGATGAAAATGTACAACAGAAGTGAATATCAGGTGGATGATTTTAGATCTGCAGCTGCTATTATTTATACTTTAAGAATTATGAAGTATGTGAGTAATGGTGCATAGTATAAATTCATGTGATTGCCATGTGTAGGATATGTGCGAAAAAGAGAGGGAGAGAGAGTGGTACACATCTGTGTTATTAAAACTGTGTCTATGTTTAAAACAAGTATTTTCAGACTTAACAGGATCACTGGGTACAAAACCACTACCTCCACATTTTGTCTACACTGAACTAGATTCTCAGCATTTTTTCCTTAATTTTTCCCCCTCTTATGTCAATAGCTAATTCAAATTCCCTCAAGTCCTAAAGGACTCAGGGAGCATGACCACATTTTGTTATCATTTTGTTAATAATTTTAAGGAGCTTGTTTGTTCTACCATCCTGTCAAGTTCCCCTTCCTAGCTCTATTCAACACCCAATGCTAGGGAAAAAAAAAAAAAAACTCAATTCAGTTATATTCAACAAACATGTATGGATCATACATGAAGCATTCTGCTGTGGGCTAGGAGGCAGAAATGATAGACTCAGACAACACCCATTCTCAAAAAGCTTTCAATTAAGCAAAGTTAAAAGTTCATAAGAAAACGTTTTAAACTTCTAGTCTTACCATGTGTAATGCACTGTGCAATCCAGTAAATCCTCAGCCACAGAGCAACGTTTTCCAACAGGATGACTAACTTATTTTTATTATTTCTTTTTTAAAAGAGATTATTTATTTATTCATGGAAGGCACAAAAAGAGAGAGAGGCAGAGACATAGGCAGAGGGAGAAGCAGGCTCCCTGCAGAAAGCCCCATGTGGGACTCTATCTGGGACTCCGGGATCATGCCCCGAGCCAAAGGCAGAAGCTCAATCACTCGCCAAGCCATCCAGGCATCCCTTTTTATTATTATTTTTTAAATGTTTAATGCCTTTTACAAAAACAAAAAATTTCTTACTTTAGAGAAATAATTATATACATTATTTTTTATTTTTTGGTCTTTCATGTCCTGCTCTGGAAGTTAGTACGAGAATAATAAATGTCCATTAATACTCATGTGAAGTGAAAAACAAGGAAAAGACAGGGTGGAGGGTCCTCATAGTTACTCAGAAGGAAACGGCATCAGGAAGATATATATACATGGTCTGGAATTTTAAGAAGCAGCCTTAAGAAGACAAATTTATACAAGAGTTATATATTGTGAAGTGACTGCCACAATAAATTTAGTTAATATCCATTACCACGTATCCTTATAATTTTCTTTTTTTCTTATGATGAGAACTTTTAAGATTCAGTCTCTTGGTAACTTACAAATACAGAATATAGTACTGTTAACTATACTCAAAAGAAATTAATTAGTTATATAAGAAATTATTCACGTGAGCATTTTAAAATGCTCTCACACATAAAAATCAACTCTAAATATTTTAATTCTAGTTTTAAAATCAAACAAGCAAATACAACAGCAATATAATCACAGCCAAATGATGATGGAAAAAGTCACAGAATTCCTCAGCTGAATTTTAAATCCTGACATTCTTAAAAAATGGGATAAGACACTCTACAGGAGAGAACAGGAAGAAAGGAAAGGACAGGTTGTTGCACTGCACATACATTTGTACCTCATCTCCCTGGAACACATGTCGATGCCTAGAGAAGACTGCCCACAGTGCTTAAGTCCACTACCTTAGGAGACTGGAGTCCCTGTCTGTGAAAGATAAAATCTACCTAACAATTGTGATATTAGAAGACAAGATGATATGCTATCTGCTTGTACAACTTTTATGGTTTCTCCAATATTTCCAATACCACAATAAAAATAAAAATAGAAAACACTGATTGGCATACTGGCTTCCTGCTCTGCTTTAATAAGAATCAAATGCAGAAATGCAGAAAGTTACCGATGAGATTCTGGGTCTTGCTACTGTGAGCAAGTAGATCACTCAGGACGTGTCACTCCCTGGAGAGTCACATGCACAGCTTTAAAAAGCCATGAAGAAAAGTCCAGAGTAGTTTCCTTTCACCCAGGGTAATTGTTTTATGAACTATGCTACTGGCCCTGGCGCCTTACCTAGATGTCAAAATCATGTGGAACATCCTCTACATTTAAGAAAGATAAAGAAGAGATGACTGTGGTGTGAAATCAGGGGGGGTGAGGACTGCCTTCCCCTTTTAAGAGCAGCATCAATTAAACCCAGGGGAGGCGGGTACAGTTTACTAGTTAATTAGTCCAGGGATGAGGTTCTTTCATGTGTAATTCAGAACAGGAACACCTGGTGTGCGGCTCTTCAAAGCACAAGGGCGGGGGGCAGGGAAGCCAAACAATGCAAGAGAGGTCACAACAGAAAGCAACAGCACAAGAACAAAAACTGTTTCTCTCTGACCTTCACCCTGCTGTAAATAAAATGAGATTCCTGAGGGTCCCTCCCTCATCAGTCCGGGGAGAACAAACAGCTTCTGGCCCACTTGGGGAGTAAAAAGACATGGTGTTAACTAATTGTTTTATAACCCAATTAAAAAGAAAACAGAGAGCCAGAGAAATGCAAATAGGGATATAATGATTATAATCACATTCTGATATATAGCACACACCAAAAATATTGGCATACTCTCTCTCTGTTGTGTGACCAGGGCTGCCCAGGTAACGTTCAACAAAATTAGGAAGGGACGTTCTACTTTAGGACAAATTACCTTTTTCTGTTGAATCAGAAATTGAGCAGTTTGCTAATGGAACACCTCTCGTTGTGAATTCTAAAATGGTGAGGTCACTTTTTTTTTTTTCTTTTTTAAATTGTTGCTTCTAAACATTCTGGTTGTAGACAGGTTGATAAATGCAGGTGAAGAAACATTGATGTTTAAACTGAGCCAAATAATATATGATTTCAGCTGTGGTATCCATTTAAAGAAAAAATAATAAATTTTTAGGGGTTTTATTAGTGGGTTCATTCAGAAGGAATGAGGGAAAGTATCCTGGAATGGATGGAATCTGGTACCTTTTAAAAAACCTCCATCATGAGAAATTCTACAACAGAGAACACAGAGTCTGAAGATACCATGAAAAAAGGCTGCCGTAAAGAATTTTAACCTAATTTTAAAGATTACAAGTTCAGAAGAAAATGGCTTAACAATTTCTAGCATTGGTTATATTTGTTTCTGCTCTAGGGAAAACCTTAATAAAAACAGTTTCACACCCCACTTTTTATGTGTGTGTGTGGGGGGGTGCGGGGGAGATGTATATTTATTTACCACACTCACACAAACACACTTAGCAAACCAGGCTTCTGATCCATTAAATCAAAGACACTTGAGAGACAGGGAAGTGGACAAGAAAGCAAAGAAATTGTAAAAATGTTCTTAGCACATCTCTGCAGCTCTGTATCTATATTAAGAATGAACAATGAGCTAGAGATAGGAGAAATGAATAAAAATGCAGAATTATCTGGTGGCTCAAGGAAAAGAAAGTCACTAAAAGGGATAGTAAAAATAAATGTAGACAATTGGCTTGCGACTTACATGTATATAAAGATTGCCTTTTAAACTACTGAGCACGTGGAAAATAATATCTTCCTGACCATCCAAAATTATTAGTTTCAGGTTCTAGCTATTTAAGTAATAATCTAGAAAAATAAAAGTATCTTTCCTCCATATTTTTTTTAATTCACTAATTTATTGGGTAAGAGTCAAAATCTGTCCTGCAAAGACAGAGTGAAAATTAACTTAAACTAAAAAGAAGAAAAAGCAGCCTTGCCATGAGCCAGGCTAGGAGGACGGACATAGAAAAAGTCAAATACTAAAAACAGAAAACACTGTTCCTTCCAATGTCATGCAGCCATTGCAAAATGTCACAAGGACTCCCTCATTTTTATCAATGTCACTCCAAGTCCATTCTGTTATTTTTATTTCTCATCAGTAATACTGAATTACTGCTAAACTGCACTGGTCTGTACTATAAAGGCATCCGGTCTCCAGGTAACTTCTACTTTTAGTCCCACCTCAGAAACAGCAAGCAATCCAAAACTGATTCCTCTGTCTCTTAAAGTCTCTTCAAAATCCCTAACCTCAAGTTGTTCCCTCCTAGCTCTTGTCAGGGGAAGTTCATGGTTTTAGGGAATTCTCTTCCTCACTACAAGTCAATAAATATGATTTTGTCATATTTATTATTCCTTATTCCTGGTGGTTTTGGTTTGATTAGGCTTTTACATGTTCTGTTAGCAATTACTGAGTATCTACTAAATGGAATGCACTGGTGTTCTGAGAAAGATAGATGAAAATAAGTAGTATCCCTTGCTTTTCTGAGGTCCTGCTATGTTGGAGACAGGTATATATAAGACAGGTATATAAATAATGGAAACGAATACCACATATAATAGTTACAACAGGACAGGTATAAACAAAGCATTCTGGATGTTCATAGCATTGGAAGATGGCTGTCAGGATGGGACCGGAAGATGCTTACAGGAAAAGTAGCCAATAGCCTAGACAGTGAAAGAGATTTCATGGAGGCCTGGGGGCAGGCAGTCCAAGCAGAAGGGAAAACAAGAACCCCATGTTAGACTGTGTTCACAGAATGACAATCTACTTAAGTTAGAACACAAAGTATGCACGAGAAATTATTGGAAGTCAGTCTGAAATCTGTGACTAGAAGAAATGTAATTGGTAGGTGATGGGAAACCACTAAAGGTTTCTGAACAAAGCACTAGTTCCATGAGAGGTATACTTTACGATGAAGTGTTACAGAAAAAGTATGCATTCCTGACACTTGTTAAAACAGTCAAGCAGACTTTTTTTCGAAGGCACTAAGAATTAGGATGAGAAGCTGCAATGGTACAGTGGGGTTTTGGAGGAGGGAAAAGAGGTCAGACTTGACTCTGAATACAACAAGGAAAAATGGGAATTTATAAGCCAAGGAGCAGAGTGCCGGTCAGTGGGTGGGTGCAAAATTACTATGAGAAAATATCAGGAAAAAGGAGAAATTTCTGGCTAACCCAACCTAACAGGATTCTTGCTGAAGGCAGGCCAGCATGATGAGACACCAGCTGAAAGATGGCAGAAGATGGTGGTGATCAGATACTGAGGAAGGGCGATTGTGGTTCAACTAACTTACCAAGATTCTTACTAAAACTCAGAAATTCAGAGGTAAACATGGAAGCCCCAAAGCACAGTTGAGGAGAGAGTGTAGAGGAGCCTGACCACAGTTTGGTCAAGGAGAAACTGTCAGAAGAAAGAGGCTATGTTAAGTCACTAATAGGAGTTAACCAGTGTTCACAGTAAAATGGTAAAACCAGGGATAGAAAGGAACCAAGCATCTGAGAGAGACACTAAAGGCGAAGTATCAAGATAATGGTGACAGAGAGGAGATATGAAGCAATACAGAGGAGTCAGGGAGGGCTGAGGTGTGCAGTCTGAATGTCCCAGAGACCTACAGAACTCCTTTTTTTTAAATTTTTTAAAATTTATTTATGATAGAGAGAGAGAGAGAGGCAGAGACATAGGCAGAGGGAGAAGCAGGCTCCATGCACCAGGAGCCCGACGTGGGATTCGATCCCGGGTCTCCAGGATCGCGCCCTGGGCCAAAGGCAGCCGCTAAACCGCTGCGCCACCCAGGGATCCCCCTACAGAACTCCTAAAGGAAGATGGGAAATCTGGCAGGGGAGATAATGCACTGGAGTAGTCCTGGGTTTACATTCCATCACATTCCATGGCAGTCCAAATTCCTATTCTGTCTCCCATCCATTTTAATCACTATCCTAAAGAGAGTGAGCAACCAAACAAAGTGAATATTTTATGGTGAAATGTGGGCTTAAGTATTAATTTCAGCCATCACTAGCTATTTGAACTTGGCAATTATTTAACTTAACTAGCCCTAAACATCTTCTTCTGGGCAAAGAGAATTATAATAGTATCTGTCTAATAGAGTGACATGATGAAATCAGTCAAGATGTGAAGCTTGACCAATCACTGCCAGTGTTTCAGTGGGATCCAGCTCCTGGGGGCAGTTGGGCAGTGGTAAAGGGGGCAGTTCTGCATAAACAGGAGGCTCTTTCTGTCCTCTACAAGTATAATAAAAAGGCATGACTCTCCATACCAATTAAAAAAAAAAGCCACTATAATATCAAATTCCCACTTTGGAAACGACTCTTGCTTCTGCTTCTAAAGTGTTCTGTTTGAGGTTTTTAAATGCGGATGTTACCTGATGCATTCAGTCTGGAGTGAAGGCTTTTAATTTTTTACTCTACCTCAAATAAATTAGAGTTGTAATAAGTCTATTATGCTATAAAAATTCTTTTCGATCTGTTCTCACTCAAAATCTTGTTGTATACTTCAAAAATATAATTTACTCCAAAACAGGGCTCATAAAGGTCTGGAACTTTAAAGTAGCTGGGTCTTTTAAGAACAGATAAGAATCAAGTGTACTATTTACATTTCAAAGTGATCTTCCAGTTTCTTTTTATGGGTTTGCAGTGTATAGAAAAAAAAGTTAATTTATTAAATAAACACCAAAATAAGTGCAGTCATTATTATCAATCATAGGTGGCATATGTGGTCTAATAAAGTAAAATAACGTATCTATCCTGGGTACCTTCTCTCCTGAGATTTTGCTCTATTTTGTGGTGAGGAAGTGCAGTGGGGGGTGGGGGTGGGGAAGGAAGTGGGAAGGGCTGGAGACTGATAGTCTCTACAGAGTTGTATAACCCTCTTAGATAGGCTTTCAAACATTTGCCTTGACATCATGTGTTAAGTTTCCAACTTATGATTACATTTTCATCTTAGGTCTCAATGCGTAAGAATACAAGAGAGCTTACTAGAGAGAATCAGTGAAAAAGTGAAAATGCATGAATATAAAATGTGTAAAGTCCAAAGTTGTCTTCACCCAGGATCAAGGTGCTGTTGTGCCTTTTGACAAGATAAGATCAAATCCACCACCAATTACTGAGTTGCAGCATCTCTTCGACTAGGGCTGCCCGCTGCTGGGCAGTGCAAGATGGAAAGTAAAGAAGCTGGTAGCTAAGAGAACTTAAAGAAACACAGGCATGGTGCAATACAATGACCTGTCTGGAAGCTTGGCTGAGCTCTCGCCTTAACATGCAAAAGGCATCATCCTATTTTGGAGGCCACTAGTGGATAAAACTCTGATTTACATCTTGTCCTTAAATAGAAACTTTTAGCAAAATCTTGCCACTTAAAACAATGTCAGAGTAAGTTTTAGTCTACCAACTGAGAGAACAGAGGCATACCCACTTGTTTATCCCTGTGTTCTGTAGCAGAAGTACCAAAGCAAAAAAAGGAAATGTGCTTGCTTTTGACAATTGAATTTTTCTCATGTTCATCTGCTAACACTTTCTTACATTGTAAGTTTGCATTTATTTTGCAAGGACTATATTGATCCTACACACAGAGATGACACCACTCTCCTCCAGGCTGGCCTGTCAATCAGCGTACCATCTCTTCACATACAACATGTTCCATATTTTCTTTGCTAACATAGCCAGTGGTGTTTTGGTTTAGTTGTGCGTTAAATTAATCCTACATTTTCATGAACACTTAAACAGCAAATCTAAAGATTAGGAAGCAAGTAGGCATTTATTACAGAAGCACTTGTGCGTGTGCAAGGTTGAGGTGGGGTAATGGGTTTGTAGGACAGGTGAGAAAACATGCATTTTCCTTTTAAGCATATTTAGTCTTAAAAATACAGGTCTAACATTCTACTCTTGTGAAATGATCTATTCTGGGTGCATGCAGGTGAAGAAGCAGATAATAAGAGGTACCCCTAAGAGACATAAAGATGTGTCACTTCAATTTCAACTACATACATCTCTAGGATGATTCTGGAGATATCCCCCATATTTAAAAAAATTGCTGTAGGATATTCCAGCTATTGCAACTGTGTGTGTCCCAGGCAACATAATAGATTATACCTCGACTCCTTAAAGAGCACCCTGATAATATGCAAGGCTAAAATGTCAGAAGCTATTAGAAACTCTCAGATGCACAATATATCTCCATCCCTGAGTTTTCCCCTTACACTGCGAAACACCAGACAACAGGCATGCAAACTGCTCAGCTGCAACTGTTCCAAGTCGAATAATTACAACTTGTCAGAAAGAATTAATTTTCCCATTTCTCATAAAGATGTGTAAAAATTACCATGTTATTATACACTGACACTCTCTGGAGGCAGACACAAAATTTAATTTTGAATTCTTTCCGCATATTAAATTAAATCCATAAATAAGAGTTTAGGCATTCACTCGGAAGCATATGTTCATTGGGAGCGAAAGCCAACACGAGCCCGGCTGTAATGGCTGTTGTAATGTTTTAATAGCTCGCTTCTTCTAAGCACCAATAAATTTACATGATCATAACAGTCGTGGGCATACAAGAAGCCCATTACTGTCTGGGCACAGGCAGCAGCGTTAACAGGATGGAAAAATGGAAAAAGGAAAAAAAACTCTTAAATAAAATTAGGCAACTGCACTTGTCAGCTGCTCCATGATTGAATTTTTAATATTGTGGTCAATTGGTCAAAACAAATAATGGGATAAAATATTTTAATGCATTTAGAACCTGTTTCTGTGGTTAGCCCACAAAATAGTTTTTTGTTTGTTGGCTTTTCAAAAAATGGACCACTTCAATCTTGCTGTTTTGAACAATTTTATATTTAAAGATACACAGTATAATTTTTAATCTCTTAGAGGACATTTGCTATCTATGTGTCCATATTTGAAATTGGAGCATTTCAAATTCAACTCAAAGGGTGACCCCTTTTTAGCCAATAGACTCTTGCCTTAAGAAAACTGAGGTGCAAAGAAGGGAGCCCAAGGCCAGCCTTGTAAAGCAAATGAGTACATTACCTGCCTGTCCATTGCTGGACCAGAGAATGCCTTCCATCGGAGACACAAAGGAATACATGTTCTATAATTAGAATCCAAACCCAAAAGAAAATACTACAGCTGTCAGACCATTAATTGAGGTGGTATAGATTCAATTTAGTAAGATCTGTTTTCTGAACTTCTTAATTTCTATGAGCAAATTCACCCTGGTTGCGAAAACAAAATACAGATAAATGTATATCATGTTTCACAAAACTGAAGTGTTTTTTCAAGGATAAAGAGTCCAAAGTAATGGATGATCTTACAGTGTAGGTCAATGCTGGCCAGTTGGCACTTCTAATCCTAATCACACAGATGCTGCCACTCATCGGAAGCTATGAAGGTAGGGGTAGGATGGGCTTGTTAGCAAAGAATCAGAGAGGGAGTCATGTTTAGAAGTGAAAGGTTTTGTGAGGAAGGATATGTGAATAGGCCAAGGCTTTTTCCATAAAGTCATGATGAGTGATGCATGCCTAGAAAAGTGATGTGAATTAAGGATATAAATGAGAAGAAAAATAATTTTTGGAAAAGTGGCCTGCGGATTTGAGCATATTCACCCTTATAGATGAAGAGTATGGTCATAGGTAATGCTTATTCCTATGATCTATCTTAAATGAGAAAGTAGTGCTACTTAAAATTACATATATACAGAGAGAGAGAGAGAGAGCACACTCAGTTTTGAATCATGAGATGTTTTATACATATTCAGATCATCAAAAAAGTCCACGGTTTGAGAGTTCTCTATTTTGGACAAAATATTAAACCTAGTAACTGGCACCATAAAGACAGATAACAAACTCTTGCCCCTTAAAAATGAAAGACCTTAGAACAAAGTATATACTTGTGAATAGTCTATAATTGTCATTCAACAGAAAGTCAAAATGACTATTCTACATTTCCAAAGCATGCATAGATGCTACCAAAATCTCTTATTAAGAAATCTCTTATTGCTTATTACCAGCTGAAATAAGCTTCAGATTTTCAATTAAATCTATAGAAAATTAAACTAAATAAATATCCTAATATTCCCAATAGCACATAACTATATTTTTATCAAATCACACGTATTAACAAATACATGTTTTAAACAATCAATTTTCAAAGCAAAGGAACAGGCAGAAAATAAACTAAGTATTTCTAGATCAGAGATAGAGGAGCACATATAAAACCATTAGAATATTTTTGGGGAAAAAGACACATCTTCCCAAAACTTCATAAATGACTCTAAAATCTTTCTTCACTGCTTAAAAATCAAGGGATGTATGGAGAGTTTCAAACCTCTTTTTAAGTCTTTCTTCTCCTACATGATTTTATTCAGGTTGCTATTAAAATGGCTTACCAGGTGAAATATATTTATATCCAAAGTGTTACAAAGTATTATTAAATGAAGAAAAATCTGTCAGCAAGAAGTTTTAAGGAGAAAATAGTTGCAGACTGTACTTGAGTAATGGAATATGGTGGATATACAGAGAGGAAATTAAGTTTTTACAGCTAAACGTGTATAGTTTGATTTTAAAAAATCCAACAAATTATTAATAATATTACCTGTGGTATGAAGAAAGATTTTGACTATGAAAGAATACTACATTACATTATCTTTTTTCACCCCGTAGAGTCTCTTGTATTATAAATGGCTGGAATAATCTTTCAGGAGCCAAATGACCCTCTGCCCATTTTAGAAAGGACACTTATTGTCCCAAAGGACAAGTAACCTCTCTGACACTAGTTAATCTTAATATACCAAATGAAATCCATTTGAATAACACAGTATTTCTCTCTCACAAAATATAAACTGGTCTGTTTATTTATTACTTATATGACTACATCAATGTGCCATATGCCCAAAATTCTAGTAACAATGTAAACAGGTAGTAATAAAAATGTGAGTAATTAGGGTCTGAAATCTGATAAAAGGCTAGTTGGTATAGTTTTCAGGAGGCTAGGGAATGTAATTACCCAAACTGTTGAATTAATCACTGGTTGAATCATGTTTATATTTAGGTGTGGCAGACTTTGTGAATGGAATGGAATCCTCAATTATAAAATGAGGTAAGCATTTAACATCTGCTAGACATTTCTTTATAACAAAATACCTGGGATCAAATTAACCAGTCTTTACATTTCCCCTTCATGTCTTTCCCTTTGAATCAAATTTTGAGAAATACAGAAAATTTCTCTTTGTTCTACATTTTTCCCACATTGAGAAAAGGAATGATCACCATCAGCAGAAGCATTTTTCTTTCCAGAAACATAAAGACGTTAAATACACTACTGACTGCTCACTAATATAAAGGTAGGGAGAGAAGAAATCAGGGAAGAGGATACCTAGTACTGCCTCTCTTCTCTCCAATTTCCTTCTCCAATCTATCCCTTGACATTGGGTATAAAATGAAGTTACCTACAACACTGAATCCTCCCTAAAATGAAAGGGAGATTTAGGTATTGGTTTCTCTATACATTAACTAAAATGTCATACCTCTAATGAGGCATAAAATTTGGATTATTTATATCTATTTTAGACTATGTCCAATGAGACTTCTTGCTAGTAATATTAATAGTGGTGTAGAGAAATATCACCTTTTCTATTTTCCTTTTCTTCTCTATAATAGTAAATTGGTGGAGCGGATATTTGATAAGGATACCCTCTCTAATCTTTCACAAACCTATTAACTTTTGATTCTCATCAACATTTACTTTTTCCATTCACTTATTGATTTTGTTTAATCTTTAAAACACGTACTTTACACAAATGGATTTACTCTTCTGTGAGAAACAACAAAGTAGACAAAATTTGTGAAGCAATACTTTTTGAATATTGGAAATCCAGCAGAAAACACTGATACCTGAGAACAAGGAAACAAATGGGACAAGCTCTATGATTGACCCAGGTTATTCTCTTGAGAGTAATTCTCTTGCAGTCTGTGTATCAGGATACAGCAGCTCAAATGGAGTTGGTAGCATCCCCAAATTGAGGAGACAGAGCTGAATCCAAGAAAACAAAGGAAGCTAAGGTTTATAGACCAACTAGGGAGAGGACAGAGCTGCTCAGGGAATTTGGGAGATGTGTAGAGGGTTCTCCCAAACATTTAGCAGAATCCTGATCAGCACATGTGTAAGGTAACTGCCTAAGACTAGGGAAAGAATGATCCCCTAAATTAGAGGAAAAAGGGCAGCCTGGGTGGCTCAGCGGATTAGCGTCGCCTTCAACCCAGGGCATGATCCTGGAGACCCGGGATTGAGTCCCACGTCAGGCTCCCTGTGTGGGGCCTGCTTCTCCCTCTGTCTCTGCCTCTCTCTCTCTGTGTCTCTCATGAATAAATAAATAAAATCTTTTTTTAAAAATATTTTATTTATTTATTCATAGACACAGAAAGAGATAGAGGGGCAGAGACATGGGCAGCCCCACCGGGGCTGCCCTAAATAAAATCATTTTTAAAAATTAGAGGAAAAAGTAACTAGGGTTCACATGGGCTAGAAATAGGGCCTATACTCACCAGTCACACTGGAAAGACAATTCAGAGCTACATCAAAGTACTCAAAGTGCCTTGCCTTCATAGTAGGGAAAAATTGGCTGTAAAAAACATGTTGGTTTGGCCCCATCTAAACAAGTCATAAAAGTAAGACCCAATAGGGTTGATCTGTTCCCACTAAGTCCCAGAAAGAAATACTCAAAAATGCTTATAAGAATATATAAATATGCAACATCCATTAAGATAAGCCTTATGAAATTTGGCATCTGACTAAAACAAAACACTACCAAGCATGTATAGAAGGAGGAAAGTTTGACCCAGAAATAGAAGAAAAAATCAATCACTCAAAACTGACCCCAAACTGAACAGAGAAGTAAGAATGAGGAAGAAACATTAAATACAGTTTTAACAGTTATTTAACTGTATTCATATGCTCAAAAACCTAGGTGAAAGATGGAAAATATTAAGTAAAGACTTAAAAAATATATATTTAAAAAAAAGACCCCAAACTAACTTCTGGACATGAAAGCTATAATGTTTCCAGGCAAGAAGAAAAATAAATGCTTAAAATTAAGAATAGATGGGATCAATGACAGATAGGGACTAAAGGGGAAAAAAAAAAAGTACACTTGAAGACATAGAAATACAAGTATCCTAAATGAAACAAGTGTTCTAAATGATAAGAGACTCAAAAACAACAACACAGAAATAAGTGAGTTGTGGGACAACCCCAGGAACTGTGCATTCTGATATATGTACTGATGGAGCAATAGAAACTGAGAAGGGAAAAACAGTATTGGAAAAAATAATAGCAGAAAAACTCAAATATAATGAAAAGTATAAACCCACAGATAAAAGAAGGAAAACAACTTACAACCTTGAATTCTATACCCAGCAAAAGTATTTTTCAAAACAAAGGTGATTTATGAAATATAAAATACGAATACAAGAGGCAGAGAATTTATTATGAGTAGATCCACCACACAGAAATTTAAAAGAAAGTTCTTCAAGCAGAAGATAATAAATTATACCATATGGAAATACGGATCAACAAAATGTAATAGAGAACACTGGAAATGATGACTGCATGGATAAATTATATATATTTTTCTAATTTAAGTGACCCATCTTAAAAGATAATTAATAATAATAATTATATAATGTTGCAACATTCTTTTTTAAAATATTTTATTTACTCATGAGAGACACAGAGAGAGAGGCAGGCCCCTCTTGGGGAGCCAGATGCAGGACTCGACCCCAGGACCTTGGGATCATGCCCTGAGCCAAAGGCAGATGCTCAACCACTGAGCCACCCAGGCACCCCAGGTTTGCAACATAGATAGAAACAAAGTATCTGACAAAAATAGCATAAATGGCAAGAGGGGAATAATTGGAAATATGATATTGTAAGATTCTCCCATAGTATATGGGGAATAGTATAATATAAGTTAAAGGTGGACTTTGATAAATGGAATACACGTAGACTATAAATCTTAAAGCGATCCTATAACAAAAAACAAATAGTTGTAACTTAACATCAAAAATAAGATAGAATTGAAATATTAAATTAATTATATTTCAATTTAAAAATAAAAAACTAAAGTATAATATGAACTTTTAAGGCAAAAAAAGAAAAAGGAGTAAAAAGCAAATTGGACAAGTACAAAACAAATAGCAAGAAGGTGGATTTAAACCTAAATCTGTGAATAACATTATGTGTAAATCTCCTGAATTACTATTAAAAGACAGAGATTGTTAGAGTGAGTTAAGAAACAACAGGTAACTACATGCTGCTTACAAGAAACCCACTTTATATATAAAGACATAAAGAGGTTAAGCAGAAATGGATACAAAAAGATACATCATGGAAAGATTAATTGTAAAAAGATGGAACAGCTGCATTAATATCAGATAAAGTAGATTTCAGAAAAAAGAGTATAACCAGGAATGAAAAAGATTATTTCATAATAATAAAGGGTCAATTTATCAAAGCAACATAGTGACCCTAAACATTTATGAACCAGATACAAGGGAAACAAAATAAATAAAGTAAAAACAGATAGAGGTGCAAGAAAAAATAAATAAACCTACGATTACAGTCATAGATTTCATATTCTTCTCTCAAGAATTGATAGAAAAGTAGACAGAAAATCGCTAAAGATAGATTGGAAGAACATTATCAACCAATTTGACATAATTGACATTTATAGAACATTCCACTCAATAATAGCAGAATAAATGTCTTTTCTAAGTCCAGATGAAACATTTACAAAGAGAGACCATGATTTCAATCCATAAAATAAGTCTAAATAAATTTTAAATGATTCAGCTTTACACGAGGTGTTCTCTGACCACAATGGAATTAAAGTAGAAATCAAGGACTATGATATCTGAAACATCCAAAAATATTTGGAAACTACATACCACAATTCTAAATAACCCAAGGGTCAAAGACAAACTCAAAAACAAATTAGAAAGTATTCTGAACTGAATGAAAATGAAAATATAGCATGTCAAAATTTCTGAGATCTTGGTAAAACAATATGGAGGTTTACAAATAAAATTTTTAGCTTTCATGCCTATATTAGAAAAAAAAGGAAAAGTCTCAAACAAAGGGACTCAATTTCCACCCTAAGAACATAAACAAAAAGCATAAACAAAACTCAGAGTAAGCAAAAGGTGGCAAGTAATGAAGATCAAAGTGAATTCAGTGAAATAGAAAATAAAAAATCAATAGAGAAAATCAATGAGACCAAGATCCAGGTCTTTGAGAAGATCAATAAAACTGATAAATTTCTAGCCAGATTGATCAGAAAAGGAAAAGAAACAGGGCAATGAGACAAATTACCAATAAGAGAAATAAGAGAAGTGTGATGTATCACTAAGAATTCTTCAGATGTTCAAATGATAATAAACTAACATTATGACCAACTTTATGCCAAAAAAATTTGACAACTTGTACAAAATGGACAGATTCATTTAAAGATACTACCAATGCCCACTCAGGAATAAATAGATAGCACAATAGCTTTATGTCTATTTTTTTTTAATGAGATTGTAGTAAAATCAAAGAACAAACAAAACTTTCCCACAAAGAAAACTATAGGCCAAAACTGATTCACTGGCAAATTCTGCCAAAGACTTAAAAATAAACAATTTCTTACAAACTCTCCCACAAAGTTGAAAAAGGTATGGAAACATCTCAATTCATTCTATGAGGCCAACATATACTGATATCAATCCAGTATATGATATACAAACAAACATACAAAAAATACAGACCATTATCACTCATGAACATAGATATAGATATACTTAAACTGCTAACCAACTGAATCCAAGCAGAGTATATACCTGGAATACAAGGTTGTTTTAAAATTTGAAAAATGGTCAAGGCAATTTACAATATTAACAAACTAAAAAGAAAGATTGTGATCATATGAATAGATGTACAAAAGGCACTTATAGGGGGTCCCTGCGCGGCTCAGCAGTTGGGTGCCTGTCTTCAATCCAGGATGTGATCCTGCTGGAGTCCCAGGATCGAGTCTCACATCAGGCTCCCTGCGTGGAGCCTGCTTCTCCCTCTGCCTGTGTCTCTCTCTCTCTCTCTCATAAATAAATAAAATATTTTAAAAAGCACTTATAATATCCAACACTGTTCTTCATAATTTTCTCAGTGTATTAAAGGTAGGAGGGAATTTTCTTAGCATACTAAAGAACATCTACCAAAAAACTTACAGGTAGCATAATACTTAAATGTGAAAGAATGAATGTACATCCTAAGATTGAGAATAAGACAAGGTGTCTACTATCATAATTTCTATCAACTTTTATTGGAGATTGTAGTAGAGCACAATAAAGCAAGAAAAAGCAATAAAGGCAGCTAGATATGAAAGCAATAAGTAAAACTGTCTTTATTCATAGACAATGTAATTGTCTATATAGAAAATCTGATTGAATTTGCAATAAAGCTACTAAAGCTAATGAGTTAGGAGGGTTGTAACATGTAAAAGCAATACATTAAAACCAACTGCATTCAATATGCTAAAATGGAAAATTCAGAAATTGAAATTTCAAATAAAATTGTCATTTATTATAGCATCAAAATGACAAAATAGGGATTAAACAGAAAAAAATGTGCAAGGCCTATATACTGAATATTATAAATCATTGTTAATTAAAGAAAACCTACATCAATGGAGAGATACACTTTGTTCATTAGTCAGAATACTCAATTTTAAAATTTCAATTCTCAAATTATTCTACAGATTACAAACAAGTCCAATATAATCCCAATCAAAAATCCCAGAAAAAAAATTATTAAAAAAATTTTTAATATTATGGACAAATTCATTCTAAAATTAATACAAAATGCTAAGGCCCTGGAATAGCTATGCCACCGTGAAGAAAAAACATTTGTGTAATAACCAGAGATTTCAAGTGTTATTATAAAGCTAAAGTAATGTAGTATTAGCATAAAGGGGACAAATACATCAGTGGAACATCATATATAGTTTAGAAATTAAGCCACAGATATATAAAAAACTGATTTTTGACAGAGGTGCAAGATAGAAATTCAATGAATAAAGTATAGTCTTTTCAAAATTTGGTGCTGAAGAAGTGGACATCCATGCAGAAAAATAAAAACTTTGATCCACATCTTGTACCACATACTAATATTAACTCAAAATGGGGCATATATCTAAAAATAAATCCCAAATTTACAGAACTTCTAGAAGAACACATAGAAAAAAATCTTTGTGACTTTGGATTAAGCAAACATTTCTTAGATACAACAACAACAAAAAAGCATTATCCCAAGAAAAAAAAAAAAAAGTTGACTTCATCAAAATAAAAAAATTCTATTCCTCAAAGACACTTTAAAAAAATGAACAGTGAAATCACTTGCCACAGGAAAATACTTTCAAATAATATATTGATAAAGGACTTGTATCCAGAATATATAAAGGACCCTCAAAACTTAGTAAGAAACAAGCCAAGTTAAAAATGGGCAAGAGATATGAACAAACACTTCAACAAGAAGATACGCAGATAGCAAATAAGCACATGAGAATATTTTGAACATCATTAGTCATTAGGTAATTGTAAATTAAAACCACTATGATATATAAACTACCAGACTAAATTTTAATGACTATTAGAATGACTAAAATTTTTATTTTTATTTATCCATGAGAAACACACACAGAGAGGCAGAGACATAGGCAGAGGGAGAAGTAGACTCCCTGTGGGGAGCAGACACAGGACTCAATCCTAGGACCCCGGGACTACCACCTAAACTAAAGGCAGATGCTCAACCACTGAGCCAACCAGATGGCCAGAATGATTAAAATTTAAAAGACCAATAATAGCAAATGGTGGTGAGGATGTGGAAGAACCAGAAGTCCCATACAATGCTGCAGTTTCTTAAAAACTTATACATATGTCTACCCTGTGATCCAGTCATTCCATTTCTAGGTATTTATTCCAGAGATATCTAAAAATATTGCCATAAAAAAAGTGAACATGAATATGAACAGGAACTTTCTTTGAAATAGTCAAAATGGAAATAAACTAAATATCTTTCAACAGATGAATAGACAAATGAATTGTTTATCTATATACAATAGACTACTACTCAGAAAAACTAAGTAATGAATGTTGATACACATAACTACATGGATAAATCTAAACAATTACGGTAAGTGTAAGAGATCAGAAAAGCAAAAAATGTACATGATGTATAATCTCACTTGTCTCAAATTCTAGAAAATGCTAACTAATCTATAATGACAGAAAATAGGGAAATAATTGAATATGTTCACCATCTTGATAGTGATAACTGTTTTGGGGGTCTATACGTATGTCAGACCTCAACAAAATGTATACTTCGAACATTTGCAGTTGATCATATATCAATTTTACCTTGGTAAATTAAAATGTTAGAAACTATTATAACATACATGTATTTTTTTTTCCTTTCTACTGGAATGTAGAGTTTACGCAAGCAAGGATTTTGTTTATTTATTCCACTGTTGTATCTTCAATACTTGACTGACATTAGAGTAGGTGCTAAAAAATACTTTTTTGATAAGCAATATAGAAGATTCTCAGGCTCTGATTCATTCAAGTGCAGAAATATTGGTTTCATTCACAAAGATGTAGATTAAGAAGTAAGAAAAGATTTTGGGTTAGAGTGAGGGATATAATATTAATCTGGAAATGCAATATTAAGGTGTCTGTGGCACCAGATGTGTAGTAAGCAGTTATAATAAATTAATTAACAGCTAAAGATAAAACTTAGGTGATCACCAGCATTTAGGTGGTAGTCAAAGCCAATAATTGCACTGAAATTACTCAAAGAAAATCGACAAAGAGGGAAAAGGTTAAACAGCATCCAGAAGAAAATATTCATTTAAGGAATGGGAAGGGGAAGATGCTATGAAGGAGATTAAGATATGGCAGCTAAAAAATGGAGAAAAAGCCAGCTTAACAATTGTCTCAAAAGCCCATACATATAGACATTTTGAAAAGGAAGAACAGTCAACAACTCACACAAAGCACAGACTCTAAGGGCTGAATCCTGGCTCCAGGGCATGGTGACTGATAGAATCTTGGTCTTGGCTAGAACAGAGCTGTGACAGGATTGGTGGTAATGGGCAAGATCTCACTGGTGAGGAAGACAGTTTTCAAACACAGAATCAACATGGCAAAGGCCCTTTTTTAGGCAGATGTGACAGTAAATTGCATGGGAGACGAATTTAAAGAGAATTAGGAAGGAAGACCATTTGTAAAGCAGTGTATTAGAGTGAGGTGAAGAGGGTCTATTTAAAGATGGTGTCAGTCATTAACATGGAAAACTATTGTACAACGTCACAGAGAAAAGAAACTGTATGACTTATTAATATACTAAATGTAAATGTCAAAAGAGACTGAGAACTAAAATGAGATTCCATATTTAAAGTCATGACAGATTGGAAAAATAGGAATATTAACAGCAATGAGAAGGCTGGGGATGAGACCTGTCTGGAAAAGGCAAGAAGAACATTCTAATCTACCAAGCAACTTTATCTTTTTCCAGTTTCCTATTCCAAGATTTAGAGATATTTGTAAATGTGTACATAATAAATCTATAATTCATGAAAAAGAAATCCTATACAGTTGCTGGAATTCTTTTTGTTTTTTTTTAGTTGCTGGAATTTTTATAAAAATTAGGCTGACTTAATGAGATAGTATATCATCTATCATTAATCAGAGTGTTATTGATAAAAATTACAGCCATAATTTCAAGTGCATAATTATAACTGAGGAAAAGTTCTATCTGATACATTTGTTAAAACTACAGCTAGTTGTTGGTCATGATGATGACGATGGTGATGATGATGATGATTATGGGTGTGTGTGTGTGTGTGTGTGTGTGTGTTAAAGAAATTTTGATGTGACAGCAATGTCCTCAGGGCATCATATCAGCTGCTTGGTGTTTCAAAGGCACCTCCTTCCTAAACTACTCAAACAGCAAAATGAACACAATATACTCTCCAGCTACCGCTATGCCTCAAGCTTGGGTAGGAAGTCGAAAAGAAAAATATCTCACTGATTTTTTTTTTAATTAGGCCTGCAGAGAACTGGTTTCTCTCTTTCCTATAAAAGTATGATTTCCTAGAATTTGAGGAAAGAGGTAAGTAAGCTTACTGTTTCTCAAGGCTACATGAACTAAAATATACGTATTCTATCATAACAGCATTTGATATATTCCCCTATACTTTATTCTTAACCATAAGTAGCTTTAAAGAAGCTAGGAAAATGTCTCATCTCATTGAATTCATTAAGAAATATTCAAACATTTAAAATCCTCTGTTTCCCTCAATCACTGAAAGGCTTTCAACTGATTTGTTTTCCAAGACACAGGCATTTTCTATTCTGCTGAAATCTTAAGTCTTTGTGAATTTCTTTAGACTTCCGTTAATATACTATGTACATAAATAAAAATGTAAGTTGTCATATGTCTTGGGTAAAACTAGTTTTTTTGAGAGTTCAAAGATTTTTTCATCTTTAATTAGTTAAAAGTATATTACAGCATTTCATATGTCATTGATTAAAGAGGTCTTTTGTCTATTTGTTACCAATCCAGCATGACTTTCATGCACATTTTATGAGTTTTTTATCTGGTAGATTTTAACTATCTTGAGCAAAAGTACTTTGGTAGCTCTTGTAGAGGGATGATGCCCCAAGAAAGCAAACTCTGAACTGTACTTCTTAACCAGCTTTGCTTTATTCCAGACCTGTATATCCTATTTGTGCCCTGGATTTCTCACCTGTGAAATGGGGATATGTTGTGTTTGTACCAGCCTGATGGGTTTGAATTAAAAAATAACAGAATATCACTTTCCAAGTATCTCAAAAAAAGGCCGTAAGTGTATATAGACTAACATGCTTTTCTCCCCGCCTCTGACCCATATAATTTTTCATTGTTACTATCATTGTTGTCTGTTGAAATCATCTCAAATTTAGCAAAGTTTTTTTAATTTATTAATATACTGGAATGAATAACATAGGATAACACTGCATTATTTGGTAAGACTTCGTTATAAAATTGAGTAAAGGAAGCAAAATGAAGGTGCTTAGTGCAGCTCAGACCTAACATAGAAAAAAAAAACTGTAATCATACCTAATTAGTGTTAAAATAATGTTTCCCTTTGAAATGTTTAATTAAATTAGTATTATTTTATTACATAAACATTCTTGATGTGGAGCACACTGCAGAGCTTGAAGACTCTGATGAGTTAAATGGTGCAAAGTGTTCTTGCGCCCTGTGTGGGGCAGAACCTGACAAGGAGTGGCTGTTGTTAGCAGATGTCTGGACCATCCGTGGAGACAGGATGCTTGCTCCAAACAGCAGGCCATCATTTCAACCTTTGTTGCTTCTCCCAAACCTCCCATTGTGCTTTCAATTTAACAGGATCACAAGCAGACAAAGAAATTTCTTACAATTTGCCCTTCAGTTCAGAGACGAATTCTATTTAAACTTGTCTAACCTCTCATAACATATTAGTTATTGTTGCCAGCCTGTGTGTGTCCCCTGGCAATGAGCTACTCCTTCTGGGAGGAGGAGGGGGTGCCCTTCAGTTTGATAAAGCAAGACCAGATTTACTGGCACACTTACAGGATGCTTGTCTCAAGATTGCAGCAAATTTAATTAACCTTATTACAAATATGGTTTTCTTGATGATTACATCACAATTCGGTCTTACTTTGCCTACTGCTATTTCAAAGTAATATATGCTTCCTAAAGTAGTTTTCTAGAAAAGCTTAGACTATTGGAATAAGTACACTTATCCTGGCCGTGACCTCTCCTATGTATCCTCCTGTATGTATATATATATATATATAAGCTGACAACATCTTCCCTGGATCCTTGTGACATTACCTTTGTTCCTGCATACCTCACTGAAATAATGGCAAGTAACTTTACAATAAAACTAAAGTGATTCTAAGATATTAAAAACATAAAAGTTCTGGTGTGGAAATCAATACAAGACTTAATTACCATCCTAAATTCACACCAAAGAGATTATCCTGGACTATGAAAAGTACAAGGGATTTTATGACTTTCAAAGCACTAGTCGGGCCCTTAACAAATAAAATGTCCTAAATGTTCTTATGTGTACACACACACACACACACACACACATCTAAATGTGTGTTTATCTCGAAAGTACTTTTGTTTCCCTCGTCCCTGAGACCCTCAGTCATGAGAAGTAACCTACCAGGCTAACCCTCAACACATGTCCAGAATCCCCCTCCTGCAATTTAACAAGCTTTCCTTTATGCAAGTAGCTCAGGAGAACTGTCTTCCTCTATGAAATTTCCCTGGGAAACTAGGAGAGTAATTCACACCCAGCTAAAAGCTCAAAACATACAGGTGTCCTTTTGCTTCTAAATGGTATGGGCCTGTGGAAACACCTATAAAATGTAAGGCCTTATAGCCATTGAGATCTAGGTTGTCTGACTTTAGATGATAGCCAGAGCACAGGCCTAATCAGCCCTGTTTGGGTCTCTTACTGACATCTAAATTTGTATCTCAAGTAGGTGGTTTTAGTTGGCCCAAAGAAGAGGACATATGAAACACTGAGAAGCTCACTGAACAACAAAGGACTTGAAAATGTTAATGCCCCTTCTGCACAGAAGAGGAGGTCAGATATGGAGAGGTGAAATCACTAAAAGTCTGACTAATTCTCCTCTGAAAGGATAAAAGAGAAAAAGCAGTAAACAAGTTAGGTGCCCAACAATCACAGAACTGTTAGCCTAAAAATCCATTCAGTGGAATGGTTGGGAGGCATTAAAAAAATTTATGAGGAGTTTATAACAAGAGAAAAATGTTTATGCTTTAATGTTAAAGTGAAAAACAGTAGAATACAAAAATGTACATAAAGGAACAAAATATTTGGTTGGAAAAAAAAAAAACCCACATTTGAAGTAGTTATATTATGGTGGTGGGAAAATGCATTTTAGTTTCTTTCTTTTTTCTGCCTTGATTTTTCATATGATAATACATATAATATAATGATTATAATCATATATTATTATAATAAATAATAATAATGTCATTTATATAGAAAATTAGTTAAATCTTATTTTGAAAACAGGAAAAATTTGAAAACTTATCAGAGGTTGTTTACAGAAGTAAATTATGGCTTATAATTGGAACAAATTTATATTTTGGATAAAAACTTTGGAAAAAAAACTTTGAGAATATTTTCTTTCTTATTTTTATTTGATCCTCTAGTCTCTGCTAAAGACTTGAAATTGAATATATGTTAAGGGTATCTTCCTTAAGATACTATAGTTCTCTAAGGACTGCTGAGAAGGGTCTCCACACATTGAAGGCCCTCTGTAAATACCTGAACAATGAATATGATGGGCATTTCTAATATATATTATTTCCAGAGGTTTTCTTATAAATAAACTACATGTATGTCAATCTTAATAATATAGGAGAATTTAGTCAGCTATACCCAACTGGTGGTGGGGGAAATAGAAAAAAAATGTATTCATAATTTCTAAGATTGATGAAAAATGTTTCCAATATTTTTTTCCACTTATCATCTCTTAAAATATTTTGAGTGTTTTGAAAGGGCTTCCAAACTTCTTTAGTATCACATTCTCTATTTTTTTAACATTGCTTCCCTGGTGTTACTACCAAGACATTCGATTATTTTGAAAACAAACCAAGTTGCAGCCATGAAAAAAAAAAAAAAAAAGTTTGGTTCAGAGATGGAGGAAGCAAGAAAAGCAGTCTAGAGCCATTTTTCGCTCACATGGTGGCCTCCATCCCTTGTACCATTCAAGATCTCCTCATGTAAACTGTCTAAAACACTATGAATAAGATATTCACTTAGGTTAAAATAACTGTTAAAAACAAAAGCTAAAGTAATGTGAATGAATCTTAATCTGTCTCTTGTCAATATTTAGTTGAGCTGTGCTATGAAAATGAGACTTTCATATGGATGTGGAAAGAAAATAGAGGGTTCAGCATGGAGCCACTTGAGAAAGGAGGGTGGGCCTGGCCTTGGTCACCTGAATGGCACCTCCAGGGTATCAGGTAGTTGAAAAAACTTGGAAAGAGCAGCAGCAGATGGAAGTCAATGCATAGAGGGGAAAAATGCAACAAAGACAGATACTTCTATTTTAAAATTATCATTTCTTTCAATGTCAGTAGGCATATGTTTTTGGACACCACTGGTACTCAGATCAGACCCTTTTGCTAGTGGTTCTGATTCCAACTCCCAGCTACTGAGGCTTTGTTTCTCCTGCTTAGCAACTGCAAATTTTCTTCAGAGGACTCCCTTTAGCCTACTGAGGCATCTTGCATTATAGGTGGGTTGCAAGTACCTGGCAGCATGTGTCTTCTCCCCTTACTCTCTGCCCTGAAGGTTTATAATCCATGACTGCATCATAGGGCACTGTAAAGTCCAACTTCTTTGTCTTCAGAAGATAACAAATCTAAGGTGTAATATGTAATCCAAGCCCCTCAAGACTAGCTCAGGACTTCTACTGAAATCATACCCTGTTTGGCTTTCAGCCTTTCCTGGATGTGTTCCTTACTCCCTTATTGATTTCTGCTGGGAACACTTCCTGATAAATAACCTGCAATTGAATCCTTGTCTTACAGTAGGCTTCTTGGAAATTATAATACTATATACCTCAGAGAGAAGGACAGGTGGGGAACATGGGTGGCTCAGTCTGTTGAGAGTCCGACTCTTGAATTTAGTCCAGGTCCTAATCTCATGGCTCCTGAGATCCAGCCCCAAGTCAGGCTCTGTGCTCAGAGGGAGTTTGCTTGGATAGTCTCTCCCTCTATCCCTTCCCATGCATGCACACACTCGCTCTCTTTCTCTCTCTCAAGTAACTAAATAAATCTTAAAAAAAAAAAAAAAAAAAAGCAGGGGACACATTACTATTTTTCCTTCTTCCTCCTTTTCATCTTCTCCCTCGCCATCTTTCTCCCTCTTGTATTCATCATTCCTCTCAGATGCTAATTTTTATTTTTAAGTAATCTCTACATCTAACATAGGGCTTGAAATCACAGCCCTGAGATCGAGTTGATGCTCCACGAATGAGCTAGCCAGGTGCCCCCCAGATTGTTATTCCTAATGTTTATCTGTCAGATATATCAAACCAGCTGTATCCAGTATAATTCTAGGAGAACCTAGCATTTACTAAAATAGTATGCAATTAGTTTAAGTATTCATATGTCTCATTGCAAGAACAATTTAAAACTTATTTTTCTCAGATACAATTAATGAATTTAATGATAGAATCCTGAAAGAACAACCTAAGTTGCCCAAAACAAAGGAAATAAAAGATGCTGAAGGCATTACCATATTCTGTCTATGGACTTAAAAATTTCTCTATGAAATAGTTTGTTAAGAAGATGAAATTTGTGGGAATATATATTTCTGTAAATACAAGTGTTTGATTACATGAAATGAGAGGTATGCATGGTATGAAAATAATATACAAGTTATCTGCAGTGTTCCAAGTTATAAAACACTCCATTTCATGCTTGTCCATGGTGATTATGAGTTTTTTTTTTTTTCTTCTGTTTAACTTTCAGTACTTCTCTTTGGTCTAATGATATTTTACTTTACTTCTCATTTCCAATTTTTCATATTCAGTGTTTTCTCATTTCATTTTCATTGCAGTGGAGTTTCATGTCTGCTTTATAATGTATTTGCTCTCCATTTTTGTTTTCATTAATATTTCTATGGTATTTTAGCATTCATACATAGAGTTAAGCATATTTAAATTTCTTAAAATATATAAATATTTGATTAAGTAAATATATCTCCAAACATTAAAATTCTTCATTGAACTAAATGAATGCTTAGAATTGCATACAATTATTATAACACATTTAAATGCTAAACTAAGTTCAAAATAGGTGAAATACATTTAACACTACACTCTTTAGAAGTTAGAAGTTTAATTAGAACAATAATGAAACAAATGCACAGAAACAAGTCACAACTTTCTCCACACCTTCCAAAATCAGTAGGTAAAACGTAGTAGGTATAACGTAATAGGTCCATATTTTCATTTAATCTCTAACTGCTGACTTGTTCACAGGCTGATTAATCTAAAAAGTCTACGGCAATACAACTGAAGGTTTTAACTAGGTACCAGGTTGGGATTTGGTAGAGTAAATTGTAGACCCAGTTCGTAACAATAATCCTACGGAAAACGTACTTTGAATTCCAACAACTGATTTGCAAATTAGAGGACTTGTCCCGATAGAAACCTAAAAAACACTGCTTTTATATTATGTAGACTATTAGCTAAGTCACTCCCATCAAAGCCAGCTGTCACATGAAGTGCAGTACCAATATTTACTGCATTAAAAAACATATGTAACTCAAAAGCAAAGAATAGAGTAAAAATATGACAATGTGCATGGGCTCCAGCATCTATCAAGCAAATTTTATCTCTTATTTTCTTTTTATATTTCATTTGTTTCTGTTCAACATAATAATCTTGAATGTTCCAAAATAAGATGGTATCTGTAAATTTTTTAGTGTTTGCTAATTCAGAACACCTTACTGATTTTACTTTTGCTCCTTTAAGAGGAGAAATTTGAGACACAAGTTAAAGGTGAACTAGTTATTAAAATAAAGGCAGTTTAGGGATGCCTGTGTGGCTCAGTAGTTAAGCTTCTGCCTCTGGCTCAGGAAGTAATCCCAAATTCCCAGGATCAGGATTAAGTCCCACATCAGGCTCTTTGCATGGAGCCTGCTTCCCCTCCCTCTGCTTGTGTCTCTGCCTCTCTTTCTTTGTCTCTCATGAATAAATAAATTAATTTAAAAAAGTAAAGGCAGTTTAATAAGTAATATCAATTTTTTTTCAAAAGATAAATTCAACACATTTAGAAAACCAACTTTTCAAATGATTTTACTAAATTACTTAGCATGTAGATTGCTTTAACATCCTTATGAGGTAAAACAGTAGAAAAGATGGCATATCATTTCATTGCTTTACACAATAGCTAAGAGTAAAAATATTTATTTAATGAAACAAGAATCCTTGATCCTTTTAGAATTGACAAACTGCTAATATTACATTTTAAAATTTTAGAATTTCAGTCTATCTAGGGAAATATTTTATAGAATAAATCAAACTGAATTATTGTTGCCCAAGAAGCCACAAAAATAATTCACATTTATTTATCCAGAATGAATATGTATTTGGAAAAAGCATTGATTTTATAGAAATTAATTGATATACCTTTGTAACTATTTTAGTGGGTTGTCACATTAATCTTTATGCCTTTAAATGTAGTTCTGAGGTATGGATAATAATTTAATGAAACTGCTTCATAAACATACTTTGAAATTAACTTTGCCCCTTCAAGTAGTCTTCTTGGAAATAAAAGACTTATTCCAGTAATTCCATTGCTCTGTTTTTAGAATTGTCACTCATAAACTACAACATATTCTTTAGGGTACATTTTGATAAGCAAAACTCTTCTGATGGCAAAAATGTGGTTTTTAGATTCAAAGGTCATTTTAAGCCCATTTTTGTCTACTGAATCGCATGAAAATACTTGGTAATACATTTGGTTACATTTTTGGGATGTTTCTATAAAATAATGAAGGGTTGGGGCTGTTTTATTGCCTAACTTCAAAATTATTCCAAAATCAAATGTAAAATAATATTTTCAAAATTACTTAACAGTAGCAATCATAGACCAAAGTCAGAATCTTGAAAAATGACACTCATTAGGAGGAATATAATGTGTTGTGGTATGAAATCATTTTTAGGTATGTCATATATATAGGAATTTGATAAACCACTATTTACATTTATTATATCTGATTCTCTGACTTCTCAACTAGTCTTTATTTCATTCATCCATTCATCCACTCATCTATCCATCCAGTTATGTATTTATTTATTAATTTAACTTCCTTCCTTCCTTCCTTCCTTACAGGGCTCGAACTCACAACCCTGAAATCAAGACCTGAGTGAGATCAAGAGTCCAACGCCTAACCAACTGAGCCCCCTAAGCACCCCATTCATTCATTTATGAATCAGACACTTAATGAACTTATTACAACATGAAATGCTAAATCCAAGGTCACAGGATGAATAAGAGTACCTCCTTCTTTTGTTTATCCTCGGAATTTCCCCTCAAATATTACAAATTCAATTATCTGTTTCTAAACAGGAAATTGTTTTAAAAAATTAGAATTCTAAGGAAAACATTTATTTTGCAACAAAGTCTATTCTCAGAAAAAAAAATATTTAATGAATTTATTGACTTTGAGATTCTTGTGTTTTCCCTGTTACTGCCAACAACTAGGGTAACCTAACACTTGGTTTTGAAACTCAATAAATTTCCCCAGTGAACTATCCATCATTTAGGCATAGAAATGACTTAATCACCCAGTATCTCATTAGCCGAATTCTTAACCGTATATATTCTCATTCTCCTTCCTTAATTTTAGAAGATGGCATATGATAATAAAATAAATACAGACTATAGGCTTATTTTAAGGAACAGGTTCCAGGGAATATTCTGGGATCAAAATATTCGAACTAACACTCTACTCATTCAACACTCATATCCAAGTAATTGACAAGGTGAATAATTATGCAGAAACATAATGTTGACAGACTGCAAAGATCTGCAATCCTTATGGATGCAACATTATTCTGGATACTGTACTTGGACAGAAAAGTATATTCTCTCCAATGTTTTCAACAACATATCATTATAAATAAAATATTTTATTAATATTTTAATAGTTTTAATAGTGTTTAATATTTTTATTTTATAATAAAATACTTTAACAAGGCTATGCTTTTAGGCAAAGCTTCCTATCCCTGAATAATCAATAACCAAAGTTTTTTCCCCCAGTAATAAAAGTTCTAATATAAATAATCATTACATCTAGAATAATAGAGGTGAAAATCTATGAATTATTATCATGCACACTGCTCCCTCAATCAAGAAATGAAACATCTTACCCTTTAGCTTAACATGCCACTATTTTCTCCAATATGAAGATGATGAAATGATAAACACGTTAAAGGCAATTTGGTGTAGAAAGAGGTTGGGAAATTCTCATGATGAAAAAAATAGCATACAAGAAATTATTTGAATGTAGTTAAACATGTAAATTTTACAATATTCTTAAAGTTTTAATGATCATAATATCTATAGTAAGAAAAATATGAAATAACATCTCCATAAATCATCACATTTCTTTGACTCTGATCATGATGCATGTAGTAAAATGAGAAGAATAGCAGGTGACCAGGAGAACAAGAGAAGTTAGGTGAGTTTTATGACCTGTTTTGCCATTTGCACTGCAGCCTATAAGCAATGTTGAACCATTAAACATTTATAATCAAAAAGTGATATGACTGACTTCCTTTTATTAGAAAGATCATTCCATGGCAGTCTGAAATATTGAAGCAGGAGAAGAGAGATGAGAGGAAGAAAGATCAGCTAAAGACTACAAAGTAAAAGGATGAAGGAGGCCTGAAATACAATCATGATTACTTTGAGAGAGAGGGAAGAAGGGATGGATGCAAGAGACACTTCCAAGTAATGGACTTAGGTTCAACCTCATTGAAGTGTTTTCTTCTCTATATTTTTATGTCCTGAATTGAATTGACTAAACATCATCAACATCCACGAGAATAGTTTAATATAAAAAAATTCTAGACACTGAAAACATGATGTGTTTTCTTTAAAGATATATTTATTTGAGAGATAGAGGGCATGTGCACGAGTGGGGGAAGGGCAGAGGTGGAGAGAGAGAATCTTGAACAGACTCTGTGCTGAGTGCTGAGCCTGATGTGGAGCTCGATCTCAGGACCCTGAGGCCATGACTGGAGCTGAAACCAAGAGTGGGACACTTAGCTGACTGAGGCACCCAGGCACCCAAAACATGATGTGTTTTAAAGGGAAGTTGTAAAAATAATTTTTCAGGAGATGACTTTGTACATACAGCACTAGACACAAACAACAACAACACACACACCCCTCACGTACAGAACTTTAAAATTAATACATCATTTTTATATGTATTACTTAATAATCACAACACCTTTGTTGAAATAGGCTTCATTATCCCCACTTCACAGTTACCTGAATCATAGAGATGATTCTATTTGCATGGGGCCATCAAACTTTGACATGGTAGGCTTAATCCCAGATCTTTTACTCTGAGTTGATGTTATCCTAACACCAAGTTTTGTTTTTTTTTTTTCCTGCCTGAAAGAAAGTGATGGACTTCTAGACAGCCTCCAAAGGACCTTTCCTAGAAATTCTTGAACCTTCCATTATTAATCATATTATGTTGGGCAGCCTGGGTGGCTAGGTGGTTTAGTGCCACTTTCAGCCCGGGTTGTAATCCTGGAGACCTGGGATCGAGTCCCACGTCGGGCTCCCTGCATGGAGCCTGCTTCCTCCTCTGCCTGTGGCTCTGCCTCCCTCCCTCTCTCTCTCTGTCTTGCTCTGTGTCTCTCATGAATAAATAAATAAAATCTTAAAAAAATAATATAATGTTGGTCAAGCATATTACTTCTCACTGAATCTCAGCTGTTATGAAAATAAAATAGAAAAAAAGACTGAAAGTGCCTTCAGCATTGCCCAGCACTCTTCTAAATCCATCCCAATCAAATATATGAAGATAGTTATATACCAAACAAAAATGTCACATGCACCATGTTTCACTGGTCAAGTTTGAAGTATATAGAGGTAAACTCTGAATATACCCATAAAATGAGTGTACTAGAGCAGACAGCATAAATATGAGGGTCTGTGCCAAGGCCTATATGTTTATTATTAATGAACCTCAGCTAAGGAGACCAAATAGGAATAGTAGATTGGGACACCTGGGTGGTTCAGCGGTTTAGAGCCTGCCTTCAGCCCAGGACATGATCCTGGAGTCCTGGGATCGAGTCCCACATTGGGCTCCCTGAATGAAGCCTGCTTCTCCCCCTCTGCCTATGTCTCTGCCTCTCTCTCTGTGTCTCTCATGAATAATAAATAAAATCTTTAAAAAAAACAAGAATAGTAGAATAAAAACTAAGATTAGTATTATAAATGTCAGGAGATGAAAGTTTCAAGTAGTTGCTATATACAATAGAATCAAATGCTAAGAGCAAAAGGAGAATGATTACTCATAATACCTCATTATTTGAAAAAAAAGTAAAAATTAAAATAATACCTCATTATTTGAAAATTTAAAAAGTTATTGTTTGGGGCATCTGGGTAGCTTAGTTCATTAAGCATCTGCCTTTGGCTCAGGTCATAATCTTAGGGTCCTGGGATGGAGCCACATGTCAGGCTCCATCCTCATGAGAGAGTATGCTTCTCCCTCTCCCTCTGCCACTCTGCCTATGCCCCAACACATGTGCTCTCTCTGTCTCAAATAAATAAATAAAAACCTCTAAAAAAAGATAAAAATGAAAGTTACTGCTCATAATAATAAAAATTGTCATCCATAATATTAAGAAAATTTTAAAATTTAAAATACAGCTGTTCCTGAGGGTCCAGGGTAAAGGGAAATTCATACTTTGCTCTTCAGATTGTCAATTGGAGCAGTCCAGTATTTCAGTAACAAGAGCCCCCAGTGTGTACACCTTCTTTCCCAACAATTTCAAATAGAAAAAATTTCAAAACAAAATCAGAATTCTACAAAGAAAAGATATGAAAATAGGATTTTGAAAAAAATATGGCTTACATGAATATTTGGTAAAAATCATTGATGAGGAAACTGCTGTACAGTGCTTGTGGACACGTTATGTCTTCAACAATATTGGCAGTAAATAGAAAGAAAAAGAGAAATAGAGGAAACACTTTTAAGAGTCCTGAAGCTAGGGTGCATTGCTGCAATTTTTTTTCAGTAATTAAGTTGATAAAAATCCCACTGGAGTTAAAGAGCTTTTGACATGTTTTCTCCAGTATGCTTTTATTAAAAGAAGTACAGTAGACCAGAACCCCTTTAATTAATATACCAGGTACTTCATAATCTCTTGCTAACCCAATGATATACAAAAGTTGGGATGCTTCTAGATAAACAAGCTAGTATCTATGATTTAAGCACACTTATCTAGATTTAGCCAAAATAATCTTCATAATTGAACAAACATAATAGCTCCTAAGTTTGAATAATGAGAAGACAGAGTTCAATTATTAAGGACTTTTGTCCATAATTATTCACACCAGACTTCCTCCATAAATATACATTAATCTAAATGCAATATCACAAAGTGGAGTTTTAAATAGTAAAGAGAAATAGGAATGAAGTGTTGACCAGTTTTCTCAGAGAAACTGCAAATTACTATGCCCTGCATTTCTGAATAGGGAAAAATTTTTAGCTTAGAATCTCATCGGGGCAGAAACACAATATGAGAAAATTTTCCTTTATCCTCTTGGAAAATACACTCTGGTTAACCAGGTTTATGTAAAGAATATAGCTTGTTTTGGAAAGGGATTCTTCCCTTATTCTCTTTTTCTCTCAAGGTTATGAGTTACCTATTTTGTCCTCTGGAATCTTTAACAACAAAGGTACTTGAAGACACATTTTCAACAGGTCTCCTTCAGCTTTGAAGAGGTAAGGAGTCATTGCCTGGTGGGTCATCCACTTCCGACAGAGAAGGGTGACCCAGATGATGGGCACTGATGCCCTCAGCCTTCTCCACTTCAGTAGGATTTGTCTGGCCTTTTTTTGGTTTGTTTCCAATGTAGGTAAATGAGCTCTGCAAATATTAACCAGTGTCAGGCATGCTGTGAGCCTCTTCCTAATGAGGCCCTAAGGATGTAAGCTGGAGGAGCTATTTCAGCTGGTCTAAAGGCAATACCTAACAGTCAGACATTTAATTTCACTTAAGTGCAAACCAGAGAAGGGTAGCCCTGGAAAGCTTTTTAAATATGAAGAAATATGCTCAAATCATAGCATAATCTAGTTAATGATACAATAGGGCTTTCAAAAATGACCTAAAGCAAAGGATAAAGCAAATGATTTAAAAAAAAAATCCCAAACTAATCACACTCCATTAAAAAGGTCTGTTATTCTGAAGTGCTCCTTTGTAGACACATCTGCATTTATCTTAATAAACAGTAGGCTTTCTGATCCAGGTTCTGGGAGGTAGCCATATGACAATGATCTTGGTGCCAGAGCTATTTGCTGATACTGCATTAGAGAAGATCAAACTTCAGCAATGCTTTTTGTCTACTCATCACACTTCTGCATCTGGGCCTTCTTGTAAATTAATTTCCTTTTTTGTGTATTTATTCTGTGTTTTATTGTGCAATCTCTGTCTTGTAGATTGATGCCAGCAACCTGGTTTGGGTTATATGAGCAAGGACTCTCTGTCAGTAAAACAACTCTATAGAGTATGAATGTGGCATTGGTCTTCAAAATGTTTTCATGATAATGATGATGAATCTCTTGTGAAAAGTTTGTGACAGCCAATGAAAAGGTGGAAGTAATTATCTTTTTTTAACTTCCTGTTCAGCAAAATGATTTCTCCTATAATTTCCCCTGATTAAAAAAAAATATGTATGTATATATCTTTCCATCCATCCATCCATCGATCCATGCATCCATGCATCCATCCATCATTGGCTAGCTAGCTAGTATATCCCCAGGCAGAGAAAAGCAGCAGGAATTCCTAGCTCTGCAATTTGTAAAATGACAAAAATGGCAGACATAATTCAAATCATTCATTGAGATAAAATTAGCTCAAAGAAGAGAAATAATAGAAGTTAGATTGCATAGTATTGTTATAGGTTATTGAGTGGTTTATTACAAAAATAAACATATTTACCCATGAGACAGTTAATTCTTCTCTATGTACAGTGTCAGAAAATAATCTCTAGTGAGGAAATGTTCTATAAGTTTATAGTTTTCACTCTATTTTCTTCAGTGAGTCCCTTGGCACACAATAATACCATGTTCTATGACACAGAACACACTAGCTGTTATGAGATAGAAGTTAATCCCCATTGGTAGCATTTGAAGATGATGCTTTACTGTTCATATTGTATATACTGAAGTTTATACACTTCAGAATATATAAACTTAAAGCTTTCTTCCTTAAGTTACTGTCAAATCTAAACGTTACAATAATATATGCTTTCCTTTTTAATTAAAAAAGCTCCAATACACATATATAATTTTACCTAGTTTCTCACTCCAGGGCATATATATTTACTTTTGAAACCAAAATTATCATTTGACTTATTTACCAAGGAGAAAAATAGTAATTCTATTTAGATATGTGCCCTATGAAACTCTGTTAAAGGATAAATCATAAGTTGGACTCATCTGTCCTAGTTGTTAATTATTATAGGTGTCCCTGATTGGAAACAAGTAGTTAATTCACACCAAATCACCACCAACGTGCTAACTAGCAGGCCAGCACTTCAGTGTGTCTATAATTATTTATGACCAAAAAATGAAAACCAAGGTAAGAGATGGGAAAATAAAGGTTACATTTTTATCTCTGTTAACTGAATGCTTTCTACTACAACATACTACTGCTTTCTTTTCCTACTTTTCCATTTTAAGTTAATAGAATTTGTTAGTAAAAGAGAGTTAACATGTCACTTACTCAATTACTTACAAAAAATCAATTCTATGACATAATTTTAGTGTTAACATTGAAAAGCACTGATGGCAATTCTTACTATTTTACGAGCACAAAGATATTTTTGAAAGTCATATTTTTAAAAAGCCATAACGTAACTAAGCAGTATGAAGTAAAGTGTTTGTTTTTAAATGGACCATGCTTTAGTATAGAGGAAACTGAATATATTTCCATATATCATACAAATACCTTTACCTTCCATCATTTATTACAAGGAGTACAAAAACACAGTATTATTTACACTTTCAAAGTGCAATTCAAAGACCTTTTGGGTATACTCAGTTAACATCTGGATTATTCCTATGAAGTAAAATAATATCTATTATGAAATGTTATAGTATCACATTTCTATGACTCAACATAATCTTTTTTCATAATATAGCAAACATTATTGAGTTCCTAGTAGTGTATGTATAAAATGTGGAATTATGGGTGACAACTTAAAAAAATGAATACATAGTACCTGCCCTCAAAAAGCTTAAAATGGAGGGGATGATTTATTTGCAATTGCAAACATCAGAGATAGCTCATAAATCATTAAGATTCCTATTTGATTTCCTAAAATTATATTACACACCATAGACTACTCTAGATTATTTAAATTTACTAATCCAGTGGATATTCCTTTTAGAAATTCAGTGCACTCTCTGATGTTTATAGCAGCATTATACACAGTATCCAAACCACAGAAATAGCCAAAGTGTCCACTGATGGATGAATGGATAGAGTAGGTGTGGTCCTCTACATATATATGTGTGTGTGTGTGTGTGTGTGTGTGTGTATAGAGAGAGAGACAGAGAGATAGACAGAGAGACACAGAGAGAGAGATATGTATACACATACGGAATATTACTCAGTCATAAAAAAAGAAATCTTCCCATTTAAAACAACATGGAGGGGGCTAAAGAATATTATGCTCAGTTAAATGAGTCAGTCAGAAATAGACAAATACCATATTTCACTCACATGAGCAATTTAAGAAACAAAACAAATGAACAAAGGGGAAAAAAAGAAAAAGAGGCAAAACAAAAAACAGACTACTAACTATAGAGAAAAACTGATGGTTACCAGATGGGGGTGGGTGAGAGGATGGGGAAAATAGGTGATGGGGATTAAGGAGTGCACTTGTGATGAGCATAAGGTGTTGGTAGGGAAGTGCTGAATCATTATATATGTGACCCTAAAACTAATATTACATTGTACGTTAACTAGAATTTAAATAAAAACTTTTTAAAAAAGAAATCCAGTGCACTCATTTTCACTGCTTTTGTTCTAAAGGATCAAGAAAGCTGTAAGTAAGAAGAAAAGGTAGTAACAATGAATTGTTTAGGAGTGTCATTTGAGTTGTCTGTGAGATATTTAACAAAGACAGGAGGCCAATGGATATGCACCCTACTATTCAAGAGATAAGTGTGAAGTGGAAATATAAATATAAATGTATGTGTCATTAACATATAGGTTGATAATAAAATCTTGCATGTGAATGAGATGAGATCCTTAGTAAGTATAAAGTGACACAAGAAACAGATGCGAGGGTATTAATTCAATGGCAGCTCTTCTAATTTCTTAACTCTTATGCTAATGATGAGATTACCCAAATTTTGATGACCAATTAGCTCACTTTACTCATGTCATCATTATGTACACTAACACTTACTTCTGTCTATGTTGTTTTAAGATTTTATTTATTTGACAGAGAGAGGGAGCACAAGCAGGGGGAGTAGCAGAGGGAGAAGGAGAAGCAGGCTCCCTGCTCAGGGAGGGCTCGATCCCAGGACTCCAGGACCATGACCTGATCCAAAGGCAGACGCTTAACCTACTGAGCCGCCTAGATGCCCAACATTTCTTTATTCTTACTATTTGCGAATGGTTTAAAAATTTCAATCATATTATTTGTGTTCTTTAATTTTGTTCTATTTATTTTCACTTGAAATTATGCTTTTAAAATTTACACACTAGGGTTACACATAGACTAGTTCATTTATTTAGCTAACTTGTATTGTCTGCATGAACTTTGTTTACTCATTCCCCACCCTTGGTAAATGTTAGATGACTCCTACTTTTTTGCTCCAAGAGAGCATTGCAATGAATGTCCTTTAACTTACATAAGCAAAGGATTTTAAAAGGAGGTTATTTACTTGGAACTCTTAGGTGTGCTCATCCTTCTGATTTCAGGAACTAGGAAATGAGATAGAGGACTAGTAGATGAGTAGAAATGATTAAAAGTATGCCCCTGAAGGAGATAATATATATGGAACTATGCTTAAGCTGTAAATGCCATTCAGTTGCTTTTATTAACATCTTCCCTTCTTCCTTTTCTAAGCTAACTTTGTTCTATTCTGTTTTTCTTCGTTTAATATAAGAGGGACCAAAAAACAACCATTATTTCCTAATGATGTTCTATCTTCTAGCTTTGGAAGATAACAACAGTTATATGATTAAAAAAAGAAAAATCATGGAAAAGTAAACTTGGGATAAGATGTATAATATGTGCTTTTCCTGCAGTATTGAAATGTTTTTTAAATCTTCTGAAAGCTGTAAAGATTGTTATTTGAGTTTGTTTAATGGTATTGGAAAATTTGCTTCACTTAGGAACCTTTTCCAAACACACCTATTAACAATTTACAGAACTAATGGTGTGTGGAGCGGATTGGAAGAAATGGCTTAACTCAGTGTTCACTGCTGGGCTGACAAAGCCTTCAGAAGCAGCACTGTGGTTTTCACGGGCCCTCCAGACTCGCCCCTGGCATTAGGATGTTGACTTTCTCCTTCCACTATGTTCTTGACCCTCCATCATGCTGAGATTTCTACTCAAGCATATGCTACAAAGGAAAACAATTCCTTCTGTTTTAAAATGCTAAATCCTAGGTGGATCTGTAGAAGGAACACATTTCCTGTGTTTTCCTAACTAAAAACAGGAACTTGTGATTCTAAGCAATATTTACTTTGTTTCTGATCAGCTCGAGCTTCTAGCTACCAATATCTTTATTTAAAAAACATTTTTCAGTACTCACTATGTGGTAGGCACTATGTTCTAGTGATTTACAAATATAAAATCACTTATGCCCCCAAAGACTCTATGGGGAAAACAATCTACTTTTCCTTAGATTGCAGAAGGGCAAACTGATGAAGGGAAGCAGCAGAGTCAAGATGCAAAACCAGGCAGTTGGTGGTTCCTCTGTTACCTCATTTCTGCTTTCTAGTACCATTATGTATTATTTAAAATATATATTATGTTGGGGCACCTGGGTGGCTCAGTCAGTAAGCGTCTGAGTATTAATTTTGTCTCAGGTCATGATCTCAGGGTCATGAGATTGAGCCCTATATTGGCAAGGCTCCTTGCTCAGTGGGGAGTCTACTTGTCTTCCTCTCTTTCTACTCTTCCCCCTTACTACTCCCTCTCTCTCTCTCAAATAAATAAATAAATCTTTAAAATATATATTATATAAATTCCAATGTGTACATGCTTTATATACTTACATCTATATGTTCCATGTTTAACATATATGTGTATTTATTACATATTATAGATAAATTTATATCTATTTATATATACTAGTACAGATATACATAAAGTAGTTGACCTGACAAGAATAATTGTCTAAACTTTTATAATTAAACTGTCTCTTTATGGAGAGATTTCAGATTGATTCAGAATTGTGCTAGCCTAATCGCTGCCACATTTTATGTTCTATAAAATAACAACAAAGCTAGGGTTGAGTATGCTTTTCTCCTACTAAATGTGTATCATTGTCATTAACAAACCCATTTGGTACTATTCTTATTGTTAAGGTTTGTTTATTTGCTTTTTAAAATACATTGTATTGTCTAACTTAAAAAAATCTTCAATAAAAATAATTGCAAGGAAGTGGGGGAAAAGATCAATGACCTGTAATTTATATTTCAATAGAGATACTAAAATAAGCTGCTTATATTTTTTATTTATTTTAGAGGATGGTTTTTAGAGCCTTCTTTTGACAGCCACTATAACCCTATACTAAAGCAGGAACTGCTTGGAAAAAATCTCCCTCTCCCAAAATATCAATAAAATGAGCAGGAAAAATTAGCTTCACAGCAGGCCACTTTAATGAGACACAGAAGCAAATCGGACAAGGCAGATAATATGATGCCTTTTGGAATATAATAGAGAATAGAATTAGCAAGTATAAAAGAAATCCCATCATTGTATAAATCAAACTCCCAGGGTGGGAGGAAAATCTTATATATCTATGAAAGATGGGCAGGCAGGCATGTGCCTATAGCTACTAGGGACTCATTCTTGTGTATGTATTTATGTATATAAATGCAAATGTGTCTGTATATATTATCCTGTGCAGAGCATTGTGTGCTATCACTGTTGTGAATAACAGCAAATAAACATTATTACTACAATCTGAATTTCCATGGAGAGACAGAGAAAGAAAGAGAGAGAGAGAGAGAGAGAGAGAGAGAATGTGAAGCTCTTGAATGTAATGTAGCATTTCCCTTGTAGACAAATCAACTCCTTTCAATAAAATGAAACTAAATTTTAGAGGAGAGTGAAGTGATTCTTATAATGAATAGTAACAACCACATAAAAATTGAGGATCCCTCAAGATTAAAAGTCCTCAAGTAAATAAGTCATTTTTATTCTGACTTACATAAAGGTTACCAACTTTTGCTATATTTTCACTTAAAAGAATAAGTTACTGACTTATAACATTATTTATAATTCTGCATTATTTAAAATTCTGCACACCTAAAAATGACACCTTCTAGCAGACTTCATGAGATCTTTTGAACGATTCCAAGAAAACAATTCACTTCAAATAACTATTATCAGAATTCATCAACTGTAAGGTAGACTGTAAAGACTTTAAAAATTCAAGCTCTTGGGACACCTGGGTGGCTCAGCGGTTGAGCATCTGCCTTTGGCTCAGGGCGTGATCCTAGAGTTCCGGGATCGAGTTCCATGTCGGGCTCCGGGCATGGTGCCTGCTTCTCCCTCTACCTGTGTCTCTGTCTCTGTCTCTGTCTCTCTCTCTCTCTCTGTGTCTCTCATGAATAAATGAAATCTTTTTTAAAAAATTCAGGCTCTTAAATAAAATCAGTTCCTTACAAGTAGGCTTTTTTTTTTTTACTTTTTAAAAAAGATTTTATTTATTCATGAGAGACACACAGAGAGAGGCAGAGACATAGGCAGAGGGAGAAGCAGGCTCCTCACGGAGAGCCTGACATGGGACTCGATCCCAGGATGCCAGGGTCACGAACTAAGCCAAAGGCAGATGCTCAATCATGAGCCACCCAGGTGCTCCAAAAGTAGTTTTTAATATTGATATATTTTTATTCACAGTAGTTTTATTACTTGTGTATTGTCTTCACAGTATTTCCACAGCATTAGCATCTTTCCACTAAATGCATTTGATGCTGATATAAACAGGATAGTCATTTGTTCGTTCAATATTTACTTTACACCTACTACTCAGCTTTATTTTACAGCTACTATATGGCACTAGACTGAAGATAGAAGGTTAGACAAGAAATGATAAGCAGGAAAAGTATAGGACTCTGGAGTTGGAGAGATGTAGATTAAAATGTGATATGGCATAACTAGTTTTGGGCAAATGATTATTCTTGAGAACTTTGGGGTCTTCTAGCTTTTGCCTATATAAATCTCATTATAAGATATATGTAAGCTATCTGACTGACCTAAGCTACGTTATGCTACCCTCACCCCCACAGTTTTAGGCTGCTTAATTTCATGCATATCTGGCTGTCTGGGGGGCTGGCATAATGTGCCCATAAGGTATATATTTGCCTGAACTGTAAAGGGTATCCTAGGAGAAAATATTAAGAGAGACTCATAAACCAAGTCTAAGGACAATGAGTTAGTTTCAGAGGAGAGTGGCACTTTTAAGTACAGCAGGTTATGTGGCTTAAGATTGTTTCCTAACCCCACAATTTTTCTCAGGGGCTTGTGTCAGAATCTGAGGGAAAGAAAAAGACAGAAATGAAATAAAAGAGCTGTTTCACAAAATTCATGGGCAACACTAAAAACACAAGGCCACCCTCCTTTGCAGCCCACAAAACAGCAGGCAGCATCATTGCAAGGACAGGGGCATTGCAAAGAGCTCATAGGGTGTCAGGTGACACTTGACATTAATCAGAGCAAAGGAGGAGAAACACAGCAAACACCACATGATAGGCCAGGTGCCATGTGTGTGAAAACATATGAGATGCATTCTCAGGTGGGAACAGGCCTGAGAGGCAGAAGTCACTCTGTTTTTCCACATAAAGACAATTTGGGGGGTGCCTGAGTGGCTCAGTGGGTTAAGCATCTGCCTTCAGCTCAGATCATGACCCCGGGGTCCTAGGACTGAGCCCCAGATCAAGCTCCCTGCTCAGTGGGGAGCCTGTTTCTCCCTCTCCCCACTGCTTGGGCTCTCTATAGCTATCTCTCTCTCTCCCAAATAAATAAATAAATAAAATCTTTTTAAAAATCTTATTTTACCTTCAGACATACATAGCTATAGGAGATGTAGATTTAAAACCTGTTTTTAGGAAATTCTTTCATGTAGTTTTTATTTGTTGTTGTTGTTGGTTTTGTTTTGTTTCTTCTGGTATCATTTCTTAGCCCACTGCAAAACCATCTCCCCACACATGCACACATTTGAATGTAAGCAATAAGACTTGAAAATCAATGAAGATTTATACTATTTAGTTTATACTTAAACAAAAAAAATCTCCATTTTCAAATACATAAATTACCAGTTGCATTATGAATACATATGGCACAAAATACTCTTCCCAATTATCAAAAATAGTGGAATTTTGGCTTTCAATCATGTAGTTAGTCTATTAGTCAAAGTGATGCTCTGGAATCAGAGGACATAGCATATTGGGACACCACTAATGAGAAGCCCCTGCCAAGTCACTGCACCTACAGTACTTTATCTACAACATCATTATGAATTCATGTAGAATTTGGGGATACTAGCCCCTCCCCTACAAGCATCATAATGAAGACGTGTGGTTTGGCAAATTGCTATATCCTGCTATAGTACCATTTCCCACTCTGCTTGGTCGAGTGGGTCTCCAGAATACAGTGATTCTTGGCAAGTTTTGTTGCTAAATTAGGGTACCCTAGAAATAGGACAAAATTAACACCTGATAGTTTATCCCCACATATTTTACCTGACAGTCTTTGTCCTCAAAACGTATTTTTTGAGCAATCCCTTATACTCATTAGAGTTGTAGTTTTTTTTCTCTTACCCAATAGACATTTTTTAAAGCTTTGATTATTATTTGCTCAGCACTTTATGAGGCAATGGGGAAAAAAGACAATATATAGAACCTGCTTTCAAATACATTCTCTGGGGGACACAGCATGTAACACAATGATAACCTGTGTTCATCAGTAGAATATGCACAGGGAACTACTACAGAAGCATATAAAGAAGAGCCTCCCTGACATGCTCTAATTGAGAGGCAAAGTTTCTATTTTACAGAAACGTCTGTATTTAAGTACAGTCTTGAAGTTAAGGTTGAAGTTTATGAGGCTTTCTAGAGAATAAGAGAAATCTAAGCAAAAGGAAGAGAACGTGGGTAGACATGAGAATACGAGAACATGGCATTTTGAGGACTGACAATATTTCACTATGGGTGGAGAACTGTGTGTGTGTGTGTGTGTGTGTGTGTGTGTGTGTAAACAGGCTTGGAGGTCAGAAGTAGAAACAAAGGCTAGGTCCCAAACGTGCAGTGTATGCTGCTCTATGGTTGGATTTAACGTGCCCTAGAGAGTCACAGAAGGATTTCAAACAGCTGAGTAACATGGTAACATTTCCTTTTAGAAAGCTTCAGTTTGGAATGGACAAACTGAGGGAGGGAAGCCAGTCAGGAGGGTAGTTGAGGCAGCAGGTTCCTTCTTGGCAGGAGAGAGAAAAATATCTGAGGGAAAAGCAGAAAGATGCAGGAGGTTACTGTCCCTTCCTGTGAAGAGAATGCGAGATTTCACACATCAGAAATGTCAATTCAGGTAAGTTAGAAAGACATAAACAGGTCCAATAAAGTATAGTTCACTATGCTATCAAAGCAGTTTTTTTCAAGAGAACAAGAAATATCATCAAGTGCTAGGGACAGAGGTCCTAAATCTTTATTATTACATCCTCAATAGGACTTTATTAAAAGCACCCTAGGAATCTTTTCATAAAAATTAGGCGCTTCCCTTTGAAGTACCACTTTCTATTTTAATTTCCTATAGCAGAAATTCCAGAAACTAAAAATAAGATTACTGGGATGAGAAGGCAGAAAAAAAAAAAAAGAAGCAAAAGAGGAAAGGTAGGGTGAGGTGTCGTCCCAAAGGCCAGTTCCTGGAATTCTCAGCAACACTCCTGCACTGCCTTCCCGCCCCTTTCACCTCATCTAACCCACCACACCAGCCCAACTTCTCACACACATGTGGACACTTGAGGTTTGAGCCATAAATCTTGCAAAGTCTGTCAACTGACAGCCTAATAACATGAAAGGAGTATCTGCAAACAAGATGGTTTCGAGCCATTGCTCATGACCCTGAACAAATCAGGGCCTGGTTCCCTTTGCAGGATAGAGCCTCTCCTTTAATCACTTAACTGGATAGATTGATGTGACACTTAAGAAATAAACCAAGAGGTCTCTGTTTTCCAGCTATCTACTGGTCTCATTTACTCTTTCCCTAACAATTAAGTCCAGCTTGTCATATTTTGAGACCTAATCAATGTATAAATGAGGGGCAGCTGATAATCTGGCCTTTTCTGCCCTGTATTAGTTATTCACAAGGAACACAACCTTTTCCAGCTTTCTACCTGGTAATCATCGAGGAGCATTCAAAGAACGACACTGTGAGGTTAAGGGCTCAGGCAGTGGTTATCAATCTTGGCTGCACAAAAAAAAAAAAAAAAAAAAAATCACCTGTGGAGTAGTTGGTGTGTGTGTATGTGTCTGTGTGTGTGTGTGTGTGTGTGTGTGTGTGTGTGTGTGTGTGTGTTGGAGGGGATGGCACTTTGATATTTTAATATAGATGCTTAGTACTCAAAACAAACCTAACAAATCAGAATTTCTGGGTATGAGGCCCAGGCATTTTTATAAGCATCTACTGTAGATTCTGATGTTCAGTCACAGTTAAGAATAAGAAGGTATCAGCAATATACTCCCAATTCTACCAGTCGTGGCACTGATTAGTGCACAGAACAATATTTTACTAGAGAAACATGCAAAAAAGAAGATTCTCAGGAACCAAGATCTATTGAATCAGAAGCTCAGGAAGTGGGACCCAGAGACGTGACAGGTTTCTTAGATGAATGTTAGATTCACCAATCATTTGAGAACCATTTTGCAAGGATTTCAAATAGCTGCTTTGTTATCTGACTACGTCAACTCTAGTAGATATTATTAGCACTTGAGGAGTTGGAAGGAGCCTCAGAGATACTCACTGGGACCAAGCCAAATTACTATTCCAGATATTAGTGAGGAAGGAGAATGCAAAACACACACACACACACACACACACACACACACACAAAACAAGGAGGAGATAAATAAGTTCCCTGCCTTAACAGAAGAGACACTACTCAGCGGGAAAAATAATCACCAAGCAACCTATGGAAATTACAGATTAACAGAAAGAGAAATGCAGAAATTCTAACGGGATGCATTGCCTCCAGCCTTTTTTGACAGTCATTCTTCTGGAAGTGCCGTGCAGAGCCTAAGAGCTACTTCTTGATCATAAAGCGGTTCTTGGCAGACCCCACCTAAATGCTCCAAAGTGTAAGCCACAGTTGTCCTAAAATTAAAGGATGCAAATATTGTCAACTTTTGCCAACTATATTTAGATTACACTTTAACTGCTTCACATGATAATTACACAGCCCTCCTCATCATCTCATATTTTGTCTTCCTGGTATCTCTACCATCTTTCATACAATAGGAATGCTTTTCCAGCAGGTGTCCACATAATATTTTCAGTTAAAAAGGAGTGACTAGGAGATGCCACAAGGAGAAAACAACCTAAAAGCAAAATAAAAATGAGGACATACTGGAAGAGCACAACGGTGATTTGTGTTGACAGTGTTTCTTTGGAGGCAGTACACTGCTCTCATAAACTGTTTCCACCCTGGTGGGTAAGCCACCAGTTTCCCGCACTGCAAGTGCAGCATATGTTCATGGAGGCAAAGGTTCATAGGCTTTTGTACCTATAAATTCCAGACATCCACTCTGCTCATCCCTAGTGGGCTCTATGAGATGACACAAGACCCCTGGAGCCAACATGAGGAGGCCTGTTCACCTTAGATAATAATATGAACTGTAAAAAGTATCAAGTGAATCAAAAATGGGTGTGAGCACTAATATTATGTGCTGACTCTACTAAAGAAAAAGAAAAAGAACATAATTTTCACTAGAGAAGACTGTCCTGATATCACAGACCTTGTTACTAAACCATCAAGTTTCTCATCTTAAACACTCTGTCCTGAGAATTGACCCCTCTACCATAAAGCTAGCTGGTTCTTCTTCTAAAGGCAAAGCCTGCCAGATCCCATCAAAAACACTCCGAATAAGACTCCTCAGACAGGCAAAAATTGAAATTAAAAAAAAGCTAAAAAAAAAAAAAAAAACAAAAGGAGAGGAGAGAAAACTTACTGGGAAAAATACACATACTTAACTTTAAAGATGAGAAGAGGGGTGCCTGGATGACTCAGTTGGTTGAACTTCTAAATCTTGATTTCAGCTCAGGTCATGATCTCAGGATCCTGGGATCAAGCCAGGTGTCAGGCTCCCAACTCAGCAGGGAGTCTGCTCCCCCTCCCACTCTACCTTGGCTCCTCCCCCCACTCAAGCACACATATACTCTCTCTCTCTAAAATAAATAAATAAGTCTTAAAAAAAAAGATGAGTAGAGAAATACTCATAGTATATTTCAAATAGTATTTAAACATATAGTGATTCATCTTAAACTAAATTATTGGCCAGGTACCAGTCCCACCCACAACCTGTTGTGGTTGAAGAGCCTGCTATAATGAGCAAGTTTCTACCAAGTGATTGGAAGGCTAGTGCAAATAAGCCTATGGTATACAGCCCATAGACCACAGAGTATTCGAGTTTAAACAAAGGGTCACACTGAATCCAGGATCATCACTGCAGTGAGAAGTCTCTTCCTGCTCCCTGGTATTATATGTACTGTAGTGGGATTGGGAGGAGGACAGAGAAGTGAAAAGTCTAAGGTTAATTCTAACACTCTGAAAGGCACCTTTTCCCTGATCTCTAGATTTGCAGCTTTAGGCTATAGACAAACAGCTAATTTTTCATGATTACTTGTCAACTAAAAGACTAAAATGTTGCTTTTGGTTGTGACAATTTACAGTACTTCAACACTACATTCAAAGCAACCCAGCCAAACTTTATTTTTGTCGGTTTGGTTTAGATTTGATGACCGAATGGAATAATAACAGAATATTTCTTTATCCAAACCTGAGTTGTGGTTGAAGGGCATCTTAGATCAAGGTAAGTAACAATAACAACTAGTATTTATTTGGCCTTTTTGTGAGCTATGAACTAAGAATAAATTTCCATTTATTCTTTTCACTAACATCGTTAAGAAGGTGCGATTAGCACCTCATTTTTTAACTGAGTTAAGCGAGGTAATCTAGAGGTTAAGTAACATGCTTGAGGTCACATACCTGGCTAAAAAATGTTGGAGTCTGACTTCAAATTCAGGCAATCTGATTTCAAAGACCTCTTTTAATAATTGTACTATTGTGTCTCATTTAGAGAGTACACACAAAACAATCCTGAAAAAGCTTCTAGAAAAATACAAACGTGACATTTTGTCAAACTCACTGTGATGCTTTATGGTTATTGCCTAAATAGAAGACCTTGGGGTGGGAATAATCTAGAACTAGAATTCAAGTCCTCTGTCTCTGGAATTTTGTCTTTCATATATTTTAGATTTAGGATTTATAGTCATGCTATTAATTTTGTATTTAGTGGTTGTTTCTACATTAAAGGTAAGACTATGCTTACCACCCTCCACTTTAAGTATATTGCACATACTGTTCATATAGATAATGGTGTACAATTTTAGACTGTGGGCTAAACAAGAGGTCCTATTTTCATTATTCTCTTGGGACAATAAAATTAATAACACTCAGCAGGGTCACTAGACTCTTGTCAAACCAGCCATTGAGTCTTTCGCATTCAAAAGATACACTGCTATAATTGACCCAGGACTATGTTTTAATTTGTGTGTCCCAACGGGACTCTTGCCAGAACATCAGATTAAAACCAATCCTAGAAAGCTTTGCCATTTGTTTCAAGGATGAACATAGCACTTTAATTTTACAAATAGTATATAGTTGTCACCAGACTCCAGGGCAGTCCAGACAGGGGCAATAAAACCATGAGCTCTACCTTGGAAATCCATAAAAATCAGTCAACAGCATTAATTGGGTGTCTATGTGCTTTGATGTCACAGTAACAAAGTTTCTTACGAAGTCTCATCAAATATTTAAATATTCACTGTTATCTTCATATCATGATCAAGGTCAGTTTTTAATTTGGAAAGTATGACCATACTTTCCTTAAACATAGTAGAAAAACAAGAGCTTGAATTTTTTTTTTTTAATTTTGAGATCCTTTTTATTTAAATTTTGAGATCTTTTTCAATTCGCATTCATTTTTTTTTTGGTCAAAATATCATGAAATGAAGAGTTACTAGGATAAGGATAATGTAGTGAAGAAGTCCCAAATGCAAAGATCTAGAGAAGTCACTTGAGTGAGTGATATGGCCTGGTGGGTCTGCAGTGATGTGTTCAGCAAACATCGTGTCTAGAGGAGCAGCCAACACTCTGCTGCTGCCTACTACTGAATACAGAAATTGGGACACTGTGTCCCAGAGGGTACACTTTTCAAGAAAAGTGAGAGATACAGATTTTTAGATAATAGTTACTGATGTTTTAAGTTGGCAATTATTTCAATAATGATTCAAAAAAAAAAAAAAAACTGTGTAGGCCAGATTTGCCCCTTTGGTAAAAACTTGTTAAAAATATTTGAGGAATTTTTCTTTTACCTTGTTTTCCTTCTACAATTTTTTAAATAGAAAACAAAGCTAAGTTATTTAGCACCTAATATGTTATTGTAGAATATGCAACCCTATAAAATCTGTTTAATTATTCCTATTTTACAGATGGGGAAACCGTGAGAAAGTTCGATTAGTATTTTTAAGATATCTTAAGTTGTGTTTTTTTTTTTTTAAAGATTTTATTTATTGGGCAGCCTGGGTGGCTCAGCGGTTTAGCACCACCTTCAGCCTGGGGATCGAGTCCCACATCAGGCTCCCTGCAAGAAGCCTGCTTCTCCCTCTACCTGTCTCTCTGCCTCTTTCTCTCTCTCTCTCTCTGTATGTCTCTCATGAATAAATGAAGATTTATTTTATTTATTTTGGTCAAAATATCATGAAATGAAGAGTTACTAGGATAAGGATAATGTAGTGAAGAAGTCCCAAATGCAAAGATCTAGAGAAGTCACTTGAGTGAGTGATATGGCCTGGTGGGTCTTATCTAATTAAAAAACTTAATTTTTTAAAACTTTCCATGGAAAAGGTGCCCTGATAAGTTACTTTAATAGTTGGCTGAGTATCCTAGTATATTTAATGAATCAAGGAGTTAATTCTTCTAGGAGATAAGAAGGTCTATTTGGCCTCCAAGCAAAATGACTTCTAGTAAAAATATCTCACTGCCTTCACCCTCTCTCCATGTTAAGGAAATACTCTTCAGAAACATACTAACAAATGGCCAAAGGAAACTTTTCTATTGAGGAGATTTCTAATCATCCTGGTAAATAAATGTCTCATCTAAAAATATATATCAATTTCTTGTCGATTTGGATAACACAAATTAGTCCCTGGGATCTAATGACTGCTAGAAGAGCAACCACCATTAAGTTTCTAAATCTTAAGTCTAAGGACCTATACAGTCCTTTGAACATCCCATTTGGCCCAGTTTGGAAGTTTGCAATTCTTCACCAATGCCCTCAGGGACATGCACTAAAGTTCCCTTTATACCTGGCACCACTGTGTTCTTTCAGTCAACATTCCTTTGGGTTTCTTCTTCAAACTCTTCCCCTCCATCCAAATTTTATGGAACATAAATTCAAATTTCACAGAAGTTGGGACACCTGGGTGGCTCAGTGGTTGAGCATCTGCCTTCGGCCCAGGGTGTGATCCTGGAGTCCTGGGATCGAATCCCACATTGGGCTCCCTGCATGGAGCCTGCTTCTCCCTCTGCCTGTGTCTCTGCCTCTCCCTGTGTGTATCTCTCATGAATAAATAAATAAAATCTTTAAAAAACTACAACAACCCCAAAAAATTGCATAGAAGTTAAAGTATTGCTGTTACAAATTTTTAATTATATATACAAATGTCAAATTGCTTGATCATACATTATACCTCAATGTCATATCATACATGCATTTTCTTTTTTTTTATACATGCATTTTCTTATGAGAATTTCAACTATCTTCATGCAACAGAAATAAAAAAAAGTTTAAGCAGTTAATGTAACTAGTATAATTCCACCACCATTCTACTCAGCTTACTCATGGCCCAGAGTAAGCATAAAATGGGAGTTGTAAATTTGTCTTTTCTACACTCAGATCTCCAGTGTCTCTCATAGTGTGAGCATCTCACCATTAGGGTGATTCTAGTGTTCAAAGAAAAGTATTTTTCATATTGCATGGCTCTTAGCACAAGCTGTCTACATTCCCTGCCTCTCACCTGCAGAGGTAAGAATGCTCTGATGCCAAAGGAAAATCTGGCTGTATTGCGCACTGCCAAAAAGTGGTGTACTAGTCTCAATTATAGGACTTACTGGGATTTTTCAAGAACATGATACCAAATATTCACCTTAAATATTAACTCTATGACGTGACTCCCTCGATTGGGCTTGATTCCACTAAAATGCCAATTAGATAGTGCTTAGTTAATTATGTTTCCACTCTCTTCTCTACTCTTGTAGGTTTGATCACTGTAGTGTACCCTTTTGCCCAATACTCTGTCAACCAGTTCTGTCTCAATTTTCATTCAGCAAGGATAACCAGGGCAAAATTCATGACTGACTAGTAAAATATAGCTTACTAACAAAGAAATAAGAGATATGGATTCTCTTTTTACCTGTTTATACTATTTTAGTGTATACTGTTCTACTTCTATGTGGTCAGGAGCAGAATATTTTTTTAAAGATTTTATTTATTTATTCATGAGAGACCCAGAAAGAGAGAGAGAGAGAGGCAGAGACATAGGCAGAAGGAGAAGCAGGCTCCATGCAAGGAGCCCGATGTGGGACTCGATCCCAGGACCCCAGAATCATACTCTGGGCCGAAGGCAGACGCTCAACCACTGAGCCACCCAGGGATCCCAGGACCAGAATATTTAAACTCCCTGTGTCTCATTTCCTCTTATATAAATGAGGATCATAATATAGCCAGCTTCTTGGAATTATGACAATTGAATGACATGGTACATGGGGAAGAACCTGAACTGGTATCTGAAACATAGTAAGCAATTTTAAAACATTCAGTATTATTATTGCTGTAGTTCTATTTTTTAAATGTACTGAGTGTTGCTCTAGGTTCTGGGAAGCAAAGATGAATAAGATAAGATCTTGCCTTTAGATGAAAGTTTAGTGAGGAAGAAAAAGAAAATGAATGATCATAATTAAAAATAGCCTTCCATATATGCCTTCCTAGAATTTGGTCTAGAGTTTTCAGTGGGTATGTTTACAACTTCTTCAGTTTTCAGCTCCATGTATGTACAATGTAAAACAAATTCAACTTTTAATTCTTTTGTGATGCCAGATGTGTTTTCTGTGAAACACTTTCTATTTAGAATTAAATGCGCAGATAACTCACAGGTTATAAAGAACAATAGATTTTACATGTCCTGCATGTAATTTGTCTGAGTCAGAGTTTCCTCATCTATATCTTTACCAAATACCTTCTTTGAATATGGTCCTCCAAATTTTTAGAGATAATAGTTATATATCAAGATAAAGAGTTTTCTGGAGATGACAAGTGAAAATGACAGTGAACAAATACTATCCTAAAGGACAAAAAGGCATTAGTGAACCACAGCAAAATTACCCAAAAGGACAAGATATATAATTTAAAGAGAGAGGTCTTTTTCAAATGCCCTGAGTCAAGGAGGCTCATTTGCAGCTTTGAGCTTATTTAATAACATTAAGCAAGAACACTTAACTATCTACAAGATGGACCAAAAGCATAAATCAGACATCAGTCCACATATTTCAAGATCAAAGCCATAAAGCAAAATGATTTGTGGGAGCAACTAAAGAGTTCGAATATATTATAGCTTTTCTGAGAATACTAAGCATATTAGTTGTCCAAATTAGGATTTTGTTGTTGTTGATGGACCCTAAAAGAAAAATATATGCCACTGGGACTTTTCCTTCTCATCTACAGGATACTTTCAGTGAAAGTAAAACTTTTTCCAACACATCTTAATGATGGATTATTGATACAAATATAATTCATTAGAAAATTCCTAACTATAAGGTGAGAAAAAAATCCAAATTTCCCAATGGTTAATTCTTACAGAAATAGTGCCACATTTATCAGGACTATAATTTGCATCAATTATGAGATTTCTCCCACAAAGAAGCTAAGAACCATAATCCAGCTCCAAAATGCTAGAAAACCACATGAGTATTTGGCATTGATGTTTACTATCTTGATTATGTATAACTTTTGGGAAATACTTAGGCTATTTTTCTAATGCTACAGTAAAGTTGTCTACTTCTCTACAACCGAAAAAATATTATGAATACCAATTTCCTTTCCATTTCACCAAAAGCTGACTTCACCACAATCTAAAAAACATATTGAAAACAGTATGCATGTGTTTTCTTGTATTCCACAAATGACCACATAGGTCTCTTTGTTCTTCCCCATGGCTAAATTTATTTTGCATTTACTATTGTGTTGTCATTGTACCTTAAGACACAGAACTGAATTTTCCTGCATGTAATTTGTCTAAGTCAGAGTCTCCTCATGTGTATTATCACAAGTTAGATTCTCAGTAAATCATCATGTATGAATTACTTCAGGATTAAAGTAACTTACTGAAAAGTCCTAAATACATGGGATATCAGGGGGGAAAAGCCAAATTTTCAAAAATTTCCAAATTATTTTTACCCAAAGTGCCACATCATTTTGTTGTTTTGATTTTGTTTTTCATAATACAGAAGAAGGAATGGTTCCTGAGTCAACATGGTTTGAGTGTAGAATCTGGAGCCAAACCACAAGAGTTCAAACCCTGAATCCACCACTTTCTAGCTATACAATGTTGGCAAGTGACTCGACTTCTGTGCCTTAGTTTTTCTCCTCTATAAAATATGGGTATTAAACTAGCACTTATTTCATTGTTTTGTGTATGTGCACAAATTATTTGAGTTAACGTATTAAAGCACTCAGAGGAGGTCCTGGCACTCTTTAGGTGGTGGCTGTTATTATTTACTCATAATATATAATTTCATATTATATACACATTGTCTTTGTTCAAAAGCTTTAATTAAACCAGGGTATCAGCAAAATAATTTGATTCTGATTTTCAGCAGGGCCTTTAAAGATAAAAAGAAAAATTACAGGATAGATAAATGTACAGTTAGCTACATTTATAACAAATCAAATGACATCCAGGCAAGTCAATGTAAACCAGAAAGAAATCGTTAGTAAACTAAGAGCTCCCACTTTGTCTATTTTATTTGTCAGTATTATCAAGAACGAACTAAAGGTGTAAAAAAGTTTATGCAAATATGTACAAAATAAAAATCTTGGAGAAATAGCGAACATACTGAAGAGGATAGTAGAATGGCTATTCGAAAAGATTTCAACAAAAATGATTATATTTAAATTTAATATTGATAAATGTAAAGCTGCCAAGACAAGCTGACATAATCTATATGGCAACAACATAAAATGAAAGAGAAGTGGTCTCAAGTCTTTTAGATAAGGGTTTCAGTAGACTGTGAATTTAACATGAATTAACATATTACATCAATTTAAAATAGTTATTATAATTTTTACCAGCATTAATTGGAGCAGTCACCTCAGATAAAGATACCAGTAGCCTCATTATTTCTGTAGTGGGTGGAGCCAATGGGCTGCTTTGATTCTGAGTGGTACAGCTGTAGAAAAAGAAAGGGTCTTCTGGTTGGCAAACAGAGCGAGACAGAGTCTGGTGATACATTATGTGCCTGAAGGATCTAGAACAGAAATATTTCAAATAAGTGCCTTCGATTATTTGAAGGATTATCACAGAAGAGGATTTATTCTGTACAGATCCAGAGGCAAAATGAAGTAGAATTATAGGAAGTTAGCTTTTTGGCTCGAAATGGGAAATTTATTCTCATACGTAAAGCTGTTTAACAGACTGCTTTGTGAGACACAGTGTTCCTTGTTTCTGGAAATCTTCAAGAAAAGTCTCTATAATGATTTATTCATTTAGTCGGTCAATCAACAAGCATTTACTGTTTTGCTACTTTCTACATGGCAGTGTATTAGATCTGGTGAGTAAAATAATGAATGAAGAAGGATATCAGCATTTACTAAGTGCTCACTGAAAGCTTGACACTGTGCTAGACACTTTGAAATACATTACCTGACTTCCCCCAGTACAGGTAGTATATCACCATCTTTACTGCAAACTCTTCTCTATACTGTGGCCAGAGAGATTTCTAGAGAGTACAAATATGCTCATGAAATCCTCACCTTAAATACATTCAGCTAATTTCCACTGCTCCTAAAACAGACAAGATTTAGCATGGCCTAAAAGACTCTGGATGCTGCCATCTGCAAATTCTATCCAGTCATGAAGCTGGTTCTCAGGCCCTTCCACACTCATATTCCCTCTGATCACAAAGCTTTTGCACACACAGTCTTCTGCACCTGGGGGCATGTTTCCCATCCATCCTTACCCTGTTCACTCCTACCTTTCTTTCACAGCTAAGTTCAAATAGCCAACTGTTAGGAAGAAAATGAGAAAACATAACCCAATTCCCTCAAGTATGTAAAACTCTATTGTTTCTCATAATACTGTGCTTGTCCTCTTCATACATGGTACTTACTATTTGTAATTTTATATTTGATTGTGTTGCTGTTCATTGGATGCATGTCTTTCCCATTTACTTAAAGGTTCCATAAAAGCAGAACCTGTGTCTAATGTTGTTTATTTTAGGAGGCAATAAAGCATATTGACTATGAGAACAGATTCTGGAACCAGATCAGTTGGTTTTTCTTTTCTTTTTTTTTTTTTTTTTTTGCTACTTCTAGCTATATGACCTTCTCGACTGCTTAACTTCTTGGTACCATAAGTTCCTCATTCATGAAAGGGGCTAAGTAATAGAACCTAAATGAGTTTACACATGTAAAGCACTGGCATGATGCCTAACAATATAGGCATTCCATAATAAAGACTATTATTTGTTTGTTGTTGAATCCCAGAGTTCCACACAAGGCCTGGCACACAGAAGATGAATGAATGATGAAACAGATGGAAAATTTAGAGATAGATCTTGCCTTCATACTTACAACTCGCAGAGTCCAAATATGCTTGTTAGGTCCTCCCAGTAGATTACAAAGGAGAGGCAACAAAATGCTACGGAAACATAGAGGAGGAAGCAAGTAATTGCACTGGGAGACTTAGTAGGAGGTAAATTTGAGCTCACCTTTAAAGAATAAGTGAGATATCAATAGGTAGAAACAAAAGTAAAAGGTGTTCTTGGCAAAAAGAAACAACACTGGCAAAGACACTGAAGTCGTATTTAGGGAATCAAGGGTAGTCTGAGGTGGGTGCACCTGGCTGTCTCAGTTGGTAAAGCATACAACTTTCGATCTCAGGGCCATGAATTCAAGATCCATGTTGGGCATAGACCTTACTTTAAAAGCCAATAAAATAACAGATACTTTAAAAAAAAAACAATAGTATGAGGTGAGTGAATGTAGGTTAAATCATAAAGGTGGCTATGACTAAATTAGAGAATTCACATAAATACTTAGAAATGGGAACTTTATTCTGGAAAATAAAAAGAAAATCATCAAAGCCTTTGTTCAAGCATAATCTTATGAGTTGTTCATTTGTTTTGTTTTGTTTTATGTTTATGGAAGGATGATACAGTTCACTGGACACAAGCAATCATTTGAATTAATATTAAAATATTAAAATTAATATTAATATTAAAATAGTCCAAACAAGGTATGATGAGAACTTTGCCTCTAGGAGTGGCAATGGGAATAGAAAAGTAGGAATAAGCAAGCGAAACCAGTTGCCCACAAACAAGACACTTGTTGCATTAACTCTGGTACATTCAAATGCTAGAATATTATGCTATTATTAAAGTAATACATAAAAAATTATTTAACTACATGAAAAAATGTTCATATCATCAAATAAAAGAGCAGGTTCTAAAAACATTACAGTATGATCAGTTTCTGTACAAAACAAATATGTTGCTAATGTACATTATAGCTTGACTATTATATAAACTTATTTTTAATGCAATATTGCATGCCGAAATCTTACTAGTCATCTTCTTTGGTTAGGAGAATTATTATTTTCTTTTTGTTCTCTTCCCCCCAACATATCCCCAATGAACATGGAATCCTTTTGTAGGAAAAGCAAACAAAAACGTGAGAAAACATATTGAAAAAAAAAAGTAAAAATAAGGTAAAATATCAACAGGAGTTCTGGGAAGTAGAATGATCAAAATGTGGAAACAGTTATATAGGACCATGAGGAGGAAGAAGGGCAGATTCCAGATTGATCTCAGCATGATTAGGATGTCACACCATTGGGACAGGAAAAACAGGAGAGCATGATCAATTTGTTCCATATTACAGTAATAATACTGTTACTTGACAATGATTTGATGGCTTTGTTCTCTAATCATACACCTTTCACCTTTTCAAAGCCAATGATTATTAAAATTGTGTTTTTCTTCATCACTGGAATGATATACATGTGTGAAGCAAACTAGACATCAGCTTTCAAGAAAAAATAAATTCAATTGCAGAATTGCCCAAGATCCTTCTGAAGCTTTAGCAATGGAGGAACCAACAGTCACAACCTGATTGCAATATAATATTAAACTCAGATATACTTGGACCTTTAGACATTTTACTTTATTTTTATTTTTTACAGAGAGGATGAGCAGAAAGTGAGGGGTAGAAGGAGAAAGAGAGAGAGAGAAACAATCCCACGCAGGCTCCATGCTTAGCCTGACATGGGGCTCAACCTCATAACCTCGAGACCATGGCCCGAGCCAAAACCAAGAGTTGGATGTTTAACTGACTGAGCCATCCAGATGCCTCAGCTTTAGACATTTTAAAGTCCTGAGCAGTTTTAAATAGTAGTAAACTCTGGCTTTAAAAAAATCAATTCTATCCAAGGATTTTATATCCAGGACTTTTACTTTGGATAGCTCAGAAGCGTTTGGGTGTCATTTCCAACAACTCCAGACAAAATATCTAGTAATATCATATTTTATTAGCATAGCTGATTGAGCTAAGGCTAGTAATGGCAAATCACCTAAGAAAACATAGTATTCTAACCCATTGAAGTCTTGTTGCCTTCTGAGCTATAAACATGACATCTCAACATTAAATTTAATTCTTAAATATCTACAAAGATAGTAAGATGATGAAAACATCAATTTATAGCAAAGAATATAAAGCATCCCATTCAAAGATAAGCATCAATTTGAAAAGGCACAGATGGAACATATTTTGTTCATATCTATACCTTATCTCAGTGTTTTTATAAAATTAGGCATTATGATTTTGAGGTTACTATTAATCTATATATTGGTTTAAATTTACATCTCTATCCTTGACCTCTCACCCTTTCTCCAGTTTCATTTTTCTCACTATCTATAGGACAATTACTTGGGCACTCTTTCTCTGAATCTATTATCACCCCTTCCTAGCATATTCTTTGCCAACTATCCTCATTACCACTTATCCTTGAGGTTGTCTGCATTTGTTAATGGAGTCTAGCATTGTCTTTCTGACATGAGAAAAAAAAATCAACTGTGTCTCAGTCATCTGTCCAAAATGCAATCTCATGGCATATGAGAAACTACTCCTTGTGCAGTCTTCCATGCCTTAAGGACAAGCCAAGTTTGACTTTAAAATGGCCTATTAATATCACTACTTAGCAACAGAGTTTTAATGTAAAATCTTTCAGAAAAATCTTTACTACAGCAAAAGGAATATGTAACTTCTGCTGTTCTTATAGATTTTAATGGATTTTTAATCTACCGATGGTAGGCTGTAAATTCGAGCTCAAAGGAACACAAGCGCAACTCTATGGGAAGTTTTATTGGATTGTTTACAGAGAATTATAGTTATGATCAAAAGCCAGGAGTGAACAAAGCCTGAATGCTTCTCTTCTCTTTTCATGTGATTTGAATGCTTCATTTCTTCCTGTGTACTTCTTAAATTAGAATTTAAATGAATAAGGCAAAACGTCTAAGATAGGCAGCATGAGGATGAAGCAAGAAAAACAAAGTTTTGGAAAACTCACATGTGACAAAAAGCTCCCTGAATAATCAATACTTTAAGATATTTATATCCAAGAATTAACAATTTATTCAAATATCTTCATTCTTTTTAATAGCAAATGCATCTATTATGCATAGACTACATGGAGATACAAGATCAGTCAACTAATAAACATTTATGTAATACTTAAAAGTTAAGAAAGAAAATACTATTTCCAAAACAATGACTGAAGGTTTTATAAAGAAGACATTTGAACTTGAGCTCATAGTTGGCTACAGGATCAAGGACAGGGCCTGAGCATATAGGGTCTTGAATATCAGGCTATTAAATTTAGATGTCATGCAGCAGGTCATTCAGGGTGACATTAACCATTTTTGAGCAGGGGAGTTACAGAACCAGAGCAGTGATTTAGGAAGAGTAGTCCCTTTGTAATGTATGAAATACATTATCACAGAAAGAACCTGGAGGGAGAGACACCAGCTAAGAGGTTAATAAAATGCTGCAGGTAACAAGTGACAATGACTCACCCCATTCTCTTCTAATGAAGGAGATGTGTAGTTATAGGAAAGTGATTTTAAAAATGATGTGTTGAAAAGAATATCCCATTAGGTTTGATGATATTGTATGATATATATTCTCCCAGAAAGAAAAAAACCCACAAACATTATCTACAAGGATAGGAATCCTAAACTGAATGCCTACTCTATCATATCCCATCTCATTTTTGCTACAATAACTTTTCCTCATATAAATCTCAAAGCTTCCTCTCACTCCTCAGCAATTATTGAAAACTTACTTAATAACAGGGCTTTGAGATAGCTGTTAGAACTTGAACTCCTATGATAGGTACAGACATTCAGCATCCAAAGTCTCTACCTGACTTCTAATTTCTGAAATATATGATGAAAGCATAACAAACAGGAACCTGTCTGTTCTCTAATACTTCAAAGGCCTGAAAGCCAGAGATCCATCCATATTAAATAAACCCTTATTTGTCTTTTAAATTTATAAGTTTGAAACTCTGTGAGCTGAAACCAAGAGTTGGATGCTTAACTAACTGAGTCACCCAGGCAATGCATACATACATATATAGATATAAATATCTATGTATGTTTTATAAAATCATGAAATCAAGACACTGCTGAAATAATTTTTTACACTGCTGAAATATTAAGGCATATTGAGACAAATTCCAATATTCAACATATTTTAAATACTAAGCTTACGAATGATAGATATACTATAACTCTTACAATAGGAGAAGGGCTTCTATTTATGACAGAACAAAAGGTATGATAATTAAAAAGAGGAAATTTAACCAATGATGTAATTATTGCAAATTATATTTCTGTTCAGGTAGGCAATGAGTAAAATAAAGTCCATGTATTACTGAACTGTTTCAGTCACAAATTTGTGCTTCTTTTAGACAAAGATGAGAATTTTTGGAGGATAGAAAACCAAGGAGAATTGTAAAAATATGAATATTACCCTACAAGTTCCTGTACTGAAATAGGGTCCGCCAAAGAAAGGAGATCCTGTTTTCATTTCCAAACATCAGGATGTCACTTATGGACACACAGATATAAATGGATGTTACATAAACTCTGATTCATAAAATTCTATCAGGAGAAAGGAGATGCCAGATGCAACGAATACATTCCTACTATGAAGACAAAATAGTTCTTAAAAACGTGTATAGAAAAAAAAAACGGGTAAGGAGTCTCCTCTTTTGAAGAGCCCTCTTTTTCCTCTATACTGAGAATTTAGTCAGATGAGGAAAGGGTGGTTTAGACATTAGAGGGATTTTACAAACAATTGGGCTCTATCAAGCCCCAGTGACAGTCAATGTCAATGACATCATGTGATATCAATGATATCATATATACTTATGATTCAGATTGTATTTGAAGCCACTGTTGGCAGCAACACTCTTAGTTAGGTAAGCTCTGTATTTCATCCAAGATGCCATTGATCTTTATGTATTATAAAGAAAAAAATACTCTGGCAATTAAATTATGACAAACCATAGATTTAAGATGCATCCCAATCTCATATGTTAAAACGTGCTATAATGTGTCTTAAACCAATATATTTTGGTGTGACTTTTATACACAGATTACAGAAACTTTGAGGGGGAGAAAGCTGATGGTTGGGAGAAATAGAACCAAATCCGGTAGGAAATAACCTTCCTTTGATTGACGTAAAAGTGAAGGAAAGAGAAGAAAATGAAGATCATATTCTCAGATTTATATAAAGTATCTACTCATCTGCCTTGCATGAATTTGGAAATAATATAAGAGGTGGCCAATAGAAGACCTTAGAACAAGAAAGCCAAAGAGGATATGAGTTACTTTACGGTCTGGCCCCAAAGTCAGGCACCCTCATAGTGCTAGCACCTAAGAGCCTACTTTTGTTTTTTAATGCAAAAGCACAGTTCCAGTAACTTAGTGTTTGAATTTTGCTCCCTTACTGAATCCACTTAGTTTCCATGATTTTTACCTCAGGTCTCTATCATCAGTTTTTAATCTTGGTTAAAAATCTAGTCTCCTTGGACAATCTGCAACTATTGCCAAGTATCTGTGATGTTCCCAGACACTTTATCATTTTGACTGCTTCTTATCTGAGGATGGAGTTTCCAGTCATGGCACTGCACCCTTGTTCCCTGGATTACCCCACAGCTAGACATCCAACACCTGTCCAGCAAGGTATTTCCCTACCATGAGACACCTGATTCTTTGTACATATAAGCTTCCTCATATTACTAAGATCTGCTCCAGTAGCCAACTCCTTGTTGGTGATGTTCTCCAATGCTCAGTCATCTGCTTTCTGTAGTTCACTGACAACTCAGCCCTGATTCTATCAGATATATTTTCAGATTAACTGGGCATGACAAGGTGGTATTAATATATTTTATTTGTGTGTCTTATGTGTCCCAGATATGATAAAAAGATGAATTAGAGAAAATGCACAACTATCCAGTACTGGGAAGAGAACATCTCAGAGGCTGAATGGAGAAAGGGAAAGGCTCCATGACATAGAACCCAGAGCAGGTTTGATCTCAAGCTAAGATTCCAGAAAAGTCATGAGGAGTAATTTACAATTGAGGATTATATGTAAAACCAATCTGATGAAAGATAAATTATTTAGTGAGGAAAGTACTGTATTATAGTTTAGAGTTCATTTTAATTTTTTTTAAAGATTTTTTTTTTATTTATTCATGAGAGGAGACACAGAGAGAGAGAGAGGCAGAGACACAGGCAGAGGGAGAAGCAGGCCCCCTCCATGGAACCTGTGAGACTACATCCCAGGACAGTGGGATCATGCCCTGAGCCAAAGGCAGATGCTCAGCTACTGAACCACCCAGGTGGCCCCAGGGTTCATTTAATTTAATTTAATTTATTTTATTTTTTAAAATATTTTATTTATTTATTCATGAGAGACACAGAGAGAGAGAGGCAGAGACACAGGCAGAGGGAGAAGCAGGTTCATGCAGGGAGTCTGACGTGGGACTCCATCCTGGATCTCCAGGATCAGGCCCTGGGCTGGAGGCGGCGCTAAACCATTGAGCCACCCGGGCTGACCCCAGGGTTCATTTTAAAAGGAAATATATTTTCTACCATTTGTTTAAAACTGGTTAGGTGGGTAGGTCAAAAAATATTAGACTGATTCCTATTCACAAAGAAAAAACTGGGACAAGGAAGCTGCTAAACAACTTATCCATTTGGAAATGACAGAGTTTGTTAGAGCCAGCATTAAAAAACAGCTCTTTTGACACATGGGCTTATGCTTTTCCTACCATATAATGCTGTTGGCAGGGTAAGTTTTAAGATTAATGGATGAAATTTATGCTTGGGTTAGGACTCAATTACTTTGAATTTTGTTTTATCATTTTTTGTTGAATAAATAAAATCATGACAAAACAAAAAGAATCACTTTCAACCTAGTAGGAATATAATAGAATAAATAACTGATACAGTTTTTCTTTGTTGTTGTTGTTTTTTTGGACCAAATAACTATCTTCAAGAGTAATACATCAAATGTGGTTCTTTTTAATATGGTTGGCATCCAATAAATGTTGATTTGGTAGAGTTTTATCTTCCTGTAGATCACAAAAAATGATCATGAGTGAAATATCTAATTCAAAACATGGCCATCAAAATTATGACATATCAAAATATTGCTCTTAAAATCAGATACATATCCTTCTGCCTTACAAATCCAAATTTAACATGCTGATCAATGGGGAAAAAAGATTGACATTTAACATGAAAACGAACCATGTCATTCTTGGGCTTGAATGGAACTTTACCACTTTTTAATTCTAAGTAAACCTACACTCAGCTTTTTCTCCTGTGATTCCTCTCCAAACTCAGCAAGTGTCATTCATTTTCTCTGCTCTCCAGCATCTTCCTCCAAGGTAAAACAGAGCAGGTACACTTGGACCATATCCATAATAGCAGCCCATGTCAGCCACCATATCTATGGTTCCTTTCTCTTCAATTTTTCCTTTATATGTGTCCCTTTATTAAAAAGAAACTAAAATAAAAGAGTATAAAAGTATGAGACATAAATTATTAATGCAGGCTAAAGTAATATGCATCTAAACTCTTGTGTTCTATTAGAGCATAGCCTGAAAAAGATTAAAAGCAAACAACAGCTTAAAAGTAAGGAGAGATGCACCCCAAAACACTATAGCTCCATATTTCCAAGCAATGACAACAATAAAAACCCCAAACAAACAAATAAACAGAAACAAAACCTGCAGGAAGACATTAGGAGGCAGAATGTAATTACCCAATTTGGAAACTGACCAGGACACTGTGGTTAAAACCCTTCCCGCTACAAATGTTCTGAGGAATCTTTAATGACTACAAATGGTTAGGACTTCATGTCCACACCTCATCTGAAAGATGATGACAACCAGCAGTTAGTCCTCCCTGACACTACCCAGGGATTGGAGTCCATTCTGACTCAGAGAATAAAGGGCCACCTACAGAATTGCAACCAACATTTGCTACCCTTGGCTGCTTTGGCTAACCAGCCTACGTGAAGCAAATTACTTAAATACCTGGAGTATCACTGCCATGTTTTAAAGAAATATATAGATATAATTATTCATCTCATAGAATTATGAATTAATGCTACGCACACTATTTTGGCAAAAAACTGTTAAATCCTACACTTTGACTAATATTGAGTAACGAATATATACCTATCAGTGAGGCATTAGACACCTATTGTTTAATCTATGTATGGTTACTATCACCCTAACTTATTTTTGTCTCATATTTTTTAAGAAACTGACTCAAATGCAGTAATTAAAATACATTACAGTAGTGCAAGTGAAATTTGGAAAGCTGCCAACATTTTCAAGAACTTATAATTTTCTTTTTCAGAGGAAAAAGTAGTTTTGACATCTTTGTACAAAACAGTCAGTAACAGTTACTTACAATTTCAGGAAAATCACTGTTTTAATCATGACCTTTCAGCTGTCCTTGATTGAAAAAAAATTGGCCACCTACAGAAATAATTCTGTTGGGCCCTCATCTCTCTACTGATTGATGGCCTCATGTGGTTCTACATGTTCACAATTATAAATAAAACTATATAAAAGTGGCAGAGCCAGCTCCCATCTAAGTGGAATAAAACAGTTCTAATCTACAATAAAGGGGACTTTCTTTAAGTGACATCTTTCCCACATACCTGTATCAAAATCAAATGGTACATTTATCTCTGATTAAATGTGCATTCTTTTGGTCACCATTCACTACAACCATTAATTTAGCATCCATTGTGTAAAAGACACCGCATTATACTCTGTTGGAGGTGATGGAATGTGGATAAAACAGTTTCTGCAATAGAGAACCTATTATCTGATGAAACATTCAACCAACTAACATAATAAATATGGACACTGTGCATGCACATGTGAAGATACCTTGCTTGCATATACATATACATAAAAATTGAATTTGGTTAAATATATTGGTATAAAAATATATATTTATACTTCAGCAACAATTTATCAATATATATTTAAACTCGTAAAAGATTATGTTACACCAGAATACTTTTCAGCAAAAATATTAGAAGTCCCTAAGTGTTAGTAAAGGAGTTTTTCAATAGAAATGAAAACAAAGACTCATCCTACTAGTTAAAGGTTTCCCACCTACTGTACAAGCAACAAAAATAGAGCTGGCATTCAGGACTCCATTAGAAGTTTATTGAAGCTCTGTGAGGTTGGAAAGCTTTTAGGAGTTCAGCATAAATCATTCAATACACTTAAAAAAAAAAAAAGACTTAAAAAGATTTTCCCTTTGTATTCAATTTCTATGAGTGATCTCCAATTTACAACCTTATGCTCGACCCAGAAATTGAATTAATCAATACAATTATCTCTTTAAAAATCTCTTTTGTCAACTATAGTAGTTCATAGAACAGAAAGGAAGATTGAGATTCCTTAGATAGTAGGCTTGACGGCAAGATTCAGCTATATTGACTGAGAGGCTGGCATGAGAAATGGGCATGGTATAAGCTCCAATATTGTTTTGGGAAATTATAAAAATTAAGGGATCCTTATCTCTGAAATAAAAACCAATTATCTAGTAGTTATAGTCTAAAATAGTTTCATGGAAAACAATACTAGAGAACTATATTATCAGATCATGAATACTGATTAAAAAACATTATCACATGCAATTCTATGCTAAAATAGTCATCTTTTTTAAAACAAGTAAATTCACATTTCTAGAAGTCACCAAATTGTTCATAATCACCAATTAAAAAAAATTCTGTCCACTTCCTGTTGTGGAAGCATTCTTAGTAATCGTCTAAGGCCATGATTTCAACATACAAGCTAAGAAGGATCTGAGACAATTATTAAGCCAATTTAGACCTAGTTAATACTTTCACATGAAATAATCTGATAATTAGGGCAAAAGTTTTTTATATTAATTATCTTTATCATACATATTTACTTGGTTCATATAATAATCTTTGGCAAATTTAACATTAAAAGGGGAAAGAGAAGAATTCAATAAATCTGCCTAATGAAAATTAAAAAACAGCAATTAAGAATGCTGTTCTAAATGATCTAAATTGCTTATCTTTCTAGTCTGTATTTGCTGATTGCCCAAATTTTCTCTTATGGAATTAAGCCAAATTTGACAAAAGTACATAGAATTGAGTTCAAAAATAAAAGTCTATAAATCCTTGCTTAAAAAGAATTCAACTAATCAACTTCCTCAGTCAATCAGAAAATATACTGATGTTAGGGATTTATTAAGAACAGAACTAAAACTCCCAAGAAATACCTGGAGTGAGTATAGTCTACCTAATTGTTTACATATTATATATATATATATAGCATTGAATAAATATTTATTTGGTTTGGCCCAAGTTTGTACTATCTGCTTTGAAGCACATGGTTCTTATGTATAGAGCTGTTGAAAATTAGTTTGTTATCAAAACAATATTACATAATAACCACATTACAATGACACGATAAAACAACATTGTACTAAATGTGTGTAAAAACAGAGTAACATTGAGGTAGCTCTGAGTTAGTCAGAATTCCTACAAATTATCATTTTATTGTAATATATTTTACTGACATGAACTCCACAGACAAGTCCTACATACATGACAGCATTTTCTTTTTTTAATGATATTCAAATATATATTTTATTATCATTTTTTAAAGACTCTTATTTTTTTTAGGATTTTATTTATTTATGAGAGACATAGAGAGAGGCAGAGACACAGGCAGAGACACAGGCAGACAGAGAAGCAGGCTCCATGCAGGAAGCCCGACACGGGACTCGATCCCAGGACCCCAGGATTACATCCTGGGCTGAAGGCAGGCTCTAAACCGCTGAGCCACCCAGGGATCCCCTTAAAGACTTTTTAAAGTAATCTCTACACCCAACATGGGACTCAAACCTACAACCCCAAAACCAGAGTCACACACTTTACCGACCGAGTCAGCCAAATGCGCCCGCAAATATATTACAAACAAAAGGCAGCATGACAGCATTTTCTAATTGGAGAAACTGAGATAGCAAAGAAGACAAAGGTTATTTTTTGTCAAAGAAAGGTCAATCAGGTAAAGAACCCACACACTGTATTTACTGTCTTCAGCCAGTGTGCTCTCACTGATTAAATGTAAATCTTTTGTTTATATTCAAGCACTAGGATACAAAGAAATAAATAAGTTAATGGACTTTTATTTAGTCCCTTGAAGTTGAAACATACTATTTCCTGCAGATACTCTTCTGATTAGCAATTTTTGTTTCACCTGGCATAAAGAGGAAAATATACAACTCAAAATGCTCTATCCTAAAGGTAAGCATTCCTATCTTAATAACCAACCATTTGTTACCTAGCATTTTGGAAGGCAGAGATGGGATTTAGTCCATTGACCTTGGAATTTGGGTGATGTTTCAGTTCTTCATTTCCAGATTAATTTAATACCTCCTTCTAGGCAGATATATGCTAAATATTTGCTTAAGAGTCTATAGAAAATATTTCCTTGAAGAGTCATAGATCTGTGTGTGTGTCTGTGTGTGTGTGTTCATAAACATAACTACAGAGGAGACCATAGACAAAGGAAAATTTATGGTTTACTTTAAATTAAAAAAAAAAATCCTATTTTGTCCAAAGCAATGTCATTCAGTTTTGTACTTGAAACTATATACAATTGCTACATGATAGGGATTCAGAATTTGGTGTCAGGTAAGGTCCTTGTCCACCCACTTCTCACATGCTTTTGGATTGTCTGCACTCTATTTACATCAACTTGCTCATCTGTAAAATGAGGATAATAGTGATATCTTTCCCTAAGGGCTACTCTGAAAATTAAATGATGTAATCCATCTAACACACATAAACCAAGGCCTAAGTGTTTAATGATTATGTATTCATTATTATTAGTCTTATTGGACTGCTTACACTGTAAGAGGACATCTTATCCATGGTTGAAAACTAGGCAAAAGTTAGCAACAGGATATGGCAGTAAGGGAACACATCTTCTACCCAAAAGGGGAACAGAAAAACTTTGGTGGGAAGAGAGAGAGAGGGGGCAATCATGACTCAAATTTAGAAAATTCTTTTCCACTTGGATAATGATCTTCAGTATATGATATACACTTCGAAACCTTCCTTTACATAAAATTTAAACATATCGTCTAGCTGTTTATCAGAATCTATTTGTGGATGTGTTTATTGTTTTGAAGAGCAACAAAAACTAATAAATTCCATGTGAGCTTACTGTGAGCCCCTCTAGAGTCTATATATTTCTATTTATCACTGAGCCCCCTGTGTAATAACACATGAAATAGTAACCTGATGTGTGAACTTTCCCCATTCCAAGTATAGTCTTTCTCATTTGGGTCACAAGGAATCAGAGGGGGAAAAAAATCTTTTGCTTTTACATATGGAAAATTACTGTTTATGTGTCACAGCAAATGATTTGAGTGTTTGAGGCTCTTTTTAATCAGGGAGAAGGTAGAGTCACAGAGGGAAGAGGCCTCAAATGCTTATGTGAGGGCCCTGCACTCCTCCTGCCACCAGGCAAGTCCAGAGTGAAGAGGCTGTGGTGAAATGGCAAACAGTGGGAATCCCTTTCTGTTTCAGCTCCAAGCAAAATGAGGACTTGTGGCTAGCTTCCCAAATGGTACTCTGGGAGTCAACAACCTTGCAGATATCCCATGACAAACTGAAGTAAGGAGAAAAGGGCACAGGGATGAATGCATAGAGGGTAATGCTCCAGAGGCTGCAATAACCTGCTTGACCCTCCCTCATATGGGAGTTAGCTCAGGGAAGGTGCTGATGGCCTGAAGGGGTCTCACTGAGGGTTGTGATAAAGGGATGTAGATGGGAGCCATAGCATGACCAGTGTGACTAAGGGTGTGACACATGCCAGCAGGGATGGATGCCCATGACTAGAGTTCACAACAAGACAAGTACAGAATTCTTTTGTTCTAGTAGAGAACAAGTGAAGACTAGAAAGCAGACATCACTTCTCATCTTTCCATTTATTCTTGAGCAGTTAAACGTATCAATAGCCATGTCCCAGAACCAAAATGTATGAGCAATTATTTCATGACCCCAAATGAAAGCATATTGCAATTTTTGGTCACAATAGCCAATTCTCTCTGAGTCATATATTGAACCCATTAAACTTCGAATCTCTGTGTTTGAAAGAATGCCTTCTAATGAAAAAAGGTGAAAGCTACTGTCCTTTACATCCAATCATATCTCTGGTAAGCCAGGGGGAGAAGTTCAAATGCATGGCTTGGAATAGAGCCCATGCCAGCAGATTGTGCTGGGTAGAAATAACACTAGTCTGTCTAGGTAAGATCAGTGCCAATGGTTCCAACTAAAATTAGAAAAAAGGAGACAGTACCTTGGCTCATGCTTATGTTGGAGACAAGACTCTAACTCCTGCTAAAGCCAAATGATGGCAATTCAATTCCTGCCTGCCAGTTGCAAATCCCTACACTACCACTGCAGTACTATCAAAAGACATTTGCAATCCAGTGCACCTAACAAGAGAAGTGATTTCTTAGATTAGTCACTTAATGGGTGAACAGCTCAAGTGCTAGCAACTCAAAGGTATGCATGCATTTATTCTGAGACAAGAAGGTATATTCCAAAACTACAGTCAGATTGTTAAGGAGAAAAAAAATTAGTAGAATCTTACTAATTTGAGGGAAACAAATATTAATTTACTAATTTTAGTTTATAGCTAAGAAAAAAATCAAAGACAAAATGACCTCATTCCCTCTACAAAACATCATCGAAAGATCCACAACACTTTTCATGCATTTCAACAAATACAATTTTGCTCTAAGCTCATACGTGTCATGAGGCACCATGCCATAATGGAATGAAAACTGAGCCAGGAATCAGGAAATCTGGGTTCTTTTTCTGGCTCTGTCACTTATTAACTGTGTAAAATGATGCAAAATTTAACCTCTCGGAGCCTTCATTCCTTGTCTACAAAATCAGTGACTTAGATAAGCATTCTCTAGCTCTTAGGTTCTGTATTACTCTCTAAATCATTACCAATTAAATGAAATTTTAAATGTTATATGGTTTTTATAATGAGTCTAAATATTAAGTCTTTCATAAATCCTGGATTTGGAAATCAAATATATGTAACAGTCAAGGGGTTCTGATTCTAATGGTAAAGAATTAATTTTTTTAATTGATCTACACTGTGATGGCAAAACACACACAGATAGGGACAATGGGGCAATATTTGTGTGTCTTAGTAGATAATATAAACTTGTGGCAATTGTCAAAGTCACATACAGACTGACATCATTTAACATATTCTCTGAAGGAAAGAGTGTACTGCTGCTGGACAGAAGAACTTCTCCAATGCCCCAGATTAATTCAGGCAGCTTAAACTTGGGGGAGACTTTCAGGTGCTGAATGCCATGGTACACCCACTACTCACCCCAAGGCTTCTGCCAAATTTAAACTGCTTTTCATTCTACGTAAGTAAGATAATTGTACGATTGCACCTATGTCTCCAGGATTTTCAAGCAATCTACAGAATTTTGTTCAAATTACCCTAATGTTCAAAATACTAATTAATGTCTCAATAAAGCAGCAGAATTTGGCTCCTCCACTGAATGGTACTCAGCCTGGGAAGCAGATCTCTAGTCTCCTTGGTTGATGCTGGAGTATCAAAGAACTACCTGCACCAAAGACAATTCATAACTCATAATGGGATCAATAGGATAATCACTTCCCTGGCTGTTAGCAACTGGAGTTCTGGTTTCATTTCTGGCACTAACTCTTGGGATCCTGGGCAAGTCCTACCACACCTCTCTGTTAAATGCTATTGATAATGATACTTCTTTAAGAGTTATATATTCCCAAGTCCCCAAAATACTTCCACTCCATATTGTGCATTAGTGCGGAAGGAAAATCTATATTTTATCTTCTTTTAAGTCACAGCCGGTTTGGGAGATCTGATAGAATCAAGTGATCTGTATCCTTGGCTCAGAAAAAAAAAATGCACCTGAATAATCTTACATATAAGAATTTCATGTAAATAAAGGGCATCCTCTGATGCTAGAAGGGGGTCATAAACTCAGGTGCACATCCTGGTAAAGAGTACAAATCCTGTCTGTACTTAGTAGCTATATGATTATGGAAACACGGAGTTTGACTTTCTTCATCTATAAAAACATAGATAACAAAATTGATCGTTCTGCCTACATCTTGTAACTACATTAAACATGAAATTTTTGAATATGAATGTATGTGAAAACTATCTACATAGATCTTTCTGCAACTCTTAAGTTCCTATTGTTCCCTTGCCCTAGTCTTAATGCTGTCACAGAGTATTAATGAGTACTACCCCCACTTCGCTGGCTCCATCAAGCTTGGGGAGATGTGAGTCACCAGACCCTGTATCTAACTTAAGAATCTGGACTCTCTGGGATCCCTGAGTGGCTCAGCGTTTGAGTGTCTGACTTAGGCTCAAGGCGGATCCCGGAGTCCCGGGATCGAATCCCACATCGGGCTCCCTGTATGGAGCCTGCTTCTCCCTCTGCCTATGTCTCTGCCTCTCTCTGTGTGTCTCTCATGAATAAATAAATAAAATCTTTTTAAAAAAGAAGAATCTGGACTCTCAGTGTCTGACTGACTGGCTGCACTGTGTACTGTGCTTGTACTTCCTTTCTAGCTTTTGTTTGCTTACTGATCTTTTCACACACATCTGCTGGCTCTGTCTTCTGTCCCTGGAAATATTTTCATAATCTGGAGTTTTATACCTACTAGAATACACTTGGTCCTTCATTGACATTAAATCTTGATCTTCACTTGAGTGCTTAAAATTATTGTCGTTGGGCTCCGTACTCGACATTTTTGCTCTCCTCCATTGGTGTGAATAATTAGAAACCATATTGCTAAGATCATTATCTCTATTTTATTGGAAAATAGACTAGCAAATGCAAAGATATCGTAAGTACCCTCAAGGCTTACACAGTGTGTGACAGAGCCAGTTAACAGAATAAGACCTAGTTCACAATGCTACATACTTATCACTCTATTACAATTTCCCTTTCTTCTTAGAGTCTAGTGATCACCCTCTTATACAGCAAACCCTTTATGATAATAAAGAAGGATGGATAATACATGCGTACATCTTACCTAAGACAAACACTTTTATTATTTTTATTTTTCAATTTAGAATTTCATTTTGAAATTATTTCATACTTACACAACATTGCTAAACCAGTAGAGTTCCCAGCTTCCTCACGTATTAACATCTTACAAAATCACAATACAATGATCAAAACCAAGAAATTAATATTAATACAATACAACTGGCTGATCTACAGACCTTATTGAAATTGGGATTGCCCCACTAATGTCCTGTCTTGGACCATGGACCAATATTTCGTTGTCATATCTTCTTAGTCTCTTTCTATTTGGCACAACTCCTCAGTTTCTCTTTGCATTTCATGACCTTGACCCTTCCTAAAAGTACTGCTGAATTACCTTATAGTATGTCCCTTAATTTGAGTTATCTGATATTTCCTCATGATAAATTCATATTATGCATTTTGGGCAAGAATGTGACAGAAACAACTTTTTGTGCCTTTCTCAGTGAATCACAGGAGTGGCACATGATGACAATACATCCCATTACTAGTGATGTTGACCTTGGTTGCTTGTTTTAGGTGGTGCTTGCCAGGTTCTTCCATTGAAAGGTTACTACTTTCCCTTTTGTAATAAGCATTTTAAAAAGACATATTTTAACACTATGTAAGTATCTTGTTTATCATCATATTTTCACCACTAATTTACTATCCAGTGGCAATTCTTGCCTGAAAAGATTATTACTGTGGTGTTTACCAGATGGTGATTTTCTAGTTCCATCATTCTTTCTATACTTATTAACTGGTATTCTGCTCTTATAAAAGAGTTTTTCTCCCCCACATTGATTTACTTATTCAGTTGTTTTTATAGTGTCACAAACTATATTAAATATAATTCAAAACTACCATTATTTTCTTCCTCATATGTCCTAGATGTGGCCATCAGGGGCTACTTCACATTGGCTCATGTGTCTTTTCAATGTGTTTTCATCACTTTTTGGTCTTTCCTTACTTTCTTGCACCACGTGATGTTCCAGTTTTTCATCATATACTCTTCCTATTCCTGTGCTAGAAACATCCATTCCTATAAAGACTATTGGTTTCTTTTATTTGAAAGTGGTATTTAGAAGCCAAAATCTAGGTACTAATTGTGCTCGTCAGTATTTATATATTATTGCTTCTAGGACTCTCAGTAGATTGAGGTAGACACACACACACAACTATTTCTTTGCTTTTATATCTGTATATCTGTGATACATGCTTTGTATATATAACACACACATACCATGAGTTCCTATTGATAGCTCAGATTCCAATTCAACACCACAGAGTTTGTTCTAGCACTCCTAATTTCTTTCAGAGGGAGAAAAATAGCCATCATTATCCACAGTTCTATGTCACATTTTTTTTAAAGATTTTATTTATCTATTCATGAGAGACATAGATAGAGAGAGAGGCAGAGGGATAGGCAGAAGGAGAAGCAGTCTCCACGCAGGGAGCCCTATGTGGGACTCGATCCTGGGACCTCAGGATCACACCCTGGGCCAAAGGGAGGTGCCCAACCACTGAGCCACCCAGGCTTCTCAGTCCTATGACACATTTAAAGCAATTTCAACAATGTTAACTCTGACCCCTACAAAAAACAGTCACTAATCTATATCATGCGAAAACAAATTTTCTAATTAGAGTACAATAGTTACTGATTTTCTTAAAATTGTAGAGTATAAAGTTCATTTGGCAAAGTTACTTAAATTAGCCCTTTCTTCCCCCTTCTCTTCATTTGCAATTCTTACAAATATAGATAAGCTTATTATATATTTGTGTTTGTTTGTTTTTCATGTGAGGCTTCTGGATCACCCTGGTTCATTTTAATCATTTGTTTATTTTTGAGTATGTGAAACATTAACACAGTTCCAAAAATCAGAGCTACACAAAAATAAACAGAGAGATAGATGGACAGATAGCATTCATATAAATATCACTCTCCTATCATCCCTTCCACCCTAGTTTCATTTTCTCAGTCCCCACTTGCTGAACCTAACCCTGTAAGTAACCAATTTCATGAGTTTCTAGTGTTTCTTTCCTAGTTTTTTGCCCCAATTAGCAAACATATATATTTTTTTCTTATTTCCCTTTCACTCTAGGTAATACACTTCTGCATTTTTTCACTTGGCAGTATAGACTGAAAAATTACTCTATCATCTATTTACTCTTTTTCTAATTGCATGGTACCACATTATATGGAGATGCCGTAGTGTATAGGTATATTCAACTACTCTCCTGTGCATAACATTTAGGTAGTTTTTAATATCCTACAATTATAAACAATATCACAATCAATAACCTCGAGCTTGTGATTTCTGTATTGTATTGTTAAAGGTGTGTCTTCATGATAATTTCCTAGAAATAGAATTGTTGGGTCAAATGATATGTATATGTAAATTTGTTAGATATTGCCTAATTCCTGTCCAAAGGATTTGTACCAACTTTTATTCCCATTAGCAATATAATATATTAACCCTTCCCCTATATCATTTTAGGATGGATGCTGAACGGTTTTTGAGTGGTTGATATATATTTACCTCTCCTCTCTGACTAGATGTTATTTAAAAATAGTGCTAAAAAAATGAAAGAAAAGGTTTACATAAATATAAAGGAAGGAGAACAGAAGGAACAAAGACCTAGAAAAATCACTCTAAAGAAATAGTTGCCTTTGATCACAACAGCTCAGGATAGAAATATATAGCTTAGCATCTTTACTTTGAAAGCTCAACAAACCAAGATTCTATGGCAATTTTTCCACAGCCAAGATTAAGCCCTGAGTCCTTTATGTCTTCAAATGCCATACCAGTATTACAACTGGCACACAGTATTACGGTTAAATATTTGTCTTACATTAGATTTTTTAGCTTTGAAGAGGAAACCATATATTGATCAACATATTTATCACACACAGTCTTCAACATATAACCTTCTTGATGAAATTTTGTTAAAATATCATCAACATTTTTAAAAAGATCATTAAAATAAAAAGAAACATTTCTTCAGTTTTTTTCTCTATGCCACATAAAATCCTACATGCTTTACATGTATTGTCTCATTTCATCCTGATAACAATCATACAAAGTTGTTTTTCTTTTTTTTAGTATTATCCTATTTTATAGATGAGAAAACAAAGACTTGAAGAAGACACATGGCTTATCTAAGTTGATATATTATGGAGAAATAAAAGCAACTTGGGATTTGAGTAGGATTTGAACTGAAGTCTGTCTCCTTCTAAAGCACATGCTGCTTACCTTTCCCCTGGATGGCAGTTGGAAATAAAATCCTTCCTGATGCCCCTCACATTACACTTATGTAGGCAAGTTTTATTCTGCCTGCTGTAAGGCCAGAGCTAATTCTGTATTAAGGATTTCAGGCCAGTGTGTCACAATCAAGAAGAAAAGGAAAGGTGGTGGTTTTAATTGTTTCCAAATAGACTCTGAAAAAGCTTTCTGAGACTTTTACCTTTTGGCAAACAAAGCTTTGGCTCCTCTGATATATGCACACATTTATTATACCCTTGTGACTGTGGTTTATGTACAAGCATCTTATTTAAAAGAGTTTTTAAAAGACTGAAATGTGATTTCCTTTCTGACAGCGAAGGAAAAATAAAAAGATGTTCTTTGCCCTCCTGTTCTAATCTGTGTTTGGAAGTCAAGTCTGCAGTTCCCAGAACTCCATCACCAGCTTGTTACATTTCCATAAATCTGTCTAAGAATACAACACTGTTCACCCAAAAAAATGTAATATAAACTGTAAAACACATGCACACGATACCTGAATCCAATTCACCCTCATTTTGTATATAAGTGAAAATAAAGCGATGCTTTAACTCTTAGAAATGACAATATCGCATTATTTAGATAAGTGCCCCCAAATCATTATTGAAATTCTGATAGCATTTGCCTTACTGGTAAAAGAAAATTACCTGTAATGCATAGTTTAAATAATTACTTTTAAACAAAAGCTTCTTTTCTGCATTGCTTATTTATCTTTTGAGACCAACTCAGCAGGGCTATGTATTTTATTAAAATTGCCTTCAGACTGCTAATGGCAGGGCGTCTGTTAGCGCAGGAAAAGTGATGGCAGTTTGACTCCTATTCCTAATATTGGGAGTTAGTCCAGACACTTAAGAGCCAGAACTCTGCTGTGCATTTGACTATGTTATCAACACTTTACTTGCTAATGATACTAGTGACAGCATTTCAATATGATGGGTCAGACTTAAATAGGAAAGCTTATAATTGTGCTTACAGAACCAAAGAAACTCCCTCTCCTCCCTTCCCTCACCCCCCAAAAAAATCTCTTTTATCAGAAGATCAGCTGGTGTTAAGCTTCATGACTGGGAATTATTTGGTAAGCTTCTGCTCAATATTTTTTTTTCCTTCTACACTTCCCACCTTGAATGGGGAGCCTCCATCAGCACCTGATATCTCCTCGTTCAGAAAATGACAACTGAAAGCCTTCCTGTGGTGCAACTGTGTGCCAACTACCCAGCAGAAGGTCACACTGATGACTCTCCTGTGGCTTTTATTTTCCCCAGGGAAATCCACAGCCAGGGCTGACTGCTTGCCAAATACACTGAGTGCCACAAGCCAGCAGTGCTAAGAACCCCCCATCCTTCTTGATGGGAAGCAGTAAGCAACTGTGCTGAACACCTGTGTCAGCTCCTGTTCCTGGGGACACCCCAGGCAAGCACTCATTGAGCATTCAGGGAGAGGGCTCCCCTCCTCTAACTGGCACTTCTGTCCAAAAACTTCTCAGTAGTCCTATGATAATAGTTATGTTTGTCAGATCTCTATAACATCAGCGTATTTAACTACCGTTAAGGAGGATGATTTAAATCATTCATGAGTTAAATATTTTACTCCACATGTCCACAGGGAATCAGCACAATGAATGTATTTCCTGGTATTGGACAAGTAAAATCAACATTCTCCCTCACTTCCTTTTATAGTTACTCCAACCCACTTGAGTAACCCAGTCTGAGTTGTGGAAGGCATGGATGCCACAGAAAGACAAGATCTAAATCAGTCTTTTTCCTGGAACTGACAGAGAATAATATGCTCAGTTCAACCAGTGAAATTCTAGTCAAGTATGGGAAGGGGAAAAAGTCAGGCAATATAAATAAAAGAATGCCTGCCACAGGTTAAGACTTAGTAAGAATATATGAATGAATGAAAGAACGAACAATTGAATGAATGGATTCCTAAACAATTTTCAATACTTCAAAAAATTGCATAATTCAGAAGTGATTACATTCTATTGAACCCATAAAGCCTGCATTTAGTATTTACTATCTGCAGATCACTCAGGCAGGGCCCATTCAGAGATTAAAAATAAATAAATTAATAAATAAATCAAAGCCTACTTCAGAACTACACAGCTTGTCAAGCAGAAGAACTACATTACAAACTTCAGAGTTTCTTGTATTTAGACTATTCCATTTGATTTTCTTCAAAATTCCACATGGCATTCAGACCCTAAGTCTTTCAAGGTATTCCCTCAGCCTGGATTGCCCTTCTTCCACTAAAGAGGAAACTTTGCTGTCAAGTTTTAATTCATATAGCTTCATCCTCAATTTTCCTGCCATGTCCCAAAATTTCTGCATGGATACTTCAATCTATCAACACTGGCATCTCAAATATATAGGTTCTCCAAACTATTTGTGTCCTTCCACTAACATAAATAAAAGTAAATAAGTAAAAATAAATACTTTTTGTTTTCTGATTTCCCACATCCATGGTTTGCATGACTTTTACTTCAGTTACTCAAGGCTTAAATTCATCCCTTATTGCTCTAGTAAGTCAAACTCTATTGATTCCATCTTTGAATTTCTGCTTGTAGCTGTCCCCAAGCATTTTTATCTTGGCCCTGACTTTCTGGATTTCTTGTTGATGATTGTATTGGTCTCCTCTCTTCCCCTTGTAAACAAACAAAAATTTTCAAGAACTGCCCAAGTCACGTTGAATAAAAGTGAAATCACAAAGTCAGAATCAAAGTCCTGTTTATAGACTTTGAATTGTAAAGGCTCTTTATGTTGTAAAGAGCTGAACATACCTTTACAGTCACTATTCCCCTTTTGTATACCTTGGGCTGCATCCAAACTTACCCAAGCCCAAAGAGACACTTCAGACACCAGGACCTTAAATATATACTAGGCAATCCTCCTCCCTTCCCTGTAACATCTCTGCTAGGAAAATCACAGGCATCCTTTAAGACCCAGCTAAAGTACTCTCTTGCATATGAAACTTTATTTTTCTTTCCTATGGACCCAGTAGAATGTTAAGTTGTAGGTCCTGTGTAGTCTTTATGACATTATATCTCACATTATAATATTTGGTGTTGGATCTTCAAACTAAATTCATTTAACGCATGATATAAGAAAAGCACTTTGGAAGATATGTTAGGGTTATAGTGGAGACCAAAACAGATTTAATCTCATCAAAAAGCAAAGAGAAAAGAGTCTTTCCAAAAAAAAAAAAAAAAAAAAAAACTGTTGCATGAACTCAAGGACCAAATAAGATAATGACTAAAAATTGTCATTTGGATTTAGTGTGATGGTGGTAACTGATAACCTCTGCAAGACTTGGCATGATAGAAGTGAAGAGGGTTGGGGAGTGGGTGGGAAGAAAGAAAACAGAGACAGGAAGTTGAAACTTCAGGGAAATATGTATAGGAAGGGAATGGTAGCTGGAGGAAGAAATAGGAAGGGAAGTTTTTGTCAATTTATTTATTTTGAGGTGGGAAACATGAGCACCTTTAACTATTAAAGCTTCCATTAAAGAAGCCAAAAATACTGGAGTGAAGAATCAGCATTTCTGAAGCTGCCAAAAGAAGTGAGGCATAACCATTGGTGGAGGAACTGGCCATTCTAGAAGGAAAACATCCTGCACCGCCTATGTCAGAAAAGGACCTGAATCATCCCAGGTTCAAGGAGACTTGTAGGTGTCTGTGTGGAGAAGTTAAGGTAGGCATGCCCTCTTCAATATATAATTCAAAGAATAATTTCTTTATTTCTCATTTAATCATAAAAAGGATTCTTATAATTCTTATAATTAAAATAAAAGAATTTAGAATAAATAAAAATTTTCAAATATATAGACACATATGTGTCTCTCTATATTTTTGTTGCATGCATATTCTGATAGCTGAATAATTGAAATCTAAGCTTAGCTATAACCTTAGTTATAGTTTTAAAATACTTTATTAATATATTGATTTAAAGGTTTGAAAATTTTATGGTAAACTATCATTTGGCAATTGGAAACTGCTGCCACAAGACTGATAACATAAGGTAACCCTTAAATTCTTTTTCTCATACCGACTTTGATTCTTTCACATGATAATCATGATAATTTTAGAAATGACTCTTCCTTCCAACTATCAATAATATCTTCTCTGATAATTTTTACCAAAATAAATATGGAGATTTTCCTGTTATTTATATGAAATAATCTTATTTTCTCATTTATATTAAACATGGTCACTTCTACTGTAGGTGACTCTTAATTCAACCAATTTTTATTTGCCATGTAGTATGTGCACACTGAGTCAACAAATGTAAAGGAACTACAGAGATAACATAAATGTTGATCACTTCTAGGCAAACACGTTAAAGACCCCAAGTCAGCCGGTAAGTTTCAAAGCTGGTTCCAGAATTTGTGCCTTCTAAATCCTACAAGTTTTTTTTTTTTAAATACTCCATTTCCCCTCATCATAAATAGTCTAACAGATCATGTGATAATTGTAATAAAACTATGACATTATATCAAGCATCTTCTCTTACAAATGGAAGATAAAATTCATAACTTGTTTGTGGACTTACACAAGGCTATGTAGTTTTGGTTGAAATTATAAATGACAAACAAATGGGAAAATCAGCATGCACAACAATCAGATGCACATAATTTTTAAATATTACATATCATGGTCATTAATGTCCCTATTATAAAACAATAAGTTATTATACACTGCCAAAGAACATGATTCAAATTCAAAAGAATTATGCAAATTAAGGACATGGAAGAGAAAAATGAGAGTTACACTATTTAACATTAGCTCCTAGAACACAATCATCAGTCAATATCCTGATCAGATAATGTTGCCCTGATTGTTGTTAATTTAAGTCTATTTTCACTCATAATTTATATTCTGTATCCAAAGAGAAATTTTTTAAATGCTTTACATACCCTGTAAGTCTGAGTGATTCTTAAAACATGTGAGCCATATGATGTCTCTTATTGGCTAAAATCCCTTTGGTGAATCCCATCTCACTCAGAATGATAGTCAAGGTCCCACTGTGATCTACTAGGCTCTCTATGATAGACACCACATCATTCTTTCCATTGTCATCTTTTACTTGTCCATTCCTTAATCTTTTCCTACTATATTGCCTTTCCTGACAATCTTTCAACATACCAAGTATAAGGAGTGTCTCTTGACCCATTTATATCTGAATGGTTCCTTTTCTCCACTTAGGTTTGTGCTTCATTTTCTCCTTAGCAGAAACACCTTCCTCAGACATAATATCTGAATAATATCTGAAATTCAGAATAATATCTGAAATAGTCTCCCATCATTCTCTATTTACTCTGTTTTATTTACTTCTTAGTATGTATCTCCATTAACATACACCATTGACTCTTGAACAACATGGGGTTGAATTGCATGAGTCCACTTATACGTGGAATTTTTACAATACAGTACTATAAATGTATTTTTCTTATGATTTTCTTAATAACATTTCCTCTCCTCTAGCTGACTTTATTATAAGAATATAATACATGTAAAAAAAAGAATATAATACATGTAACATACAAAATATGTGTTAATGGACTACTTATGGTACTGGTAAGGTTTCTAGTCAATAGTAGACTATTAGTTAAGTTTTCAAGGAGTCAAAAGTTATATGCAGATTTTCAACTGAATGAAATTTAGCACCCTAAGCCCCTACATTTTTCAAGGGTCAACTCTAAATTTTCACTTTATGTTCTCCTCCTCTAAAATTAAAGCTTCAGGAACATAAGAACTTCTGTTGCATGAATGAAAGAATGAATGAATAATCATCTTTCCATTTCATCCAGCCAAATGGGAAACTTCTCCAGAGAAACAACAGTTAAAAAAAAAAAAAAAAGGAAAGCTTAAAGTTCTCAATTTATTCAAATATCAGTACAATCCAAAGTCAAGTATTAGTATCAATTGTATTTTCCATAGATTGTAAATTGGTGGACATGGCAGATGATGATATTTTTTAAATGTGTGCACAATGTTGTGTGCAGAATTGTTTGTATTCCATAATCTCTTAGTCAGCATAATGCATTAGGCCTGCACCACGTCAAGAAACACAGATTCACCTCTGTTAGGATTTCATGTCACACTAGGTAGCAATATAGGTTTGTAAAGTATGTAGATTGGATTAGATTCTATCTCCCAAGACTATGGGATCTATGAGATGTTTGTCCCCTGCTTTTTTATTTTGCTTCCAAACATACAAAACTCAACAAGTATATTCAATTAAAGGTCAATACTTACATTTCAGCAGGATGTCAAGAAAACCTACCACTTTTGGCTTCAGTTTATTTCTTTTTAATGTTTAGTTTAATAATATTTGTCAACTCACAATGTGGAATTGTTTACCACCAGAAAACTATGAGAGTATTGCCCAAAGGAAATCTCAAAGCTGCAAGAATCAGTGGAGTTATACTTAAAAGCCCAATCACTTAAGCATATCATTCTAAATACATATTTTTGAGGGACTCTTACCTAATTTAGTTAAGAACAGAGACTTGAGCAGATGCATTGCATCAAAATATACTTGAAATTATCTCTCCTTTAAGCTGGAGACTAGTGTTCTCTCAATACATAAAAATAACAATCTGTCTGGTCTCTAATGCTAATGCTAGGAAATAACTAAATCCCTGGATTATCCAGGCAGAAGAACTTTAAGTTTAGCTCCTTTCTGAAAAAGCCTTTTTACTAGAAGAGATGTGATCAGACTGAAGTACAAAAGCATTTATCCCTCTGTGTGATGAACACTGAAAAACCCAATAGAAGTTGGTATGCAGAGGAGTTAAGTTAAATTCCAGGAGAATTGTGGAAGTGATAGGCATGACACAGAGGTAAAGGATTCCCAAGCTTCTATAAATAGCTAAACAATTGTGCTCAGAGATGTAATCACTGTTTAAGACAACTGTGAGACTTCTCTGAAGCAGGAAGTGAACATGAAACCATTAGTAACATATGGGGACACTCAGGGCAATGGACACCCCAAAGGCCAGCATGGTTCCAGCTTACTGAGGAATGTGACACATTCCACAATGGTGACAAATGTTCATAGTAGACCCTGTGACTGCTTGGATCTTTCCATTAGAAATTGCATTTTAATTAACCTTCATTTTACACATAGTAGTCAACATTCAGTAGTTAAGATTAGTATAAGCAAACAGATGGACTCTAAAGTGTCCAGAGCTTTTAGGGTGGATCCAAGCCCAGAGAATAGAACAGTAAAGAAAGGAAACAACCTTCATGACCCAAGTGTTATGACCATTACTAAATATTACTATAATCAATAATATTTTATATGTTTAAAGTTTTGTTTCTGGAAAAGTAATCAAGAAATCATCATTCAAAACAATTTATGTAAGAATAGTAGAAATCAAGGTATTTATATAACTTATTAGGTAAAAAATTTTCTTCTATTCTTGAAAATTCATTTAAATTATGTTTTAATTTTCAAATCCTAAAAAAGGATACTCAAATGCTAGACTTTTTATATGAAGGCGTTAGTCATGATTTGCAAAACTGAGAACATACCAAGTAAGCATGTCCAAGAAATAAACAAGTGGCAAGAGACTTGAGAACTCTAGGATTGATGGCAAAAGAATGATCAGCAAATGATAACACAAATGTCCTGACCTGCTGAGTCTCCCTGTCCAATCTCTCCCACTCCCGATGTCCTTGATGTTATCTATTTCTTGTAAAGCTGAAAAAAACACAGGAAAGAAAAGTAGTTAGAAATCAAAGTAATTCTTAAAATAGGTGAAAAAATCAAGCATCATAGAGTTAAACAAAGTTTCTACGACAAAACTTTGGAAGAAATATTAAATAATTTCACCATAATAATTTTTTCAAGATAAGATTCACAGCCACACAGCAACATAAGACTGCCAGTTAGTGGTTGATGAATGAATAATGGAAGAACAACTAAAAAATAAATTTTGTAAATGATAGTTAAGATAATAACAGTTGAAATGTAAAAATGTGGACCAGTTATTTTGGAGCTGTATCAATTAAATTGCTTTTAAAAATCTTTGCATTATTAATTCATTCATGGAAGCACATGTATGAATATGTAACCCTGAGCCTCGTTTTAAAGAAAAAAACAATTGTAACCTTCTTTATAGGTTAACTTGATGGTTAACTTAAAATATACGTATAAGGCAACATTACTTCAGCTACAGAACTTTATGGAAAACATCCAAATGGGGACTAAGATTTATTAAATACAGACTATTACTTATTAGGGCACAGTGCTACGTTACATTAGGACAATAAAGCGTATCAGAATAAACGTTTACAGCGATGCCTGGATAGCTCAGTGGTTAAGCACCATCTCCCTTCAGCTCAGGGCATGATCCTGGAGTACCAGGATTGATCCTGGAGTACCGGGATTGAGTCCTTGCACCCGGCTCCCTGCAGGGAGCCTGCTTCTCCCTCTCCCTCTGCCTATGTCTTTGCCCCTTTCTTTCTGTGTGTCTCATGAATAAATAAAATCTTTAAAAAAATAATAAAAGTTTACAAACTCATTCTATAATTTCTATGTAAAAAACAGTATGAATAAAAACAGCAAAATAAAAGCAGAAACACATTATTTATTTATACCCAGTTGTTCTTTCACATTCATACTCCAGTGTCATAAAGACCAGGTCTGTTTTTGGGGGGTTGTTTTCTTTTGTTTTGTTTTTAGAGAGGGAAGGGGGAGGGGCAGAGAAAGAAAGAGATTCTTAAGCAGGCCCTATGGCTAGTGCAGAGCCTGATTCAGGGCTACATCTCACAACCCTGAGGTCATGACCTAAGCTCAAATCAGGAGTTTGATGCCTAACTGACTGAGTCACCCAGCACTCCAAAGACCAGGATTTAATCATCAGCCCTATGACAGAAGAGCTATGTCTTTGGAGATTTATTTAACCTCTTACATAGATAAGCCTTATTTTCCAAAAATCTCCCCAAAATTAATACATATAACTATTTTATCATAATTTTTTTCATTTACTTATAGATGTAGAATAATTTTTATAAGGATAAATTCATCAACTATTCGACCTTTTTAAGCTTTAGCCCCCAAAGTGTTTAGTTCTATCATTTCAAAATGTTTAAACATTTATTATTGATTCTTGTGACATTGCAACACAATTCTTAAATTGCATAAATATAAACTACATATATTTTCTGCCCTGGGATGGTGGAGTTACCTGTGTCATCAACTGGATTATGTGGTCACTACTTTAAAAAGACTTTAAAAAGTACTTTAAGGAAAACAGAATTCTACTTCTAGAATATTGGTCTAACATACTATAACCAGAGGTTTGGAGGTGATCTAGAACCAGACTACTTGCATACTTTGGATTATTTTTTTATTAAGGCTTTTCATTTTTAAAAGTCTCAATAATTTTGGGTGACTTCTAGAGTACCTAAGTTCTTTAAAAGTGTATAGAACAGTAAAAAAATCATACACCAAGAAAGACCTGCTCAGATTTATCATAGAAATATAAAAGTGGTGTAACATCTAAATATCAAAAAATGGAACATACTATATTAATAAAATATAAAATAATGCAATTATTCGATAGATGTGAATAACATTTGACAAAAATCCAACACCTTTTCATGATAAAAACACTCAACAAATAAGCAAAACAAGAAAACTTCCTTAATACAGAGCATCTCCAAAAAAAAAAAACAAACACAAACTGTAACTATTATACTTAATTGTAAAAGACTGACTGCTTTACCCCAGATCTTGGAATAAAACAAGGATGTCTCTACTCACACCATTTCTATTCAGTATTGTATTGGAAATTACAGCCAGGTTTGTTAATAAAGAAAAAGAAATAAAAAAGATCCAGATTGAAAAGGAAGAAGTAAAACCATCTATTTGTAGATAACATTATTTTTATTTGAAAATCCAGAGAAATTCACTAAACACACTATTAGAACTAAAAATAGTTCAGTAGGGTTGTAGGATACTTTATTAATACATAAAAATCAATTAAATTTCTGTATACTAGCAATGGCAATTTTAAAAATAAAATTAAGAAAACAATTCTATTTACAATAGCATAGAAAAAAAAAAAAAACAAAATAGGGCAGCCCTAGTGGTGCAGTGGTTTAGCACCCCCTGCAGCCTGGGGTGTGATCCTGGAGACCCGGGATCGAGTCCCACGTTGAGCTTCCTGAATGGAGCCTGCTTCTCCCTCTGCCTGTGTCTCTGCCTATCTCTCTCTCTCTCTCTCTCTGTCTCTATGAATAAATAAACAAAATCTTAAAAAAAAAAAAAAGAAAATACTTAAATGTAAACTTAGTAACAGAAGTGGAAGTCTTTTACATTTAAAACTAAAATACCATTGAAACAAAATAATATCTAAGAAGATGGAAAGACATGCCACATTCATGGATCAGAAAACTTGATATTCTTAAATGAAAAGACTTCCCAAAATGACTTATAGATTCAACACAACCTCCAGCAGTATTTTAGATGGCTTTTTTGGTAGAAACTGACAAGCTGATCCTAAAATTCATATGGAAATCAAGGGAACCAGTATAGTTAAAACAATCTTGAGAAAGAAGAAAAAAGCTGGGGAATGCAAAGTTCCTAACTTCAAAACTTAAGGCAAAGCTATAGCAATCAAGACAGTGTGGTACTGCCATAAGGATAAAAATATAAATCAATGAATGGCATGAAATTGAGAGTACAGAAATAAACCCTGACATTTATGGTCATTTGGTTTTTGACACTCTTGCCAAGACAATGGAGGAAGGGACAATTATGGAAGGAGGGAAGGAAGGGTAGAGGGAGACGAAGGAAAGGAAGGAAAGGAAGCGAGGGAGGAAAGAAGGTAAGAAGGGAGGAAGGGATGGAAGGAAAGGAAGGAAGAAAGAAAAAAGACAGAAACACAGAAACACGGAAAGGAACAGAAAGAAAGAAAATAAATCTGGTCTTTGCTCCTGATTCCTAGCACAGAGATTCAAAAACTTTTGGATTTCTCTGAACAATAGGCATGCCTTTGTTATGCTATGACTTCACTCCTCTAACTGTGCCCCTAGATAGCTTCTGGATGGGAGAGGTTGTGAAAAAAAAGCAATCATGTGATTTGAGGACTGGAACTTTCCAGAACATTACTACCCCAAACTCTGAGGAGAGGAGAGAGGTTGAAGACTGAGTTTAATCAAAAGGTTAATGATTTAATCAATCATGCCTATGTAATGAAACCTCAAGAGGAGCTCTAAACAATGAGTTTTGAAGAGCTTCCTGGTTGGTGAACATACTGATATATGGGAGGGTCATATACCCTGACTCCACAAAAACAGAAACTCTTGTACTCAAGACCTGACTAGACTTATCCTATGCATATCTTCATCTGGGCTATTCAGTTGAATCCTTTATAATAAAAAATATAGCAGTTTTATAAGTTCTATGAGTCATGCTAGGGAATTACTGAAGCTGAGGGAGTGTTGTGAGAACTCCCAAATTTGTGGCCAATTCTGTCTGACAGAAGTGTTCATTGCAGTTACCTTCTGAAGTAAGGGCAGTCATTGGGGACCTTACTCTTCAATTTCTAGGATCTGATGCTAAATCCAGATAGTGTCATATTGAACTGAATGATAGAACACCCACTAAACATCTGAGAAATTAGTATTGGAACCTAACAGTCTTTTCAACAAATGGTTTGGGGAACAACTGGATATCCATATGCAAAAGAATGGAACAGGACTCCTACCACAATACTATGCAAAAAAAAATAATAATAATAACTCAAAATGGATATTACTAAAAAAAAATGGATATTACTAAATGTAAGAGTAAAAACTATAAAACTCTTGGGAGAAAGCACAAATATTCATAACCTTGAGTTTGACAATGGTTTTTTAGACACAACACCAACAGATAAGACCAGCAATTAAAAAAAAACTGATAAATTGGATTACATCAAAATATAAAAACTTTGTGCTTCAAAGTACACAATCAAGAAAGTATTGAACATGTTTTTGTCTCGGGAGCAATTTAAAAAAAGTTAAAAAGACAAACTACAGAATGGGAGAAAATATTTTCAAATCATACATCTGATAAGGACTTATATCCAGAATATACAAAGAACTCTTTCAACTCTATAATAAAAGGTTAAACAACCTAATTAAAAATGGACAAAGAATCTGAATAGGCATTTCCACAGAGAAGATATATAAATGGCCAAATAACACATGAAAGATACTTAACATCATTAGCCACTAGGAAAATGCAACCCAAGACCACAGTGATATACCACTTTATATCCCCTAGGATGTCTAATAAAAAAAAGATAGGTAATAATAAATGCTGATGAGATTGTAGAGAAACTTTACATCAAACTGAGGGTGCTTTGGAAAATAGTTTGCAGTTCCTAAAAGATCAAATATAAAGTAACTGTATGATCTAGCAATTCTGCAGGTGCTTTGGAAAATAGTTTGGCAGTTCCTAAAAGGTTAAATATAAAGTTACTATATGACCCCACAATTTCACCCATGTATGTCCATAAAAGAAAATGAAACATATGTTTGTCTATCTAAATACTGTACATGAATATTTATAGCAGCATTATTTATAAGAGCCAAAATGCAGCAACAATTTAAATGTCATCAATCGATGAGTGATGAGTGAATAAACAAAATTTAGGTACAGCCATACAATGGAATATTATTCAGCCATAAAAAGGAATAAAGTACACATTACAACAGGGATGAACCTTGAAAGCATATCAAAAGAAAGAAGCCAGTAACAAAAGAACATATATTGTATGATTCCATTTATAAGAAATGCTCAAAATAGGTAAAGCTATAGAGACATAGAGCAGAGACACAGTGACACGTTAGTGATTACCTAGAGTTACAGAGCAATCAGATTTGGAGTAGGGAGAGACTGTTGCTGAATATAGAGTTTTTGTCAGATTAAAATGTTCTCAAATTATATTGTGATGATAAACAGCCCCTTGAATTTACTAAAAAACACTGAATTGCATGCTTTAAATGAGTAGATTGTAAAGTATATAAACTCTACCTCAACAAAAGTTTTTAACAAATCACACAATATAAAGCAAAGATACATTAATATAATTTTGTTCCCATTTTTTTAAAAAGTACCCACATCTGCCTTAAAAAATCTAATCATGTTAAGATAATACAAAAAATATTTTATATTTTATACACTATTTCTTGACACATAACATTAATGCCAGGCCAAGTTTAATTACCAACAATAAAATAATAAGAAGATATTCTACTTTTAAACTATTCTTCAGAGATTAATCTTTCAACAAAGTTCAAGTATTATAATATAATCCAAGTATAATTGTCACTTTATCAGTACTGGTAGTGAAGGGAAAAATTTTTTAATCCAAACTATGGTGGTAGTTCAGAATATAATTTGTTAGAAGCTGGAAATCATATAGATACTTTAATGATTTTAGAATATTTAAGAATGACTGTTATAAAACTTTGCCAAACAAAACTAAATAATTATATGAAGAAATATATATACTTAAAAATATCAAATTTCAGTAACATAAAATTGAAGTTTCCCAATACTTCCTATTTAACTTTTTTTTTTAATTTTTTTTTAAGTTTTATTTATTTATGATAGTCACAGAGAGAGAAAGAGAGGCAGAGACATAGGCAGAGGGAGAAGCAGGCTCCATGCACCAGGAGCCCGACGTGGGATTCGATCCCGGGTCTCCAGGATCGCGCCCTGGGCCAAAGGCAGGCGCCAAACCGCTGCGCCACCCAGGGATCCCTAACTTTTAATTTTAATATGAATTCATTAAAAAAATACAGGCTACATTATTCTGTAAAACTATCTCACATTTACTCAGTTTCATAATGGTAAGTCATATGACTAAGCAGCTTGACCATTCCAGTTATACAAACGACAGTGACTAATCTCTTTATTTAATACATGTTTTGACTATTCACATATATTTTCTGCCACTGAAATTTAAATAAGGGTCCCTTATCTTCTCTAAAGTGGGTGCACACATCGCTTTGACTTAAGTTGGAGATTTGCTGAAAAACAGCCATCTATCCACTCATTTATTCCACAAAAAGTATTTATCATAAGATATAGATTATGTTATAAGGTAAAATACAAAGATAAAAAGTACATGTGTTATGGGATTATCTAGAATTGACTATGAGTTCAGGCTTTGACTTATAGGTGGTTCAACCTTAGCTCTCTCATCTTTTAAGGTGATAATTAATTGAACTAATGAGTTTACAGAACCCCAAAATAAACATTAATTTCTCTTTTCTGGCCTACTCTGAAGGCTAAGAAGATTAATCACACATGGATTCTGCACTTTAGAAGTTAACAGTACAGCAGATATCATCATGTGTATAAATAGATTAATTAAGGTGAAAAATTATAAAGTAGGAATTTCCAGTGATAAAATGTGAGATGATTCCTACCAGATACACAAAATAGAGCATCATCATTATCACCAATTGGAAATAGCATTTAGGTAGTTGATTAGCAAGCTAACTAAATAATTATTAAGTAAAAAGAAGATAAATAATAGTTTGTTCCCAGGAAATTCTAAATAATTGCAAATAAAGTCAAACATTATAGAAAAGATGTTTACTTCTTAGTAACATTCCTTAACATAATGAATAAAAATACCTCATTTCCTCTATTGAGAAATTGTTAAGTCTGGCTTCCCATCTCCAGCATTTATTCATGACCACTGGAAAGTTACTTTACGTCTTCATTTATTTTCTCATCTTTTAAAAGGGAATTATAATAATGTATGCCTTATAGGGTGCTTAGTAGTATTAAATGAGTTAATGCTTGTCAAGTGCAAGAGTGCCTAGTCCATTGAACATCATTGAGTATTACTGTAGATATTCAATCAGTGTTACAACATTTTATTACTCTTATTATAATCTTTCATGCCACAGCAAAACTGTACAGTATTTTAATTACCATTCAACAGGAAGACAAAATGTCATAAGGGAAGATTACTCATATTTGCATATTGGAAAAACTAGGGCTTTTCTTTATATCATTTATAGTGGCCTGCAGGATGAAGTTCTATGATTGGCTAGGACTGTATCATGTACCTTTGTCATGGGCAGAGAATGAACAAGCAGTTCCTCCAAAGGAAAGGACATGTATGCATGGTGTAGCATGCCGAAATACAAAACAATGGTTGCCTACCTATATCTAATATGTAAATAGGGATAGTTTTTGCTGTAATTTGAGTTTTTAAATTTAATTGAATTCAGAAAATGTTGAACAAAGGAGCAATTTATATAAAATTAGAATTATTTAGTTAAAATTCCTTATAAGACTCCATCGCCGTCCACAGCTAATTGGCCATTGAATCATGCTCATCCCATCTCTTAAAAATCTATAAAATCTGTCCCTTCCCCTCCATTTCCCTAGATATTGTCCTTCTCTACACTCTTGTTTTTCTATTACTTTGACTATGGTAAGTTCTTTAGTCGTTCTCATTTCTCCCATCTCAAAATCTACACATGGGACAATTTGTGCATGTTGTGCCATTCTTCTCTATCTACTCACCTTCAAGAATTAGCCTAATTATTTTACCTTCTCAAGTGAGGTCCTTTGTAACTCTCCAAGGAATACTGAAGAACTTCTCATTTCACAGGACCCACAAATGGTAAGTTAGCATACATATGGAAGTATCCAATTATTAATTTTTACCAAATTAGCACAAGTTTTTATTATAAAAACCCATGCTGGAAAGGAATGGTAAAATGAGGTTTTCATATGTGGTTAGTGAAGCTGAAAATGGTTCATATATTGTAAAAAAGTATTTGGATCCTATATGCTAGCAATCTTACACATATTCATATGTAAATTTATTTGAGATTATACCCTGAGGAAATACTTCTAAAAACAATATATATATATATATATATATATATGAAGCATGAGTCCAAATGGCTAACAATAGGGCACTGCTTAACTAAACCATGGATCCTTTCCCTACTAATCAGCTCAAGAAAATGAGGCTTAGTAATTAGCTGAGTCCTGATCCATATACACATTCCTGTGATTCCCGCATCCAAAAGTCCAAAACACTAATCTTATTCCAAAATATTAATGCTTTAAAATATTAATTTGGTTTAATAGGCAGAAGATCTGTAGTTATATAACCAATCACACACACACACACACACACACACACACACACACGCTATAAAATTGACCTTAAAGAAAAAAAGAAAATGACCCAAAGGATAATGTCAAAATGTTACAATGTTAATTTTACAATTACAGGGACTTCTTACTTTCTTCTTTTGCTCATCTACATTTTCTAAACATCTCATCAATAAATTATGTAACTTTCATAATAACCAAAAGGTTATCAAATAGAATAACAAAACTTTCCTAGGAATAGTAGAATTGTATATTGCTATTTAAGTGGTGGAAAGAAAGGATTTTTATGAAGGTTCTGAGTTGGCACCTCATAATAATCTGATCTCATAATAACCTAATCTTTCTCCTCAGCACACAGATGCCCTCTTAGGCTTCCTATCCAGGTCCATTTTCTGTGTAGTAGCCAAAAGTCTTTTAAAGAACCATTTATTGACTTATTTTACTATGTCTTAGATACCTTATCTACATTGTCTCCTTACTTCACAGACACCTCTAAGTATGCACTATTAATACTTAACCAATGAGAACACTGAGTTGAACTTAATTGTCTATGGTTGGTTACATGGTAAGCATGTGGCAGATCTGGGACTTGAACCTAAGACTGTCTGACATCATAATCCATTTTCTTTCTAATAGACAACATATACCTCTTCAAAATATAGCTGTCTCTGTATTAATTCCCCACTTCATTTTATTTTTAAGTATTTGCTAATGTGTCAAATAAAGTAATTATTAAAATCAGTTTACAGTGGGAAAAACATAAGAATTGGAGGCCACACCCCCGCTACCTATAACTACTCCCTTCTTCCTTTTATTTCTGTATAGCACTTACTATCTTTTTTTAAGATTTTATACATTTATTCATGAGAGACACAGAAAGAGAGGTAGAGACATAGGCAGAGGGAGAAGCAGGTTCCCTGCAGGAAGCCCAATGTGGGACTCCAGTAACATGCCCTGGGCTAAAAGTAGGCACTAAACTCCTGAGCCACCCAGGCATTCCTAGCACTTACTATCTCTAAAATTAGTTTGCTTTATGACCTTACCTATTTTCTTCATTACTTTACCTACTTTTCTTCATTACCTCTAGCACCTAGAACAGTGCCTAATTAAAGTTAAATACTTAGCAAATGAATAAATAAATGTATTCATAAGGACAGGTCAAAATTTGTCTCTTTACTAAGCTATGTATGACAGGCTTGACAAATCTACTAGCCTGTTAGCTTTTAAAGTCTCGTTTCTTTAATGGAAAACTGCCTAAGGTTTTTATAAGCTAAAATCCATTCATTCAAAAACTACTTATTGAGCACCTACTATATATCTTTATTATACTACAAATATTAGTAGTATAATATATACTACTATACTATATATACTATACTATATACTATATACTATATATATATACTATACTATACTACTATATTATATACTATAATAATATATATTATAATAAATAATAATTAGCAGAGTCTCTTCAACTGGGTAACCAAGAAAGAAGACATTTGAGTTAGGAGGTGAAGGAGTAAGACATGCATAGTGAGGAAAGAATTTTTCAGGCAGTGAGAATAGCATGTCAGAATGACTGTATTTTCAGAGTGGCTGTAATGCAGGGAATGAATGAGAATGAACAGGAAATTAGATCAGATATAAGGGAGAGTCAAAGATGGGTTGTGTAAGGCCTTGTAGGCCATTGTAATAATACTGGCTTTTATTCTCAGAAAAAAAAATAGCAGCCATTGAAGGGGTTTGAGCAAAAGTGGAACATTCTGTGACTTAGGTTTTTAATGGGCTCAGCACTTCTCAATGGGGTTGCTATTGGTATTTTGGGTAGGCAATTTCTCTTTGCCCTGACCATCAAGCCCATGGTTGATCATTTAGCATCTCTAAATCCCCAGACCTTCTGAACTAAAAATGCTCCCACTTATTTTCAGAGCTATGCTATAAATAGACTGAAGGTAGGTGTAAAGAGCCTATTTTGATATTCCAGGCAACAGCTGGCATTATCTTGAGCCAAATGGTAATGGTATAAATTCAGAATATATATTTTGGCAGATAGGATTTACCAGTGACATAGATACGGATGTGAGTGAAAGCTAGAAGTCAAAGGATGACTCCCAGGTATTTGGAATGGGCAAACAGGAGGGAGTTGCTATTCACTGAAGTTGTGAAACTGAATATGGATGAAGCCAATTTGTGAAGAAAGCAGGAATTCAGTCAAGACACATTAAGAACTACGATGTAAAAACAGATATATCTATATTTTATGGAAGAATTTTGTAAAATGGGGTAATGAGGACTACTGCTGAACTGAAGGATTTTGCTAGGGTGTGTTTTATGAAAGTAAAGAGTTAAATATTAGATAAATGAATAAATGATTACTAATAATGAATAGTAATATATTAACCAGTTTAAGCAATCAGATTATGTCAAGAAAAGGGTTTTTTTTCCTTCTTTATAAAACTATAATCCAAAAGAATGAGTCTAATTGTGGAATTTCAAACGATAAATGGTGTGGAAGTAGGTAGGCTTTTAATGCTGTTAAAATCCCACCAGGCCCATATTGCATGGAGTAGATATCCTGCAGTGAGATTAGGCTCAGCCTTGGGAAAACAGTGGGTGCACTACTGTCCTGTACCTCATACTGACTAAGCACCATCGCTTCCAACACAGTAGAGTCAACAGTCAATAAGTGCGAACTTTTCCACATCCATAGGCAATTTAAGGATTTCAGAGGAAAAGCTTTATCTAAACATGGTTTAGACATTCTTTATCAGTTGAATTTAGTCATTCTTCCAGAGATGGAACAAATGATCTGAATTGACACAATGAACTAACTGATACACACAATTTAGAGTTGGTAAGAGGAAGTGTCCAATCGCATCACTGATGGAACTTTCCCCTAGAGACAGGATTCCACCTACCCATGAGTAGAAAAGTCTCATTTTGAACAGCAATGCTCATCATATAAACATGAAGTTTCCCTCCAAATGTGTTGAGTAACCAAACTCACATAGTCAGAAAAATTTCCTTCTCTTTGGATTTATGCGGCATTTATGAACATTCTATCACAATATGTTCTATTAATAGCCTCTATGATTTGATACAAGGGAAATATTTGTATTCAAAAAGAAGTCCTTGCGCTCACATATACACAAGTACACTTTGCTTCCTTCAAAACATGGCATCATTTTCCAGACTGACTTGGCCTGTTGTGTGATACCCATCCTTTTTCGCTCTGTAACATTGGTGGAGGGGAAGGGGATGCAATGCTTCAGTCAAATTGTATCCCCAATCACCAGTTAGATAAAGAAGTTAGAAGGTTCATGCAAAGGTGGTTACTTGAACTGAAGTGGGAGGAATGTGATAAAGAAGTAGTAGTGGCAGACAGATGCCCCATGGGCTTCATATTGTTGTTTCACAGAAGGACATACTGTGTCATAATGAATTACCACTAATTTGAGCCAGCAGTACTGTTAGATTGAGCCCGGCAACCCAGAATGACAAACAGTGCCTGCAAGATCATCTAATGAGGGGACAAGGCTGCTCCAGTAGCACTGCTTCACTCAATTAGTGGACAAGGCTTTTAATGCCGCTCTGCACAACTAAAGCAATTTTGATTACTTAGAGCTAAGTCTCCATTTAGAATGTTTCGGAAGCTGAAACAGGGTTTCTTTCTTTTTTTTCCCTTTAATATAATTTATCTTGAGAGTATTTGAATGGTAATAAGCTATTTGAAAGCCAATCACATTATTTCCTATTTTTCCCTAAGTAATATTGAAATACATTTTTTTAAAGTTCAAATGATAGAATTTACTCTAGCAAATGAAATGTAAATAAGATAGCAAATGATTAAGGATATGCCGAGGGTGTGTGTGTGTATGTGCGTGTGTGTGTGTGTGTGTGTGTGCATGCGGGCACTATGTGTGTCTCTCTGTGCCAGAATTACAGTTGGTGAATTTCATTTCATCAGCCAACATTATCAGGAGGGTTGCATATTTATTCTATATATCCACATTTAAAAAAAAATTCCAGATCTTGCCTTCTTTGGCTGGGAGCACTTATATTTCATAGCTTTTGATATGGGGAACTGACGTTTCTACTTAGTTATTTTTTTTTCACTATGTCACTGAATGATGAAAAGCACTCATATGTGTAATGGTACAACTTTCTTTAATATCGTGATCACTGACTTAGAACTAAACAGAGGCTATTTAGGCTTAGCAAATTCCTTTCATTCTCATTAGAAACACACAGGGTTCTTTATACATGGCTCTAGACATCTTCTGGCTTTCTATCTATGCAGTGTGTGTAATTCTCAGACTGCTAGCACTTTGTGAAATTCTATGAAATTTTGCCTATTTGAGTAGAAGGTCATTGAGTAAAAGGAACTAATCAAGTGCTAGACACAAAGTAGGTGCCAATAAATTTTTACTGAACTGACCACAAATTCTACACAGATAAAGAAAGTAAACCTCATGAGGTTCCTGGGTGGCTCAGTTGGTTAAGCACCTGCCTTCGGCTCAGGTCATGATCTCAGGGTCCTGGGTCCTGGGATTTGGCCCCACATTGGGCTTCCTGCAGTGGGGAGCCTGCTTCTCCCTCTCTTGCACCCCCCCCCCCCGCGCTTGTGTTCTCTCTCTCTCTCTCTCTGTGTCAAGTAAATAAAATCTTAAGAGAGAAAGAAAAAAAAAACAAAAAGTTTAAAATTTTAACATTTGGCTCACTGGAAAACCCATAGTTAAATAAAATAACAATTTTCTTAATTCCAAAAAGGTTAGCTCCAAAGGCATGTTACACTTTCAAGGAGAGGATTATGTATTAATAGAAAATGGTACATTATTGGTATTGTTTTTCTAGTAAATAGAAAGAAAAAGAAAAAACAATGTGGCTCAGGAAGCAAGTAATATTTCCTATAATGTATGTTTTTAATAATTATAAAGACTCAGAAACTGGCAAAGAGTATACAATGATTGTGTATCATCCTCTTCGGAAAATACATGATATAAAAATCCCATCATTGGCTCAAATTATTGCCAAAACAGAGAAAACTATTAATAGTTTCATTTATTTTTCTCTCTTGTCAAAAGAACTACTAGCATGGGAGAGGAAGAAGCAGTTCTTGTTAGCTGTAGAAATGAAAGAAAAATAATAATTAAGGAATAAATTTAATGGGAAAGTACCAGTTATACCAGTTAATAGACACAATTCAGTTGATATCAATCTCTTAAGTGCCTCCCCTTCATTTCCTCTTTGTTTTTTAGTAGACTATCAGTCCAAAGCACCAACAATTACCATTCAGCTTTCCATCAATGTTAGTATCAAACATCACAGACATTTTCCCACTCCTTGTTGATTAATTTTTATTTCTCAAATATATATGGTCAATTTTGCATGGTCCAAAGTCAAAATTACATATAAAGGTAACTCTGAGGAGATTTCCATCCCTACCCCTTCTATTCATTCCCATCCACACATTATAAGTAATTATTTTTTAATTCTGGCTTATCCCTCCTGTATTTCTTGTTTTGTAAAAATAAGCAAATATATATGTATTCCTATTTGACCTTTCTTGTGCAAAATATGGTATGCTATATTATAAGTATAGAAAAGTAAGGACTTGGGATGTCTGGGTGGCTCAGTGGTTGAGCATCTGCCTTCGCCTCAGGTAGTGATCCCAGAGTCCTGGGATCGAGTCCCACAACGGGCTCCCTGTGACGAGCCTGCTTCTCCCTCTGCCTATGTCTCTGCCTCTCTCTCTCTGTGTCTCTCATGAATAAATAAATAAATAATATTTAAAAAAAAAGAAAAATAAGGACTCTATATACACTCTTTGAAGTTCTTAAAATTTTCACCAACAATGCATCCTGGAAATGTCTCTATGTTAGTGCCCAGTGATCTTCCTCATTATCTTTTAAAACTGCATGATACTTCATTATATGAGCATGCTTTCATTTATTCAATAGGTCTTTTATGGACAGGGATTTAGAGTATTTACAGTATTTTGAAATTGCAAATAACTTTGTAATTAATAACCTGTATGAGTATTTTTTTAAAATCCTCCTACAATTCCCAGAAAATCACTGGTAAGTAAGCAAGTTACTTGAGTCTACTGTGGCTGTCAGTTGCTTCTCTATTTCTCATATGGAAGAGAAGCAGGACTGGGAAGTCTGAATTGCCTTTGATACTTTCACTAGAGCTCAAATTTATTCCTAATTTGAATGTAAATGTCTATTAGAAAAGCAATTATGAAATAGTCTTGGTTGATACTAAGAGAGAAAATGCATTTTAGAAATATTATTTTTTTTCTTCCTTTTAGAGGCATTTTAGAGACATTAACCTAAACCAACTAGAAGTTAAAAATATAAAATCCAGGAACTATTTGCCTGTGTACAAACATATTTATAGCGAAGAACAAACCTTAACTTTCTTTAAATTTAGAACTCATGTTAAGGATTTGAAAATAGTGATTGAATTAATCAATGAGTGAATGAATGAATGAATCTACTGTAATCCAATCTGGCACAAAACCTTGGTAATAGTTTTTAGAAAATAAAAACCTGAGTTATAATTCTGAAAGTAGGCAAGTGTATTTAGCAATAGCTTTTTCTATTCTTCCCCAAATGGAGCAGCCTACACATAATGTGAAAACCACCTTTGTAGCAGTCCCAATGTAATGGATAGACATGGGTCTTGGTTTGTGGCTTGAGATCACCGAGCATCCATAGCATATTCTTTGCTATTGTCATAAATGCTATTAGGAATGATGACTAATGCCTTTGAGAAAGAGTAGAGGTTAGACAGCAAGCCCAGAGAAACCAAGATGGTGTACTCAGCAAGTGCCTATAAGGTGTCACACTCTTGCTGAAGGGACCAGAGTTTCCTCAGGGAAGAAGAAAGAAAAAAGAAGTGTCTTTGTTAGGGACCTGGGTGGCTTAGCAGTTGAGCACCTGCCTTTGGCCCAGGCAGTGATCCTGGAGTTCCGGGATGGAGTCCCACATCAGGCTCCCTGCATGGAGTCTGCTTCTCCCTCTGCCTGTGTCTCTGCCTCTCTCTGTGTGTCTCTCTCATGAATAAATAAATAAAATCTTTAAAAAAAAAAGAGGTATTTTGTTAGTGTTTGCAAAAAAGTAAGAGTCTGAGAAACCCCTGAGGGACCCCAAGAAGGCAGTAAAATTTACCTTTCCTAAGGCTATCGGTTTTACCCATGCCCTTGAAGTAGAATGAAGTACACCTAATACTCAGAGGCAAGCTCAGGAATTCTAATAAAGAATGGGAGACAGGTAGGGGCCCCTGGGTGGCACAGTAGTTAAGCATCAGACTCTCAGTTTCATCTCCGGTCATGATCTCAGGGTCATGGGATCAAGCCCATGCTAGGCTCCATGCTCATTATGGAGTCTGCTTGAGATTATCTCCCTCTGTCCCTGCCTGCTGCTCATGTATGCTCATGCTCTCTCTCTCTCTCTCTCTCTCTCTCCCCATATAAATAAAAATCTTTAAAAAAAAAGAATATGAAATAGGTGAATATTGTTGCATCAAGACTTGACTGATTTTTGATACCAGATTTTTTATTCCATTGTATCATTTGTAATTCAAGTATCTGATTTCTCTGTATTCCTCTAGGGAGAAAATATCCTGAAGTGTGGGTGGCCCCCTAAGCAGCAAAATTATTGCTAATAGAAGCATTTCGTTATAACAGCATCTCATTATCACATGCAGGGCATTAATCGAAGCACCTTATTTAAGGTGGGAAAGAGCTTTGCTGTTGGAAGATGATTCAGCACAGTATCTTCTGATGAGTGATGTCATCTCAAATCCTTTTCAGATGTAGGTGGAATAAAACTAATAACTAAAATGCAAGCATTTATTAAGTGTATCAATATGTTATGTGTTCCATTTTAAACAGCTTCTGTAGTGGCAATCTTATCCCTTTTTCCCTAAAACTGCCCTGTCACATAGTAATATGTATATAGACTAAACTTGTTTCCTTTTTAAAAGGCATCCCAGGGAGATGAGATGTGGATGGGTGTGAAGAGTAGATCAGGGGAAGCAAATGGGTGCAGATGCCTCCATTGACAAAAGGAAAAGGCATATGGCTTCCTTCCTTCCTGGTGTACCCAAGGCTCAGAGAGAGCTCTAGATTTCCCAGCAATAAGTTACTGCTTGTGAGCTCCACTGGGAAGATATTTTGTATGCCACAGAAAACCAAGATGTTTGCGTTCCCACCAATCCAGGGATAAGGCATTTTCCTCATACAGACACAAAACATACAGTATATGAATGTTTAATGGAGGCTAAAACTGGGAGAGGAACAGAAAACAAGAACAGAGCAGGTTAAAAAAATATCTGGTTTCTCTCTATCAAAATACTAATTAAAATTCATGTTCATGGGGATGATTATACATATGTTTTTGAACTAAAAGTCTAACCTGGCACTATTTTTTGGCCTTATTTTTGTGACAACATTTTTGTCCATATGGCATGAAGTGAATCATTTTACATCTTTTTTTAAGCTCTATGTGTTTTTCTTGTTGTCTATTCCCTCTTCTCCCACCACACACACACTGGCAGCCGCTACCAAGTTACCAAATGCCAACTCAACCCTGCAAGCTGGCTGCATGGAGCTATATAGTACTGGCATTTTCCTTTCTTTGCAGAAATATTCTGTCTCTCTCTCTCTTTCTCTCTTTCTCTCTCTCTCTCTCTCTCTCTCTCTCTCTCTCACACACACACACACACACACACGTACACGTACACATGCATGCATACACATGCACATACCACCGTTGAAGCATCCTGAATATTTCTCCTTCATTCCCATGCTAATCTTTTGGTTCCTCAGGATGCTGCCCGGCTCTAATGTGTGTGTGCAGCACCGGTTGCTGGTCTGTGGAGAGCCACACCAGCTTATTTAGTGCCTCTCATCCCTGGCCTTCCTCCTCCATGGCACTATGACAATTAGTGGTTCACTTAAGAACTGCTATAAATTAATGGTTAATCAAGCCCATGTAATTAGTTTAGTCAGAGCAAAGTGCAAAAACCACAATTGTCCAGCATTCTCCTTTTCTTTCTTCTTCTTTTTTAATCATAATAATCCACGCTTCTGCTTTTTCAGACAGAAGAATGCTTCTTATCTGCAGCAGAGCCACATTGCCTGACCGTTTGGGTCCTGCATGGCACACGTTTCGTACACGTGCTGCCTCCACCAGTATCAAGCACTGCTGAGTTTGTGTGGAAGGGCAACAACTCCACCTAACAAATGTAACTTTAACAACAGTAAAACAACCTAATAGCTTAGCATGCCAGGGGGCTAATGTGGCGGGCCATTTACTGCTGTACTAAATAGCCCCGGTTTGATTCTCATTGCCAAGTGTCGAACTGAGAATTGCAAGGCAGAAGTAGCTCCTAATTCATTAGATAAAGGGGGTCATTGCTCATACGGCTGGGGACACTGTAGAGTGGTAAGGAATTAAACATGCCATTCCCCTTTCAAATGCCACCCAAACCCGGGCTACCTGTGCTCTGGAATAGTAGACTCACTGAAAAACACCAGGGCTCTATCCTGACACTCATATGCCAACTTCTAACTTTGGATAAGTTTGTTTTAATTTTAGACATTCATCTGGAAAGAGGCAAGAATGGAACGAGATTCTGATACTGAAGCTACTATTTATTATTTGTAAATCAATTTGACACCTTTGGAACCAAAGCAGCAACCCAAGAACAAAGTATGATTTAGCCTCAAGTGTAAAGTGAGCCACTACCAAGATGTTCCTGCCAGTGACTCTGCCTCAGGTGTCCTGGAAAAGCTGCTGTGGACAGTTGTGACCTGGCTAATCAACTGGACAGGAAAAAGCTACTAACCATAAAACAGAGGCCAAAATTCTTGTTAGCATTGCTGTATCTCATAGTATTGTCTGTGTAGCTTTCTTTCCCCCATTTTTTCTTCCATGCAGTCATAAAGAGTTCTAAGTTCAAACTGCCCTGAATAGTCAAGGTAAGATTATGTGGACAAAATAATTCCCTTATCTTGTTTTTTAAACAGAAAGGAAAGTAATCAAAAATTTCAAATGAGATCTCTAAAATGGGACATCTTTATTTCCTGAACATTAGCCCTAAAACAACTGATTTCTCTAATTCTTGCCATCACTCAGATTGGCCTTGAATTACCTCCCAATAGGCCTCCCATGTGCTTCTAGATGAGAGTGTGTAATGGGGGATCTGTTAATTAACTAGAAGCAAAGTTGCGCGGTGGGGATCAAACACTGGATACGTCCTAAAACTCCCACAGAGAAGATGAAATGCAGCGCAAACTTTAAAGACTTCCCGTCATTAGCTGAGACCTTGCTGCTCCTGGCCCAGACCCCTCCTGTTTCAGAGAACAATGAGGACAATAATGGCAGAAATGAAATCGTGCAGCCAGGAACAAAGGAAGTAGCTATTTACCCGCAGAAAAAGAAAGGGGGAGGGGGAGAAAAAGGGAGAACTTTCTTTTTCCGTGGTTCCTGTCTACTTTTAATTAATTTATGACTGCCAGGAAATTGCACACGGAGCACACCCAAACGCACTGTACAGAGCACAGAGTTATTATATGTAACATCTACTGTCTACTTCCAGGAAAAGTGCAACTGGCTGGGGAGAGGGAGGTGCGGAGTAAGGGGAACTCGCACAGGAGAGAATGAATGAAAATGGACAAACTGTTGGGCTGAACTTTCACTCTTAGAGTCAGAGTTCAAACTGGAAATGGGGAAAAAAAAAACAAAAAAAGGAAAGGAAAGGAAAACAAAGCAACACTGTCCCAGAAGTAATATATCCGCTTAGATCAGTTGTCTATCTCAGTAAAAGACAGGAATTGTACTCTGACACAGAGCTCACATTTTGCCTTTTTTCAGAGGTTTCCTGGTAGCTGCTGTAGAAATATACCTAAGTATAACGTCAATAGAAAAAACACACAGTCATGATTCTGACCTGTTGTTCTTTCTTGTTTCTTAACAAGATGTAAACAGGAAAAAATATACTGAAAATTGAGCTAATTACTGAGTAACAAAATCCAACTAACTAGTAAAGAACCTCATCCTCACTTTGCATTTTGAATTTTTGCAGAATTCAAACCAGGAGCTTCTCTATATATCTATATTGCAAGGCTTCCACAGAATTAAGAAAACAAGAACACCAATAGGGTACACAGAGCGGAAACCTTGGTTCTCTGTGTTGAAGCACAAGTGTTCAAGTGTTGAAGCACTTGCTTTAAGATGAAGAGAGACATTAGTTAAAGGGGCTGGTCGCCTCATTCCCTCTCTTCAAATTTCCATCGAAAATGGCCACATTGGAATTATTTTCTTTTTAAAACTCAGTGACAAAATTTACTCCTCTGTTTTGAAGTCACATGTTTAGAACAATCAGTGGAGACTGCAAATGGATGGAAAAAGAAAATCCCCCAGGATTATGTTTTGTGACTGCTTCCTTTCTTTCTCACTTATTTCATCTGAAAGGTTTAGATTTAATAAACTCAACCACAAACTTGAGTCTAGGAAAAATCTGTAAGCATATCGTTCAATCAACTGAAAATAATATATAATCAAAAAAGAGTACAGGTCAGAGGTTTACCATTAGTTGCCTGTATGTTCTAACCTGTATTAAAACAAAACAACACAACACAACACAAGCAAAATACCTCCACCTTGAAGTGAAAGACCCATTGTCAATTACTGAGAATCTTATCTAGTGTCTCCACGTATAAGCTTACAAGAGTAATGGGCCCCCCAGTACATTTTTTTTTTTTTAGATTTTATTCATTTATTCATGAGAGAGAGGCAGAGACACAGGCAGAGGGAGAAGCAGGCTCCATGCAGGGAGCCCGATGTGGGACTCGATCCCAGGACTCCAGGATCATGCCCTGGGCAGAAGGCAGACGCCCAACCACTGAGCGACCCAGGCGTCCCTCCTAGTACATTTTATGATTGCTGTGACTATCCATTTACCAATGATAATATGGCAGAACAGTAGAATGGCATGAAAGTCCAGGAATGAAAGAGCCTAAAGTTATATTTCTGACATCTAAGAACTAACCATGTGTCTTAGGAGAAACATTGCTTATTCTCACTGGTCTCAGTTTCCATGGGGATAATTCTCCTGATTACTCCATAGGGTGTTTAAGTGTCAAATGATACAGCATATGTCAAAGGATTAAAAATATCAATTTACTTTCAATTTCACTATCCTCTACTATTCTAGAACAGTGTTGGGTCTATAATCCAAGATATTTAGGACATAGCCATCTATAATAGGATTACTGAAACCTTTGAGTTTTCCTAATTCTCTTCAAATCTTCTAAACACATTTGGAAATCAATCTAGAAACAATGACTTTTTCACAAATCATCCCAGTTAACTTCACCCCACTTTCATTCACTTTGTATGATTCTTCTATTTGCTCTGATATTTTGTAAGCAAGATTATATTCTTTTCTCCAAAGACAGCAATGACCTACTTCATTTCCACTCCATTGAACAATTCTCATATTTCTACTTATACCACATTCTACTTATATATTCTCTAGAATTCTTAATGTTGTTTCCTAATCATTCTGTTGTTATGATAATTTGGGAATAATCCTTACTTTACTCTTAATGAGATTTTATAGGTAGTATTAAAATCAAAATAACAAAAAACAAAAGGGAGTACAGGTAAGTGGTTGTAAATGTTAGTTGTAAATGCAGAAGGACAATTTCTTAACACAAAAGGAAATCTACTAATACTGAATATCTTCAGGATTCAGATAACCAAAATGTAGAAAATAAGTCTATTCCTAAAAGAAAAAAAGAATCTTGATCATTAAGATAATAATTGTTAGAAAAGTACCCTATGACAGAAAGGCAGGCTAAATATTGCTAATTTCTAACTCTCAGAATATTCAATAAGAGTAAGCTTCCTAAGTAAACATTCTGCTGGCTAACAATATAACCTGCCTTTAAATGTTCCTGCCATAGCCTTAGAAGTTGTTGGATATCACTGACTGGCATTCTGTTTGACCTACATAGTATTGACTTTTTTGTAGTATTTTCTGGTATTTAGAAACTGAGAGAATCCATATTTCTGACACCTTTCAAAAATTTGGAAGATCTGGCAATGCTATTCTAGCCTTTCACATGGCAGCAATCTACTGGTACAAAATGGAAGCTGCCCATGTGATAAGGACACATATGCTTGGGTTCATCCTAGTCCTCACCACTTCTGTCTGGCTACTGTAGACCATTGAGTTTTGACACAGAGGTTTTAGAGTAAGCTTTAGGGGACTAAAATAGTAAAATATTCAAAACCTCTTTCTCAGAACATAGATCTTATAGCTGTTCTTCATATGCCTAGCCTTTTAATGAATGATAAGGATAAGAAAATCGACAGAAAAATACAGATAATAGTCACGCACACACAAAAATGAGTAAATAAATAATGTTTCAAATAAGTGCAAATAAATGGGATGAGGATAAAAATTTTCTACAGAATATACTAACCAACATGTGAATTACAACAAAAATACATAAAATACATAGGAAAATACTAAGAAAGATATAAGCAAAAATTTTTTAAATGATCAAATAGGAAAAATGTATATAATTATGAAGAAAAAATATGAAGAAAAGTTAATATACAAATAAAAATATGAACACTAAAACTATGTTAAGGAACACAACTACAAATTATAGAACTCAGAGATCAAGAGTAATAGTGAAATGTGGTAAAGGGGAAAACTTTAAATTTAAGCTGGGAACGCAGAATACAAAATTTAACATTCTGTTGCATAAGTCAACTTGAATCTGAGGCACCTGTGGACAAGCAGCCACTCTCCTACACAGCTGTTCTTCTAAGCCTGGGTTTTCTTCAAGGGGCTACCCAGTTGGTAAAGTCTTCTGAATCTGGAACATTGAAATTAGGAATGCAATAGATGACACTGTCAAAAACTATGCTATTTGATACCATTTGGATATGGTACAGCCAGCACAAGAAAGGCCTATATGCATATTTAGCACTAAATAACTGGGTGGTTTTTTAAAATAAACCCCTAGAAAGGATAAGTTTGAAGAATATAAGCAATCTTTTCCAATATGTTCAGTTATGAACAAATAAAAGACTAGAGCTCATGTCATGATTTCTGTTCAGGAGAATCTATTCAAACGAATAAAGGTAAGGTACAATTTGCTTTCCAAACTATCAAGAACAGTCTTTAGGGGAACTTTATATCATGGGATCTTTATTCATTTCCAATTTTGTCTGTCCAAATCTAAACATGGAATCCAAGGCCAACTTCCTCATACTTCCTATTGTGCTAGGGCTGTTTTTGCCTACAGATCTACAATGTGTGCTTAGGAAACTGAAGATAATTTTAGTATCAGTTTAGGGACATGCCAAAGGACCTATAATACTCAACTGCATAATTAGGCAAGCAAATATTTCACAAAATAATAGTATTCAATATTTTCCGGTGTCACAAGAATATAAAAAGATTCCTGAATTTGTAAAATTATGGACCTTTACCACACAAACAATATCAATTTATCTTAAAATTTCAGTCTCGAGAATATAGAGCTTTCTCAAATGCATTACATATTTACCTGTCAAATTAAAGAGAAAAAGTGAAACTTTTTGATGGCTTAAAGTTATAATAAGGAATATCACAATTATGTATTGATGGATTATCAAGGTTTTTACAGTTGTTAAAAGCTACATCAGTGGTCTCAAAAGGGGTCGATTTCACCCCCCAGGGAAACTCTGGCGAAATCTGGAGACAATTTTTTTTGTCACAACTGTGGGGAGAATGGGGAAAGGAAGAATGTGCAACTGGCATCTCTAATGGATAAAAGCCAATATTGTTGCTAAACCTCCTAAAATGCACAGAACAGCTCATCGCCCACGCCCACCCCATCCACATCTTCTCCACAAAAAGTCAACAGGCTAAGGCTAAGAAATCCTGCATTACATTAAATGGGATTGATTTACTATGACCCCAGTACTTTCTATGTTTTGCATTGTTCTGTTTTGTCACCTCCCCTACAGGGTCTCACTCTAAAGGCTTCGGAATGGCCCTTCATTTTTCTGATTTGCTACATTATTCTGCTGTGGGCTCAGGAAACATTTTTTTCAGCTTATTACAACTATAGAGTCTACGAAAGAAGACATCAGAGCTATCTTATGAGTAAAGCTTGGTAGCTCAGAGGGACAGATTAATTAAATAATTCTAAATTTTCTAAGCTTATTTTTGGTTCATATCTGTTCTAGTTACTAGAAATCACCAGACTTCTAATGTGTAAACTACTGCTGTGGTTTATTCAAAACTAAAGAACAAATGAAAAACACATAAAACAAAATAACAGAAACCCTATATTTGTACTCTACTAGTACAAGATTGGTAATGTCTTAAAGAAAGCTGAGCTGAAAGGTGCCTTCTAACCTGAGTAATAGAATTATTGTAGCCAAATGACTCTCATAAACAAGACCTGAAAGTGAAGGGCAGAATGTTTATCCCTTTAATAAAGTACCTTTTTAGTACAAGCTTAATATTTTATGTATTTAATTATAATGTGAGATTTAGGTGAATACTTTTATATGTACTAATGACACATAATTTTCTTCTAGATTTAAGTTTTTGTAATCACATTTAGCTATTTTAAGTATTCAAGAATAATACAGCTGAATTTCTTGTAATAAGATTACTTATATGCAAGACTTCCCTGTACTTAGTCAAAAACCATTAAATTATAACAATAGATGACTTTGCATGATCCACTCCATGGATGATAAAGAGGGAACTGTAATCAGATGATAGGATTTATACCCTTCCCATACTTTGCTAATCTGTATACCTAGCACTAAGGAGCATTGCTTGGTATTCTAACCCAAAACACCACTCAATGAGACTACACAGAAAATTCATTAACTTAATGAAAAAAGAGCTATCATCTGTAAATTTGAGAAATCGTAATGATGAAATTTAGAATTTTTATAGGAAAATATTTGAAACTCCAAATTCTTTCAGGCTACCAGGGAAGAAATTAGGCCAGGGACACAAGAGGCTCAAGTTCTGATTCACCACAGCTGCCACCACCTCAGCAAGTCTTTACCTGATTTATGTACGCAGGGCTGTTTGGTTATAGTTTCCTTATCTTCTAACTAGAAGGATCTGAAAGCCAGGATTGGAAACCAAGGGAGGAATATAATCAAGAGGCAGAGCTGAATAAGTTTGCAAAGCACTTGATTGGCAATAAGAGACATTTACCAGATGCCATTTCTTGTTTGGAAGTTTTCAGCCCTAACCCATAAGGACTCTAGACTACATTTCTGTAATTATTTAGGTAGAGTGCCATAAGGGCATTGAAGCAGGTGAAAGTAATAAACACATTGGGGAGTTCAGTGAAAGGTCAAAATCTGAAAAAAAAAAAAAAAAGGTCAGTATCTATAGCTCAGAAAAGTAATGCAGAACTAGAATGCTCAGTGCATCCTCTAGAAGCTTCACACAGGACAACACTTGGGAAAAGGATGAGGAACTTGGACAAAATCTCTTGATCATTAGAGGTTCAAAAGTCTATTGAAAAATGAGATGGTTGCCAAGAAATTGTTTATTTTCGGCAGAAATTGGTGCAGTGATTCCAGAGTATAACTCCTGGTGACTTATCTATGTTCTGAATTTAGCATATTATCGGGTCTGAATAAATATTTTATTTCCAGGTCTCAATTGGAACTCAAGGCCACTGAATGACTTTAATGGTAACACACTTGGGTAGAGGGGGTTCACAAGAGTTCCTCTGAGCTGCTCTGGGTCCTGCCTATCCAAGATTTGGGGCACTGCGATACTCCAATATCCTCTCTCTATATATATATATCTTATAAAAAACTACCTAGGTCACTGTGATGTGAAACCAAATGAACCTTAATTATATCAAATTTAATTGGTCCATACCAAAGTCATCAACAAAGCAAATTTAATTCACTTATATAGAACAATGGATACTAATAACAAATATTTTGACAATTAGGAACCTACATTTATTTTGTAATTTCCTTCAAATTAATTTAAAATATGAATAATTTAAATTCCAAGCCTTGATCTTTCTTAGACTTTGTTTTTTAATAAGCAAACTAACAAGAAAAAAGTAACAATTATTAAATATTCAAATTAATAGAGATTCACTTTTTGAAACATGAATAATGTATTTAGCATCTGATTTAATTATCTATTTCATATGTAAACATCCTGTTTACAGAGCGAGGCTACCAAAGTCAAAGTGGGCTACCTTTGCCCGATATTTCCAATGAATTCTCTGCTCCATCAATCAGGAATGATAATTATCTAGTAAGTTATAAATACAGTTAAGGTGAAATTATATGTTTTAAGTGAATGCAAAATTTTTCATATTTTATTTAAAGAACTGCTTCAGATTCTAATGGTGACCAGAACATATCAAAAACTAAGTTCATCCTAATTAACAATAATAAAGCCAATGTACCTATATATATATTTTTAATGAAACATATGGAATATTTCCAAATATTCAAAATGAAGGAAGAAAGTTTGCCTCTTTCATCTTAACTCCTTTTACCTCTTCACCTCCCTCTCCCACCATTATGCCCACCTTTTTTGGGCCAGTATTGCTACATATGCAAGTTTTGTACCAGTGAGAACAGCAGCAGCTTTTGAGACTATGAGGGAAAACAACCAGGGAAGGGAAAAGAATGGACTGACCAACATGACCAACATGACCTCTAGGCATCCCTGGTCCTTCCTCTTGAGAGCCCAGAGGGGACACTGTTGGGCCATAACAATTAAGAAGGCCAAGGGTCCTTGTGTTGACAACCTCAGCCGAGAAGGAGTGATTTTCTCGATGATCCAAGGTACCAAGGATAGAAGACAAGTAGAAACTATCCATTGCCTTATTGTTAGCCTCCTTCTAGGATAACAAAGAGAATGAAGTATAATTAATAGCTGTGACACCAACACATGATTTTTTTTTTGGAAAATATTAAGTCGCTTGAGATGAGGACCCTTTAAGAGTAAAATAATACAGCTATCCCTCACAAAATACATAGTAGAATGGCAGGAAGGCAGGGAGGAGGGGGAGTGGAAGGGATGGAAGGAAACAGAAAATGGAAGGCAAATATAAAAAATGCATTTATAGGGAGCTGAGCTCTGTGTTAGGCACTTTACAGAGTAGTCTTACTGCCATGAGATGATTTTTTCATGCCACACAAACCCCAGTGCCTGAGCTCCAAATTTCTACCTCCTTCTTTGTCCTCTTAGATCCTACGTACTTTACACCATCCAAATCCTGAACCTAGCCTTAGACACAATAGAATCCTAATTCCCATTTGTATACGCCACATTAAAGTGTGCTCTAAAGCAGGACTTCTGCCCATCTCTAATATTCAATGTCAGAATAGAAAGGCTTGATCACATATAAACGGCCTGTCTCCATTGTTGTTTTATTTTCCAATTGTTCATTAGCATGTGGGCCACAAGAGCGAACAAAGGTTTGACAAATGAATAGATCTGCCTATTATTTATAAGCATCTATTTATATATTAACTACAATAGAAATACCAGATTTTGGTCAGGGTGAGAGAAAAATGTAACAACCTTCCGAATCCCAACAATATCATTATTCAATATTGCATTACAATTGCTGTTCAGAAGAGGTTCTGAGTGGAATAAATATGGAAAGTGAATTACTGCACTCCACTGAAAGGGAGAATCCTATCACATAATAACTGTAGTAATTGACGAAACTATTTATAAATGCTTAGGGTATGACTGCTTTGGCAGTAGCTTGTTTAAACAAAAAAGACATAATTTTCAAATTCGGTACTACATTTTAGGAACAAAGTAGAATCTAATGATATGAAAATACCAAATTTCATCTTTGGTAAAAGATTTAAGATTTCACATTGTTGCCCCAAACTGCATATTCTGATTTTTTTTTTCCCAGACTTAATCTTGGCCTGGTGTGCCTCATTTTTATAGGACTTCTGAAACTAGGAATCGCCAGCATGGGGAGAGACCATTAAAGGCAGAGGTGTCTCCTATAAGCACAACATGTGACCGGGTAATATTGTCTGGATTAGCAGCTTTACAACCTAACTAAGCCCTGGAGCTACAATTATCTGGTTGCATTAAACTGAAATCACCTGAAAAACTTCACACTGAACAAACCCTTGGAAATGTCTAATCTGCCAGTTTACACTCAAAAGAGAAAGTGGAATTCAGTGGTTAAAGACAAGAAAACAAACTTTTCCACTAGGAAGTCTCATCTTAGAGCAAGGATATGGTCGTAAGTGTCCGAAGACATTTCTACAATTTATTTTCATGTGATCTTTTAAGCTTTTATTTAAAAAGGAGATTTAACCTGACCATTCCCTTTCAAGCCAATGTCCCAAGTATATATGTTTGATGAGGATATAGAAGACATAAGGAATAAAACTGCATTGCCACGCAGGGAATACGTAGCTCCAGATATGAGGCCTTATGCTAATTTTAGCAAAATGTATGTATCTTTTTATATACATAAAGTTATGGGACTATATAAAGAGATTCTTAAATGTGACATATACTGAAATCCTATTTACTGCCTATCCATTTTAAAATATAAAAACTCCAAGTAGTGGTTGCATTCATATTAAACTACCTCAAAAATTCATTTTAGCTTATCTAAAGTGTTTTCTTTCTCTTTATTTTGTAAGATATAGCTAAATCATAAGCCTGAAATTAAAATTCTGATTTTAGTGCAAGGCTACAGTTACTTAATGGCATATCAAAGGTGATATTAGGCTCTAAATTGGGGGTCTCCCTATTTTACCTGCTATAACACCTCACTTGCCACTGTTTGCTTCGTGTTCTTCGTTTGTCAATACTGATCCTGAAAATTCACTCTGTTAGGCTGCAACCTATTCTATAAATCTGTATTTTCCAAAAGAATAACCAGTTTTCTGCACAGAGATGCAATGTATGGCGATTCCGCTATGCTGTATCTCAAAGTCAAATGCCAAGATTTCCAGATGATAAAATTAAATTCTTAAACATGTCCAATTATTCAAATTCTTTATCTTACACATTACTGTTTTATTGGCCAAATTCCTACTTAGGTAGTAGTTTAGTTACCCTTTCTCCTCTCCAATAAAATCAGTAGAAAAACAAATATCATGCTCCAGCCCAAACTAATGTCTAGCTATATTATCTTAAGACTGGCAAAACTGGCAGTTGAATTTCACTCCAAAACTTCTACCCTTGGTGGCAAGTAGAGGAAATTCACGTATAAAATGATGCAATTCAACCAAGTGGTTGTTACTATTGAACAACATCTCTGATGACTGTGCTGCTTTTCATATTCATTCTATTTTTCCATGAAAATTAATACACAATGTAACTTTTCAACTTGAAATACATATTACTGTACAGATTTGTCTTTAATGGCACAATTTTCAAAACAATGCATAATACAAGTATTCACTGAGAATAGATTACTAAATCTCTTTCCTATGACTAGACTTTCACTAAAGTTTAATGGTTTATGTATGGTGCCATGAAATAGGAAGATTCATTAGATGTACTCTGAATTCCCTTACTCATTTTTTTACAAATTTGTAACAGGAGAGAATTCCTAAGCCTGCCTGGATGTTACTGTAAAGAACTTAAGAAAAAAAAAATAAAGAACTTAAGATTCATTGTTAAGCTGTCCCTTATTTATAATTAAGCCATATTATTTTGCATTTAAAAACAAAGTGTAATACCAGAGTGTACCAATACATCTGAAACAACAACATATTTTCCTGGTAGTCAAATAAATGTAGATTTGGGCACAACTTAAAGTAACTTCAATAGAGATAATTAGATTTTAAATACATGAGTGGCTTTGCCTGATTTCATTACAAAATACTCTTTGTTCCTATGTTAAGATTTAAAATCTCTTTCAATGAAAATTTAAGACAGCATACTTTTTCAAAATAGGAACAAAACTCAAGACAATTAAAAACAATCTTTTGCTCTGTTACAGGCCATGATTATGGCAGGACAGTCTCATAAATCACAACAAAGGTTCAAATCCAGAGATGATCTAAAATGAATCTCAAAGAAAAATAAAAGCCATAATCTGTTTTTAGTACTGCTGCACAAGGTGTGCTGTGGGGATCAAAACTTCACTCACAGTCTGCAGCATTCAGATGACCGATGGTACGTCTAGAGGAGACATTGCAAAAAAATTTACTTCACTTCCAGTCTCAACGGAATATTCAAGCTTATTAGGCTGCCATTCAGAAACTGTGCAGTTAAGATCTACAGCCTGCAGGTCTGGCAAACAGTAAGGTTACATTTGTAGGATATCAATATTCTTGATTTCCCTTCAACTTACGTTTCTAAAATACAGTAAGTACTGGATGATTCATGAAAATTAATCAGCTACTAAAATTTCTGGCTGTTATTAAAGCCACTGGAAATAAAGTAAGTTTTCTTACTACATACAGTTTTAATTTTTTAATGAATTTAGGCACTTGCAAAGAGAAGAAAATAATATTAAGAGGCCCAGAAGAATTTGTTAAAATCATTTATCACTATCCAGCTCTGTGAATCAAAATAATCCATTATTGTCAAGACTGCAAATTTTTCTTTTGGCCAGTCAACTCACAGGCAAAAGTTACTTTGTCTATTTTGTAAAGTTTTGAAAAGAACCCCAAAGTTTTGCACAGAAAAATAAATGTCATAAAGACGGGTGGAGTATTAATAAAATTTTAAAACCTTAAACTGAACTAATTGATTTAGAGCTCTATATTGGTTAGAAGCTATTTTCTGATAGAGGAGTGAAGAAAAATGTTTAACCTGGTTATGGCTATAAATACTGCGTCTCTTCTAAATTAAATCAATTTTCTTGATGAAACTAATTTCTTGCCTGAAAGGTATTAAAATAATTTCATTATAAAGAAGGTTTTGCTACAGTTCTGCACATTCCTCCACTGAAGCAAACAGTTCAAGGCATGTGTCACGACATGCAAACTGTTTTTACAAAAAATGAAGGCATTTTGAAAACACTGGATGATGTGGAATAGACTAATGTGAAAGATCCATTTTCAACTCTCTAGATCAAACTGATCTCTATTCCACTGAGCTACACAAATCCAGTTTGTTTTCTCTCCTATACCATCCTATTCTTTTGCAAACATGTACCTACAGTAATAACCAAAGCAATGAACATTAAAACTGCAATGAGATATCACTTTTCTATCCAACTGATATAATTTTAAAAGAAGATGATACCTAGTGCTAATAGCTGGGAAGAAAACAAATCCTCATATATATTTAGTGAGAGTGTAAATTTATACACTTTCGAACGGCAATTTGGCAGTATGCGTGGAAATTCTAAATGTGCATGATTTTCAACCAAGCAATTCCACTTCTAGTAATTTATCCTATCTAAATAATCACTCACATGTGCAAAGATACATGCATAAAAATACTAATTTGTAGCTTCATTTGCCAAAGTAAATAATGGAAAAAACCCTAATGTCCATCAACAGGGAATTAAGATTATGACACCACTTTAAGAGAGGGGAGAAAGGTGTCTTTATATATAGCAAGAGGATATAAAACAAAACGTTAAAGTTGTCTCTGGAAAAAGGCGATTGTGTAGGTTTTTGCTTTCTCCTTTACAATTCTATTACTTTGAATATTTTTCACTAGTTTTTTCTTTTATAATCAGAAAAAAAAACAAAAATGAAGAAAATACATATGTATATCCCTGTGAACTTGGAATTCTAGATCATTTACTTTCGTATCATAAAACGTATATTATTTAAACACATGATTTACTAGAGACATGTTTAAATGTTTTAACAATCAAAGCTATATTTCCCTATTTCCAGCTTATAAATAATCTCTAATATTTCCTTTGTTTCATAGAATTTACAATGTTCTCTATGTAAAATGTGTTTTTCCTGAATATTATGAATACATAAAAATATTCTAATTTAAGGTAATAACAGTAATTTCTATCTTATATTTATTTTAACTATAACCAAAACATTAAAAGTAGGGAATGTTCAATAGCATACTATTTATTAATTCAAAGAGAAAAAAAACACTAAAACTGTTATTACAAATATGAAATATACTATTTTAACTTGTCCTATATTTATAAATTTAACTTTTTATTTTCTATGAATGATCCTTTTCATTTAACCACTCCATGTAAAAAGCATTACTCTATGTATTGTTTGGATATAATATTTAAATAAAGTCTTCTAAAAACCCCATATTACCTTAATAGAATAGCAGTGTTATAGAATGATTTAACTAACTAACCACTTATCAAAAGGAAACAGGATTTTTCATTACGCATTTGATTATGTACTTTTAAATTACACCTATTATTATTACTGTAACAATATATACTGAAAGCCCCTTAACACAACCCCAGAGAGGAGGTCCCAGTTTTAAATTACAAATGAACTTTCTATCTATCTGTGGAACTTCTACCTGACCAGAAATATTCTTAATGTTGAAACAGACCAAAATAATAACCATGATTTTTTTCTCATTCATGAACTATGTTACCATTTTCCATGATGGTTCTAGAGTTAATCCCAGGCAAAATCATTTAATTTATCAGTTTGTTACGAAGATTTATGTTGTGGATGTAGGTAAGTTGGTGTAAAGGCTGGTGGTTTTATACCAATCGGTGTTTTTCATATTTAGAGGGGGAAGAAAGGCTGTAGAAAGCTTTTCCACCTTGCTTATTGCATTGAATTTCTCTAACCTTGAGTCTCTGTGCTCTGCCATATAACTTCAAGTAGATCTGGCTGGAAGACTTAAAGTCCAGGAGTGATTTGCTACTCCCTAAATAAAGATGGCTTCCCATGGGTTGGTCTGAGACATGTGGGTAGTAATAGAGTCTAGAGATGCATAGAAAGCAAATGCAGGCAGTTTTGTATTTTGTTGGCTTCCTCTGACTTTATATTCCCACTGGCATTCCCTCAGCCTCTCCTCTCACTGTACTCCCTCTTGTTATTCCAGGGCTTAGTCACAAATTGCACAAATTCTAGTGCCTGAAACTTTCTTCTTCCCATTCTTCACATGAGCCAGGATAGAAGAGAATGGTTAAACATTTGGATGCTGAAACAGATTCCTAGGCAGGAATTTTCCTGGTGGTACTGACTTTCCCTCTGCAAACTGGGGTGAATAATACTGCTATCCTCACAGGATATTTAGAAGGATTAGACAAATTGACACAGGTCAAATGACCATCACAGTGCCCGGGGCAGAGAAAGGGATCAATAGGGTTGGCTCTTGCCATTACTATTATCATTTATATTCTTCATGTAGCTATATCTAACTCATGTTGCAGGGAAGCCTTCTCCAGACATCCCAGTTAGATGAAATCCTTCTATCAGAAGGCTCATCAATGTTTACTATTCTTTTGTAGTATTCATCACAGTCACATATTTACATTGCTTTGTGTAATTGTTTAAGAATACTGATTTTTCCTTATCACTACACTGTGAGTTCCAGGGTGGCTAAAAACACGATTAGTGTTTTGGGAGCATTTTGTTTGTGTTTGTTTGGACTTTGTCCTTACCACTGTAACCACAAAATCTAGGATGATTATGTAGCACATAAGAGGACTCCAATTAATATTAGCAAATTACTTCGAGCATTAGTTAATGAATACAGAACCTAGGAAATAGAAAACAATTTTTACAAAGAAAAAAACAGGGGTTTCTAGGTGGCACTGTCAGTTAAGCTTCTGACTCTTGGTTTTGGCTCAGGTTGTGATTTCAGGGTTGTTGGGATCCAGCTCGGAGTCTGGCTCCCGTGCTCAGTGGGGAGTTTGCTTAAGACTCTCTCTCCCTCTCCGTTGGCCCCTCCCCCTACCTATTTACATGTGCTCTTTCATAAATAAATAAATAAATAAATAAATAAATAAATAAATAAATAAATCTTAAAATCAATCTCTCTCTCCTCTCTCAGAAATAGATGATAGATAGATAAATAGATAAAAATAAAGGCAACATGTTTAAGAAATTTAAAAACAAAGACGACTTGACTTGCCTGAGATTGAGCTGAAGAAAATAATTCAATCTTCAGATAACTTGATCTTAGATTTACTATACATCCTGGTGTGCATACTTGTGTGCATACATTTAAAACTTTGGGGAACCCTGGGTGGCGCAGCGGTTTAGTGCCTGCCTTTGGCCCGGGGCGCGATCCTGGAGACCTGGGATCGAATCCCACGTCGGGCTCCCAGTGCATGGAGCCTGCTTCTCCCTCTGCCTGTGTCTCTGCCTCTCTCTCTCTCTCTCTCTCTCTCTCTGTGACTATCATAAATAAATAAAATTAAAAAAAATTTTATAAAACTTTGGTATTAGTTCTTGTTGAACCTTATATTCTAATAATATTTTCTCATAGAATTTCTCCTTAGTTGCCATTCCACATTAACTATTAAAAATTGCCTATTTCAATTTTTTGACTATTACTTTTCTTGTTGGCTTCTCAAATTATTTATAAACACTGAGCTTTTTTAGAAGAGTGAAGTAAAGTATCTTATGACAGTCATATCAGTCATTGTCAGTCATATAAAACTCAATGCTTCAAACTGAAAAAAAAAGCTCAAGGAAATTAAGATAATAATTTCATTCCAATGATTATCAACCTAGCATCATACCACCTGAGTGAAACTGCAAGAGACTAAGAGCCAGGAATACATTCTCATGTTATCAACTTTCTTTTTTTTTAATTCTGAAATTTTGGCTCTTTTTGCCTCAGTTCCTCCATATTATAAACACTGACATGTTGGCAGCTAACCAAGTAATGATTGGAAAGTGCTTAAAGCTTAAATATTCTTGGAAGAGAAGTAGTGTACAGGTGCAAAGTAAAAGAAATTTTTTTTAATGTTTCCCACAAATTGAGGGAAAAAAATAATAAAATTCTCAGGCCATGTTTACAAAAGTAAAAAGTGTTCCAACAGCACTATAATTGTAGGGAAATGTGCTTGCCTGTGGTTGATTCATCTCACTTATTTATTAGTATAGGCCCCCAAATATTTCCAAAAAGCTTTGAAACAGCCTATAAAAATAAACCACAAAGCAAAAATTATATAGCTAAATGATAAAGGGAAAGAGGATTTATGAAATAGCCACACAAAATCCTAAGAGAAGCTTTAGCAACTGGTAACAGAAAAATACAAGTTTTCTACTATTCAATTTCAAAGAAGAAATATGATGGCATATGAAAACTGCATTAAAAAATTAATAGACAAAAGCATGCCTGTTCCTCAAGACAAATGTACCAGCCCTCAATCACAAGAGTGATTTATTTTTGAAGATGTCAAAGAAGGTGTAGTTATTTGTACAAAAAAAAAAAATATATTGACTGAGTGTCTCCAATGTACCAGACACTGTGCCAAGCAGTAGAAACACCAAGCAGAGAAAAAAAAGACCTGGTCTCTACTCAGAACTCACAGTTTAGGAAGGGAGGTGAACATGAATTAACTAATCACAAAAGGATGAGTCTGGAATTCCAGACTAAGATAATAGTGGTGGAAAGGAACATAGTACGAGGATGGAGACAAGTCACCATATCTAGACTGCAGATTGAGGGACAGCTCCTTTAAGAAGTTAGGCTCAAATGAAATGTTTGATGATGAAGAGTTCACTCAGAGAAGGATGAGGCTGGTTAAAAAGCATGTGAGAGAGAGGGAGTCTGCTAAGGCCCAGGGTCAGGAGAGAGCTTGGGGCCCTTGTGGATCAGAAGCGAAGATCAGAGGGGTGAAGCACACAGCTCTATAAGATAAGGCGGGACAAGTTCTGCGGGAGCCAGAGAAGCTGAGGCTGTGGGAACATTAAGTCTTTATCCAAAAGCAATAAGGAGCTCCTAATGGCAGTTACAAAAAACAAACAAACAGACAAGCCGGAGATATTTTCTACAAAACCATTTCTCATACTGTCTTTTAAGTTTAGAGTCTGGGAGAAGTCTTTCTGGGGCTTATTGTTCAAGACAAAGTTTTACTGAACTTGACAGAAAATAAATGTTTGAGAAGGAATTGAAAAGGAATCCCTTTTCAAGGGAGAAGGAGCAAGAACAGAATTTTCTGGAAGCCCATTTTGGGGAACTTGAACCACAGGCTTACAGAAGAGAGCCTGTCTTGGGCATGTGGTGATCTGCCTTTGGAGAACAGATTCCTAAAGTGGCTCCCCCAAAAGCAGGCTCAGAGAGTCAGTGTTTCTGAGGTAAATACATTGTAGCCTTCAGGGAGCTACCATCACAAAAGTGGGAACCCACTGATTTGTGCTACTAGGCAGAAAAAAATAGGAAGTTATTTCCTGTTATCCTTTCTATTTTCTTTTCTTTTACCTTGCTAGGCCCACATTCTTCCCATTTTCTTCATGGATATCTTTTGATTGTAGCTTCTTTATTGTGTTCTTTATTACTCTTTCTCTCTCTTTTGCTCTCAATCTGCACAACACATTTATTTCATATTTGATTAGGTCTGCTTATTTATATTTTTCAGAATATTTTGCTCTATGTGAATATATGATAGCCACAAAGGAAGTGAGGAAGATATTTTCATTAAAATGATAGAAGGAAGCTTTTGAAGGCTAAGAAATTGCACATTGTGATCATTCATAAGGCTGATAGTTAAAAATATGTCCCTTCTGTAGAAAGGATGCCAAAGAATGGCCTGCATGGCTGCATTGGTACACCATGCTTATGCCATTGATCATCTCTCTGGGCTGACAATATTTGTCCCAAAGCAATAATTTCACACTTAGTCATCACATTACCCAGCACAGAATATTGCTTAGTAAATGGTTAGTCTTGAATGAAATGTTTTCTCTGTAATAGGGAGAGGACAGTGAATACAAAGAGGTCTTTTGTAGGTTTGTACCTTCCCTAAAAACCAAGTCCCCTCCATTTGAAGGTTCTACTGTGCAACCACTGGTTTCAGCCTTTGATTTATAAGGTTGATAAGGATTTCCCCATTCGCAAAGACTCAATATTGATAAGCAAGATTTATCTTATACATCTATAGAGAAATGAGGTCAAAACAGAAAAACAGGTATGTAAGTGATGCATAAAAAGCTGCTGTTAAAAAAAAATCATACCTGTTTCAGACCTTTCAGGTTCAGGTTTCAGTGTTGTTTCTTTTTTTTCTAATCTTACATCTAATCAGACAGCAGCCTGTAACTTTTCTCATCATTACATATGGCCTATTGACAGTTGACGACAACTTTACTCATCATTACATATGGCCATTTACAGTTGACAGCTGTCAACCAGGCAAGTTCACATACGTTGCTTCACAATCACATGGCATCTCAAAGAGTGGGGTGAGAACCCAGGCCAACATGCCATTGATCAGCTTAGAATGAACCACTGCAGCTGGAAACCACCTTGCTGAAATAAAATAGATCCCACACTTGTACGTTTAACCTCCGTCTCTCACCATTAAAAACTACCACTACATTCAAATTAAATGGTCTTTTATTTCACTTAGTACTTATAGAGCACTTTTGTTCTGGTACTTACTTCTGATACTAGTGCTTTTCTGCCCTTTCTATTCAAGTTGATTTCCTACAGAAAAAAAAAGAAAGAAAGAAAGAAAAAAAGAAAAAATGGGAAATGGTATTGTGGTCTAAATACCACAAGGAAATCCTGCTCCTTAAGATTGAGAAGTAGTCATATCTCCACTTTAAGCTTGACCAAGCACTGCCTTTAAAATCAGTGAATGAGAGACCATAGGAGTTAAGAGACAATAGCTATGTCACAAAGACATAAGACTTCAGAAATCTATCTAAAATGCCTATTTTCAAAGCCACCTCTAGTTTGAAGTACAGTAGAATAAAGTTGCTGACAGTACCAAGAACTGAAAGTTGGAAGTCTGTGATGGTCGAGTTTTACTCTGTGTCTGTGTGTGCGCGCAAGCGTCCAAATGAATGTACGAAGCAGCATCTTCCCCAGTGTCATTTATTCACCTTGCACATTTTATTGCACTATTTATGCCTACCTATTACAAGCAAGTCTTATGAAAGAGATTTTAGCAAGACACAAATTACTTGCCATTAGTTATTTCTAACCTTTAATACCCCAGCAAGAGATAGTGAACTTTTGAGACATAGCCTAAACATGTCAAAAGGTTGGTTTTCCATTAATACCAGCAGGAGTAGAAAATGACACTGCAGTTGTCCTTGGAACAGAGAAGCTGACAGATTTGCTGAAAGATTCAGTCATTGTAGGATTTTGTTAAAAACCTAAAGGCAGCAGCATTTCTCTTTGAAGTTCTGAAACATCTTGGAATTCAAAAAGCTCAACAAAGAATGATACGAACAATGGAGTTTTTCAAAACTCCATTTTAATTTAGCTTCTAAAATATTATGCCTAGTCATTTAGGGTGTCAACTCATTCAAAGGTACAAAGTAAGGTTCATTAAGAATTATCACCAAAAGTTCCAAATAGATTTCCAGTTCAAAGAATGTATACCAAGGTCTAATATATTTAATTTAAATGTCTTACCTTTCTCCTGGGCACTCTCAACAATTTTGATTGAAAGGCACTTAAGAGAGGGAGGCCCACAATTTGGTGTATTGTACACTGGCTCTCATACTGAAGGCCTTTTCCATTCAGAATGTGAAAAATCAGATTCCAGATCACTTGTCCTTTATAATTCCTGTAATATATTCTAGTTAAAATTAATATCTGAGTATTACAGTAAAAACCAACATGCAGGACTAAATTTCCTGGATGTTGGCAGCTATACTCTTCTATATAGGAATACTCAAAAGAGAACTATACAGTGTTTGGTAGCAGCAACAGGCTGAGTGAGTCAGCTGAGACTAACACAAAAACTTACTTCTACGAAGATCTTTGTAATTAAACACTCTGTACTTTTGCAATATAAATAACAGGTCTCAATTATTATTCCTATAAATTCCTGTAACAATTATTCCTATATTTAGGCAATGCACTTGGTTCATTCTTATGCTGATTCTTTATGTGGCTGATAAATGTTTAATGTTTGTCTTATCAACTGCCCAAAAGCATGCTAATGTTGAACAACAGTAGTCTCAAAATATGCCAGAGATATGACTTAGAATGTCAGGAAGTTCTTCTGTTCCCTCATTCAATATTTACATGCCCTCCTTGAATTAAAAAAAAAAAAGGTACTTTCCACATTTAATAAAATATCATGGAATAGTTATCACTTACTGCTTTCTCTCTTTGGTCTGACAATCTATGTTATACTCTAAATCTAAATTTGATTGAAAGGTCCAGTCTTCTTTAAGGAGACAGCCCAGTCCTTACTGAACTGGGATGGCCATATATGCATACAAGGCACACATTCTATAGTACCACAAGCCCAATTATTGAAAGTACTGCTAAAGAAAAAAAAAAAAGTGCGATTTTTATTTAATTTGCCAATTTAAGTTTAGTGTTTGTTTTTCATCCTACAAATCTCATTCATTTTTGCCTTTGCCAACATTACAAAATGAACCATCTCAACAGTAAGGAAAGGAGGTAAAGAAGAAAATATTACCTATACACTCATATAAAAATGAACACATTCCCTAGAAAATTGGCTCATTTCTCTCATTCCAAAGAGGAAAAAAAATAGCTGTAACAAACATTTCAATTGTATTGGCTCTATGGAAAATTAGGAAGACAATGAAACAAGTTAATTTCCTGAATGCCAGGCTTATAAGAATAATGGCAAAGACCTATGAAATTCTCCCTTTAGTAGTATCTATGCCAAAAACAGTTTCTGTTACAATTTGCCACACTTGCCTTAGTTTTTACATAGAGAATGTGTTTGGTTTCACAGGTAATTGGTAGCCTTGAGCACATGTAACTTACAATCACTGAATGAAAAGATTCGCTTTGGTGAATTAAAATGGAACAATTTCTCCAAAATAAAGGGAAAAGGGCAAAAAAAAAGTTAAGGGGATTAATAGGCAAGTGTTTCATCTATTTTTGCATTTAATTTGATGTTATGAAAGCTTTAGGCATCTAAAAATATAACCCTTTTATTCTTGTAAGTCTGCAAGATTTGGCTTTTGGAATAGAAACAGTTTAGGTGGGGAGGGAATTGTTGAATTCTGTATCTATGTTTAAAAAAAAAAAAAAGGGGGTTGACCATAACCCGAGGCCCTAGCTCCTGCAGAGTGCCTGTTGTTATGAAAGCAAGGTGCTCCACACGATCTAATCATAGCACTAAACCTTGTTACAAGCCCTTTTACAGCTCCAATATCTGGGTTACATGGAAACACGCTGGAGAGCCTCCTTGTACTATGAAATAAATGTCATTCTGACTGGCATCCTCTCTTCCAGCAAGTAATTTCCCTCTGCTGATAAATCGATACAGCAAAAACAAATGAGAGCACACAATGGGCTCAG